>NC_064829.1:39841242-40454635 GCF_024166365.1 Elephas maximus indicus
TGTCCATTAAATGTAGAAAATAAGACACGCTAACTTAGGAAAAGCTGTCTTAGTAAGGTTATTGAGAATACAAGTCAGACCACAATGAGTTATGAAGTAACTGAAAGTTAAGGAGTGGAGACAGCAAGTCAGATGAGATGTTTAGCTGAGGAGCTGTTAGATGTAGGAATAGGGTAACAGAAGGGTTTTGGGTTTGTTGGTTTCTTAAATTAGTTCAAGTCTCACTACCTACAGATAAACAACATTAACAGTGTGCTGACCACCCTTTCATACCTTGCTCTGTGTGTATACACACACATGCACACGCGCGCGCACACACAGAGCCCTGGTGGCGTAGTGGTTAAGTGCTCAGCTGCTAACCGAAAGGTTGGTGGTTCAAACCCACCAGCCACCCCCCTGGATAAAGATACAGCAGTCTGCTTCCCTAAGGATTATAGCCTTGGAAACTCTATGGGGCAGTCGAGCAGCTGGTGGATTCGAACTGCCAACCCTTTGGTTAGCAGGCAAACACTTAACCACTGAGCCACCAGGGCCCCTAGAGAGTCGCTATGAATCGGAATCGACTCAACAGCAATAGGTTTTTCTTTTTTTTTATATATACACATACATAATGCATACACATAAAACGTTTATTATCAATAAGATTATACGTACTAATAAAGTGAATCATGTATCTTTACACCTAAACCATCCTTTGAGCAATTCACAAACATACACATAGAAGGAAGTATAGTCTACAGTCTCTCTTCTAAATCAAAGCCAAACACTTCTACATGACAGCACACTACCGCTGCCAAAACAAATCTGTTTCTTACTTCTGAGAAATGTAACAGAGGACAGCCAGCCTAGGAAACAGACACACCCAATCCTATTGATTTTTAGAAGGCAGACGTAATTACCCACTTGGAATGTTTCCAGGGGTTTAAACCTACAACTGTGAGCAGAGCCCTAAGAGCTATCTATACCTCTGAGGGCAAACCACCTCTTACCAAGGGGGGTACTGACAATATACACCCATAGAGCGCCACCCAGTGAGTCACCAGAGAGAGACAAGTCCCACCCTGTGAAGCTTCCACACCTGCCTTCTGTCTTACAACCACGTAAAACAGCAATATTCAAAGCTCTCTAGAGTGCTCTCTAGCTTGGTGTTGCAATGTCAACAAAGCTGGCAATACTGGTTGAACTGGCAGAGTCAGCGAATGGCCACTGGACTGGCTTGGGCTCGCTCTACCAGGAAACGGGGCAGAAGGTCAAGATTGTTACATAGAAAAGATAGCCCACAAAGGCTTTCGGAGAAGAAAAAAGGACAAGGGTCACTATTGTAGAAAACGCAGTGCTGTGTTGTTTTCTTAGTAGAGGGATACGGTATCTCCCAATAAGTTTCTATTTGGTTACAGTTCACACTCCCTCACCCTTACTCCTACCCTCACAACTCTGACTGTCAATCCTCCCCGCCCCCCAACCCCAGAAGAAGTCATCCTAGCAGTTATCAGAAGGAACATATTTGCATGGCTTTTCTGTATTAGTCCCTCTCCCTAGTCTGCATACAGTGACAAAGTTTAAAAGCATTAGTATTTTATCTCTGTATAAAGTAGATGAATAATTTTTATTTTTAACTAGAGAATTAAAAAGTAAATAGTCAAATAGCCGAGCTGGAAAAGATACATAAAATTGCTATGTGGATCTGGAAGATCATTTTGTTTCTTCTTTATAAGGTCAAACTCAACTCTTTGTAGATGTTTTAGTAAAAGGAAATATTATCCACTTAGGTAAAAACTGCGTTCCATTTGGAGGGAGGGGTTTCTTTCTACCACCATGGAATTGATAGATGCATAAAGTCAGTGGAATCCTGGGGTACAGTGGACAACACTGTACCTAACTCAAAATTGAAAGCGTTTCACTGGCAACCAACATGTTCTTCAGGGCGATGAATCCAAGGTCAAGAAGAAAAACAAGTACTGTCTGCAAAGCATGTTGCTTCCGACTCTCCTTGGATGAGTTCTCCAGAGAACAGGACACACAGGTGTCTGTGTCCCTCCACTACTTTCACTCACAGAAACAAGTGGAAAGCTGTAGAATGCAAAAAGGACTTTCTCTCTTTGGGTAGGGCCCTATACAATATCTTCTGGTTTGGGCAAACAGAAAGAAATGTTTATAAAAACAAAACAACTCTACATTTTCTCTTCCTTCATACTTTATCAAGAAGACTGAAAAGAAATAGTGGAAACAACTGAATTTTTCAGGTCTTCAAAGTATTACTGTATTCTTTTGCGAATAACATGCCCACGTAAATAATGTACCCACACATACAACTCTTTTGAAAATAATGCTGCAGGGGATTTGCAAGGTTGGCAAAAAACATATGACATGTGTGTTATTTGGGTAAAAATATGGTACTTTTACAAGCAAAGCCTACCTGAAAATAAGGCGCCAGGAAGAAGATGCTAAAAGAGAACACAGTATGCTCTAGCTGAACACAATTATTTCTAGAAAAATATTACTAAAGTTGGTCACTATATGCCACCCTGGTTTTTTTTTTTTTTTTCAAACTCCGAAGATCTATGAACCTGGTAATTTCCCATCATTTGCATTAAAGTGAACCAGATTTATTGTCAATAGTTACCAGTGATGGGAAAGTTTCTTAAAATTATTTTTATACATCAGTCTTCAAGGACTCACAGAGTTATAAGTAAGAATTTCTGGCAAAATGAGCACACTGATATCCACTTTAGATAAACCATGTGACCATAATGTTCATTATTGACATGGACAGCATACTTGCAGAATTCATGTTGCCAAAAGACTGACTGGTAGCTTTGAATGCTTAAGACTTGGTGTGTGATTTCAGCGGCTATAGTAAACAACAGTGATGTGAACGGGTTGAGTTCTCAGATGTTAAATGTTTCAGCTTCCACAAAAGAACATGAACCCAGTGTTCTCACCGTGTATTTCCTATCAGATGTTTCATGCATGGTCTTCGAAGACACAGAACATTCAAGTAGATGTTAGAAAGGTGACACTATGCTGAAGGCAAGGTGAGGTCACATGGTCATAAATTCCCTTTCTGGGCAGTTGGCCAACTTTTTTTACATTATTGTTTGGTCATCTCGTACCACTCCATTTCTTGCTTTGTACAACAACTAAAGTGCTTCTTTTAATTTGCAGGTTGGTTTTCTAGGAACAAGTTTATGTGTTCTACGGATCAATGACTTAGTCCTTCCCCCCACACAAGTGATACTTACCTTATTGGCCTGTGTCCATATGATAATGCTCTACCCCTAGCTTTGGTTAAACTGATAATAATCAATTACTCACCTAATGCTCTTTTAGACTTCCTCAAATGCGAGCAAAATAATATAGGTCCAAAAAAGCAACTAAACTGTGCCTGAGCTTCAAGCAGCAATTCTATATTATGTATCAAGATGATAATGAAGACAGAAAAATAGAAGATTAGAGGCAAAAGGAAAATACCTGATGATTCTAAAAACTGAAACTGTTTTGTATAATATGTGCCTTTGAGAACAAAATTAAATGGTAAAATAAGACATGTAGTGATTTAACACTTGCTCGTGTATTCTATCATTGAACCATTTAAGCATCTACTATGTACCTGGCACACCCCAAGGTATTGTGAAGAATGCAAAGATAAATGAAATAATATATTCAAGAGCTTAAAAGAAAGTAGCAGGTACATGTAAAAAGCATTTTATTTGTTGAAGTGGTTCCAAAAAACACTGAGTTTTACAAGAAAGATCCCTTCAAGTGGGGGATTTAAAATGAAGACATTTAGAATGACTTACAGATTCAGTACTGTCTATTCTTAGCACAAAAGGTACCTACTTGTTCCTAAAGAAGATGTTAAGTATATGAAGAACCAGGAAAATCCAGACCTACTAAAAGTGTTGTTTTTACAAAAGGACAGTTCTTTACAGTTTACAAAGCTTCTCTAGTCAATACATTTAATATTTACCAGCACGGACAACATAAGTATTATCATTATTTTAAAAATTTGGAAAGAATAAAGGCATTTATTGAGATTACAGAGCTGTTCATGTAAATTGCAAAGGCTAGCACTAGATTCTATGACCCAGTCCACTCTGCCACAACCACCCTGGAGCCTGCAAGACCAAAAGAACTATTATAAATACAGGTAAGATTGCAAATCCCAGGCTACGAGGCTTTTTTCACAGGATTGTCTGGGTTTGGGGACCTCTATAACTTATTCACTCCGACTGATTAAAATAAGGGCAATGCCAGTCAAACGTTACTGGTTATAATGGGGCTGGTGAGTCAAGAACCACCTGAGAAACCAAATCAACTGCAGTGATCTTTTTCCCTGAATTAGGTCATATGGATATGGTTCTGTCATGCTAGACTACCTTGCCCAACTTAGCTATCTGTAAGACAATGTTCTGCTGCTATTCATAAGGTATTCAAAATATGACTGGGGAAGAGCTGTCTACTCAAAAGTAGGGTTTACCTTAACGACGTGAATGGGGTAAAGCTCTTGGGACCTTCATTTGCTCACGTAGCATGACTCAAAATAAGAAGAAACAGTTGCAAACATTCACTAATAATCAGAATGTGGAATGTAAGAAGTATGAATTGAGGAAAACAGAAGCTGTCAAAAATGAAATGGAATGCTCGGAGATCAATATCCTAGCCATTAGTGAGCTGAAATGGACTGGTATTGGCCATTTTGAACTGGACAATCATACGGTGTACTATGCCGAGAAGGACAAATTGAATAGGAATGACGTTGCATTCATCATCAAAAAGAACATCTCAAAATCTATCCTGAAATATAACATTGTCAGTGATAAGATAATATCCATATGCTTACTTTTTTTTACAAGGAAGACAAGTTAATGTAACTATTATTCAAATCTACACACCAACCACAAATGCCAAGGATGAAGAAATTGAAGATTTTTTACCAACTTTTGCAGTCTGAAATTCATCAAATATGCAATTGAGATGCATTGATAATTACTGCGAAAGTTGGAAACGAAGAAGGATGGGTAGTCGGAAAATACGGTACTGGTGATAGAAATGATGCCATAGATTGCATGACAGAATTCTGCAAGACCAATGACCTATTCATTGGAAATACTTTTTTGACAACATAAATGGCAACTATACACATGATCCACTGATGCACATCAAATTAACTACACCTGGGGAAAGAGATGATGGAGAAGCTCAATATCATCAGTCAGGACAAGGCTAGGGGTCAACTACGAAACAGACCATCAATTGCTCATATGCAAGCCCAGGCTGAAGCTGAAGAAAATTAGGACAAGCCCATGAGAGCCAAAGTATAACCTTGAATATATCCTACCTGAATTTAGGAATCATCTCAAGAACAGATTTGATGCATTGAATGCTAATGACCGAAGACCAGACGAGTTGTGGGATGAGGTCAAGGACATCGTACATGAAGAAAGCAAAACGTCATTAAAAAAGAAAGGAAAGACTAAAATGGATGTCAGAGAAGACCGCCAGAAATTCAAGCTGGGGTGAGAAGAACTGGAATGAGGGATAAAATTGCAGATGTCAGATGGATTTTGGCTGAAAGCAGAGAATACAGAAAGGTGTTTACCTCTGTTTTATTGATTAGGCAAGGATATTTGACCTGGTGGATCATAACAAACTATAGATAACATTGTGAAGAATGGGAATTTCAGAACACTTAATCGTGCTCATGTGGAATCTGTACATACACCAAGAGACAGTTGTTCCAACAGAATGATGGGATACTGCATGGTTTAAAATTAGGAAAGGTGTGCATTAGGGTTGTATCCTTTAACCATACTTTGTATGCTTAGCAAATAATAATTTCTAGACTATACGAAAAAGAACACAGCACCAGGATTGGAGGAAGACTCATTAACAACCCGCATTATGCAGATGACAAAACCTTGCTTGCTGAAAGTGAAGAGGACTTGAAGCACTTACTGATGAGGACCAAAGACCACAGCCTTCAGCATGTATTACACCTTAACATAAAGAAAACAAAATCCTCACAACTGGACCAATAAGCAACATCACGATAAATGGAGAAAATATTGAAGCTGTCATAGATTTCAATTTACTTGGATCCACAATCAACTCCCACAGAAGCAGCAGTCAGGAAATCAAATGATGTGTTGCATCAGGCATATCTGTTGCCAAAGACCTCTTTAAAGTGTTAAAAAGCAACCATGTCACGTTGAGGACTAAGGTGTGCCTGACCGAAGCCATGGTACCTTCACCTCATATGAATGCGAAACCTGGGCAATGAAAAAGGAAGACCAAAGAAGAATTGATGCCTTTTGAATTATGGTGCCGGCGAAGAATATTAACTATACCGTGGACTTCAAGGAGAACGAACAAATCTGTCTTGGAAGAAGTACAACCAGAATGCTCCTTAGAAGCAAGAATGGCGAGACTACGTCTCACATACTTTGGACATGTCACCAGGAGGGATCAGTCCCTGGAGAAGAACATTATGCTTGGTAAAGTAGAGGGTCACCGAAAAAGAGGCAGACCCTCAACGAGATGGACTGACGCAGTGGCAGCAACAATTGGCTCAAGCATAGCAACGACTGTGAGGATGGCACAGGATCGGGCAATGTTTTGTTCTGTTCTGCATAGGGTTGCTATTGAGTTGGAACTGACTCAATCGCACTTAACAACAACATACCCAACTAAACTGGAAATCATTTTATTATAGGCCGTGGTAGGAAGCTGGGTCCAGTGACTTGGAATTGAACCTAATATTCAACAGGTTATAAAAGTCCATGGTACACCCTCAATCTAATCTACATGTACTCTGTATGGTGAATGATCAAAGAGATTGTGTTAAGATTCATAACTGATTGTGTATGACCAAACCATAGCAAGAACCTGATTGGAGAAGGGGCCTTCATAAAGGGCTTGAATATTACTCCTTCTCTAATCTCCACTGCCACACTGTGCAGCCACATGTGGTTTGCCAGCCACCTTAATTTCTAACGGGGTGTCTGCATTTACCTAGTTCAATTTGAAAACAAACTGAACAACAATCTTATGAACAACAATCTTCTGTCTCATCATATCTCACCACGTTCAGACAAATGGTTGAACTGAAGTATGGTACAGATTATCAGAGTATCTCATCACAGAATTTTGCAGGAAAGCTGTTAATAAGATCCTCTATTTAAGGGTAGGAGGAGCACTGTTAAATATTTTCTAAAAACCTATACATATAATTTAACATGTTTTCACATGCCAACTATCACTCGTCTTACTGAATAATCAATGAATTGGTTATTTCAAGACTTAACTGCCTCCATTTAGATGGAAGAGAGGATTTTACAAAGTAAACAAGAATGTGTTCTCAACACTGCTCTGACTGTATTATTTTTTAACAATTACATTCTCCATTTATGGTTATGTCTAATATATTAGAAACATTATCGATTTTTATATCTTCACCTAGTGACTAAATTCTGATATGAGCTATAATATTTTTCAGTTGATTCACGTGGCTTTCCAGTGAGACAATCACACAATCTGAAGTAATCATTTTTTCTTCCTTTCCAATGTTTAAAGCTCTCATTTCCTTTTTTATCTTACTGTATCATCTGAAAAATGACAGCAACAGCAGCAGGGAACACTTGCATGGTGCTCAGCATATCCGAGATACTCTTCTAAATGCAATGCATATAAACTCATTTAATCCTCAACAAGTATACGATATAGGTATTATTATCTCCCTTTTATAGATGGTGAAATTGAGGCAAGAAATTTACATAAAATCAGTCACTAAAGGTTAAGCAAGACAATAAAGCAGCTCCCTATACTGTCATTTTGGTAAAGTACTTCCTCTAGTTGGGGAGAAAAAATTCAAATTGTTAGATCACAGAACACAGGAGGTCAAAAAGTTAGAACCCTTATCTTGTCCCAACGCTAATGCGATCAGCACTATTCTGTTTGTTACTGTTGTTGTGGCTGTTCATTTTTTACCATAGGAAGAGAATGAACTTCGGTCTTTGCCAGGAATCGCAAGGTGGTTCCAGCCACTGCCATGTTTTAGAGCCTGTGTCATTCAAGATCCAGAGGTACTGATGGGCCAGTGTGGGTGGCATGCCTGGCTGGTCAAGCATGAAGACAGTGGCTCAAGAATGGGCAACCAGCAGTGACTTTGGTGGATGTCCTTCTAAATGGCAACTTGCTTGATGGGTCAGCTGTCACCACGTGGGAACTCACTGGCACCACAATATGAAAGAGAAGATAATTTTTAATGGTTCCTGTGATGGGTAAAATATATCATCTAATTTCACTTCTACCACCTCACTGGCTATATAGCAATGTGTGAATGTGTGGGTGTTTTCAGGAGGGGAGCGGGGTTGAGGTAAGCTGATGTTACATACGCCAGGAATTCTGTCGTTCAGATTAAATGTCTTTATTCCTTCAGTGCTATAGCTGCTTGCTGGGGTGACTTGTTTGGGGTTAGTCCAGTAGTGAGTCCAGTAGTGGGGTTTCCGATCAAGTAAGAGCTCTGCTCTTTACCAAGCCAGTTTATACCTTGGGAACACATAAAAGGCCTTTCCAGATAAAATCCAACAGGAAAGAAGAGACAAAAAACTCTCCAACTTGTGAGCTTTTCCTGCCAGAAGAACTCTCATTAAGAACACTACATATGCATATTGGTTGACAAGAGGGTTATAGATAAAGATGGGAAAACAAAAAGAACAATACAACCTTAATGGAAATGCTTTCTCATACCTAAGATTACAGCCTTCTTTTCATGATTCATATAGCCGCCCTGTGAGAGACTCTGGAGCACTTGAAGGAACAATGGGATGTATTATTTCCTACTTTCATCTTACTTGCACAATTCACTAGTCACCAAAGGCCATCCTCACCTTCTGCCAAAGGGTTATCTCTAAAACACAAATATTATGTCTTGGTAGTGAGCTCACTGCCTAAAGGATAAAATCCAAACCCAGAGGCTTGTAAGAGCTTTGTGATCTGGCCAGTGGGCAGGCTAGAGATGAGTGCTTAGGCTTCACAGTTGGGCAGTTCTGGATTTGAACCTCAACCTCACCATCTATCGATCGTAGGATCTTGGTTAAGATTCCTAAAGCCTCGGCTTCCTCATCTAGAAAAGGTGAAAAACCAAGCCAGTTTCCATCGAGTTGATTCTAACTCATGGTGACCCCATGTGTTGCCAAGTAGAACTACTCCATAGGGTTTTCATGGCTATAACCTTTCAGAAGCAGATGACCAGGCCTTTCTTCCAAAGCACCTCTGGGTAGGTTTGAACCTCCAATCTTTCAGTCAGCAGCCAAGTGTTTAAGTGTTAGTGTCACCCAGGGAGTCCCAGAAAAAGACAGGTTTTAAGATTAAATGAGGCCATGGCTATGTATGAGCCACCACTGAGCAGATGCTCCATGAGTACTTGACTACTCACTATTCTGGACCTTAACTGCCACCAATCCATCCTCTCTGGTTGCCCCCATCCTCTCGTTTACTGCCCAGCATCTAGTAGGTTGTCAATTAATATCCGAATATATTCGCAGACCTACAGCAACACCCCTTCAACGTATTCTCTCTCTCCTTCCTGGAACAGGACTCTCTACACAGTTGCCTGAACTTTAAAAAACAAAGCTGTTGTTAAAATATTGGGAAGGGAGAAGAGTTAGCAGTAGAAGAGAAATTGTCACATGCATCTATTATTTTTGGGAGGGGGTAGGAAATATAAACTTGACCTCACACATAGGCAATGTATTAAAATTCTTAACTTCATTGGCATTTTGAGAATCATTTATTATGTAGATACACATTGCAATCTGAAACAGGAGGTTCTCAAAGCTGTTTTAATTCTTTTAAAATCTGTTCATTTTAGGCATCTAAAGACATACGCTTTTTTAATATAAAGGGAGAAGACAAGAGCTGGGACATGAACAAAGCTTTACCCTCACAGGGAGAGCTTCCTTGCTGCCTCCTGAATTTTTCTGCTGTGACACAGACGGTTGCTGTCAGTCTCATGCAGTGTGTGCAGAAAGCAGTGTTGATTCACAACCTGTTTCACATTTTTTCAGCCGGGGCAACAGCCTGTTATGTTTTAGAAAGTAACTCTGACACTGATGTTTCTAAACAATGTCTGTCTGGCAGCCTCTGTCCAAAAAGTAAGAATTTCTAATAATGTAGCAGACAATCCGACTCATAGCTACCCTACAGGACAGGGTAGAACTGCCTCACAGAGTTTCCAAGGAGCACTTGGTGGATTCGAACTGCCCACCTTTTGGTTAGCAGCAGTAGCACTTAACCACTATATCACCTGGATTTCCCATCCCCAGCTGGGTACCCAAAACTGTCTCCAGGCATTGTCAAATGTCTCAGGGGAGGGGAGAGGGCAAAATCACCCTAATTGAGAACCACTGGTCTGTGTTTGGAGCCCTGGTGGCACAGTGGTTAAGAACTCAGCTGCTAACCAAAAGGTGGGCAGTTTGAATACACCAGCTGCTCCTTGGAAACCCTATGGGGCAGTTCTACTCTGTCCTATAGAGCTGCTGTGAGTTGGAATTGACTCGATGGCAATGGGTGGATCTATGTTTACAGAAAGAAAACAATTTTTTTTTCTTAAGGAAGTAACAGTCATTAAGAATTGTAGACAAATTCCGTAATACACATTTTGATTATAAGAAATCAACCTACATTATACACATCCTTCTTTACAGATGAATTTATTTATCACAGGATTGAAAATATATGACCAGAACGGCATTTTATTCAATTCGCCAAATTTTCCCAGGTTTCGACACCTAGAACAAAGAATTCCTATTGGATGTGGGGAAAAATAGACAAATTATACGGAAACCCAAATCTTACGGTATCAACATTTTAGAGACTGAGATTTGTATGCATCAATTTTTTCCTATGACCTGATCCATTACTCCACCCACATGCCCCAGTGAACCTCCTGTTCCTGAGGGAACTGGCAGGCCTAGGAATTAAAAGGTTGAAAACCATGGGTTCCAACCAGAATGAACTGGTTTGAAGCTCTCCTTCCATAGTATTTAGATGCAGTCCTTCTACTTCTGAAATCCCTGTAACACTTTGTACCCCAGGGTGTTTGTGTTTTGCTCTTTATCTTCCCACTGTTAAAGTCCCCTTGAGGGCAGTCCTTCTATCTCTCACAGCATCTAGCACAGACTTGAATAGTTTCAGGTCTCAGTAAATACTTTTGACTGAATTTTTCATCTTTAAAAGAGGTATAATTTAAGTTACAAGCATTTTTTTAGTGGGCTTACAAAGATACCTGAGAACTCCCTGGAGGACAAGTCTGGTTTTTTAATCTCTTGAAGCAGGGAGACATAACTATAGTCACCTACATTAAGGATATGAGCGCTGTGACTGCTCTAATAGAGGCGCAAACAAAATGGCGTGGGATTGTTGAATACGAAGTGATGAATTCTACCTAGGAGCAGGTGATGAGATATAAACTGGACCTTCAAGTGAACATGGAAGGGAAGGGCGTTCTAGGCCAAGTATCAGCTTGCTGTAGGGTAAAAACATCACAAAATTTAGTAAAGCAAAAAGAGTTTTATTCGACATATATTCAAAAAGGCAAAAGTGGGAAGAGGACAAAAATGCTGCCAAGAGCTAATGTCCGAGTCTAAGGAATGTTACAGAATCACCAGTAGACATTAATATCACAAATGGGTAAAATCACTGAAAGCATCACCTTTTCATCGACTGGCTAAAAACTGCTAAATCTGCTGGATGTAGGGAATAAGTAATTGCCAAATTATAGGTGAAACTCAGATCTTCGTGATATCAACCTGTTAGAGCCTGAGATTTGCATGCAACTTTTTTTTTATATCACTTGTTCCATTACTCCAGACACACTTGTCTGTGAAACTCCTGTCCCTGACCTGGTCGCCCTAAGAATTAAAAGGGTAAAAATGAGGGGTTCCACATTTTGAACTTTTGTCCTAACTACTGTCTTTATATCTCAGGGCCCAGCTGATATGTCCTTGTGAGTCCAGCTCCAACCCGGTCACATTCTTTATGCTCAAGGACAGGGAACAATGGCTTCAATATTATCTCCTAAATCAGGCTTGAACCCAGGTTTGGGTTGAGGCAACAGTGAAGATAAATGGTTTGTAGAATACAGAGAAAGAACTATTTAGGAGATAAGGCTAAAAACCTCCTTTGGAGCAAAAGATGAAGGGATTTGAATTCCAGGATGAATAATGGGAACTGTAATCTCTATGCCCTAAGGAGTCCCACACATACTCTGTGTTTTAAGAAGATTCCATTGTTGGGAGAGAGAAGAGGGTAGGAAAAACTGGAGGTAGGGAAATCAGTTAGGAGCTGTTGAAATAAACCCTGTGGGAGACAGTACAGATATGAACTAGGCCCAGGGAGATGATGAGGAAAGAGTAAAAGATAAATCTGAGATTTTTTTTTTTTTCCATTTAGCTTTTATTCCTTTATTTCTTGTCCAGTTTTCGAGGAAAACAGATTTCTTTTGCTAAATCTCCCAGGCTCATGCATATTTTTTTAATGGCTTTAATTTATTTCTCTCATTTTCTTTGTTGCTACAGTGTTTTTTTCCCTTAAAATAAATTTTGTCAACAAAGTAGGATCTTCCAAATTCTCCCTATACCTAGACTAAGAAAGTAGAGATTTTCTTTTAAATATCCTCTGTGATCTATTGGGATACTTCAGTTCTTCTAGTAGAAGCTCCCCATGGTCTCAGATGCTGGACTTCTAGACTTGCAAGTATGTTTTCATCAGGGGTTCGAAGCAGAACAAATCTGTTTGAAGCCCTGTATGGATGATTAGGAAAAGCTTCCTGGTAAAAGTGGTATTTGAGGTAGGATTTCACAATTATGTGATATCTAAAAAAAAAAAAAAATTTTTTTTTTTTTTTTTTAAATAATGTATGGGGTCCCTGGCAGTACAAACGTGCTTGGCTGCTAACCAAAAGGCTGGAGAGCCTAGTCCACGCAGAGGTGCCTATGAAGAGAGGCCTGGTGATCTACTTCTGAAAACTCAGCCTTTGAAAAACCCACGGAGCACAGTTCTACTCTGACACATGAAGTCAGAGTTGATTCTGCAGCAGTTGGTTGTTGCTGTTATGCTATGTGAGTCCTCCATACACAGAGCATGGAGTAAGGCAGGGCGGGACTGGGCCTGTGTGAGGAACAAGCAGCCTGGTGTTGCCTCACCAGGCTACCTGTGGGAGGAGAGCAGGGCTCCTGGTGCTGGGGCCCAAATGGATGCCAGGCCTAGAAGGACCCCAGCATTAGACAAAGTCTGCACTCATGAGGGAACACCCTGAGAAATTCTGGCCAGTGGCAAAATAATAACTGTACTGAGGACAAATAATCTGACAATAACCTAGGAGACTGATCAGAGGAGGAAGGGAAGCCAGTTGTGCAGCTGGGTCTTCAGACCAGGTGAGACAGGGTGAAGGTCGACTGGAAAGTAGGAGCAGCTTTGACAGGGACTGTGAGGTAGAAACACGATTAGTTTGGGGTTGTGTTAGTTTCCTAAGGCTGCCATAACAAAGTACTACAAGCTGAGTGGCTTAAAACAACAGAAATTAGTTTTCTGACAGTTCTGGAGGCTAGAAGCCCAATATCAACATGCCAGCTGGGCCACGCTCCCTCTGAAGGCTCCAGGGAAGATCCTTTCTTGCCTCCTCCTAGCTTCTGATGGTTGCCAGCCATCCTTGGTTTGTGGCTGCCTCACTCCAGTCTCTGCCTGCATGGTCACATGGCATTTTCCCCCTGTGTTTGTATCTCTGTCTTCACATAGCATTTTCCCCTTTGTCCCTGTGTCTAAAGTTCCCTCTTTTTATAAGGACATCAATCATTGGATTAGGGCCCACCCTAATTCAGTATGACCTCATGTTAACTTGATGACATCTACAAGACCCTATTTCCAAATAAAGCCACATTTTCAGAGCAGGCATGCATAGATTCGGGGGGGGGGGGTGACTATTCAACAGGGGGCAAGGAAGAAAAGGGCTCCAGATCAAGAAAGGACTGTGATTCCCATACAACTGATTTAATGAAAGTAAGTAAGCCAGGATGATGAAATAGTAAAGGTGGTAAGGAAAGACAACTATCACTGCATATTAAATTTATGGGATATAAAAGACATGAAAGGAGAAATTGAATATTTCAAATACATATGTGCCCACTGCCGTTAATTTACCTACAACAGTTTGTAATGTCTGGAAAAGAAAAACTCTGTGCTATTTTCCTTGTCTCCTGCTCAATCATCAGCTTGATTTGCTATTGGGGGCAAACCTCATGATTTCCTGTAAACTAGTTCTGACAAGTTGGAGCTACTGTATAATGTACATCTTACTAAAAATCAGCATGGAAGTGCCTGACTCTTCTCTCCTCTTGTCCCTAATGTCATAGAAGTTCACATGTCGCATGTGGTTTGTTGTTTTTCTGTGTATGAGGATAGCAGGTAACTACCTAGATTGGTAAGCAGTTTAACAGAAAGCCACCACACAATTTTGCTGGATACCAAAAGAAAACACCAAACCTGCTGTCGTTGAGTCAATTCTAACTCATAGCTACCCTATAGGACAGAGCAGAACTGCCCCATAGAGTTTCCAAGGAGCACCTGGTGAATCTGAACTGCCAACCCTTTGGTTAGCAGCCGTAGCACTTAACCACTATGCCACCAGGGTTTCCTTTGCTGGATAATGAGTCATAAAGGCAAGTGATTCGAACCCTAAGAAATGGAATGGAGTGAGTTCCGAAGTTTTACTAGCATTGCAATTAGTTTTGGAACTCATTATTAAGTCCGTTTCTACAAAGAAGAAAAAGCCCAAATCAATTTCTACAAGCTAAAAGGGAACCTTTTAAAATATCACACTACTTCTTGGAGGTATAAATCCAATATGGAAATCAAAGTATGAAGTGAGACAAACTCATTTCTATCCATGCTATAAACACTCCATTAACAGTGTGGTCACAGGCAGCCTGTTTGAACTTTCCACCTGGTGTTAACCACGCTATCTCCTAGGCTAAATTATACTTGTGTTTTTTTCGGGGTTAGCCCTTTCAAGTGCCAATTTCCCACTGCGTTTTACCTACATCTTAGTAGAAAGGACAGAAGACAGCAGCCAAGGAGTTTTGAACCCCAAGTGTCATTCCTGTTTTGTGCCAGGTTGGGTTTTTTGTTTGCTTGTTTGTTTTAGTTTTGTTTTGATCCTAGATTTTCTGTTTGTATATTCAGCACATGATTTGCAAGTATTCTAACAGCAAATATGGCGAAATGTGAAAACTGCCATCAAGGAATTTTAAGTTTTAGAAAATGTATTTTACTAGCTTTTCTAGAACAATCAAGAAAAGCCACACAGTGTGGCACCAAATAACTTTCAACTGTATTTGCTCATATTCCCCCGTTCCATATCTCTCATAAAACTCTTGTTTTAAGAAGAAAATTAAAAACAAATTTTTTTTTTTCTCAAGTCTTAACACACACACACTTCTACCTTTCCCTTAATCATTATCACCCACTGGGCCAGCCCAGAAAAATTTGCTACAGCTGTCTGTGAACAATCAAGCCACCAAAGGAAGCCACTAGTTGGGACGGTTCCACTACGTTGTGAAAATAGGATCATTTCTTCCTGAGCTCACCCTTCACTGGGTTGTTGCCACAAACACTTAACAATAGAAGGAAACAACCAAGTGAAAGGTGAACTTTCACCCCTACAGAACTTACAGCCCCCTTTCAGAATATAAATAGGATTCAAGAATGGAGGCTGAGTAGCTTTGATAAGAAGAATACCACTTCAGAGTTCTACAATACAATTAACTTTGCTGCTGGTTGCTATGTCATACAGACAATTTTCTTCCTTTTTATTACAAAAATGTTCAAACATATAGAAAGTAGAGAAGGGTGTAATGAACACACATATACCCTTCACCTAGCATTAACAACTTTAACATATTACCATATTTCATTCATTTTTATCTGCTTGCTTTTCCTCACATATTTTATAATAAATTATAATCACGTTTCAGCTCTATAAATAATTCAGTATGCATCTAAAAAAGGAGTACTTTCCTTCATAACTCTAATTAAACTATTACCACATTTAACAAGGAGCCCTGGTGAACAGTGGCCAAGAGCTCGGCTGCGAATCAAAAGGTTGGCAGTTCGAATCCACCAGCTGCTCCTTGGGAACCCTATGGGGAGTTCTACTCTGTCCTGTAGGGTCACTATGAGTTGGAATCAACTTGATGGTAAACGTTTTTTTTTTTTTTTAAATTACCCTTAACAAAATCAAAATAATCCCCTAATATCATCTCTTCATGGATATCATTTATATCCAAATTTCCTTGGGATGTTGTTCTTAAACAATTAGAACTGAGACCAGAAAGCTATACCAAAGATTGGTGACAAGCCTCAATTCATTCTTCTACCAATGGTAGATCCTTACATGATTTCTTTATCCTTGCTTTAACACATCAGGATGAGTATCACGTGTGAAAGATACATCCACCTTATATCTGACCCCAAAACTGTGATGTTGTTGTTAGCTGCCATCATGTCGATTCTGACTCACAAGATCCCATACGTGCAGAGTAGAATTGTTCCATAGGGGTTTACAAAGCTGTGACCTTTTGGAAGCAGATCACCAGGTCTTACTTCCAAGGTACCACTGGGGTTTTTTGTTGTTGTTGTTGTTTGTTTTTTTTAGGGAATCTGAAAGCAAAGCTAGTCAAATGTGGTTGGGGCAGGGAGGAGACAATCCTAAACAGTTTAACAATAATCTACAACCCTCAAACCAATAATAAAACCAAACCTGGTGCCATCGAGTAGATTCCACTCATAGCGACCCTACAGGACATAGTAGAACTGCCCCATAGAGTTTCCAAGGAGCGCCTGGCAGATTCGAACTGCTGACCCTTTTTTTGGTTAGCAGCTATTGTGCTTAACCACTACGCCACCAGGGTTTCCAAACCAACAATAGGACATAATAATTCAATCATTAATAAGTGGAGAAGGAGAGAGCATCAAATGCCTCTAAAGGAAAAAAATGGCAGACACAATCTTCCAGATACCAGGCTACTATACCGCTCAATTAGTTTCTGCTTTTTTTCCCTTCTGAATCATTCCCCTTAGCCTAGAAAGATGCCTCCAACTCCATTATTTTTAAACATGATATATTAAAAAAAAAAACTTTTACTCTTCTGTTCTCTCTCGTGGCGTCCCTGTAATATGAAAAGTCTTGACAAAATAGTTGATCTTTGCCTTCTGTCTCACCTCCCACTCATTTTTAATGCCCTTTGTAATCTAATTTTCCTCCCTTTCATTCATGGAGACTGCTCATATGAAAATCACCAATTTCCCCTTAAGCACCACAGGAAAGACCCTTTTCCCAGACCTCCAGCCTTTGACACTGATGACTTTCCATCCTGAGGGTCCCCACTCATGGCACTCTCCTGGACAATCACCTTCACCGTCTCTGTTGTCTTCTTGGTAATTTACACAGAGATAGGAATGTCACCTCTAGGCAGGTGACTTGTAAATCTGGAAAGGTCAAGGTTTATATGCCTACTTCATCTCATAGGGTTATTAGAATACAAGTGGGCAGCTGTGTTTGAAAGGAAAGAAAAGCCGAAGCTTTACTCAGTTTACCAGTTAATCTAACAATCTCTCTTCCCTAGGATGGTTAGAATGCCTTCCAGGTGTCTAGCACTTTCCAAGAAACAATTGGGGTGGGGGGGAGATCTCTGAACCTCAGTTCCCCCTTCTGCAAAACGCAGGTAATAATAGAACGCACCTCATAAGTTTGCTGTAAAAGTGAAGAACCACTGTGACCTAAAAATTCCATCATAAAAATGGAATTAGATATTATTTGTTAGATATCTAATATTTATTAGTGGCAAAACTGGCTGGGATAACGTTCCTTGGCATAGTATATTAGTTCTTAGGACTTTTTAAAAGAAGTTTTGTTATTTTCCATTTTATCATATTAACTTTATCCCATGTAGCAGAGAAAGTACTCAAAGCGTTGTTCAACACTAGTAGTTACTTTGGTAAATGGATGATTCATGCTAATTAAACTCACGACCCAGGAGAATAAAATTAGCTTGTTTCAACATTTCCTTTTGTTCAGTAATTACAATTCCAGGTTATGTTAAGATACCACATTACGATAACTTTGCCCGAGAGACAGACACTGTACATCCCACTAAAAACAGGCACTGCCAATATAAATCCAGGTGCTTGCTGAACGAGGGTCATGCAGACTGCATAAGCAGTTCTTACCAACACTGTGCTCAAGAGTCACTGATTTCTGTACATACTGCAACCTGGAGGGAAAGTACTGAAATCATTTCAGCTTGGTAGAGATTCGCCGGATTTGCAGGATGATGAAACTTTAAAAATAGATGCCAAACGTGGCTGGAGTTTATCTCAGATACTTAAGTTGCAGCAATCTGCTCATCCATGATGATACCAAGCTGCTTGCCACTGAATGATTTAAATTTTCATAAACCCACTCAGAATTCCATTATTTCTCAAATTGGTGGATCCCCTCATGTTATTATCTATTTGGTTTATCAATACTTTGTCCCTATGGAGGGTTTTTTGCTGGCTACCTGGTTTTTATGAGAGAGGTGAGAATGAGGAGCTAACATTTATTTGGTACCCATGTGCCAGCATGGTGTTCTGTTATTTACACAAATGCTATCTCATAGAACCCACACAAAATTTCATAAGGTAAATCTCCATTTTATAGATTAGAAACTTGGGGTATAAGAGGTATGTTAGTTATCTAGTGCTGCTGTAACAGAAATACCACAAGTGGATGGCTTTAACAAACAGAAGTTTATTCTCTCACAGTCTAGGGGACTAGAAGTCCAAATTCAGGGCACCGGCTGCAGGGGAAGGCTTTCTCTCTCTATCGTGATTCTGGGGGAAGGTCATTGTCATCAATCTTTCCTTGGTCTAGGAGCTTTCTCAGTATAGAGACCCTGGCTTCAAAGGACACACTCTGCTCCTGGCTCTGTTTTCTTGGTGGTATGTGGTTGCTCTCCTCTCTGCTTGCTTCTCTATTTTATCTCTCAAAAGATATTCACTCAAGATACAACCTAACCCTATAGATTGTGTCCTGCCTCATTAACATCATAGAGGTTAGGATTTACAACAGAGGATTATCAGATCACAAAACAGAGGACAACCGTTCTAAGTGTTTGACCCACTCTGGGCCACAGAGACAAAAGGAACTTGATGAATAGATATGTGAATTGTAACTTAAAAATCATTCATTTACAGAAACTCTTGGCTATAATTAAGTTGTATTAGTTTTTTACTTTTATTTTAAATAAATGTTTCTTATTTAATAACTGGGAAAGCAAGCTGAGTTAGCAGTATCAGATAAAGTGCCAGACAGTAATATAGATGTTCTGAGGATGCAGAAGGCAGAGACATTCTTAGGTCTGTATTGTACTTTCTCAGGAAATCTTTGCCCTTTTGGTAGCAATGAGAAGTTGGGGAGTTTAGATAAAATTTGTTTGTGATATGCTTTGAATAAAGCTTGTGGGAAAGCAGCAGTCACTTTTCTAAACATTATGCCAATTTTTCTTGAGTGGTTTTTCTGCTGTTAACAAAAATAAGTGGTGCTGACTGAACACACACTTTCTCTTGGAATCTATTATTTGCTATACCAAGAAAACCCTTTTTATCCAAGATTTGAAAGTTATTTGCCAGAATGAATCAAGTTTTTATTTTTTCCTCCCAGAAAACACCTCATAATTTCAGAATTCAGATTAAGGTGTCTCTTAACCCCTATTTGAGGGTATAGTTCTGGTAAGAACTTTGAGTCTCCTTTATCTTTTTTCAAAATTCTTTGAAATGATTTCTTTTCATGTGAGGAACTGTGTGAAAATCCCTGATATAGAATCTGGGAAAAGCACTCTGAATAGTGATTTCTTAAAAATGCTCAGTTTTACTACTTTCTGGAATATGCCTGAGTAGAGCTGTGTACAGCTGCCCAACTCCAAGGGATACCATTTACAGAGACAACAAATTGAGGGATGTTGCTTAGAACCGCCCTGACTGAAAATAGTATATTGACTGAAAAGAATGGTTGCCACCAGTGCCAGAAAATAAAGACACACTCAAAAAAACAAAAGAAGTGAGCAAGCCAAAGAGATACATGTGCCAGCATGTACCCAAATGTTCCGATTTAGGAAAATTTGAGCAACAAAATCAATAAGGATAGTAATATATTAAACCCATTTGATAAAATTAGAATCTATAAGTCCATACTAATAAAAGTGGGTATGTAAGTCAGTACGTAAATAAATGGGAGAGAAGGAAAAGCTCTTCCTTACAGTAGAATGACAACTAAGAAGTAAAAGAAAAAATAGAGTTAAGTTAGCATAATACCATTTTGCCAACTTCCTAGCAAAAACTGAATCGGACAGAAATCATTAATGGCTGCTCAACTGGGGTGGGGATGGGGTGGGGGAGTATTAGAGAAGGAATAGGATACTTACAGAGTCTCGAAGTTATCTCAAGTTCCTATTAATCACAAAAATAAATGGAAATTATACATATATAAATAGTTATCTATATAAATATCCATATATATGTATAATTTTATAATTATTTATATCATATAAAATCATATTTAAGACCAAAGGGTCAACAGACATTTAATATTTACTTATAAACCTATTATTTTCAGTATAGAAAACAGATTGACACTCATGCCCATCCATTCTATATTAGATGATGAGAAGGTTGGGGGGAGAGGCAGGGAGATTAATAAGTAAACAGAAGTGAAACAACTAGAACAGAAATAATGAGAATGCTGACACAATGTGAAGAATGTAACCAATGTCACTGATTATTATGTCTAGAAACTGTGGAATGGGAGTGGGTTTTGCTGTGTACACTTTCATTAAAAATAAAATTTAAAAAATAGTAATTATACAGCAGAGAGTCAGACAACACCTTAAGTGACCAAAATTAACATCATTAATAAAGGCCAAGCGGACATCTCTTGCCTCCAGATGCAATTCCTAAGAGAGAGACATACCATCACCTACGTAGTAAACCCAACCTAATCACAAGGAGATGAAGAAATTCAAATTAAGGGCCATTCTATAAAACTTGCCTATATTCTTCAAAAATGTCTAGAACATGAAATACATGAAAGGCTTCCAGATTAAAGGAGAATAAAGAGACTTAACAACGTAATACAATACGTGGATGGTACTCTGAAGGGAAAAAAATGCAAGAAAGGGCATCATTGGGCAACTGACAAAATTGGAATGTGGACTGTAGATTAAAGTGTTGTTATCACTGTTGCCGAGAGTACTGTGGTTACATATCTTGGTTCTTAGGAAATACATGGTGAAGTATTAGGGGGCTATATGCTGCCCACTCCCAATGGTTCAGAAAAAATAAATGTGTGTGTGTGTATAAGAGAGGAGAAAAGAAATGATAAAACAAATGTGGCAAAGTGTTAAAAATGGATAAAACTTGGTAAAAGGTCAGTGGTTTGAATCCACCAGATGCTCCTTGGAAACTCTGTGGGGCTGTTCTACTCTGTCCTATAGAGTTGCTATGAAAAATGGTATATTACACTACTGCAATCTCAAAGTAAAAAAGTTGAAAAACAAGACCCAAAAAAGGCTGCCAAAACAATTTTGTGAGTTCAGACTACTTTCATGAGCGTAAAAGTAATTCAGCTTGCAATCTGTCCTGCAAAATGAAGTTAAATCCTTAGAAGGGCTTGTTGCTATCATTCTCATCATCATCACTGTGAACATTTATGAAGCACGTTACTGAGTGGCAAGCACTCTGACAGATGTTTCACTTGCGTTATTTCTTTTAATCTTCACAACTACCCTAAGAGAAAGTCACCATAATTATCCTCACTTTATAGATGAGGAAGTTAAAATGTAGAGAGATTCTGCAACAACTTGTCCAAAGGTCAGACAATAAATAGCAGGACGAGAAATCAAATGTGGTCGCTTGATTCCAAGGCTGATAGGCTGTACCACTAAGTTAAACTAATTTACATTATTAATTGCTTATTAATTTTCCTCAGAGTGCCAGAGCTTAATCTCAACCCAAATAAAATTCTGACAAATTAGTAAAATATTACTAAAGAGACATAACTGATATTTTTGGTCTCTACAATTTGTGCTGTCTTTCAAGGTTGACTTTGGTACTAAATATGTTCTTACAAACAAGGTCCTTATCAGGATTCACAAGTCTCAGTTTTACACTGTAATCAAAATGCATTATCTTCTTGTATTTCTGTTATTAGCCTATAGATTTTTTTTAAAGATTAGTGTAGCACTAAACTGGTCTGTGTTTATAAAGCAAGTTTCTTGGTGTTATCTTAGTATGTGAAGCCCAAAACACTATATCTATTTGTAAGTTAAAATTTCCACCTAAGCTTCTTGCTGAAACAATTTAGGAAGCCTGCTTAGAAAAGAGACTGACATTTATGACCATCTATTTTATTTTGCCAAACATTAAATGATCTTGTAAAACCCATTTGATTCTGTTTCAAGTTTGTCTTCCTTCAATATATTTTCTCTCACATTTTATGTCAAGTGGTGTGATCATAATGCCCATGTTTCCCTTTAGTCTTAGAACCTCAATTTCACTTTAATATATGTTCATATTTAATTTGCAACATGATACCTGCTTAAATATACTATGATTGTCCATACAGACAAAGAGTAAGCTGCTAAACATCTATCTATATTCCCAGTGAAAGCTGAGTGGCCGTTAATAAAAAAAAAAATACATTCCAAACATTAAAACATTTATAGGCATTTGCAGGTGTTTGAGGAAATTTTATATACCTTCTAATCACCTGACACCATGGATGTCCATTTCAGAAGGATGAGTTTCTAACCTTGGCTGCATACTTGAACTACTGGGGAAGCTTCTAAAATCCTGAGCCCAGCCTACACTCCAGAACAATTAAAATAGAACTTCTAGGTTTGGGACGCTGGCATCAGTCATTTTGAAAGCTTCCTAGGTGATTCCAAATGGGAAACCAAAGCAGAGAAGGGAGACTGCTGACGCATCATGGGGTTATTAACCAATGTCATAAAACAATAGTGTACTGTTTAATGAGAAGCTAGTTTGTTCTCTAAACCTTCATCTAAAGTACAATAAAAAGAAAAAAAAAATTATATATTTTGTGTACAGACCCAAGGGATTGACAGAGATATTTTAGAATTGGTCTTTCTTAGTAAGGATGTATACCCCAACTGGAGAGTGAAGATATGTGAATATATAGGTAAAGATAACTGAACAGAAGATGGAGGATGTGTGCCAAATGAATGTGGTATACAGTCAACAATGGAGATCATGCTGGGATGGGACGGGACACCTGCACCCTTCTGATGCAAGGACAGGCTCTGATAAGCAGCATGGCTGTGGAAGGCAACTTCAGCCGGGGGATAGCATAAATGGAGAAACACCCGGCATATTCAATAAAAGTACCTAGTATGTTAGTATGTTCAGTGAGCATACAGAGAGATGACTAACCTACCTAGAGTGGAAGGTTCACCCCTCAGAGTAGAGAAAACAGGTTTGGAGAAGTAGGCTAGAACTGGCCTGTGCTTCGAGGGCCTTTGACAATAAGTCAAAGAAGCCAGGGACAGTATGGCATCTCTGAAAGAATTTCAAGAAATGATAAAATGAAAGTATTCTTTAGGAAGACTGATTTGACAGAGCTATTCACAGCAGTTTTGGGGGAAAGACTAAAACTCAATCTATGAACAGATTAGGCAAAACTGTATACATGATGAAGTACAGCTTTACACTTTTCTTTTCAGCTGGGTTTGCTAAAAATGCACAGATCTTACCAGTTGTAGGAACCACCCACAGGAGAGACAGAGCAGCCTGAAGAGCTAGTCTTATTCTCTGCCCCTATGAGAACTGTCCCTTTTGCTTGGCTCCCAAACTCACAGTTGTAATACACCACTCCTCACTTATCCACATGGTTAGGTTCTAAAGACCAGTTCCTCATGCCAAAATAGAGGACTTTTCTTTTTTTTCCTGTTTTCAAACCATCTATTTGTCCAAATTTTTTTATTTAGAAAATAGGATCACAGAAATAATAACAGCTAAGATTTTTTTTTTTTTTTAATTTTTTTTTTTAAGATTTACTGATGCGCTCATTCAACACTGTGAGGAGTTCGGTTATGTATTATTTCTCTGCAGAGAAGGAGGCTTGGAGAAGACCAAAGCTGGATAAAGCTGGGCTGTGTGACTGGAGGGCCCACAGCTTACCTACTTAACCTTCCTCCTGTGCTGGGTCAGAGCTTACCTTGCGGAGTGGCCTCCAGGGCTCCACTCCCATCCCTGCAAACCCCCTGCCCTGTGGACACTAAGGTTTGGGGCCTCCTGTGAGGGTGCTGGGAGACTGCATGCCAGGTGCCACCAAGGCCAGGTGCCACCGAGGCCAGGCGCCACTGAGGTGGAGGCTTCAGACCCAGTTCGGCTCACTCTGGGATATCATTAAACTCGCATGCATTTCTTCCAAACTCCCTCTCTGATGCCTCTTTCTTTCCCACTCCACGGCCAGTTTGAGCTGCAGGGCCTCAGCCCGCATAGGAGCTGGGAACCCAGAACCGGGGCCAGTGTTTCTGCCCAGAGGCTGTGGCCACCATGCCCTCAGCCACCATGCCCTCAGCCACCATGCCCATAGACACCATGCCTGCACCCTTGTTGACATTCAAAAGAGCTGAACAGTAGATTTTTTACTATTGTCTTAAATGCAAACTGTAGCATACCAAGATAGTGGACAGGTAAGGAGTAGGTGTACTTTCTGCAGGTATGTGTTCCTCATTTTTTCCATGAAAGAACTCTTAGGGCTAGGGAACATATTCCAGAACAGAGTGCCTCAGGACACACGGATTCTTTCTTTAAAAAATTTTTTGAAAAAGTAGAATTTTTGAGAACCTGAGTGATCCCTGGTCATATGGGCGATTGGTAAAGACTTGTAGGAATCAAAAAGGGCATTCAACTATTCATTCAATAAATATTTATTGAAGACCTATCATTTGCTACTGTTCTAGGCAGTGGGACTATAGCAAGGAGCCTTTTCCAAACGGACAACTCTCTGGGCATTGTAGAGGTCTCACTCAAAAACACAGCAGAAGCCTAAGGCTATGCCATTTATAGCTAGCTGATTAAAGTATACAACTCCAGACTCTTAAAAAAATTATTTTATTTCTGTTTTTGTTGTTGAGAACATACACAGCAGAACGTACAGCAATTAAACACTTTCTACATGTACAATCCGGTGACATTGATTATATTCTTCGAGTTGTGAAACCATTCAGCTACAGACTTTTTAAACAGTGAAAATTAGCAGGGAAAAGGTCAAGACCCTTTATAAAATACACTATAAGCAACAGAAAGAAATTGTAAGGTAACATCAGCTTTTTCAAAAACTGCATTTGTTTAACATAATGGAGTTCAAAGTGAGGTGAGAAGGCAGGTATTGTCCTCAATTAGCTAAAGGAGGAACCTCAAGGCAGTGAGGCCATTTCAGCTGCCTGGGCTCAAAAGGCCTAGATGAAAAGATGGACGGATCCAAGTTACCTGAACTTCCAATCCAATACTTTTAAAACCACACTGCAATGCCCATTTATAGTCTCTTGTGAAAACACTGCCTCAAAGTCATTCACCACAAGACTTTCCAGGCTGTGCACATTGGTTATTCATAGATATAGCCACTTGGAAGCTTAGGGGTTGGCTACAGGTATTGATTTTAATTCCAAGACCAGAGAAGCTCGCTGTTTGTAAAATTTTTATCTTATAAATATCTAATAAGAATTTGAGTTTAAGGACATGCATTACTTACAAATACCTATGACAAAATTAATCTGAGATTTCACTGGTAAATAAAATGAACAAACAACTCCTATTTTCCCACTACTGAAGAAAAAAATGAGCATATCCAGTCCTCTTCCTCTCTCCAACTTTTCTTGTCCCTTAAGAAGAGTCTTACCTGCGTAATGTACCGGAATCTCGATCTTTGGCCCAATGACATAGTGACCCTCCTCCAAGCTATGGGCAGTGATGGTCGTCCACTGACGGCATGAATGAATCAGAAGGTAGTCGTTTTCCCGTAGCCCTTCTATGCCTTCGCCTAGAAAATGTAATTTTTACATGAGAAACTTAGAATTCATATCCGCTTACTACATACTCTGCCGTTAAGTTCCCTTTGTTAAAACTTCACTAAGGCAGAAGTATTCATCCCAACCTGAAGTAAAGTTCACCTCTGAATTGGCAATTAAAAGTATTCCACACCAACGTGCCAATGTACGCAGGATTTCATAAAAATGTTTTCTACTTATTTGCAAACAAATTTTTAAATACCTCGTTGTATCTAAATGTTTATATTTCAATGACAGTAAAACGACTACTTATTGGGGGCCTACAATGTATTTATTAGGCAATATACTAGATGCTTTGAATATACAGGTATCCCTGGCTTTTGATGTTTGCTTTATGGACACTTGGTAAAACCAAAACCAAACCCGTTGCCATCAAATTCATTCCGATTCATAGCCACCTTACAGGACAGAGTAGAACTGCCCCATAGGGTTTCCAAGGAGTGCCTGGTGGATTCGAACTCCTGACCCTTTTGGTTAGATTTTAAACTCTTAACCACTAGGCCACTAGGTTTTCTCTACTTGGTAAAACATCTGCGTACCTGCATCCGCCGCCGTTCTACATGGCGCCTTGACCAAGCTCCTCCTTTCAAATTCCTTTTCTTTTATCGACCGACCCAGTCATATCCAATCAAACGCCTGGTGACGTATAAACGCACCACGCCTCGCGCGATCCCAACCTGGATTTATTGCCCCCGCGCAGCTCAGGTCTCAGGCTTCGTCGCGGACGGGTGATACACATCCTGCTCTCCTGTGGATGTGAACCCCTGCCCTTCGACCCAGCCCTAGTTGCCACTGCCAGCTAGGCTACCGGGGCTGCCATCATCACCACCACCTCTCACCTTCCAGTGAGCTCGCTGTCTTCCCGATTCTGGTAAGTCAAAGTACGCTGTCCATGTTTTATTTCTACTTTATGTAGGCTGTGTATCACATCATTCCTGCTTTTATTGTATGGAAGTGTTATTTTAGGTTTTATGTGTTATTTCGTATGATTTGGTAAGGTTATTTTTCAGATCTGGGAATGCTCAAAAAATTTTCCCATATGAATCAGTGGTAATTGCTTCTTCGCTGTACGCCATTTTGGCTTCTGGAAGGTTTCATAAAAAAAAAAAAAAAGGTTTCATAGGAACGCTAAATTTTTAGATAGCATGGGAAACCTGTATTATTTCATGTAATGTAGTAACTTTATGAGGTATTTTTCCGTCTTTTCAGATGAGAAACAGCAAGGTCCAGGATGTTAAGTAACTTGTCTAAGCTTACAGACTTACTAAGCCAAAAAGTGGCGATTCAAACTTAGGTCAGGCTGATTCCAAAACTCATGCTTTTAATCATTATACTGTAACTGCCAAATGAGAGCATTGGTGGCTTAGTGGTAAAATTCTCACCCTCCATGTGGGAGACCAGGGTTTGATTCCCAGTCAAGGCATCTCGTGCAGCCACCACCAATCTGTCTTGTATACTGCTATGATGCTTGACAGGTTTCAAGGGAGCTTCCAGACTAAGACAAACTAGGAAGAAAGACCTGGTGGATTTACTTCCAAAAAAAACTCACAGTGAAAACCCCGTGGATCATAATGGTCAGATCCATAACCAATCGTGTGGGGGTAGCATTTCATTCCATTGTGCTTGAGGTTGTCATGAGTCAAAGTGGAAGTGGGGTAATTTGCATGTTTGTAATTTTAAACTATTTCTCATTCATTTATCCAACTATTATTGAGTATCTTCCATACAGAAGGCAATGGGTGAGTGGGCAAAAACATAAAGAAGATTTGGGCCCTGTATTCAAGAAGCTGACATTCTCCTTGGTGAGCTGGGTTCATAAGTAATTTTGCATAAAGTAGGACATGACTGTTGCTGCATAAGAGGAACAGGGAACCTAGGTTGGAGGTAGGAATTTCCAACAGAGAAGATAAGGAAAAAAACTGGAATATATAATACGGTCATTCCTTGATGGACGAGTTAGGTCTCAATGAAAGGGAGGCAGTGGGAGCCAGTGACAGATTTTGGATAAAAGAATGCCTGAAGCTCTACTTTAGGGAAATTAATTCGCAGTACCCCGAAAGATGGATCAGAGGAGGGAGAAAACAGCCATGAGGTATATGCAGGAAACTCAGAGATAAAACACACTGTCATTCAGGGAAAAAGGGAGAATTTAGTTTTCTGCAACTAAATTGTTGTATCATAAAAACGATTTTAATTTTATTCCACAGTGGGTTCTAAAGAGGCATCTGAGAAACAATTGCAGCCAAGCAAATCCAAATGAAAATTTTACTGTTAAATCTTACTGCTAGCTGGTGTAGTAAACATTCTAACAAGAGGATTCAGAATTATTTTCAAAGCCACAAAGTAGTAAGAAACCAGTGCCTATTTTTGAGCGTGTTTTTTTTTTTAAACAACCGAACCATGTGCCTGCTTTAGACAAAATGTGAGCATCACAAAAATTGTCTAGAAATAAAACTTAGCATAATCATTTAAAATACCCTAAGGTAGGCCACTAGTAAAGATACTATTGTAAATGAATTCACAGACAATTTTTTTGTGATAAAATTATCCGGTTGCTTAATACTATGTAGAACATACTAAGATTTATATGCTTAGCTCAATGGTGTAGTTACAAGAAGTCTTAAAAAAAAAAAAAAAACTGTGTTAAATTCCAAAATATGTTAGTGTTATCCTGAAATTCTGCCACAACTCTTCTTTCTGCTGCCTTGGCTTTTGTGCCAATATATTTTCTGGAGTCACCTTTCTGATCTCTCCTGTTACCTTCTCTCAGCTTTTCCCCCTTTATGTTAGCCATAATTCCAGGAGTTAATCAAGATTCCACCTTTAGTCTGTATACCTTTCCTCTATCCTTTATAATCTTATACAGTTCTCAAAGCTTCAATTAGGTATAAACTCCCAAATTCTTGCTACCAGTTGCTAACTTCTGTTTTGAGCTCTGATTCCGGACTTCTGCCTTCTACACATTTCTACGTGGGTGGTCCTCAGCCATTCGTTATGGTATCATACATTTATTTGACAAACACTTACCGAGGTTCAACAATGTCCTAGGACCTGGTAATATAAGAGGGAAACAAGTACCTGCCCTCATGGAGATGACCTCTTAGCTGATTTTCATTCTTCAGCCTCTTTAAATACTGCTGCTAGAAAAATCTTTAGAAAATACAGCATGGCAAACTGAACAACCAGAGTGGAAAAAATGAGAATGTTCACATGTTGTGAAGAATGTGACAATGTCATCAAACAACTCATACAGAAATTGTTGAATGTGAACTTAAAACTGCTATGTAAACCTTCACCAAAAAACACAATATTTTATATATACACACACACACACACACACACACACAAAACCTAAAAGACAAAACCGAAATAGCACCATTGTTTTTATTCCTCAGGTCCTAACCCTACTAATTCTTGAAATACCAGCTCAAATGTCATCTTCATGTAAATTTTATGATCCTAATCCTTTCATTTAAACTGTATTGGATTTTGTAGCTTTGTTCATATTCTTTGCTTAATTTGTAAATTTGTTTTAGAGCTGAGTGCAAGGAACTTAGGTTGACATTTTTTATGTTTATACCTACCTATAAACTATTCCTCATTCACTTATCCAACCAACATTTATTGTATATTTTTTATGCACAAAGCAATGGAAAAGTGGGCAACAATATATGTAAAATTTGGTCCATATATTCAAGAAGTTTACATTCTCATTGATGAGATATATCCCTAAGTAATTCTGTATGAGGTAGCACTTGGTATGTCTAAAAGAGTTCAAGTAGTTACATAACATCTGCCACAGTAGAATCCAAGTTTCTACTAAGTGCTTTTAAAAAAGAAAAAATGAAGACAAATTGTAAGTGTACTAGATACCAACTTAAAATGTTTTGATACTAAGACTGCTGAGCTTCCTATTAAATTTGGGGTGAATACAGAAAATAAAACAGATACATACCCTTTTTTCCCCCCTGCCATTCTCATATCACATAGAGCAACAAAATCAAGAAAAGAAACAGCTGATTATATGTGATTTTACATGATTCTCTTTAAGTTGTGTGATGATTTTGGCAGGTAGTGAATTAAAGTGTATTTGATTTTCCACATTTGTGTGTCCTTGTTCTCGGTGTTGAATTTCACAGGAGTAACAGGCTCAGTCGACATCACGGGACTGTATCTCTACAGAAGGCATGTGCTTTTACTCTTTTCAACTCCTAGAATATGACTTTGGATTTTGCATATAAAAAAATCTCAAATGTATAATCTGATATCGTTGACTTTTCTTTTTACAATAAGCTTTTATCTCTGAGAGGCTTGGTTTCTTCTCAGCACCTAAATAGAGTCCTATCTACTGTGGATACTCAGGTATTTGCTGACTGACTGATAAGACTCCATTGAAATAGTTTGATATGTTTATAAATAAGAAACCCTGGTGGTGCAGTGGTTAAGTATTCAGCTGCTAAGCTGCTAACTGAAAGCTCAGCAGTTCGAACCCACCAGCAGCTCTGCGGGACAAAGATGTGGCAGTCTGCTTCCATAAATAGCCTTACAGATCCTACGGGGCAATTCTCCTCTGTCCCACAGGGTCACTATGACCCTGTGGGACAGTTGGAGTCAACTCAATGGCAGTGGGTTTGTGTTTAAGAGTCAGATTTACTGAACTTGGTATTGTTTTTCTCTGTTATCGCCATAAGTTATTCTTATGTTACATAGCTAAATTTATCAACAATGGGTAAATTAATAGATTCTGTGATTTCTGTTGCCACTTAGTACAAATCTAACTCAACAACTGTGCACTTTTTTATTTTACCAATGTTAAAGTAAAGCTGGTCACATGATGACACTGTACTTTTACTTCCTCATTGGTAATAAGTTCGTTAAAAAGTTGTCGTTGAGTTGATTCTGATTCATGGCGATCACAAGTATGTCAGAAAATGGCTGATTTTTTTGGAAGCAGGTTGCGAGGCCTTTCTTTTGTGGCACCTCGAGGTGGACTCAAATTGCCAACCTTTCAGTTGGCAGCCAAACGTGTTAACTGTTTGCACCACCCAGGGACTCCTTGGTAATAAATAATGTTACTTAATTTTAATTTTTGTACTTACTAGACTTTACAATCCTTTTCACGTAGAAAGAAAATTCAGTTAAATACTCAAACCACTGCATTTTTCTTACAACTTAAAAAATTTTTTTTTAACATGTCCAGTGGCAGGGGCTGATTACCAAACGTGTTCCCTCTTCTTTCTGGGTGCACGGTAGACTATGTTGCTGTCTTTGCAGTTAGGTGTTGCCATGTCACAGAGTTCTAGCCAAATGAGGTGTGAGCAGAACGGACACTATCTACTTCCTGGCCTGGCTCTACCATGAAAACTGCCCACAAGCCATCCTCTCTGCTCTTTCCTCAGCCAAGAGTTGACTATTAACTCCTAGGAAGACCTTGGAACAAGCTGATGATAGCACAGCTGCCAGCTACCTGCCTGCCCATGACCTAAACATAAACTTCTCCTGTGATGTAAGGCCAGTGACCTGTTGTGCTTTTCCTTTGTTACAGTATGTGTTTGCCTACCTTAACGAAAATATCCATATGCATGATCTTGGACACCAGCAGTCTCCTTATTATAGTGGTTACGGAGCTTTTGTGACAGAGGCTATTCTTTCCAAGTACTCCTCATACATGAAAAAGCTACCTTCGCTTACAAATTTACCTTAACCTAGCAAAGTAAGGTAGTAAAAAAAAAAAAGTATAGACTAAAAATTCCTTTCCTCATTCTCTTAGTTATGTTTCAACCTATAAACTGAGGGGTATAATCATGTTATTTAATTACCACCCTCAGACATTTCCAGTGAACAAGGTCCTAGCTGTTTTACTGTCTCCTGAACAAACAACAAATATTTACTGGAACAACATAACAGGGCATTGTGATAATAACTTCTACTGTCCCAACTGATTATAATCTAAATTACATGGTGAGGAAAGAAAGTATGTATCGGGGGTGAGGGAAAGGGAAGGGCAGGAAGAAAGAGATACCATAGCAAATTTCTGTAAAGCAATGAAAAGAATAATCATGAAATCACAAAATTAAAATGTTGTCTGTAATGAAAAGGCTGTAAGGTATTCCAAAAAGGAAGTCATAGAAGGGGAGGAAAATCCTGGAACAATAGCTAATTGGCAACTAACTAATTAAGAGGGAGAAATTATACAGCAATCAGGATGTGGTTACGGGAAATCACTAAAGCACAGGTAATAATTTTGAAATCAGTGGAGACTGAAGAATCCAAAATTTCTTTAGTGGAAAAGAGAGTTCTAAGAATAAGAGAAGAAAATGCTTTTAACCTAATGGGAAATGGTTGAGGTGTTATAAGAAGGTGTAGGACCATCAAGGAGGGAAGCTCCAGAAATAAAGGTATCAATCAGATAAAGGCATCTGAAGCTACTTGATCATAAGACTCTCCTGAGAAGCGCAGTATCGGTAAAAACAATAAAACTTTTGGGGACAGATAGCAAGAGAGCACAGAAAAAGTGAGTGTCCTAAATCTGGGTAGGCAAATATTTTAATATTTAAGTCACCTATAGCATTCTGTTACCCCAAATGCCAAACAGTAGAATGATCCTACAGTTATGTACATGCACCCGCACTTCACTGTGCATCCAGTTCAAGAATCCAGTACATTTCTAGGAGCTGTTTTTTTTTTTTTTTTTTTTTTTTTGACACATTGTGAACACTAAGGCATACCTTGTGGTTTAGAGAAAGGGCTTCAGAAAAAAAGAAAAAAGTACAAATAAGGGCATTACTTAGCTACTTGGTCCTGTTCTAATCACTTTTTAAAATGAGGACCTGTCTACTTGTTTCAAGTCCTATCCTTCCTTCAAAGTCAGTTCAACCCAGGGCTTCTAACTGGTTTGTTCCAGTCTGAGCCCCTGCTGATAATTTGCATTTCTAAGAAGTTCCCAGGCAATGCTAATGTTGCTGGTCAGGGACCAATTCTGGAAACCAATAGTGGAGCAGTGATTCTCAAAATTTATTATACATAAGAATCACTTGGGGATCTTGTTCAAATGTAGATTCTGATTCAGTATATCTGGGGTGGAAGTGCAAATTCTCAGCAGGGGTTTGAACCAGAACAAACAGGTTGGAAGCCCTGGATCATCCATCCTTGTGTGAATGAGAGGCACTCACAGCCTGAGGAAGGCAGTGGTTCTCACCCTTGACTGCATATTCATTGCAATCACGTGGGTAGTGGTGGCGGAGGAGGGGGGAGTCAAATCAGGATCTTGGGAGTGGGACCCAGGAACTTGCATCTTTTGAAATCTCAGCTCTTCTCATGTGCAGCCAGGGTTCAGAGCAGGACCAAAGCATTAAGAGCAGGAAAGCTGGAGACTTCACCACCCCCCCCAGCCCCCTTCACTGGCTAACTCAGTTCTTATACCTGTTATGAGAAGGTGGTGAGATCGTACCTATCAGATGCCTATAAAGGACTTGCGGCATAGTAAAGGGGTCTTCGGGTTGTACAAAAGGTTAATGCACTCAGCACCCAATCAAAAGGTTGAAGGTCCAAGTCCACTCAGGAACCTTGGAAGAAAGGCCGGGCAATCTACTTCTGAAAAATCATCCATTGAAAACCTTACGTAGCACAGTTCTACTCTCCACACAGAGGGTCACAATACGTCAGAGTCGATTCAATGGCAACTGTTTAAGCACTTCCAAAGCATTATTACTATAAATATTGTCCCCAAATATCTTGGGTCACAGGATTCTCTCAGACTACTGAATATCTGTAGCATTTCCTGTCTGCTTTATTCATTTTATAGTAGTTCTAAGTTACCCTGTGTTATTTAACATTTTATGAATGTACTTTAGATCTTCACCATTAAGACTATGGGATTCTTGGACACAGACTTTTCATGTCTTCTTTCCAAACCAATGTCAATCACACAGCTGCTGTCAGTAAACCACTGATGACAATGAATCGGCATAGTCCGTTTTTACTCTTCAGCTACCAAAAATTGGCACAGATAACTGTCAGGTGAAATTAAAGGCATTTTCCTCCTTTTTGCTTATGCAATTAAAAAAAAGCAATTCTATTTTCTCCCAACTCTTTGTATTTAAGCCTTTTCTCTGAACAGATTAGTTCAGGGTGACAGGAAGCTTTTCATCAAGGATGACTGCACACTTAACTACAACTACAGTACTATCAGTTTTTGTTATGATTCACTTTAAACTAGAAGAGTACAAGAGATTACTAGTCAACCACCAATATCCTATTCATCCTTTGTTCTCAGTATCAGTCCCCTTAAGTATCAGCTGGGCATGTGCCCCCTCCCCCCAGAATAGAGACAATACAGAGCACTATCCCCAGCCCCACAGCAATTAGGTGTAACAGTATCTCTTAGTTTTATCCAGTGGGATGTAGTGAAAGTGGTGTGTAGAACATCCAAGATGTATTTTTTTAAAAAACATCTTTAATATACCACAAATTTACTAATTAAAATGTATGAAGTAATGGTTTTTAGTATAGTTACAGAAATGTATAATTACCGACACAGCCTAATTTTAGAACGTTTTTATCATTCCAAAAAGAAACCTTGAACCCTTTAGACGGCATTCCCTATTCCCACCCTGAGCCTTGCTGTTGTTAGGTGCTGTTGATTCAGTTGCAGCCACTGTGTCAGTCCATCTCGTTGAGGATCATCCTCTTCTTTGCTGACCCTCTAATAAGCATTATGTCCTTCTCCAGGGACTGATCTGATAACATGTCAAAGTATGTGAGATGAAGTCTCGCCATCCTTGCTTCTAAGGAGCATTATGGCTGTACTTGTTCCAAGACACATTTGTTAATTCTTCTGGCAATCCACGGTATATTCAATATTCTTCACCAACACCATAATTGAAAGGGGTCAATTCTTCGGTTTTCCTTATTCATTATCCAGGTTTCCCATGCGTATAAGGCAATTGAACATACCATGCTTCAGACAGGTGCACCTTAGTCCTCAAAGTGACATCTCTGCTTTTCAACACTTTGAAGAGGTCTTTTGCAGCAGATTTGCGCAATGCAGTACATCTTTTGATTTCCTGACTGCTGCTTCCATGGGTGTTGATTGTGGATCCAAGTAAAACGAAATCCTTGACAACTTCAATTTTTTCTCTATTTATCATCATGTTACTTATTGGCCCAGTTGTGATGATTTTTGTTTTCTTTATGTTGAGGTGCAATCCATACTGAAGGCTATAGTCTTTGATCTTCATCAGTAAGTGCTTCAAGTCCTCTTCACTTTCAGCAAGCAAAGCTGTGTCATCTGCATATCGTAGGTTGTTAATGTCTTCCTACAATCCTGATGCCACGTTCTTCTTCATATATTCCAGCTTCTCACAGTATTTGCTCACCACACAGATTGAGTAAGTGTGGTGAAAGGATACAACCCTGATGCGCACCTTTCCTGACTTTAAACCACACAGTATCCCCTTGTTGTGTTTGAATGACTGCCTCTTGGTCTATGTACAGGTTTCTCATGAGCACGATTAAGTGTTCTGGAATTCACATTCTTCACAATGTTATCCATAATTTGTTATCATCCGTACAGTCAAATTCCTTTGCATAGTCAATAAAACACAGGCACATGTCCTTCTGGTATTCTCTGCTTTCTGATAGGATCCATCTGACATCGGTAATGACATCCCTTGTTCCAGCTTGTGCTTACTAGCAGTTCCCCGTAGATGTACTGCTACAACCACTTTTGAATAATCTTTAGCAAAATTTTACTTGTGTGTGATATTAATGACATTGTTCGGTAATATCCACATTCTGTTGGATCAACTTTCTTTGGAACAGACACATATATGGATCTCTTCCAGTGAGTTGACCAGGTAGCTGTTGTGCAAATTTCTTGGCATAGATGAGTAAGCACCTCCAGTGCTGTATCCATTTGTCAAAACATCTCAATTGGTATTCCATCAATTCCTGGATCCTTGTTTTTTGCCATTCCTACAGTGCAGCTTGGACTTCCTCCTTCAGTACCATCAGCTCTTGATCAGGTTACCTCCTGAAATGGCTGAATGTCAACCAGTTCTTTTTGGTACAGTGATTCTGTATGCCAGCTTCTTTTGATGCTTCCTGTATCATTCAATATTTTGCTCACAGAATCCTTCAATACTGCAACTTGAGGACTGAATTTTTTCGTCAGTTCTTTCAACTTTAGAAACGCTAAGCATGTTCTTCCCTTTTGGTTTTCTAATTCCAAGTCTTTGCACATTTCATTACAATACTTTGTTTTCTCAAGCCACCCTCTGAAATCTGTTCAGCTCTTTTACTTCAACATTTCTTCCATTTGCTTTAGCTACTCTACATTCAAGAGCAAGTTTCAGAGGCTCTTCTGACATCCACTTTGGTCTTTTCTTTATTTCTTGTCTTTTTAATGACCTTTTGCTTTCTTCATGTATGATGTCCTTGATGTCTTTCCACAACTCATCTGGTCTTTGGTCATTAGTGTTCAATGTGTCAAATCTATTCTTGAGATGTCTCTAAAATTTAGGAGAGATATGCTTAAGGTCATATTTTGGCTCTCACAGACTTGCTCTAATTTTCTTCACTTCAACCTGAACTTGCACATGAGCAATTGATGGTCTGTTCCACAGTCGATCCCTGGCTTTGTTCTGACTGATGATATTTAGCTTCTCCATCGTCTCTTTCCACAGAGGTAGTTGATTTGATTCCTGTGTTTTTCTTCTGGCGAGGTCCACACGTATAATTGCCATTTATGTTGATGACAAAAGGTATTTAAAGTGAAGAAGTCGTTGGTCTTATAAAATTCTATCATGTGATCTCTGGCATCGTTTCTATTATCAAGACCATATTTTCCAACTACCAATCCTTCTGTGTTTCCGACTTTCATATTCCAATCATCAGTAATTGTCAATGCATTTTGATTGCACGTTTGATCAGTTTTAGACTGCAGAAGTTGGTAAAAATCTTCAATTTCCTCATCTTTGGTATTAGTGGTTGGCACGTAAATTAGAATAACAGTCATATTAACTGGTTTTCCTTGTAGGTGTATGGATATTATCCTGTCACTGACAGCACTGTACTTCAGGATAGATCTTGAAATGTTCTTTTTCACAATGAATGCGATGCCATTGCTCTTCAATTTGTCATTCCCAGCATAGTAGACCATATAATTTTCTGATTCAGAATGGCCAATACCAGACCATTTCAGCTCATTAATACCTAGGATATCGATCTTTATGTGGTTCACATAATTTTTGACAGCTCCCAATTTTCCTAGATTTATACTTTGTACATTCCACATTCGGATTATTAATGAATGTTTGCAGCTGTTTCTTCTCATTTTGAATCCTGTCAGATCAGCAAATGAAGGTCAGGAAAGCTTTACTCTATCCGTTTCATTAAGGTCGACTCTACTTTGAGGAAGCAGCTGAGCCTGAGCACTAATCTATCTTTGACCAACTAAAGTTTATTTCATAAAGGCCAGAATATTACCCTAAAATCATTAAAACTTCCTGCCACACATTTAATAAAACTATTTATTTGTACCTAATTACAGATAACTGTTATCTGTTAATTCACAATTTCCATGGTTAAATTCATCTATATTCAAAGCTTTGAATCCAAGTTATTTATGAAACTCTGTCACAGGCATGGCTCTAAATCCAGTGATGTCAAGTATCCCTGATGCAGAGACAAAAACTGTTTTTATATTCGTGGCAAAAAAAAAAAAAAAAAATGAGGAATATAGATGAAACAACTTTCCCAGCGTTCACCGCCAACAGGAGAATTTAATAGCAGAGTTAATTAAGTACCTCAGTGACATCACATAGTGAGTTCCACAGAAAGAAAGTCATTTCCCAGCACAGGAGTGAGCTAAAGCATCCATCTGGCCATTAGTAAGGATAAAGACACTGTAACTAACTCTCAACGCCTTCCCTGATTCTAGTGTGACCTATGGCTAGGGTTACACTATTTTCTGAAAACCTGCAAAAATTTAAAAGAAATCAATTTAGTTATCTGGAGTAGAATCTATAAGAATATGACAACCAAATAAGGAGCACTTTTATTCTTAGAAAGTATGCTTATTAAGGAAGGCTAAATATCCACTGGCATAGTAGCTGACTAACCCAAAAGTGATTTTCAGTTCCCTTACTGACTAAAAGTATCAACAGTTTAGAAAGATAAACTAAATGCTACAGAAGTAGTTCAGTCCACCTAGCACCTAGCTTTACTTTGAACTGCACACATGTGAAACCACTAGACACTCTCTGGTCTCCCCAACTAGAATATCAGCTCTTGAGGCCCAGCATCAGCACTTGTTCTGCTTTGTCTGCGCTCCACGAGACTGCTCTGAAGAGAGTACATGTGAGATTTATGCATCTGAAAGAACAGTCTTGGGTTCTTTCCCAAGGGGCGTGGGGGGAGTCACATCACATAAGTGTAAGTATAAATTAAGCACTCAAGTCTTATTTAACATTTAAGTCCTTCGAGGAAAGCAGATATTTAGGAAAGGCTGTTTTCAAGTATCTTTTTCCCTCTCTAACATCAACAATTCTATACTAAGATCCCATTTTTGGATGACTACTTTATTCAAAGGCCCAAAGGCCTGTACCTAACTTTAATCTTGGGTTCTAACCAAGTGAAAAGAGTTGTTTTGTTTTGATGTGTAATGGTTTACTGTGAAATTCTGACACGAAAAGAAGGACACAGAGATTAATTTAGACAAAGCATCGAGTGGTAATGAATCCAAAGAACTTCATTCATGGTGAAATCTAAGCAAAAAGGAATGCATGAAACAAAAGAGAAAGATTTAAAAAAAGGAGGGGGGGGGGCGGGGGAACTAGGGATATACTACCACCTCTTCAAATGACCCCTGGACAAAGGGCTGCGTTTTTCAACAGTAGCTTTACCAGGGATTATATGTAATCGATCCCTACCATATGAAACAGAAGTATGTCTCCTTAAATCAGATCTGAAATTTTATATTTTGAAATACTTGCCTGTACCTAACATTTAAAAGATAAGAATTCTATGCCAGATGATTTTTAGGAAAACAGGTGAGCAATTGTAGTATTAGCACTTCTGTAAGCATTCAAGATATTCTAAATCTCCTAGCACAGTCCCTCCAACACATCACGGACTCACATTTCATGCAGGTGGAGGAGGAAGCTCAGGTTCACACAGGGAAATAACTTGGAAACTCTGTTAAAGGACAGTATTAGACACTGCTCTCTCAATAAGTTTCATACACCCAGTTTTTCCTCCAGTGTTGGGCAGACCTAAAGATGATGCATTTGGCTTGCAGGATGCATGCACGTATCACAGATAACGGCAAACCTAACTAAGGAAGTTCACCTGGATAATGTGGCTACCTTCGAAATAAATACGGAAAACTCTCAACTCCCTTCCACGTCTAGTAACTATGCTGTTGTGTGCCTTTGAGTCAAATCCAACTCACAGTGATCCTATAGGACAGAGTAGAACTGCCTCATAAAGTTTCCAAAGCTGAAAATCTTTATGGGAGCAGATTGCCAGGTCTTTTCTCCCAAAGAGCGGCTAGTGGGTTTGAACCACCAACCTTAAGGTTAGCAAGCAAGTGCTTAACCATTGCACCATCAGGGCTCCTCCTGGTAAATACAGAAATCATTTTACAAAATAGCCAGTGGACTCATACCCAGAATGTTATTTCATTAAAAAAAAGAAAGTGAATCTTTTCTGCCATTTCAATACTTTTTTTCCCCTAGGTGCAAGAGAAATACTGTTTAGAAGATCTGAAATAAAACCCCAAAACTTAAAACAGTCATACATATTATAGAAATAACAACCTATGCTCTTTTCCCTCAAATGAAGCAGTCAAAATTAGATACTTTCTTGGCACGTTTACAGATTTCACTGGCGGACTCAGACGTGCATGGGGTCCATGAAAGATCAACTGCTCTTTGTTGCTGTGTACTGTAAACACCCTTCAGTCCCATCCCACACATTATTTCCCTGTTCTAGGTCCCAATCCCACATCTACCCTGGGATAGCCATGTACTGCCCTTTTATTTCTGTTCTACATGTGAAATGAGAATCACAGATCCGCTGCAATGGATAATGTAAGAAACATCTTCTACAGCATGATATAACATCACCAAGAATTAAGTTGGTAAAGTGAAAAAGATCAGAAAACTACATCCTCAATTCAGTTTAAGCATGATAATAGTTTAACAGTACTTGCAGAGGTCAGGGGCTACCCTTCTTTCCCCGAGACGTTGGAACTTATTCTAAGCATCACAGCAAGACAGAAACGATAAAATGGAATTTTCTTTAATGCAAGGCGATAGCAGCTGTTAAGGCAATAGATGAAAAACAAACTAATCCTGAAAGATGCTAACACTATAACACTATAACTCTGAAGACCAGTAGTCAGAATTAGTAGAAGGAAATGGAAAGATGGTGTAATAATTTGTCACAACTTTAGTGGCTTAAACAACACCCATTTATTATCTTATAGTTCCTTAGGTTAGAAACCTGGTACAGCAGGGCTGGGTTCTCTGCTCAGGCTGAAATTAAGGTGCCCACACATTGGTTTCTCATCTGGAACTCCAGGTCATCTCTAAGCTCATTCATGTTGTTGGCAGAATTCAGTTCCTTGAGGTAATAAGACTGAAGTCCCTGTATTTTTTGCTAGCTGTTGACTGGGAACTATTCTCAACTCTTAAAGGCTGCTCTTAGCACCTTGCCCTGTGGCCCCCTCCATTTCAGTAATGAAGGACCCACCACATGCCGAATTCTTCTCATGCTGTGAATCTCTCTGACTTTCTCTTCCATGACTGGCCAGAGAAAACACTCTGCTGTTAAAGGGCTCACCTGATTTGATAGGTCTCCCAATAATAATACCCGTATCTTTAAGTCAACTGATTAGCTACCTTGATTACATCTGCAAAATCCCTTTTGCCAAATAACATAATATAATCAGGCTTAACTCTAAGGTACGAAGATGGTGGAGGCCGCCTCAGACATTTACTGCTTACTACAGGAAGGAGGCCAGTCGTTCCAGTATAGAGCAGATAAAGAATCTGAGTCCAGTATTATGGATAAACTATGCATTTATATAATCTGAAAAAGACTTTATAGGTAAAAGCAATCAAAATCATTTTACATTTTTAGAAATTACGGTATTAAAAATGTTAATACCTTGCCTAAAGTGAGTGGAGAGCCAGATAAGAGTGCAACTCTTCTTCATTTTTAACAGTGTGACTGGGTCACACAGATAGAGTTTACTTAAGACTCTGGAGAAAAACAGAATCTTATAATCAGAAAAACTTAATTGAGAAATCAGTGTGGCCCAAACTTCTTAGTCTGTATTTAAGAATAAAGTTTTAAATAATTTTTCAACAATTTCACTTGGATTTTAAAGTTAATTGTGCATAATTACCATAGCTTTAAACAGTTCCGAAAGTATTACTCTCTATATCATGCCCAGGACTCAAGACTTCTTTGCTATGCTACTATGACTATACTTTTCAACCCCAGATTGAAGGGGATCACAAGAGGGGGGAGTCTTTTTTTTTTTCCCCAAAAGAACTATTTAGGGCCCAGAGAATAAAAAAGAACCAGACAAAGTGCTGGCTATTGACATGGGAAGAGGAAATGTACACTACTTTTTAAACTCTTAGGTAACGCTGCCTCCTGGGATCCATGTAGGAGTCTAACATATCGCTCCCCTACTCCTTGGAGTTTACCCCCCCTAACTTTGGACTACAGCCCAAGCTGGGATTAAGCCCACCAACTTGGTTGCAGGGGAGGCTCTGAGTCTCCCCGTGGCACTCATCCATCCTCAGGACCACGAGGAAATCAATACACATGTGGGGAGGTTTGTAAAAAACATTTCCATTTAAATGGTAAAGAACAGAATCCAAAGCTGGGCTCAAGAGATCTATGTAATAATTCATATGAATTGCTTTCATAAAAACGAACCTTTCTGCTGGGGGGTTATATGTATTACAGAGAGTCTAGTAACCTCGGGGTACCTTGTTCCCTAGACGGTTCTCATGTATGCTGGAGTTGTAGTTCCTTCCCCAGTATTTGAGCAGCATCTACCTCTTTAGACAAACATTTATAAATACATCTGGGCAGACACCAAACCAAAAAAACCAAACCCATTGCGGTCAAGTCAGTTCTGACTCATAGATGCAGAAAGGGCCTAAAGTAAAGTTCCATCCAGGTGGAGAACAGACATGAGTCACCAAAATTATACTCAGTTTCCCCAATTCACTGGTTTGCCCTGATAGCAAGTTGTACTTAGAGTTATACATAATGATCAAGCAGACCTATCCTGAGCTCCAGGTCTATATTATCCAGTTGCCTTCTGCATTATCGCCAGCCGAATTAATGTCCCATAAGCACCAGAAAATGTGATGTATCCCAAAAAGACCTAATATCTTTCCTCTAGAAGTCCCTTTTCCTCCTAATTCAGCAGATGGATGATCTCACCACCCACCTGATCAACAAAGACTGAAAAGAGTCACCTCCAACTGCTCTTCGTCCCTCATGGCCAACAGCCAGTGACTCACCAAGTCTTACAAACTCCTATTGACTTGAAGAAAATAGAATGTAGTCATTAAGGCCATGCACTCTGGAAACAGACTGCCTCAATTCATATTCCAAAGCTGCCACTTACCATGTAACTACAGTAATTTACTTAGTGTCTGTACGCCTCAATTTCCTCATTTTAAAAACATAGATAATAATGTCTACTTCATATGGCTGTTGTAGGATTATATGAGTTAGTAAATATAAAGCACTGGACCCTGGTATACAGCAACCACCCAATAAATGTTAGCTAATTTTATTTTGTTGTTGAGAATACACACAGCAAAACATACACCAATTCAAGTTTCTGTGTGTACCATTTAATGACACTGCTTACATTCTTTGAGTTGTGCACCTGTTCTGAATTGTTCCTCCTCCTTTAACATAAATTCACTGCCCCTTAAGGTTCCTATCTAATCTTTCAAGCTGCTGTTATCAGTTTGATCCCACACACGAGGTGGATAGTTCTTAAAAGAGCATAATGCTCAAGGCAGACATTTTTTGTTACTTAAGTTAAACTATTGTTTGGTTTTAAGAAGACTTCAGGGGGTATTTTTGCTTTAAGGTTTAAAGATAATCTCAGGACAATAGTTTCAGGGTTCATTCAGCCTTCATTGCTCCATGAAGTCTGGATTCCATGAGAATTTAAAATTCTATTCTGCAATCTCCCCTTTTGATCAGGATTCTTCTATGGATTTTTTTTTTTTTTTCAGTAGAAGAACTGAAGGTATGATTTATTTATCTAGGATGAATCTGTACATACTTTCTCCCACATATTTTCTTAATTATAAGTATAGACATATAAATTCCTCCAAAATGCAATATTTCCCTTAGGCTATCTCCTGAGGATCACATGCTGATCCTTCTACCTATGGCTCCATTTTGTTTTTGTTTTTCCTTTGGGTGGTTAGCTAAATGGTGATTTTAACTTTTTTTTTTTTTTTGCATTAGGTGAAAGTTTAATTTCTCATACAAAAATTTGTACAATACTGTTTTGTGACATTAGTTGTAATCCCCATAGTGTGACACCATAGTCCCCCTTTCCACCCCGGGTTCCCTGTGTCCATTCAACCAGTTCCTGTCCCTTCCTGCCTTCTCATCCTGCTTTTCGACAGGAGCTACTCATTCGGTCTGGTATATCTGACCAAACTAAGAAGCACATTCCTCACCTGTATTATTTTTTGTTTTATAGTCCTGTCTAATCTTTGTTTGAAGAGTGGGCTTCAGGAATGTTTTCAGTTCTGTGTTAACAGTTCATCCAGGGGCCATAGTTTCAGGGTTCCTCTAGTCTCTGTCAGACCATTAAGTCTGAGTCTTTTTGCATGAATTTGAGTTCTGCTCTACATTTTTCTCCTGCTCTGCCCGGGACTCTTCCGTTGTGTTCCCTGTTAGGGCGGTCACTGGTGGTAGCCAGGCACCATTTAGTTCTTCTAGTCTCAGGCTGGTAGAGCTCTGGCTCACGTGGTCCTTTAGTCCTTTGGGCTAATATTTTCCTTGTGTCCTTGGTTTTATTCATTCTCCTTTGCTCCAAGTGGGATGGAACCAATTGACATATCTTATATGGCTGCTCACAAGCTTTTAAGACACCAGACACCACTCACCAAAGTGAGACGTAGAACTTTTTTAAAAATAAACTTTGTTATGCCAGTTGACCTGGTTGTCCTCCAAAACTACCATCCCCAGGCTTCTATGGAATCTTTGATCAAAATGTTCAGTAATGGTAGCCAGGCACCAACGAGTTCTTCTGGTCTCATGACAAAGGAGGCAGTTGCTAGTGGAGGCAATTAGCTACACATTCCATATCCTCTTCCTTTTCCTGGCTCTCCTTCCTCCTCTGTTGTTCCAGGTAAATAGTGACCAATTGTTATGCCCTGATGGCCACTTGTAAGCTTTTAAGACCCCAGGCACTACGGAACAAACTAGGAGATAGAACCAAACCAGCCAAACCCACTGCCATTGAGTGGATTCCTGCTCACAGAGGCCCTACAGGACCCTATAGTGATTGCTCCATAGGGCTTCCAAAGCTGTAAATCTTTCACAGAAGCAGACTGCCACATCTTTCTCCCATGGAATAGTTGGTGGGTTCCATTCTTTTGTCGATGAACATTTAGGTTGTTTCCACCTTTTGGCTATCATGAAGAGTGCTGCAGTGAACACTGGTATACAAGCCTCTGCTTTCAAATCTTTTGGGTGTATACCTAGGAGTGGAATTGCTGGGTCATAGTTTTTGGGTAGAGTGGTTCTATTTTAGTTTTTTGAAGAACTACCACACTGTTTCCCACAATGGCTGTTACATTTTGCATTCCTACCAGCAGCAGATGAGGGTTCCATTTTCCCTGCAGCCTTGGCAACATTGTGTTTTTTTTTTTTTAAATCTTAGTCATGTTAGTGGGGGAGGGGGTGAAATGGTGTCTCGTTGTGGTTTTGATTTGCATCTCTCTGATGGCTAATGACTCTGACCATCTTTTCAGGTGTTTGGTGTCCACTGAATGTCCTGTTTGGTGAAATGTCTGTTCAAGTCCTTTGCCCATTTTACGATTGGGTTATATGCCTTTCTGTTGCTCATTTGTCAAAGTTTTATATATATATTGGTTATTAGGTTCTTGTCAGATATGTAGTTTCCAAAGATATTCTATTAGTCGGTAGCTTGTCTTTTCACTTTCTTGGTAAACTCTTTTGATAAATGAAAGTTTTTAATTTTAATGAGGTTCTATTATTTATTTTTGGAAACCCTGGTGATGTAGCGGTTAAGTGCTATGGCTGCTAACGAAGAGGTCAGCAGTTCTAATCCACCAGGTGCTCCTTGGAAACTCTATGAGGCAGTTCTACTCTGTTCTATAGGGTTGCTATGAGTTGGAATCGACTCAGCGGCATGGGTATTATTTATTTTGTCTTTTGCTATTTGTACTTTTATTATATTAGATATTCCATTGTTAAAAGCTAGGCCTGATAGCGTTGCCCCTGCTTTTTTTCCTAAGAATTTTATGGTTTTAGTTTGCACATTTAGGTCCTTAATCTATTTCGAATTTGTTTTTCTGTGTGGCGTAAGGCATGGCTCTTGTGTCATTTTTCTCATGTGGAAATTCAATTTTCCCAGCACCATTTATTGAAGAGACTCTTCTTTCCCATCAAGTGGACTTAGCACCCTTTCCAAAATCAGTTGACCACAGATGTGTGGGTTTATTTCTGGAGTCTCAATTGTATTCCATTGGCCTGTGTCTTTTGTTATACCAGTAGCAGGCTGTATTGACTACTGTAGCTGTACAGTATGTTTTAAAATCAGGAAACGTGAGTCCTCCTACTTTGTTCTTCCCTTTTAGAATTGCTTTAGCTATTCATTTTTCTATTTCTGTAAAGAAGGCTGTGAAATTTTCATTGGAATTGCACTGAATCTGTAAGTTGCAACACTATCTTCCAATTCATGAAAATGGAACATAATTCCATTTACTTAAGTATTCTTTAGTCTCTTTCAATAGTGTTTTATAGTTTATATTGTGTAAGTCCTTCACGCCCCTGGTTAGATTTATCCTAGGTATTTTATCCTCTTAAATATTACTGTAAATGGAATTGTTTCCCTGATTTCCTTTTCAGATTTTTCATTGCTGGTGTTTACAAACCCAGCTGATTTTTGTTTGTTGACCTTATACCCTGCAACTTTGTTAAATTCCTCCATTAGCTCTAGAAGTTTCAAAGACAACTGGCTTTGAAGTCTGAGTGCAGAATCTGAATCCCTGCTTGACACTCACTGCACGATCCTCATTAAATCATCAGATCTCGGAGGCAGTTTTCTGATCTGAAATGTGAGCAGAATAGTACCTCTTTCATAAATGGCTGTGATGATTCAATGAGAATGCTGATGAGTGCATTCTGTGAATTATAAATGCCACACAAGTGTCAGCTATTAATACAAAGAAATAGAAGGTAGGTTTTAGTTTACGCTGGCTTTTTTTAATACTGAAAACTAGTCACTAGTTGATTGTTTTGTTTATCCTATGCCCTTCTCTTTTTTTGACTCTGGCACTTGTTCTGCTCCTGAGAATTGCACTAGCCTCCTCAGTGAGGAAAAGGAAGGTAGGTATTATTTGATTATGCGATCATTCAGGTTTGCTGTAGGTTCTGCTACCAGTGACAATACATACATATCTCTTTAAAATAAGGTTGCAAGTATATTATCATGCTGTTGTTAACTGTCATGAAGTCAGCCCCCAACTCCTGGTGATCCCATGTACAATGGGATCAGACTGTTGTGATCCATCGGGTTTTCACTGGCTGATTTTCAGAGGAAGATCACAGGCCTTTCCTCTGGTTCATCTTAGTCTGGAAGCTCTGTTGAAACTGTTTAGCATCAGAGCAACACCAAGCCTCCGCTGACTTGGGTGCGCTTGAGGCCAAGAATTAAACCCACGTTTCCTGAAGTATTATATAATGACTCTGTAACACAGATTGTTACTGACTGTGTTACTCATACAGATTACAGGTCTCACACAAGCTTAATGTCAGTGAAGCACAGAATCTCCACATTGCAAGAGGCATTAGGGGATCATCTATATCTTTCTTTCACTAAAAAGCATATTTAAATGAGAAGAATAAGTAGAAAAAAAATCACAAGTTATACTATTGTATACTTCAACACCCAAGTCAATTATTTCATAGGTTTTACCTGACTGTTATAGATGTCTATTAATAAAAGGACTTTTAAATGACCTGCAGGAGTACTTTCATATGCTAAAATCTATGATGAATTAAACTCAGGATAAATGTTTAGCTTATATAAATAGAAGTATAATAAAAAATTGACAGTTATTTCTCCCTTTGGATATTTAGTCTCACTGGACTTAATTATACACAGACACATAAATATATGAATACACAGTATAATTCCTATTTGGGGTTCCATTTTCAGTTACTTACAATTCTAAACTAAGATAAGATACAAGGATAAGATGAAAGTCAAAGGTGAAGTTTGGTTAATAAAAATCCATTCACCAGGGCCTGAAATATTTCAAAACAACAAGGCAAAAAACCTGGTTCTGAAACAGGGCTAACTGTATTGTGACGTGGTATATATTTGGAACCAGATGCAATCATCTTCTCTCAGCATATTCAGAGGTGTAGAATAAAATTATAAAAATAAAGCTCTAAGTGTGGCTTTATATGCTGTAAAATAGAACTGGTAAACATCAGATGTTTTATCCACTTTCCTTTGTGAAGCATCCTTATAACATTCTCTTAATTCAGCATGTTGTCAAACAGTACTTATTAAGCACTATTCTCAGTAACTAAAACAGAGCAGTTCCTTGTTCTGTGTTGTAATTTGGCACAGACTCCGTCCACTGAGGCCAGCCCTCCGAAGGGTATATCAGAACTGTTCTAAAGAAAGATCACAACAGTAAGGCCCAAGAAAAAGGCACTTAAAATTCTGTACCAGTCCCAATTTAGTGCTTGTGATTGTATAAAAGTGTCAACCAAATGATCACTCGGCTCCGCCCCTCCACTATTTTTACCCCAATGGGCTGGCATACATGAATTAATTACCACTCACTTATATACCACACTATAAATGTGCTTAGTGTTTTCTTTATGTTTAGCTTCTAAACTCTGCAAACTCAATTGCTACCACTTAAAAAAAAAAAAAGCAAAAAACTTTTCCATACTTACTGATATAAAACAGTTACTTAACCAATTTGCTAATATATCATTGTATCAGAAAATTTTATATGGAGACCTTTCCCATTAAAATGAAAAATTTCCCTAGGAAAAGTGTTTTGATTTTTAAATGTAATTTACCCTCATTTGAGGTAAACAGTAATTCCAAGTATACTGGTAAACGCTGTAGGGGAAGATCTGCCTCAATAAAATGTAATCAATCAAACCTAGGAAAGTCTCTTCTGGTGGCTGCAAGAATCCATTTTGTGATCCATACTGTCTAATTCAGAGCAGCGAAGGAGGGGAATAGGAGAAGCATGAAAGAACCAAGAGTTACAAGATAATATAAAGTGCTAATGTTACGGCCCAGACTGTAAGCCAACAGATACTCAGTGAAGGTGGGTAGCCCACCTCGTAAGATCATATGCACATAGTGAAGGACCCTTGACTGTCTATGCAGTCAAAGATCTGTGGAGCTGTCTTACTGCATTTCATACTTCTCTCTTTCTTTTTATCTAACCGAGAAGGCATTGGTGGTTCAGTGGCATTCTAGCTTTCTACGCGGGCGGCTTGGGTTCAAGTCCTGGCCAGTGCACCTCACGCACAGCCACCACTTGTCTATCAGTGGAGGCTTCTGAGTTGCTATGATTCTGAAGAGGTTTCAGTGGAGCTTCCAGACTAAGACGGACTAGGAAGAAAGGCCTGGTGATCTACTTCCAAAAAGCAGCCAATGAAAAGACTATGGATCATGACAGTCCAATCCACAACTGATCGTGGAATGGTGCAAGACCAGGAGATATTTCATTCCACTGTGCATGGGGTCACGAGGAGCTGGGGAACAACTTAACGGCAGCTAGCAACAAGACTCTGTTGAACCTCTTTCCCTTTCTTCAGTTCTTAACGAGAAAGGAAACAACTGCTCAGCATCCTTTTCATGACAGCCCTTTACATATTTGAAGATAGTTATTAAGTTGCCTCTTTGACTCTTCAACCTAAAGGCTTGCAACTCTTACCCTTTCCTCTTGGGCCCTATTTTTTTTTTTTTAATAATCCTTTGATTATTTCCATTGCTCTTCTCTAAACCCTTTTCAATTTTCTTTAAGTGTAGAATCCAAAAGAGAAAGAAAATAAAACGTTCTACTAATGATGTGGTCCAAAATGGGCAAGGCCAGACCCAGACCAGACCCACTGCCGTCGAGTCGGTTCTGACTCATAGTGACCCTATAGGACAGAGTACAGCTGCCCCATAGGGTTTCCAAATGACTCACAAATATTTCTGATTTTCCTTCCAAGCATAAAAAATGTGACCTTTCAAAAATGCCACATCATTTACTGACTATATTAAAGCTGTATTTTTTTAATTTGAAAGTTAAATTTCTTAGGTCTCAAGAAACTTCTAACACACAAATACCATGAGTAAAGGGAAGGAGAGGGGACCAGTGCAAGTCAAATAAAATTTCATGGAAGATACGACTATATATGGAGGAATGTTTTTATGTAGACAGTTCTAAAAAATGGTGAAAGATTATGTAAGAAGGAAAAGAAATCACCTCTTAAAAAAAAAAAAATACCATGATCTTTGAGATATAGAGCAGCCTCCTGGAGGAAACTGTTTAGAACAGTCTGAAAGCTTTTGAATGAAAAGTTGGCCCTCCATATCTGCGGGTTTCACACTGGTGGATTCAACCAATTGCTGAATGAAAATACTGGGGTGGGGAGAGTTCCAAAAAGCAAATCTTGAACTTGCCACATGCCGAGCACTGCACTGAATGCATGTGAATGAAGTGATGTGTAGCAGCCCCTGCTGTAGCCTCCCGTCATTTCACAGACCCTCCCCTGGTCTCTCTCCAGCACTCATTGTTTGAGCACTGTTCGCCTCATGTCTCGTTCGTTCGCTACTTGTGTTGTGTGCGCCCTTTGTGTCTGTGCAAAAATAGCTCCTGAAAAGCAGTGAAGTGTCAAAACAGTCCCTCAAAGGCTAAGTGTGAGGAAGTTGAGGAGAGCAGAGGAAGGAGTTTCAGGCAAGTAAGGGCTGGCTGGCTAGCTGTGAAGGCCCTACACCCTCAAGAATTTCAAGATCAGGGAGGTGGGCATCGGCTGATGCCCAGGAAGCATGGGTATTCTGAGAAAAGCCCAAGAAACTCAGAGAAGAGAAAGGCTGCCTTCCAGAGCAAGTCTTCAGTTGTGATCAAACCACTATTTACATAGCATTTACATTGTATTAGCTATTATAAGTAATCTAGAGATGATTTAAAGTATACTGGAGGAGGTGCGTAGGCTATATGCAAATACTATGTCATTTTATATAAGGGTCTTGAGTGTCCAAGGATTTTGGTATCTGGAGCTGGAGTCCTGGAACCAATCCCCCAAAGATTCTGATGGACGACTGTATTGGAAAGTTTGATGAATTCTATAACCTTCCTAAAGGCCACACACCATTAGAGGCTTTATCACAGTACACTGGGTGATTTAAGCATAGACTTGCAACAGATAATTTTTATGGGGTTCTGTCTGGTTTAACCCTTAATCATTAAATGTCTGTCTTCCCCCACAGAGAGGGAACCACAGATACAATATTTGCACTATATGCCCCAACTTTTTGGACAAAGATGAATGGCCCAAGGGTGGCTACATGACCCAAGATATGCCAGTTAGAATTTTCTCTACCAGAATTTGAACTACGTCTTTGTTCAGTATAGATTGGTGTTATGACTGTCTTCCATCTTTTCAGTTCCTTGTTTTAGTCCTTTGCTACATTCTTGCCCTTGGATTCCATGATATTCCCGTATTGTCCTTTTCCAATTAAGCATTACAACTTAGTTTTTATTATCTGCCAAAGCCCTAGCAAAAGTTTACATTTTCAAAAGCATTTATAGATTGAATTTTATGTTTTTTTGTGTACTACTCCCTCCCCTCAAAGAACCCCCAAGAATGAAGACTACAACGATAACTTACTCAAAAAAAAAAGGTAAATAAGTAAAAGGAAGTTATCGAGGACATTATGCTGAGCAAAATAAGCCAGACACAGAAAGGACAAATACTATATGATATCCACTTATATGAAATAAGCAAACATAAAGAAACCAAAAGGAATGAGTAGTTACCAGGGGTGGAAGGTTGAGGAGGGGAGAGGGCTTTTGCTTAAAGTGCACTGAAGGTTTGTAATGGTAGTGGGATAGTTTAGAAAAAGAGAGCAAAAATGGTTGTATAACTTGAAGAATATAATCAGTGTCACTATAGTGTACACGTAGGAATTTATGAAATGTTGTATTGTTGTATGTATGCTACAACAAAGAAGGAAGTTATCATTGCAGTCTTCATTTTTAGAAGGTTGTATTTGGGGGGAGGAAACCAAGAGGTTGGTAGTTCAAATCCTCCAGCCACTCCTTGGAAACTCTATGGGGCAGTTCTACTCTGTCCTGTAGGGTCGCTGCGAGTCGGAATCGACTCAACTGCAGTGGGTTTGGTTTTTTGGGGGGAGGGAGTAGTACACAAGAAACGGGTCAATTTTAGAGATCTCTTATCTATGGCCCATATTACCTTTTACTTTTGACATCAAAGAATGAGAGGACATGAAGTATTTCTAATTTGTGTTCATTGTTAGGCTTCTTATATATCAATAACAATCAACTTAAATAAACCTATATATTTTTTATCATTATATACTAGCTAGTAGAAAATTGTTCCTGTTAGGTCTCCCCAGTATTATTCTAAATCGTTTTAGTGCCTTTGGAGCCAATGATCTATCACTTAGAATTATTTCTGTCATGAGCATCAAATACAAATAGTTGATAAAACAGCTTTAACATTCTGGATAACGTCCACCTCCGAGAAGCACTGTCTCGGACACCCAATAACCAAGCCTAAATCTTTCCTCTCCTCTAACAAAACATTTCCTCTCTTCAAAGGTAACTATAGAGTCACCTCAAAGGAGAGGATGCATGCCATCCTGAATTGTAGTGCTGCCACGATATTTTTGAGTCTACACCGCAGTACTGTCAAATTCTAAAAGTGAATTCAAGCTGTGAAGATACGAGCTGAGAAAAGCCAGAGAGTGCTTCAGTCTATTGGCTGTGTTTCTGCCTTAGGTTCTTGATAACATTTAAATCTGTGTAGATAAAGGACACTTTACTTCTTTAATGAAAAGCAACTAGAGGTGAACTCTAATTCTAAACAGTCCTTCCAGCTCACTCCTTCCTGATGCAGGGAGAGGAATGGCATTGTTTCATTTTAACTGTTGTTTAATTGGAGTATGCAGGTAAAATAGCAAAAACTGATAAATACTTGACCACCTTCTGCACACCAAAGATAGGTTAACATGCTCAAAAGGACTAGAAATCATGGTTTGTCACGGACAATCCAATAACATAATTACGTAGTAATGAAAAAGACGCTATGTACAGAAACTGAGGAATATGATATGGAAACAATTTGGTGTTAAACACCATGTCATGGTACTACATCTTCAGTTGGACTCTGAAATGCAATGGATTATCATTTGAATTTTCGAAAAGCCTTGTCCTTTCCAGTTAGTAAGCTCATTTTATGTGAAATGACATGACATAATCACCAATCAAGTCCTAGAATATTGCTTACATACCAGTACTGGAGTACTGTAATGAGAACTGACAACAGTTGTTGCTGAGTGGGGTCAGAGTGAGAGCTGGTAAGCGGAAGAAACAATTAACACTGAAATACAGCTTAACATGCTTCCAGACCCAGAAAACAGTCCAAAAGCAGAGCCATGGTAGAACATGCTGATGCTTCAGAACATCTTAGAAATATCAAACCAAACCTTTAAAAGTTTATTCTGCCAAATGAACATGACTGTGTTACAAATGAATAGCACAATCACACTGAAAAGGATGGGGAAGAAAGCAGCTGACACAAGTGCTTTTAGAAAACAGTGTTTTGATTTAGTCTAGTTGCTAAACTTACAACACACACACACACACACACACACACACACACACACACACACTAGGGTCGAGCAAATAAGTAAATACATTATAGATAAAGCCAAGGAGGCCTCAGCCTGCTGAGACTCTCAGGAGAGCCAAGCCTTTCCAGGATTCTCCCGAGGTTTCAGTCAAGATGGAGTAAATGCACCCCACCCTGTCTCTCCACTGAAAGCAATTATAAATCTTGGACAGAAGGCACAGAGCAGCATTCTGAGGACTCTGAACAGTAAGTGGTAGCAGGCAGACTGGGAAGGTGGTAAGAATTTGAAGTAGCACTGCATCCGAACCCCCAGGCAATGCAGTGGCAATGGTGGTGGTGGCAGCAGCTGGGCAGGTGCCTAAAACTGTGCAGAAGGGGAATCCTCTCCGACCAGAGGAGTGGTGGTTCCAAGAACGTAGGGTGAATCACTATTGCTTTCTATCTCTCTGTATCCTCCTGCCACTTGGCCCTAGATGTAGACACAATCAAAGGGAATATACGGCAAACTGGGAAAACTAAAGCTTTGACTTTTTGGTCAGAACACTGGGAGCCCCCCAACTCCTGGGGTCCAGAAAATTTATCAGGGAGACCACAGTGAACAGGGAGCTCAAGAGAGTGATCCTATGAAATTGTGTATAAGCTGTTGTGCTCACCTCCGAACTGTACATGCATTAATCTGACCTTAAACAACCTACGAATGCTTTGAAAACTGAACTCCTGTAGGTCACTGCCCAAGACCCAGACTGGCCACTCTGTGGTACGTATAGGGGTCAGATCTGATTAGCACTGCAAAGGCTTTGAAAACTGATCTGCCCCTGGAATCAGAGCCTGCAAAAGGCAGGTCAAAACCTGTGGCCTGAACCTAACTTGTTTGATTGCATTCTAACACAACATAAACCAGACAAAATCAACATCCTCCTTAGAATCTCAACAAGATCCAGAGACTCATAATAACATATTCGAAATGTCCAGGTTAAAATCTAGAATTACACGGCATACGAACAACCAGGAAAATCTCAACTTTCAAGGAAATGACAATCAACGGACCCCAATCCAAACATGACACAGATACTGTAATTACAAAACAAAGACTTTAAAGCAAAAGTAACGGTGAACAGTCATGAAACACACAGAAAGATACAGAGTTTCTGGAGAGAAATAGAAAATATCAAGAAGGACCAAATGGAAATTTTAGAATTAAATATTACAATGACGATTTAAAATCTTAACTGATAGGCTCTATAGTAGAATGGAGATGACAGAAGAAAATGTCATTCATTTGAAGATAGATGAATAGAAACTATCCAATATTAACAAAGAACAATACTGAAAAACAATAGGGCCTCAGGATCATGAAATATATATAATACATATTTTATATATATATTTAGTTGACTTGTACAGCAGAGCTTCAGTAATCCCAAGAGTGTAAAGCTGTAATGGCTCTATGTAGTTCTGCCCAACTTACTTGACCTCCAGAGGCTGTCTATAGGAGAACTCTCTTATACGAGTTGATCCTGTGCTGCTTCTCTTACATTGTCTCAGCCCTGAAATTCTCGTGTGGAGAATGCTCATCTAAAACCGCTTTCACCAACATCTTTCTCTTACTATTCAGTAACTTAGTTCCACTTTACGCCATCTTTAAGCTTACATTCATCCCTTTTGATGCCTTTTACTCGTGTATATATACACACACACACACACATACACGTACATATACACGCACACATATAAAGTGACTTGCAATGTTTTTAGTAATTCACAGGTTAAAAAAAAAAAACCACAATAAAAAGACATATATTTAACTATATTTATCTAACCTAAAAGAAAACACTTCAAATTAACAGCTGAAACAAATTCTGAGTAAAAAATGACAAAATTAAAAACAAGACCCCTTTTGCAGCCAGATATCAATGTTCTTTCTTACCCAATTAGCCTGATGAAGCATCTAGTCAAATGGCAATTTTGTAACTTTAAAAACTTCATTATTATGTTTAAATGCATTGCTCTATCCATTCCAACAGTTTCCCTCAAATTTTATTTTTAAGAAGTAAAGCAGTGCAGTAGTTTAAGAAAACACATTATTCTGATTAGACACATTCCATTTTATACTTGATAAAATTTCAGGTGTTAGAGCTTTATTAACTCTGAATATGTAAATGTAAGGTACTGAAAAGGCTGGAGATTTTGACCACAAAGAAACAATTTCAAATTCTAGCTCCCTTCTTTACTAGGCAGGAGACCTTAAATAAGCCTTATTTTTTGAGCTAGCAGATGTAAAAATCTACTTGAAAGGTTATTATGGAATTAAATGAGAAATTACATGTACAGCTTCTAACCCAGCATCTGCACATAGTGAGCCTTTTATACATGGGTGGAGGGAAAGTAAGCATATCATATGGTTCTTTATTTCAGACTTGGATTTTAAATCTTTATAATGATATATAATCACTAAAGTGATAAGTCTGACTGGTGGGCAACAAACAAGTTTAACATTCACAGCAATGTGTTATAGGGAAAACAGCATCACACAGCCCAGAGACAAGGCTTTAGCTACATCTTGACTGTTACCAAGCCAGTGATCTCGAATGCCCAGCCTCTTCCAGCTTGCTTCCTTCTGGTGCCTCTTTCAGAGTAAGACTGGCTAAGTGCTTCCTTCCAGCTCCAAAGTTCTGAGAGCCCAAGATGTGAGGCTATACTAGGTGACTGAGAAAAAGTTGAATGAGAAAAACTATAAAGGGAAAAGAGCTGTGATTGGAATGAGTTCTATGTGGAAAGGAAGAGGGAGAAGGCACCTTGCCTGTCTGCAAGCATTTGATGAGTTACCACAAGCTCTTTGGTGTCTAAAACTCCATGATTAGAGATGCGGTAGAGATGGAGTTTCTGGAGGGGTCAGATATAAGGAAGAAGGTGAGTATCAGGGAGGATGAGCATCAAGGATGATGTTAAATTTTGAAACAGGCTGCCTGGCTTAAAGTCCCTGAAAAGGTCCATGAAGTCCCATCTCTGTGGTACAAATTTACCTACAGTCAACAAACTAAAGGGCTTTAAAACATAAGAAAACGGGAAAAGGAATACTTTATCACTCTACTTCCTTCTTAAAAATCCAATGCACATAACCCAAAAAGATGTTTCAAAGAATGCTTGTTTTGAACTATTTAGAAAATGTGCTTTTGTTTAGTTCTTGTGTTCTTCATGATCTTAAACTGGGCAAATTAAGCTTAGCTTTGTTGTTACTAGGTGCCATCGAGTTGGCCCCGACTCATAGCGCCCTATGTATAACAGAACAAAATGTTGCCAGTCCTGCCCCATCCTCACAGTAGTAGGTATGTTTGAGCCCATTCCTGCAGCCACTGTGTCAATCTATCTCACTGGGGGGTTTCCTCTTTTTTGCTGACCCTCTAATTTACCAAGTGCGATGTTCTCAAGAGATTGGTCCCTCTTGATAACACGTCCAAAGTAAGTGATACAAATTCTTACCATTCTCACTTCTAAGGAGCATTCTGGCTGCACTTTCTCCAAGACAGATTTGTTCTGGCGGTCCAGTATTCTTTGGCAGCACCCTAATTCAAAGGCATCACTTCTTTGGTCTTCCTTATTCACTGTCCAGCTTTCACGTACGTATGAGGCAATTGAAAATACTATGGTTTGGGTCAGGCGCACATTAGTCCTCAAAGTGACATATTTGCTTTTGAAAATTTTAAGGAAATCTCTTGCAGGAGATTTGTCCAATGCAATACGTCATTTGATTTCTTGACGGTTGCTTCCAATGGCCGTTGATTGCGGATCAAAGTAAAATGAAATCCTTGACAACTCAGTATTTTCTCTGTCATGATGTTGGTTATTGGTGCAGTTGTGAGGATTTGTTTCATTTATAGAACTTTTATCCATGCTGAAGGCTGTATTCTTTGATCTTCATCAGTAAGTGCAGTGTTTATTACCTTCATGATATTTTTTCTAAAAATTGTTGGACTAAAAAACCTTCATGATATTTTTTTCTAAAAATTGTTGGACTAGTCTCTTTAAAATGGCAAACAAATGTCCAATAGTTTCTAATAACCAAAACCCAGCAGTATAGAAGCCTAGGATAAAAACAATTTATTGAACTACTGCTCCCACCAAAAGTATGAGGTACTAAAGAAGTACAGCTCCTGCCCCACAATTTCCATATTCTTTCTTACTGGAGCCCTGTGGCGCAGTGTTAAGAGTTTAATTGCTAACCAAAAGGTCAGGAGTTCAAATCCACCAGCCACTTCTTGGAAACCCTATAGGGTACTTCTTTGCTGTCCTGTAGTGTCACTATGAGTAGGAACTGACTCAACGGCAATGGCTTTTTTTGTTTTTTATTTCTTATTTGGAAAAGAATGAACTACAGCTGCTATGTCTACACTCAGCAAAAGATAAGGGAGAAGGGCCAAGTTATGGATTAAATTATGTTCCCCCAAAATATGTGTTCTAAGTCCTGTCCTCTATGCCTGTGGTTATAATCCCATTTGGGAATGAGTTGTCTTTGTTATGTTCATAAGGCAGGATTTGTGTAGGGTATATCTTCAGTCAATTTGTTTTGAGATAAAAAAGACATTAAACAAGAGAGGAGGGCAGAGATGGGGTAAAATAGATTGCAAGACACATGGAGATCTCCAAGGCACCAGGAAGCTGAAGCTAAAGAGACAAGGACCTTCCTCTAGAGCCCATAGAAAGAGAATGCCTTCCCTAGAGCCAGCACCCTGAATTCAGACTTCCAGTCCCTAATCTGTGAGAAAATAAATATCTGTTTATTAAAGCCATCCACTTGTGGTATTTCTGTTATAGCAGCACTAGATAACTAAGACAGGCTACAATATATAATTAAACAAAAGACAAAAATAAACGCACTTTATCTGGTAGAGGAAGTCTGTTTGCCCTAGTCTAAACCTCGGTTCACTTGCAAGCTAGCAGTCTTGGGATCATCACTAGCTCTGTGAATTTATGGCTTAACTCCATGAACTTCCTTCCATGAGGTTTTGCTAAGCCCTCACACTATCCTCACCCTGGCCGCTTGCCTGGCTCCTGTGATGACAGCTAGCGCTCCTCCACACAGCCCCTTCTGCCCTAAAGGCAGTGGAACCCTAGTTATCAAAATGACTTTTCCCCTCATGCAGCTGTGAATCACATGACCCACATGACAGTCCTTCATTCTTTCCTGACCCTGTAACAAAAGACTGTCAAGAACAAAAGAGTGTCAAATTTGCATCCTGATAAACCGCACTTACAAATCGAAAACAAAGAAATGACTTGGGCTGGTTTATAAGTTTATGATGGAATTTATCTTTTACTTTTACCTTTGGGCAATTACCCAACTGCTGAATCTCAGATTTTCTTGTCTGTAAAATGAAAACTTTAATGACAGTACCTTCCAAGATTGCTTTCAAGATATATATGACGGCCAATAAATGTTTTAAAGCAATTATCACTGAAATAAATGTTTAGCCTCTCAAGGTGACTAATTTGGAGGCGTGGTTGTCTCCAAGCAGAGTTTCAGGGTTGAAGGAGGATGAGGATATAGAGAGGCAGTACATATTTCAATAAGTAATGATGGCTCATCTCAGTAATGACTTTTTTATTTACTTTCTTGTTGTTGGGAATGTATATAGCAGAACATATACCAATTCAACAGTTTCTGTATATACAATTCAATGACACCGATTACATTCTTTGAGTTGTGCAACCGTTCTCACCCTCCTTTTCTGAGTTGTTCCTCCTCCATTAATATAAACTCACTGCCCCCTAACTTTCCTATCTGATTTTTCAAGTTGCTGTTATCAGTTTGATCCCATCCATGAGGTAGATAGTTCTCAAAAGAGCATAATGCTCAAGGCAGACATTTTTTATTAGTTAAGCTAAACTATTGTTTGGTTTTAAGAAGGTTTCAGGGGATATTTTTGGTTTAAGGATTATCTCACTACAGTAGTTTCAGGCATTCATCCCGTCTTCATGGGTCCATGAAATTCTGTTATGTATATTCCCTCTTTTGATCAGGATTCTTCTACAGAATGTTTGATCAAAATGTGCAGTAGTAGTATCCAGGCACCATGCAGTTCTTCTGGTCTCATGGCAAAGGAGGCATGTGTGTCAGAAAAGAACTGTGCTCCATAGGTTTTCTGAAATAGATTGCCAGGCCTTTCTTCCAAGGTACTTCTGGATGAATTTGAACCTCTGACACAGAAATACCTTAATTTATTTCACATATATTTTCTTGCCTAAGAATTAAAAATCTATGTCTAAACAAGTCTCAAAGAAGTTATTTATCAAATATAAAATAAAATTTTAGGTGATAGAGAACACTATGTGAGTTTACTTGGCATCTTTTTTTTTTTCCCCCTTAACTGTATATAAAGTGATAGGGCACCTTACACATGATGCTTTCTTAGATTTAATAAGATACAGAAATTATCATAACTAGCTGTCTCAGAGACTGAAGAGATGTCAGAATTCCAGTTCTTAGGTTTTCTGAGAGGGAAAAAGACCCTGAGGAAGCCTAGCGGTACAAAGCCAAGTTCTCAGATAATGAAGAAAACTTAGTATATATTTAAACTAAGAATAAGCACTTTTTTCCCACAACATTTAAGTAAGATTTGGGTTCCATGTGGACTGGCAGCCTGACTCCATCAACCGTTAGATTTCCCTGTGTAAGATGCGGATAACGGTGCTTAACTCAGCTGCAGTGGTTGTAAGGATTAAATTGTTGTTGTTTTTGTTAGGTGCCGTCCAGTCGATTTCAACTCATAGTGACCCCATGTGACGGAGTAGAACTGTACCATAGGGTTTCCTATGCTGTCACCTTTACAGGAACAGATCGCCAGGTCTTTTCTCCTGTGGAACAGCTGGTGGGTTCGAACCACCAACCTTTTGGTTAGCAGCTGAGAGTTTCATCATTGCGCCACAGGGCTCCTTTTCTCAGGATTAAACAACCCATGTAAAGAAAGCACACTGTTGGGTACAGAGTAAATACTCAATGAAAGCTGGCTATCAGAGCAACCAAAAATCAAGGAAGCATGGCTTTTGAAAAAAAGTAAAGAAACGGACAGTACAGCTGCTACCTGTTTTACTCAAGCACAGTATTTAGATTTCTTCCATGCTCATGGTCTCTATTTAATGACTTTCACCCAGACACAAGCATGTTTTGAACAGACAGAAGACTTCTCTTATATCCAGAAACAAAAGCAGCCCCTACTGCAGTTTTATTTCCCTCTGTTTCTGTAATCAGACCCGTATCTGAAAGGGCTCCTTCTTTGGAAGATAGGCCAACCCACACGGCAAATCTCTCCCTACACAGCCCACCCTCACAACCCCACCCAGAAAGAAAAGTGCTCTTAAAGTCATCTGGAGAAACAATGTGCCAATATTTTTCTTGCATTCCAAAATACAGTAAACTTCCTGTCCCTGGTACAGCCCACTAGGTTCCACAGGAAGGTCACGGCAAAGCACTCCAAGCCATCACAAATGGCCCAGAACGCAAGCCCGTGCAGCCTAACGTTCCTTCTGTACATATTACTGGAGGGCAGGTGCAGATCACGGTTTCTTTTTCAGGAGAAATCCCCCCGAAGTGGCCCAAAACTGCTTTGCCAAATACTAACCTAAATGACTGAGTCGCTACATGAAAATCATTATTTATCATTTAAGCACAAAAATCACTATGGAAAATCTATTGTTCTAATTTATTTAATGCTGATAATCTATTACACGGCCTACACAATGCCCGTTTATGCATTATGACAGTACTAATCAGATAACTGTCATTTTTTACATTTGTTACCATACAATATGAAATGAAGCTATTTAAAAAGTAGTTTCCAAAAAACTTGAAAAGTTAAGTATACAATAACAGCTAAAGAGTAAAAACCAATTTATGTGGAATTTAATGCATACATTTCTCTTCAGCTTTTTACTCCATGTGTGATATTCTGGGATAGCTGCAACTCTTTGAAATATAAGGCACATTTTAAGTGATACACCCTTAAATTTAAATACGCTATTTACAAAAGGAGTAAGATCACTGAATGCTGAACTAAGTGTGTTAAAGGACTAGAAAAACATTTTGTTGTAATGAGGAAAAAATAATAGGTGACTTCATAATAAAACTTTATAGCACACTGTATGAGAAGTAGAATATACTGTGACGTTTCCCAAGGTCAACTTTGGTATGGATGTTAATTTTCAGAATTTGCAGCATATGGGATGTGGCAGTTTCCAAGTCACCTGCAGTGTCTTAAGCTTTTGCCCTCTACTCAGTAGCTTTGTTCATTGTGCAGATAAGAGGCTGATGGAAGAGAGATGCTTTCACTGAAAGATCCCAAACAAACGTTCTTAGAAAAATGAAGATATTGTTCTAGAACAGAGACCAACTGTTCAGGTTAACAGAGCAAGAGCCTTCAGTACTACACTGACTTGCATTTGCTGCTGTAAAAGAGAACGTGTATTCTTCAACTCACAATAGCATTAGGTTAAAAAAGAAAAATTGAGATTAATAACTGTGTGTAAGTACACTCCCCCCCCCCATGACCAACCACAACACATAGAAGAGTAGAAAATGGAGTTTTTCCTTAAAACTTCATGTGACTCAAACACCAGAACTGCTTTAAAGATAAAACAGCTGGAAAAAAAAAAAAAAAACATAAGGATTAAAAACTAATCTATACAAAAATGTAAGAGCTAAAATTCTGTAACTCTTAGAAGAAAACACAGGAGTAAATTTTTGTGACCTTGAATTTGGCAATGGTTTCTTAGATATGGCACTGAAAACACAAGCAATAACAAAAAATAGATAAATTAGACTTCATTAAAATAAAAACTTTGTTTCAAAGAACATATCAAGAAAGTGAAAAGAACCTACAGAATGGAGAAAATATTTGCAAATCATATACCTGATAAAGGATTTGTATCCAGAATACATAAGCAACTTCTACACTCAACAATAAAAAGGCAAATAACCCAATTAAAAAATAGACAAAGGATTTGAATAGACATTCCTCCAAAGAAGATACACAAATAGCCACTAAACGCATGAAAAGATGCTTAACATCATTAAATCATTAGAGAAATGCAATGCAGAACCACAATGAGATACCATTTCACACTAGCATGACTATAATTAAAAAGACAGTCAATAACAAGTGTTGGCAAGGTTGTGGAGAAAATGGAACCCTCATACATCATACGCGGGAGTGTAAAATGATGTAGCTACTGTGGAAAACACTTTGGTAGTTTCTCAATAAGTTAAACATGGAATTACCATATGACTCAGCTGTTCCACTCCTGCTTATAGACCCCAAAAGAATTAAAAACAGGTGTTCAAACAAAAATTTGTACACAAATGATCATAGCAACACTATTGACAACAGCTAAAAGGTGGAAACAATCCAAATGTCCATCAATTGATATAAACAAAATATACTGTATCCTTACATTGGAATGTGATTCAGCCATAAAAAAGGAATGAAGTACTGATACATGCTACAACATGAATGACCCTTGAAAACATGCTAAGTGAAAGAAGTCAGTCACAAAAGTCCATATAAATGATCCCGTTTATATGAAATGCTCAGAATAGGCAAATCCATACAAACAAAATATAGATTGGTGGTCCCTAGGTGTTGAGGGGCAGTGGAAATGGAAAGCAATTACTAATAGCCATTATTTGTGAATATGTGTGTGTGTGTGGTGATAAAAATGTCCTGGAATTAGCGGTGATGGTTGTACAATTCTCTGAACATACTCAATATCATTGAGCTGTATGCTTTAAAATGGTGACTAGTACGATATGTGAATTATACTTAAATAAAACCAAAACCAACCAAACCCAGTGCCATCAAGTCTATTCCGACTCATAGCGGACCCTATAGGACAGAGTAGAACTGCCCCATAGAGTTTACAAGGAGTGCTGGCGGATTTAAACTGCCAACCCTTTGGTTCGCAGCCCTAGCACTTAACCACTACACCACCAGAGTTTCCATACTTCAGTAAAGCTGTTAGTAAATAATACAGTATGTGCGAAGAACACGGGGTTCAGAGTTAGGGGTCTCAAGTCCTGCCCCTCTGCTTATGACCACCCATACCTGTTGTCCATTGCCAACGAGTTGATTCTGATTCATAATCGACTCTCCAGGACAGACTGCCCCATAGGGTTTCCTAGGCTGTAGTCTTTATGGAAGTAGACTGCCACATCTTTCTCCCACAGGGCGACTGGTGGGTTTGAACTGCCGACCTTTTGGTTAGAAGCCAAGTGCTTAACCACTGCACCACCAAGGCTCCTCATGACCAGAGGCTTGCTAAATGGCAATGGCTCTTTGGACCCTAGTTTCTACGTATGTCAAATAATTGACTTGGACTGTAGAATGGAAGGTCTTCTCTGACTCCAGTGCAGTGATTCTACAATCATGCTGGGAGATCGAAAACACCTTGACAGTTCCACTGCATATTTGGGAGTCACCACAAATTTCACTCTCTATCCTACTTTGGGGACAGTCATCACACAAAGGACACTCGCTGAGATAGTCAACAACTTCCAAAAATAAAGGGGATCACAGTAAAATCAGCTCCGGTAAGGAATCCCTGATAACTCGCAACCACCCCAACAGTGCCAGATCCCACCCTGATTTTTTCCAGTCTGCTGTGGTGCATTAACCAAGCAGTGCCAAATAACTCCTGTGAACCAAGTAAAAAACTCTCTACATCCCTTTTCCTAGATGGGCGGGTGCCAAAAATTCTATATTTACTGCAAATGTTTTTATGGCACAAAGATTTAAATGGGCATGACCTTTAAAGTTAATAAACAGAAGGCTACATGTGGGTACAAAGTGTTTGACAGATAGAGGAAAACAGAGCAGGCCCCCTTCATCTGGTTAACTCCTACCTGTCCTTCAAGACTCAGCACAGGCAACACTTCAAACAGGAAGCCTACCCTGCCTCTCTTCCCAGTCATCAGTGTGGATCTGTTGCCTCTATGAGATCCTAGAACACCTGGGCCAATGGATGTGCACAGATGGACGTGGGAGGAAACAACTGCCTGAGAAACATCATCTCTTGGAGTCCCACTGACATGCCAAACTCAGTACATCATCCAAGTCTCTCCTCATCGTCCTGGCTCTCCACTACCCAGCCCCAAGCCTATTCTTTTATTCCTCATTTGGGAGACACACAGACAAATGGATGCAGGTGGAAAAATCTACATGCATTAGTAAAAAGGGCAAATTATAGAATTTTTTAAAAATTAGCTTTCATTCAGGATCCCACCCCTCTTCAAAAAAAAAAAAAAAAAGGCCAAAGAACTATTATAGATCTTTTGGAGGAGCTTTCATGAACAGAAAAGAATTTATTTATAACTGGCATACCCATAATCTGTGCATGAAACAATTCACCTGTAATGCTTAACAGCAATGTGCTCCCTAAAGTGGGGGTACATAGTCTCCCAGCATCATTCACGTTGTTATCTGAAGGAAAATGAAAGATATAAATAAAAAGGCTTGTAAGAATTACTGCATATAGTAATATTTAGAATTCATAAATTAATATTATCTTTTGCTTTTGAATATAAGCCAGAAATTTTCTGATGAAAGATGATTAAGTTAAGCTGAAAGGCTGACACTAAAGATTCCTAGTTTAAATACTCAAAGTTCTATGTATAAATATGGTTCAGTTTGTTTTACAGGATTCAAATGCTCAATTAGGAGTCCCTGGTGGCACATGAAGACAGGTCCGGCGATCTGAAAAGTCACAGTCTTGAAAACCCTATGGAGCAGTTCTACTCTGCACACACGGGGTTACCATGAGGTGGAATCGACTCAGCAGCACCTAATGGCAATAACTGTGTTCAATTAATCGTCTTTCTATTGTGTGACAAATTATTTCCTCCTCTTCAAAGTAGTTTAAAATCCCTACGGTAAACACCAAACATTTAATAAGCAAATACAAGAACCCCATGATCAAATCATAGGGTATAAGCTAAATTAATTTCTCTAACAAAAAAATATATACACATAAGACAAAAGCAGCATCATAGAAATGATTCTCAGAAATTATTATTTTAATACCAAAACTTTGTTATTTCAGGAAATGTAATGTTGAGGTAAATGCTCATCAATACAGTTTGTCAGGTTCACCCACAGGGACAAGAGAAGTTCTGTGGTTTAAAAGAACAGCAAGACCAAAAACATGAAAACAAGAGAAAGTTGACAAATGTAGCACCAATGTTTCTCGATTTTATATTTCCTATTTTGCTATAATCATGACCTCATCCATACAATTTTAACAAGGTTTCCTGAGATGATTCTTACGGCTTCCACCAACACTTTCTCAAATTCCTTTCTAACTCCTGTAATTGTTAGGTGAATAAATGTGAGAATTAAACTTTTAGTTAAGACACTTTTTTACTAGAGGTGACACTCTGAGTACAGAATGGAAACAGAAAAATCCAGCCCTGGTGTCATCAGGCACAACCTCCAACTGCAGTACCTTACTAAGGAGGCCTGATGGCGCAGTGGTTAAGTGATTAACAGCGGTCACCATCTAATTTACATATAGTAGGAAGCTGTGAGTGGGCTTCTGTTAATTCATTTAAAGTTAATATACAAATGATTTCTCCAAGCTTTAAGCTAAAGAATCTCTGAGTAAACAATTACCAAATTTAAGCCAAATTTTTTTCCTGGCTGAATTTAATATTAAATATACAGTGGACTCCAGAAGAATGAACAAATCTGTCTTGAAAGAAGTACAACCAGAATGTTCCTTGGAAGCACGGATGGTGAGACTACATCTCACATACTTTGGACACATCAGGAGGGACCAGTCCCTGGAGAAGGACATCATGCTTGGTAAAGGGTCAGCGAAAAAAGGGAAGACCCGCAACGAGATGGACTGACACACTGGTTGCAACAACAGACTCAAGTGTAACAACATCAGGAGGATGGCACTGGACCTTACTAAGTTAAGTCCTCAATAAATTTTTTTGTTTTTTAGTTACCAGCCAGGAGTAAACACCGATGGTTTTACTCGTTTGGGAGGCACAAAAGTTAGTTTTCATGGTTTTATGTGTCTGCGTCAAGAAGGTAAAAGCTATAGCTTTCCTTCTTTTTTTATTTTTTTATCGTTCATGTATTGTTGTTGGGTGCCATCAATTTCGCCTAATAACAACCCCCCGTGACAGGGTATAACTGCCCGTAGGGTTTTCTTGGATGTAAGCTTCACAGAAGCTGATAGGTCTTTCTTGCCCATTCCATTGCCATCAAGTTGATTCCGACTCACAGCAACCGTACAGAATAGAGAACTGTCCCCTAGGGTTTCCAAGGAGTGCCTGGTAGATTCAAACTACTGACCTTTTGGTTAGCAGCCAAGCTCTTACCACACTGTGTCTCCGGGGCTCCTGTAGGTCTTTCTAGTGCTACCAAAAAGTAGAAGTTGAATGAATACTTGTTCACTTGGAGTATGAAGATGAGAATTATTGTTTTTACCAATATTGCTACTATAGTTCTTTAAATTTTCCTTCAAAGAGATAATGGAGACACATAAAGTAAGGTTCAGCTTTTTGTTTGTTTCCTTGACAAATACACAGTTCTGAAAGAAGGAGAGTTTATTTTGGTTGATCACCTAAGTCTACATCCAACGTTTAAAAAATGCATCATTTAGGTGTAGGCTACTATGGATGTCGGGTGGAAAAAAGCATAAGAATCTGTAAGGGGTTGGTGAACAGAAAGTGCAAGTCTCCTTATATACATATACTGGCCAGTGGGGAAAAGTGCAATTAAATACCTCTCCATGCCAATAATTGGAGCTATAAAAAGAGTATCATTACAGCAAGGTTAAGCCAGTATCTTACTGTCTGAGGCACAACCAGTCAGAAAAATTTTAAAGGTATTCTGATTTTCTGAGTACTCAGCAATGTTATCATCAATCAACTAATAACTGACCTTCAGTTCAAACTACAGTGACTAGCCTTTGCAATACTTTTTCTTCCCTGCTGGGTTAGAAAATTGGCTGAAATCCTACTGCAAAATCTAAAGGCACCTTTTAAAATACTAAATGCAAGTCAGCAATCCTGCAGCCTAAAAAAGCTAAATTCTGTTTAAGTGATTAATTCAGTCCCTATGCCAACAGTTACTTAAAATTATTTAAAAGTTATAACAAGCTAAAAAAAAATTACAGCTTAGGGGTTGCAACATTTGTAACCACAAACTTACTAACCTTGATCTTTTTCCATCATTAGTACTGGCTCTGTTCTCTCCTGATCAATGTTACTCACTCTCATGGCTTGATTCATTACAGTGAAATCTCCCAATATGATTTTTCTACCTCTGAACTCTCTCTAGATGCAAATCCAGATTTCTAACTCCATCTGAACTGAATTTCCCTGAAATAACTCAAACTCAACATATCTACAAATGATCGTGCTGCCTTCCCACGCCCACCACGTAAGAGTCATTAGAGTCATATTTCCGGCATACGGAAGGATTGTTCATCCTGAGCCCTGGTGGCGCAGTGGTTAAACTCTAGGCTGCTAACTGAAAGGTCAACCCGCCCAGCCACTCAGCAGGAGAAAAGACTTGGCAATCTGCTCCAGTAAAGATTACAGCCTGGAAAACCCTACGGGGCAGTTCTACTCTGACCAAATAGGGTAGCTATGAGTCGGAATCGACACCAAGGTAGACAACAAGTGTCTTGAAAGTTAGGTGTGGCCATGAGACTTGTCACTATACTAACAATGAAACATGAGAAAGAAATGAGGGATGGCACTTCTGAGCAGTGGAGTCAGTGCACCATTTGCCCTACTCTCTCTCCTGCCTCAACAACTGTGGAAGCACAAAGATAGGGACTGTCGTTCTGGGTCCCAAAATGAGGATGATGAAAAAGCAGGGCCTCCCAGCCAACTCGTGATAAACATGTGGCGTGAATGAGAAATAAACCTTTGCTGTTATAAACAACTAACATTTTAGAGTCAACTTAGCCTACGTTGACTATGACTATACTCTCGTCTGCAATCTGCTTCTCCAGCTGTATACTTATCTTTGATAAGAAAACCAGCACCCAAGCCAGTAAGTAACGTCAAAACCAAAAACCAAACCCACTGCCATTAGCAGCCAAACTCTTAACCACTGCACCACCAGGGCTCCACTAAGTAACCTCAGGACTACTTAAAGCTTCCCTCTTTCTCATATCCCATATCCAACCATACGTCCTGGAAATCTTACCTTCAAAATAATTCTAATTCACATTCTCCTCTACATTCCCTTTTACCTCGTTTTGGCATAGTTGCCCTTGATTATAACTTTACAGCTTCCAAATACTCTCCCTCTAATTCCAAATTTCTCCTGTTCTAAATGACCCTCCACAGTGACCAGAATAAAAAAACAAAACCCAGTGCCGTTGAGTCGATTTCGACTCATAGCGACCCTAGAATAGCCTTTCTAAAAACTAAAATTTGACTGGTTCTCCTCCATATTTAAAAACCTTTACCATTTTCCCACTATTGACATTATAAATGCCTGTGAGGCACTCTGGCAAGGGGCACTGCCCTAGGCACTACAGAAACAAAGAGGAGCCATTTTCCAACATACTGGTTTTCAACTGTGCTGTGCTGACATAGCTAATTCAATACTAACGTAGAGTAAAATAATAATTGGTGAAATAATTTATTCTTAAAATATAAACTGGAGGGGATTCTCATTTCCTTATGAACATGTGACTCAAACTCATATTCTAGCATGATTTCTTGAGAGGCACCTATATGAGATCAAACGGTCAACAGTTACTTTAAAACAAAGATGAGAATATAAAGGCGCGGGGAAACGAGACTAATGGAAACATCTAGAACAGAAATAATGAGAATATTCATGCACTGTAAAGAATGTAACCAATGTCACTGAACAGCTTGTGTAAAAACCGTTGAATGGAAGCTTAAACTGCTGTGTAAACCTTCACCAAAAACACAATAATTTTTGGCATTTTTGAAATAATTTTTGTTTTTTCTAATATTAAAAAAAAAAAAGATTGACCACACTTATAGCTTTGCAGTAGGCTATATATATAGACTCTCTGTAAAAAAAACCACACTTAGGCTAGTGTCAAGAAAGAAGCCCTGGCTGCTGCCACTCAACCTCTCCAAATCCAGTTATCATCCCTATACAGTCAGAATTATGCCACCTCTACTCAACAGGAGAAAAGAAGGTTCAATGAAAACAGTGGATGCATAGATACTTGATAAGGAATGGAGGGCTCTATGAATGTCGATAGCCATGATACTTATTGGGAATTCATACCTTAAACTTCATTAACTCATCCTCAATTGCGTGCACTAGGCAAAATCATGACTTTATGCTGGTTCATCATATATTCATAAGGCTATTTTATAACCGATGCATGATGTGAGAAAATTTTACATCTGTGTTTCTAGAAACTTTAGGGATAAGTCTGAGTATCCTGAAAACCCTGTGACAGAATCATTTGGACAAGAGTTCTGGTCCATCTGGTGGGGCATCACAGTAGATTCTGTGAAACGTACAACAGACAGAGAAGGCAGGATTCCTGCACTTGGACAGTTTAGAAAAACATGTCTAAAAAGAGAAGGGATCCAAGTCTTAGAAATACGCAACTCCAAGTTAATCAAGTTCCTCACGGAATCCAGAATTGAGGCTTTGTTATATTTGTACACAACAGGCATAGACTAGATAAAATCATAGAGGATAATTTATGTTAAAACTTCTCTTCTCACACTTATTTCTCTCTTATTTATGCAGTCTGGGTTTTGACATTGAGTTGCCTTACATTTTTTTTTTTTCTAAAAAGACTGAATATTGTTCCTTGTATGTGAGATTAAGAAGAATCAGGAAGACAATACTATCAAAGTTTTTTTGCTTGCCGGGGGGAGCTTTTTGTGGGGCTTTTAAGGAGAGTGAAATATAAGAAATTTACTTTAGTCTTTAAAAATGGTAGATGTGAGGCATTATGGGATTTTTAAGAAACAGACGCACGTAGACATTAAGAATATCGTGTGGTAATGTCCCCCTTTATACAAAAGATAGTGGGGAAATACACTTTCAACTAATTGTCTAATTCTTAAATTCTAAAATACACACTCTGTCTTTCATAAACACACACACACACTCCGAATAGCAGTTTAGTCAAGTATCATTTTAAAACAGATTCTTCCCTGGAGAAAACTTATTGCCAAAGCATCTGGGCTGTGCTTCCAGGCGGCATTTAACCAGTTACTATCATTTCCCAGACTCACCAGGGTAGCCCTGGCTTTTAAATGAAGTAGAATTTTCTTCAGGAAAACAAATCTCAGGCCTCCCACAGCATTGGAAAAGGAGAGTAAGTTTAGGGGCAGGTCTAGCCACAAGTCCTCTTTTTGGGGGGAACAAAAGGATTCTTCTCAGATTTTGTTAACCTTATGTGTTCTCGGACCATAGCCCAAGGTCTTCCCTAAAAGACAGGTGTGGCTAAGGTGTATTTTTCCACAGTTAAAGAGCAAAATAAAGGAGCCCTGGTGCCACAGTGGTTAAAGCGCTCAGCTGCTAACCAAATGGTCAGCGGTTCAAACCCACCAGTCGCTCCACTGAAGTAAGATGTGGCAGTCCACTTCCAGCTTCTGTAAGCATTACAGCCTTAGAAACCCTATAGGGCAGTTCTGCTGTGTCCTATAGGGTCACCATGAGTTGCAGTCGACTTACGGCAGTGGGTTTGGTGCTTTTGGTTTAAAGGGCAAAAAAAAAATGTGAAAAAGATAGTTTAATTCACTAGTAAACAAAAAGAATTTTGAATAAGTGGGTTCGCTGGCACAAGAGCAGTCTGGAAGAAAACAAAACTCTTACACCGTATACAAAAATTAATTCCGAATGGATTAAACGCAAATTAAAAAAGTTAAAAATCTTTCTAGAAAATCTAGGAGACTGCGTGTACAATCTAGGGGTCAGGAAGTCTTTTCTTAGATTGAAAACACAGGGAAAAGAGATTTGTTTGACCTTGTAAAAATTAAAAACTCTTAAATGGATAAATATAACAAAGTCAATAGACAAAATAAGCCAGCAGTAGAAAAATCAGCAAAAGGCATGATTTCAATTCACAGAAGAGCAAGTACACATGATAAATATGTGTGTGTGTGTATATGTGTGTATATATATATATACAGTCATACATATAGTCATGTGTTGCTTAATATCCACGATACGTTCTGTGAAATAGGACATGATGCGATAAGGACCTTGTGTGAACATGCCTAAATTTGGAGCAATAGCGTTCACTGATTTTTCACCTTCTCATTGTTTAAAAATCTTTTTTTTCACTTCTAAATTGACATTTCTCCTTTGCTCTCGCTGCTCCTATCGCTAGCACTGGTTTTGCTGTGTTTGGGAGCCATGATGCACTTGGATGTCGCAGCTTATGAGTCGAAGCATACACTGTTATACAGTAAACTTCTTATTTGTAAGTTGGGAAAGTTCACATTAAAATAAGAATAGAAAGTACATTACAGCACATATGTAAGCCAGTAATACGCACTTATTATGACTATCAAGACATGTACTGTAGGTTATGTATGTACTGTACCATTATACACCTGGCAGAGCAACTGCTTTGTATACAACAGACACACATGTTGCATGCAGGAAGCTGTTGTGTTTCCTGAGTCCCATTCTCTGATCAGGATTTCTGAACTCTATTATAACCTTGGAAACCCTGGTGGCATACTGGTTAAAAGTTTGGCTGCTAACCAAAAGGTCAGCAGCTCCTTGGAAACACTGTTGGGCAGTTATAATCTTATGGGACCATGGACATATATTCAGAGATTGTAGACCTTATGTAGTGCATGACTGTGTGTGTGTGTGTGTGTGTGTATATATATGTATATATATGCACAAAATCACTAATAATCAAAACTTGTTGCTGTTGAGTCAATTCCAACTCATAGTGACCCTACAGGACAGAACAGAATTGCCCCATAGGGTTTCCAAGGAGCAGCTGGTGGAGTCGAACTGCTGACCTTTTGGTTAGCAGCCAAACACTTAACCACTGTGCCACCAGGGCTCAAATAGACTATAAATGGTATTTATACTTAGTTCATACATGTCCATCGCCCCTCCTCTCTCATCTTCACTTAACATGAAACCCGCCTCTTACATCAAGCAGTATTCAGTTGCATCTGATCTGCTCAGATTGGTATCTTCCCAATTAAATCCAGGGGAAAAAATGAAGATGCAGCAGAGAGGTCAGAGTTAGCACAATTCACAAGCTACATAACGTGCTTTAAATTTACTTTGAGGCTTTTCCTTTGGCATTAGAAAATCTTCAAATTACCTCCTACTTCGCTTTTAGCACTTGTCACCTCAACTCTGTTGATAAATACACTTACTTATAGAGCCCTCAGGTGCTAAACTGGCAGACTGTTGTATTTCATTTTCCATCGATCACTGGCTGTATGTACAGAGGGAGTGAAGCTGGGCTTTGCCTTCTCTTACCTGTTTCCCTTCCTTAGTCGTGACCATGAAGTCGGAAATTTTGCAGATATTCAATAGAAGACATGAAATGACATTCGGTCACATTTGCTTCTCTCGGTGTCTTGAAATTGCCTCTTCTTTCTCCTCTAGTGTCAGTACTCAGATTCTAAGCATTAACAGATTTTCAGGTCACTGTAGCCATCTCTTCAAGAGGGAGAAGAAGAGCTACCATAGGAAACTCTAACCGCCCAAGATGTAGCACTTCAGAGTTTGTTATGGATTACATGTAGTAAGAATGAAATCGTTTTATCAACTTGTCAATTTAATTTGTAGTCTTTAAGCTGGTGTAGTGACAAGCCTAGTTTGTCAGCATAGTTTCTTGTAACACCCAAGAATTTATCAACAACTGAGTAGGTAACTCTCCATGACTTAAACTCAAATGTAATTGTAGTTGTGAATACACACGTTTTACCAATATTTTCACAAGAAGATGATTTCACACATTAGGAGGGGGCTCTTTTTTTCAGAGGACCAGCCACAATGCAACAGTGAACATAAACCAAAAAGCCAAACCCAGTGCCATCAAGTTGATTCCAACTCATAGCGACCCTACAGAGCAGAGCAGAACTGCCCCATAGAGCTTCCAGGGAGCGCCTGGCGTATTTGAACTGCTGACGCTTTGGTTAGCAGCCGTAGCACTTAACCACTGTGCCACCAGGGTTTCCAGCAGTGAACACAGAACATTTAAATCCAATATCCAGGTTGATAAAACCAAACCAAAAAAACCAATTGCTGTGGAGTCAATTCCGACTCACAGCGACCCTATAGGACAGAGCAGAACTGCCCCATGGAGTTTCCAAGGAGCACCTGGTGGATTCAAACTGCTGACCTTTTGGTTAGCAATTGTAGAACTTAACCACTATGCCACCAGGGTTTCCAGGCTGATAAAGAAAAGTAAACTAATCATAATTTCAGAAACAGAGGTAATGCCTACATATGGACATTAATTACACAAAATCAGGAAGGAAGCTTAAGTGACTGACTCACACAAACCTTGGAGATTAAAGAACATCCTGCAGAAAACTAAGAATAAAAGTATACTAAGACTTTTTTAAATTACAGAAGTTTTGGCGGTGCGGGAGGGACCCTACTAAGAAATGAACAAAGGATACAGAAAAATCAGAAAAGAAATATGACAAAATTATTAAAGTGATTCTACTAAAAATCAAGAAATACAAATTAGAAAAAGTACCGATTTTTAAATCTAAATTAGCAGACTACTGAACATCTATGATATTCAGTGATACAAAAAGAGATGGGCTCACGTATTCACTACTGATGCTACAGACTTTCCTGAACGCAATTTAGTAATTCAGATCAACAATCTAAAAATAATTTTGAATAGTAATACCGCCTCCAGGAGTCCAAAATAATGAAATTATATGTAAAACTCACAAACTGAAGTACAAAAATACCCTCAGAAACATGGCATGCAAAACAATTAAATGTCTAACAACCAGAAAATGGTCAAATAAATACTGTTATATTGGTAAAAAACAGAATCCCATTCAGTCCTGAAAATTTTATCTTCAAAGAATATTAATAATGAAGGAAAATGTAAAATCTATTGTTTCTACGATTTTCTCCCAATTACATCCCATGTCTGCATAATAGCAAGAAGTTAATTACACTTATATAAGCAGTTACATAACCTCTGGAATTACAGATAATATTCATTTTTGTCTTTTTTCCTGTCTGTATTTCCCAAACCCTCTATGAAAATGGTATTTGTAAAATACAGCAAATACTGTTTTTTAGAATACAATCACAAAGCCTCTTTGGCAAAAAGCAATAGAACAGCAAAAAAAGGAACCTTTAAAAAGCTGGACAACTATGCCCATTGTATGTATCGGGTCAGAGAGAAAATCTGAAAACACACAAGCCAAAAAAAGAATCTGAGGGGTGTCCTATAAATACAGTTCCTTGCAAGTACACAACTCGTCATGGCTCATAGAGCACTTTCACCTCTAACAATGGGTTTCTTAAGTAGAATGGCTTTTATGGTTTTAGCTCATGCTCCAGGATGAAAAAAGAATGGGAAGTTGGGGCAAGAAGTTCATTCTACCTCAGCTGAGGAAGAACCAGAACTAAGGAGATTTCAAGGAGCTAGGGCTAAAGGCGTGGCTATTTTGATACGCTCCTGAGTGGGAGAGAAGGGGCACTGGTGGTTCGGTGGTAGACTTCTCACCTTCCATGAGAGAAACCTGCGTTCAATTACTGGTCAGTACACCTCATATGTAGTTGCTACCTGTCTGTCAGTGGAGGCCTGCATGTTGCCTGCATGCTGAACAGGTTTCAGAGGAGCTTCCAGACTAAGAAGGATTAGGAAGAAAGGCCTGGTGATCTCCTTCCAAAAACTGGCCCATGAAAACCCCATGGATCTCAAGGGTCTGATCTGCACCTGATCACTGTGGTGGTGCAGGAGGTCAGTGTCTTGCTCGGTTGTGCGTGGGGTTGCCATGAGTTGGGAGCTGACTTGGTGGCAGCTAACAACTGAGTAGGAGAAAAAAGTTAGGAAAAAGCAACAAAGCTGCTAGGTGGTTCTCAATATCCAATCCCCCTGGGTAGGAACTGCAGGGCATTGTGACGAGTTAAAAGACTTCAATTCCCTGCCTCCCGTGCAGCCGCACACAAGTGACTATACACACTCCCTGACCAATGAGACAGAAGTGAAGTCCTATGTGGGACTAGTGGTAAGAGATACTCTTTCGCCTTTCCTCCTGTTGGGATGCTGACTTGAGAGCTAGAGCTCCAGCAGCTATCCAGGTCCATATGAGGTGACTCTGAGAGTAAAAATTCCCAGCTGAGGATCACAGAGCAGAAAGACAGAAGGAGCCTGGGTCCCTGACTCTGTGGACTGCTATACCAGTCCTGAACTATATATGCCTTCAGATTTCTTTTAAACAAGAAAGAAAGACATTTTCATTTTGGATAAGCCACTGCATTTTTTTGCGGGGGGGTGGTCAGTCAGGCACAACTGAAATTAACCTTAATGATGCACGTGGCCATGATGTGATGCTTTCTTCTGATCCTGTCTACTCTCAGTGCCTCCGTCTTAACTGGTCAAAAGATGGGACCAAATAACTAGGAAAACAATAGCATAATGTCCTAATAAAGCTGCATGTCACTTGTTATTTACTTATTTAATATCATGTATTTTCAGTAGGCAATGTGAGCCTTCTAGAGCTCTCTCTCTAGACTAATGAGATTATTTTTAACTTGGGTCTGGTCTTGACTAACTTTGGGTCAGTGGTCCCAAGGTAAAAATGAATCCTCAATCTTATTTTAAATATTGACAGCCTGCAACAGATTAACACTGATGCTCTAGGAGCGTCTGCTACTAAAGACCAGGAATGACCATGAGATCTATGTTAGCTCTTTAATTCTGTTCATCCCTTACTTGCCCACCACTGCTAAAGGAAGAGGGTGACAATCCAAAGTGAGTATGAATCATGGAACATATCCCTTACCTAGTAGGTAATTAGGAAGCACCGGTTATAACAGATTATGTAGCCTATTAAAAAAAGAAAGAGTAATGAGGTACGTGAAAAAGGCCACTTGAGTAACTCCAGGACCTCTGCACAGACAGGTTCGTTAAAAGAAGAAAAAGTAAACACTCCTTTTCTGTTACTTTTAGATATCTGAATGCAGTTCCCTGCTAGGACAAAGACACTGTCAATGTGAACTCATTATCCAGGGCAAATGTTCATTTCCAACATGTTAAAGTCTGGTATTGAGAAAACTGTCGTCTTAAAAAAAAGTATCTGGCTAAGGAAATTTCTCCCTACTGAGTGGAGGAAAAAAAGCCCAGAACATAACTTATTTTAAATCTTCACAGGGATACACACATAAGCACTGCTCACAGTCAATTATATTCCCCTCTAAGCTATAAACAGGCCTAATTATAACAGCTTACTATACATGTTACATATTAACTTGAATAACAGATATCTTCATTACTTTAAAGGCTTCATACTGCATTTAAATTCAGTAACTCGGCATTTCTTAAAACAACCATTAAGTCACCAATGCCCAAGTGGTATTTACATACGTCAAACTAGGTTAAGAATTAGCAGAATCAATTAAAATAACTTGTAAGTCATCCACAGAATTGGAAAAAGGGTTGGGAGCATTGTTCTATTCCCTCTTCTTTTATCACCCTGAAATACTTACACAATGGCATAAAAGGAAGCTCATTGTCTGGAATTAAGACACTATGGTTTCCAGTCAATCTTGGGGCTATTCTAGGAAGATGACAACTGTACCAAATTAGCAGTTGTAGTTTTGTAACACCATTTGAACTAAATTGGCTTGCTTTGCTTAGAAGTATAATCACTGGTGCCCAGAGAAGATGAGACAACGGGTAGTTGGATGGTTAGCTGACTCTCCAGTCAGCCTTTTCCTTTACTGTAATAGAGTTGACTAGTTTCTAAGAACTGTGGTGTTCCAATCCACATACTGTAGTCCCTGGGTGATACAATGGATAACATGCTGGGCTGCGAACCGAAAGGTTGGAGGTTCCAGTCCACCCAGAGGTGCCTTGGAAGAATGGCCTGATGATCTACCTCCCAAAATACTCAGCCAATGAAAACCCTACAAAACACAGTTCTACTCTGACACACGCTGGGTCACCATGAGTCTGAATCAACTTGGCAACAACTAACATCAAAGGTCCATATACTCAGGAGTCATATGAACAGCGTGATGATGCCAACGATAAAGAATTTAATGACACAGCAAGAGTAATATGTAGAGCAGGCTTCTTAATCAATTTTAGAATGAAAAAACTAGCAATAGAACTAAAAATTAAAAATGAGTTCTAATTTCTAGAAATAATTTAAAATATTGGTAATAACTAACCCTAAGGATCATTATTTTAAAAATCATGATGGCTTACTAGTCTTTATTTTTACTGTCGCTAATATTAGAACCTATCATCTTAGATGCAGCCCTGGTGGCACAGTGGATAAGAGCTTGGCACCTAACCAAAAGGTTGCCAGTTCGAATCCACCAGCTGCTCCATATAGGGCAGTTCTACTCTCTTCTATAGGGTCACTATGAGTTGGAATCTACTTGACAGCAAGGAGTTTGGTTTTTGGTGTCATCTTAGTTTCAGGTGATATAACCTAAGTCAATTGAAACAAAAGTGGAATTCTATTTCAGACTTGCAGAGCTCATAGTTTTGGTAAACAGATAATTTGGACCTTAAATTTTTAATACTGAGATTTGCTCATTCATTTATTAATGCTTATCAAGTGCCTCCTGCATGCCAGGCATTGTACTAAGAACAGGAAAAAATAAACTTATACACCTTTAACCTGAAATTCAAGTAAACATTCTTGTGAAATTAGGAATTGGGGTGGGGGCAGAGAGGTAGGGGAGGAGCATTCGGGTGGAAATGTCTTCTAAAAGAGGAATTAATCCAATGAAATTTAAATATTTTAACAGATTTTTTTGTCAACTATGACAAAATAATATATAAAGTGGCAATAAACCTTATTTCTCAACTTGCATAGAATAGCTGGTGCTGTTAAGATTGATGTCCTGCAGAAGACAAGAGGGGAGTTTCTGAGTCGTCTTAGAAATGCAGCTCAGTAAGTGAAAAGACAGATACCTCGGGAATCTTAAACGAAAACAAATGAGTTTACAACCTGGTCTACGAGAACCTGCTATTTCAACGAGGCAGCCAAACAAGCAAGAGAGACGAAAATACTCCCTCTTTCAACTATGATACAGTAGGTCACAATGGTCAAGCCAGTTTTCCTTTTACAGATTGTTTTGAATTGTGTCCCCCAAAAATGTGTGTCAGCTTGGCTAGGCCATGATTCCTAGTGCTGTGTGGTTGTCCACTATTTTGTGATCTGATGTGATTATCCTATGTGTTATAAATCCTAACCTCTACTATGTGAATGAGGCAGGATTAGAGGCAGTTATGTTAATGAAGCAGGACACAATCTACAGGATTAGGTTGTATCTTGAGTCAATCTCTTCTGAGATATAAAAGAGAGAACTAAGCAGGGTGGAGAGAGACCTCCTACCACCTATAAAGGAGAGCAGGGAGAGGAGTGCACCGTTTGGACCTGGGGTCACTGCACTGAGAAGCTCCTAGACCAGGGGAAGATTGATAATAAGGACCTTCCCCCAGAGCTGATAGAGAAATCCTTCCCCTGGAGCTGGCACCCTGAATTCAGACTTCTAGTTTCCAAGACTGTAAAAGAATAAATTTCTCTTTGTTAAAGCCATCCACTTGTAGTATTTTTACTGGCAACGTGGATACTAATTTTCACTTAAGACTTTCAAAAGAGCTGTCTTACTTGAAGAGCAAGGCCACTGCAGAAGCTAGGTCCAAGCCTTGTTAAATGTTCATCACTGTTCAATGCCCGCTACAAGGTCCTCTCCTATTCTTTTTCATAATTTTTAGACATGGCCAATTAGTCAGAATAGGTGACAACTAGAGGAAAGTAAATGCATACAGTATATGAAAGATTAAAGAGACCTTCCTTATCACCCACTTTGCGTAAAACATTCTACTAGGCACTCCTTTTCTGCTAACAGTTACATAACTATAGCTGTTAAAAAATTTTCTCCAGTAAAAATAGTGATGAGTTCATGCTAAAAAAAAGAAAAATCAAGTGTCCAAACCCATTGTTTTGGGACGATTTGGTCAGACTCATATGTGATTCTGGATTTGCGGACAACTTAAAAGTTCCTTTCCTAACTTCCTACTCTGACCTCTCCCAAGCCAATCTTGGGTTAGTAAGTTCATAGCACTTTCTAAAGGCCTTATACCACCTTTTTATTACCTATTGGTTTTATTGATTACTAGGATCAATGACCTGGAATCCACAAAGGGAAATAAACAAAAGCTATCAAGAACATTTCCGGGAGTTTCTTTATCCATGAAAGGGTATTAAAATCTATTTATTATTCGGTTTAATTGCAGTGCCAAAATGAGATGATATACTCTCAAGCATCCCTCTCAGTTGGACTGCAACTCCACCACATCAGTATGTGTATGCATTTAATTCTCATAGTGAGTAACTACACTAGACCGTAAGCTCTATAAGGACAGATTTTTGTCTGATTTGTGCAGTGCTGTGGTCCTAGTACCTAGAAGAAGGCTTTGCACATAGTAGGGAGTTAATAAATACTAGTTGACTGAACAGTCAGATCAATGAATAACTATTAGATGAATGGGCAAGTATTATGTCCATTTTTTTTCTACATGAGAAAACTACCAATCAAAAGTTTTAAAAGACTTGGCCAAGATCACTTGGCTACTCAACGGCAGTGCACATAACTGAATGGTAGTCTCTTGGCTCCAAATCCAGTATCCTTTAAACTACCATTTCCCCCTTCTGGGACACTATATCCTCTTGCAACATAAAATACCAGGAGGAAATGAAATGAAGCCACAAGATAAGCAAGGCACATCTTCCTGGAACAGGAGTCATACTACGTTATTTTAGGGAAAAAAAAAAGCAAACATGCACATTATTAAAATAACATCAACCACAGAGTAGATTCTGAGAAATTACATTAACTTCAAAGATCTAACATGGATCTAGAAAGACTTCTGACAATTGGAATCAGCCACTTGGAATGTCCCTGGGCATCTCTGAAGTATGCAAGCTTTTGGTCCTTCAGCTTGTCAAGTCACCTAAGCACAAAGCAAGAACCAAGGTTCCCAGAGCCCAAAAACACAGCTAGGGCTTAAAATCAGATGTGATTTTTCTTCATAGGTCAGAAGAATTAGAGATTCCCATCTGTGTATCTACCTGTCATTACTGTTGTTAGCTGATATCAAGTTGGGCCCCTGATCATCCCCAACAGAATGAAGTGCAGCCTGGTCCTGTGCCATCCCCATGATTGGATGCGGATTAGATCATTGTGATCCACAAGGTTTTCAGTGGTTAATCTTTAGAAGTAGACCATCGGGCCTTTCATCCTAGACCATCTTAATCCAGACGCTCTGCTGAAACCTGTTCAGCATCATAGTGACACCCAAGCCTCCACTGACAGACTGGTGGTGGCTGTGTGTAGGTACATGCCATCATCAAACCCAAGTCTCCTGCATGGAAGGCAAGAATTCTACTACTGAACCCCAATGCACCCTTTATCTACTTACCAGTTACTAAGTATATCTACTTAATAAAAAAGTCGAACTGGCTGCCGTGGAGTCAATTCTGACTCATACCAACCCTACAGGATATTGCAGAACTGCCCCATAGGGTTTCCAAGGAGTGCCAGGTGGATCTGAACTGCTGACCTTTTGGTTAGCAGCTGTAGCTCTTAACCACTACGCCACCAGGGTTTCCTGTATCTACTTTGCTGCCTCCAATTCCTACCTTTTTTTTTCTCAGGAAACCCTGGCGGCGTAACCAAAGGGTCGGCAGTTCAAATCTGCCATGTGCTCCTTGGAAACTCTGTGGGGCAGTTCTACTCTGTCCTTTAGGGTCGCTATGAGTCGGAATCGACTCAACAGCACTGGGTTTGGTTTTTTGGTTTTCCCCATCAGTCTATGCCACCTGGACCTTCCTTTTCCTTTCATCAAACAGAGCCACTGACTCAACTTCTACTGCTCTAGACCAGCCATCTTCAAACTGGAGTACACGTCTGAAGCAAAGCTAGGACTTCCCAGGGGATCACCATCACAGTTGTAAGGAATCCCCAACTTCCAAAGGTACTCTTGTGTAAAAACTGAAGAGCCTGGGATTGTAACAGTGAGGGAGGAACAGGGATGTGTGCTTCACCACCTCCCCCACCTCCTGTTCACAATCACCCTGCTCCCACTTAAGTAATGTATTTGCTTTTTGAACCCTAGACCCTTTAAGCTGTAAAGACCTCAGGGTTACAAACAAAGGGACAAATAAAAATGCTGATGCAGGTTGAGAGATGAAAGCCTCCAAAATTTGGGTAACAAATCCTTTTATTATAAATCAGTCAATTTCCAATTATTTGTTTTAAACTACCTGAAATGTTTAAATATGAAGAGCTTATGGTCAAATACAAAATATTAGATTTCAATTTGTATAGGTATGTTCTCTTACAGAAAGTAAGATAAAGTGATCAAGAAAATACTTTCAAGCATAAAAATAGGATAAATTAGAATAACATTCTGTAGGGGAAGGGAAATGAAATATAAATTTGAGGAGAAAGAGAAAATTTCAAAATGTTAAAGAAGACATTTTTAGTTCATTTTTAAATGAATGATATCGGGAATTAATTATAGATGCTACCAGAGTTTTTTTCATGATGTAATGATTTAATTTAAAATGTCAATATTTACAATAAATTGAAAATTACATCCTATGTAACCATTTAAGTTTAGGAAAAAAAGTTGTAGGTATAAAATGTACGTATACAGTTTTACAGAATCTTTGAAGAACTAAAAAGGAGCAAAAAATTGGAAGAATGCTGCTCTAGGCCAAACCTTCAGAGCCTTTCCAGGAAGAAATGAGACAGACCAAACAACTGCCTACCTACCCAGTTTTGAGTGAGGATAAACTGGGGGTGGAGTGGGGATTCGTAACCTCTACATCCTCTCTTTGGTCCTAAACGCTTGAACTTAGTTCTAGACCAAAAACCAAAACAAACCAAACCCGTTGCCGTCGAGTCGATTCCAACTCATAGCGACCCTATAGAGCTAACGATTTATAAAACTGACGATCATTTTAAATATCTCATCCTGATTTCATTGCTGACCGAGGTTAGACTTTCACTGTTGAGATTTAGCCCGCTACCAAGGAGAATCGCTGGAGTGTTTTCCTTTCAGCCTTCCAGAAAGACTCGTGTGCCAATACCATGAAAGGTTCTCTAACTTTGTATTTATTTCATCTTATCATACAAAGACAAAGCTCACCATTGGGGATGTAACAGTGAATGTACCTGTCAGATGGCCATTTTGTGAGTGACATGCAAAATGCAAAGAATTGAGTTCTTTTTGTATCAAAAGGTCGTATCTTAAATACGGCCACTGTATTGAGTAATCTCAACGGACGCATCCACATAGCCTAAACGCCCCCCCCACCACCACTTTTTTCCTTCTTTCTCTGATTCTGCCCCTCACCCTCCGTATGACCCACTCCTTTGGGAAGGATAAAGTCGTCTAAATATGATGGAGCACTTAATTCAGTGTCTACACTGTTTTAAAAACATTGACTTTCCAGTTCTCAAGTTCAGAGAGAGACAGCACGACTACTTAGAAGACGTTAAACCTACTCTAAACCTACCCCCATTTTGTATGAGAAAATAACAGTTCGAATCCACCAGCTGCTCCTTGTAAACCTTATAGGGCTGTCCTATGGGGTCGCTATGAATGAGAATCGACTCTAGGGCAGTGGGTTTAATGGTTGTCAAAAAAAAATAGCCAACGATTTTCTCTTAGCATAATGTCAACTTATGGCATGTTTTCCAATTTCTTTCTCGTCTGTTTTAAAACAAGTGATTTGAAGAATGACTACCTTTCATGTCTAAGTATAGTGTGCACTGCCTGTTGTGTAAAACGTACCTGCAGTGAGTACTAAAACTGGCAGAGGACACACACATGGACAGGGCTGCATGAAACTTGAGTTTTCATATATCACATTTATAAATATGTCAGCATTTTCATATGTCTTTTTAATTATTGCTGGGAAACCCTGGTGGCGTAGTGGTTAAGTGCTACGGCTGCTAACCAAAAGGTCGGCAGTTCAAATCCACCAGGCGCTCCTTGGCAACTCTATGAGGCAGTTCTACTCTGTCCTATAGGGTCGCTATGAGTTGGAATCGACTCGACGGTACTGGGCTTGGTTTTGGTTTGGAATCATTGCTGTGAAACATGTTTAAAGAGATGTACGGAATCTGTGGTTGATTCTTTTAAAACCTACCCAAATTAAAATGGTTAGGTAACACTCTATCCCATCAAATTAGCAAAGATTAAAAAAGAGAGAGAGAGAGATACTCAATATTGTAAAGGTGTGTTCTTGGAAGTGTAAATGAGCTTGACCTTTTATTAAAGCAATTTGATAGTGTGTATCAAGGATATGAAAAGGATTCACATGTTCTACTCAGCAAGTTAGGAATATATCTTAATCAAAATAAATAGCTTTATATACAAGCATGTTCATCGTATCATTACTTATAATTGCAAAAAGCTGAAGCAAACTAATGTGTACAATACAAAAAAACAAGCTAGTTGCCATCAAGTCAGTTCTGATTCATGGCTACCTTGTGTGTTTCAGAGTAGAGCTGTGCTCCATAGGTTTTCAATGGCTTTTTTTTTTTTTTCTGAAGCAGATTACCAGGCCTGTCTTCTGAGGTGCCTCAGGGTGGGTTCAAAGCACCAACCTTTCAGTTAGTAGCCGAGCACCTAGCCATTTGTGCCATGACGTCTACAAAAGGGGGCTAGATTATACAGTATTGCTGTTCTGTGGCATATTATGCAGCTGTTAAAAATCATGAAGTCTCTAAGTGGTACGAATGGAAAAGCGCTGTTAACCTAAATGGAGGCTCGAATCCACCCAGAGGCACCTCAGAAGAAAGGCCCATCAGTCTACTCCTGAAAAAAAGAACAGCTCTACTCTGACTCAAGTCAGAACCGACTTGATGGAAACTGATTTCTACTAAAAATCATATTAGCAAAAGATACTAAAACAGCATGGGATTGTCAAGTGAAAGGAGCAAGATAGAAAGTAGTCCTTGGCTATGATTCTAAATCCTTGTGTGGCACTGTGCTTCTCAAGTGGTCATAAGAAAAATAAGAGAAATTTACAATAAAGAATCAGACTTACACACAGCTCAAAATCCAGTACATGATGTGAAAGGACGCAGTGTTAAGACCTCCTGCCCATATCCTAATTTTAAAAAGAGCTGTGGGATAAGTACTCTGCTGAGTCAGATCCTTTTTATGAATGGCAGGGACAGGAATGTGCACAATAAAACTAAAGTTTTATCTGGAACTGCTATTCAGCCTTCTTAAACTTCCAGTTTAATGAAGCTTTTGGGTGGCTTTCACACCACTTGCACCAGTGCTCTCTGCCTAGCTAATGGGTTGGCAGAGTATGCAACGTTGAGAGAAGGCTGGACAAGGCAAGGACTCACAACCTTCCAATATACACAGTTTTGCACAGCGGAGGAGGAAATGAAATACTGTGATTTTACACACACACACACACACACACACGCACACCAGGGTCAGGTTTCCATATACATATTTAAGGTAGGAAACACTTTTCCACCCCCATTCTAAGCAGAAATGCCTCAACAGAACACCTGTCTCCCCAATCCTCATCCATTCAATGGCTACTGTCATCCCCAGTTCATCACAGGTTTTAGAAATCTTAGTTCATTCCCAGTGCCCACCACAACCACCACCAACTGAACGAGACTAGCAATTCCTTTGGGCATCTATTACATCTCACGTTACACACTCTTACTCCAGAAAACAAAGAGGAACCCAAGTCCCTGTGATTGAAACAGTAGTGCACTTCTGACTTGGCCTGCGTGGCCACAGCTCTATCATCCTGCCTGCCTGCCTGGGCCCAGGTGTTTCCAGCTGCCCCACTGGAGAGGAGGCTTCTTTCTGCCAACAGCCTGGAATCCAATGAAGCCAAAATCAACTGAAGTTATTCTGAAAACACAGGAGAAGGCAAAACATGCCTAAATTGCCACCTTACATTTCATAACTCTCAAACTGAAAGGTGTCTACTTGTTTGACGGTATACACATCTATCTACTTGTTTGCAGATGTCACACTGCAGAACAAACAGGGGATGTTTGGTTGGTTTCTGGTGGTCAATTTCAGGAAATACAAGAGCGTCTTAGTTCTGAGCTCAGGTTCCAATGAATTTTTTGGTGACTTAATTTTTTTTTTCCAGGCTGGAAATGCGCTAAGCTAATAATTAACCTGAAGCATACCATCACTTCTGCTCCAAACATTTTCTACACACAGCCTTAAATTACTTTCAGTTCGGTTAAACAAAAAAGACAAGCTGTAATAAAAGGTCTCTGAGAAATATGATCCCTTTCATTGGTCACCCAGGAGCTTTTCCTCTTAAATCTGCGGCTGCACCCAAAATAAAGATACCACCCAGAGCACAATTATTTTCGTAAGAAAGTTGCCTAAGATAACTCTTTAGGGTTTCCCGGGTTGTGTAATTCTTGCAGGCGGGTGGGGATGGACAGCTCGCCTCCAAGATTACTATCTGCATAGGTTTCCCCTATGTTGATTTTTAAGCGTCCTTTTCAATTATACTGCGAGGGCTCTGATTTCCGCATCTCTGGCTGCTGGGGGGAGTTGAGAGCAACGCGCCAGGGCTGCGGTGGCCGCTCGGGCCAACTCCAGGGAGCTGGCAGCCCACTCCCCCACCCGGTCCCACCCTCTCGGGCACACGCGCACACACCCGCGCCCAGATTGCGGTCCCCGCCCGTCTCCCCTGCGCGTCGGGGCAGCCGGGACTTACCGCTGTCCAGCCGCGCGATCTGGGGCAGCCGGTAAGTGCTGACCAGAAAGTCGAGCGGAACGGCCACCGAGCTCCACTTCACATCCTTAAGGCTGCAACCCAGCGAAAGCGCCGGGTCCATCTTCCCCGCCTCCTCCTGCCCCACGCTCCCTCCGCAGCCGCCGGCACCACCGCGCCTCGGCGGCCGCCGCTGTTTGCGCTCGCGGTCTGGGGCGCGCGTGAGACGCCGGGAAGCTCCGGCCGCGGGCAGCCCGGGGGCGCCGCGGCTGAGCGGACCTGGAGGGATGGGGCCCGCTCCGGCTCAGCTGCTGCTGCGGGGCATGGCTAGACGCCCCAGTGCACTCAAACCCGGGGAGGACTCGAAGCAGCCCGGCTGAAGCGGACGGCGGCGGTCGGAGAGGCTGCGGTGGCTCCCGCTCTGCCTCCCCCTCTGGCCCTGGGTCTGCAGCTGCGGCGGCTGCCCGCTCGCCTCCTCCTCTTATCCCTCCTTCCCTCTGCCTCGAGCGTTTGAGGAGGAGCTGCGGGTCTGAGAAACGCCATAGCAGCGCTCCCAGCACTGACTAATCAACAAGGTGCGAGCAACGCCTGCGCAGCTCAGGGAGACACCGCCTCCTCCCCCGCCTCCCCGGCGCCGCCCGCTCCGCCCTCCGCTCCGCCCGGGCCTCGCCGGGCTCCGGCCCTGCAGCCCGGCCGGCGGGCGGGCTCGGCGCGGCGTCATCTGCCAGGCCCGGGCGGCGGGCGCGCGGGCTTGGCGCGCTCTGCAAGCTTTAGCTCTCGCTCCCCCGTCCGACCGCTTGCGCGCCCTGCAGCCTCGCCGGGCGCTCAGACTCCGTCCTTGCTCAGGGCCCTTCCTGGAGACCCAAAGTTGCAGTGTGAGCTCATGCCTCTTTCTCTTAGTCGTGGAGTCGGTACCCTCCCCCCACTTCCCACCATGGCACTAAAATCTCTAATAAGGGTTGGAAAGAGACCGATTTGGTGCTCACGTCATGCTGAGTAGCCTAAACTTTAAGTATGTAGACCAGGAGAGTTCCACAGAGGAGGGTGGAAAAGGCAGGAGTTGACAACTACTCGGCATTCCAACCACCGCTCAAGCCCACTCCAAACCCTGCAACTCAGCAAACGGAGGCAGAAGTGACTCCCCCCATTCTGGACACTGGCTGCTAGGAAGAATGAAAAAGACTGAACAACTGAGCAGCAAAAAGCTGAGGGATGATCAGTACTCAAAAGGGAAGGTGATGGTTCTATTTAGTACATGGTTGTATAAACAGCTGGCGACCTTCATAGACACACCGAGGGAAGGGGCAAACTACGTTATTGACAGTATGTTGTTAGGCTTCCTATAGTGGATTCCGACTCACAGCGACCCTATGTACAACAGAATGAAACGCTGCGCAGTCCTGAACCATCCTCACAGTGTTGCTACATTTCAGCCCATCATTGCAGCCACTATGTCAATCCATCTCCTTGAGGGTATTCCTTTTTGTCCCAGACTCTCTACCAAGCGTGATGTCTTTCTCCAGATCCCTCCTGATAGCATGTCCAAAGTACACCATCCTCACTTCTAAGGAGCATTCTGCCTGTACTTCTTCCAAGACAGATTTGTTCCTTCTTCTGGCAGTCTATGGCATGGCATATTCAATATTCTTCACCAGCACTGTAATTCAAAGGCATCGATTTCCCTTATTCACTGTACAGCTTTCGCATGCATATGAGGCAATTGAAAATAGCATGGCTTGGCTCAGGAGCACCTTAGTCCTCAAAATGACATCTTAGCTTTTTGACACATTAAAGAGGTCTTTTGTAGCAGATTTGCCCAATGCAATACTTATTTGATTTCTTGACTGCTGCTTCCATGGCTGTTAATTGTGTATCCAAGTAAAAATTGAGAGTCTACTAGGGTGTTTTCATGTACTTGCCACACTCAACTCTCTTCCAAAACTGGAAGGGTGTAATAATTTGCGTTTTACAGATATGTGTACCAAGACATTAACTAATTTGGCAAGATTATACAAACTTGTAGATGACTGTGATAAGGCTTAAACCCACAGTTTGCTTTCCATGATAAATCATTCCCCCCCCTTTAAATAGAATAAACATTACACTATCAGAGGTGAGTGGTTGCTGAGGTGAAAAAGTTACATGTTGACTCTTTCCTGGCTTCGCCACTGTCTTAGATATCTAGTGCTGCCATAACAGAAATACCACAGGTGGATGGCTTTAACAAAGAGAAATTTATTTTCTCACAGTCTAGTAGGTTACAAGTCCAAATTCAGGGCGTCAGCTCCAGGGTAAGGCTTTCTCTCTTGTTGGCTCTGGAGGAAGGTCCTTGTCCTCAAACTTCCCCTGGTTGAGGAGCTTCTCAGGTGCAGGAACCCCGTGTCCAAGGCATGCACTCTGTTCCTGATGCTGCTTTCATGGTGGTATGAGGTTCCCAACTCTCTGCTTGCTTCCCTTTTATCTCTTGAGAGATAAAAGGTGGTGCAGGCCATACCCCAGGGAAACTCCCTATACCTTGGATCAGGGAGGTGATCTGAGTAAGAGTGCTGTTACAATCCCACACTAATCCTCTCAACATAAAATTACAATCACAAAATGGAGGACAACCATACAATACAATACAATTGCCTAACCAAGTTGATACACACATTTTTGGGGGGACATAATTCAATCCATGACAACCACATACTTGGTATTCAGTGCAGGATAAGGCAGAGCAAGCATCCTGCTTCCCCGTCTGTCATGGATTGAATTGTGTCCCCCAAATATATCTGCCAACTTGGCTAGGCCATGATTCCCAGTATTGTGATTTTCTACCATTTTGTCATCTGATGAGATTTTCCTATGTGTTATAAATCCTATCACTATGATGTTAGTGAGATGGATTAGCAGTAGTTAGGTTGGTGGGATCTGCAAGATTGGGTTGTGTCTTAAGGCAATCTCTCTTGAGATATAAAAGAAGCAAGCAGACAGACAGGTGGACCTCATACTACCAAGAAAGCTGCACCAGGAGCAGAGCACATCCTTTGGATCTGGGGTCCCTGCACCTGAGAAGCTCCTCACTAGGGGAAGATTGATGACAAGGGCCTTCCTCCAGAGCCGACAGAGAGAGAAAGCTTCCCTATGGAGCTGACACCCTGAATTTGGACTTCTAGCCTACTAGACTGTGAGAGAATAAACTTCTGTTTGTTAAAACCATCCACTTGTGGTATTTCTGTTACAGCAGCACTAGATAACCAAGACAGAATTTGGTACGAGGAGTGGGGTACTCCTCTAACAGATACCTAAAATGTGGAAGGACTTTTGAAACCGAGTAGATAGAGGACTCAGAAGGACGTGAGAATATCTGTTACACTGGAGGTGGCGTAGGCTGCAAGAAGTGGCAGAGAAGCAGCAGCGGCAGAATCAGGAGAACAATGCAAGATGGCACTGGAGCTGACCCACAGAGCGCGAGAGCTGCGTGCCTTTGCACAGGAGGCTTCCTGGCAGAGTAGAGCTAGGCTTGCGCCACCCACAGAGCAAGAGAGCTGAGTGCCTTCTGGCTGAAGTTTGCTGGCGGAGTGTGGTGCCTCCAGGCACTTACCAGTGGAACTACAGAGGTTTGGAACACTTGCCCCAGCAGGGCAGATGTGGTTGTGAAACCTGAGGGGCTGAGAGGCCAAGGAACCAGGAAGCAAAAGCTAAGGAGACAAGAAACACAGAAAGTTGAGCTGCCTCAGTCTTAAAGGGTATGGCCACAACCTCTGGGGTTTCAGAAGGCAAAACCATGGCCTCTCGTGTTTCTAAGGCTGGAGCTGTCATTCAGATGGACTAGGAGAATAGTGTTCCTAAAGCTGAGGAAACAGAGTTGCCGTCCCAGTGATCCTGGAAGGCAGAGCTGAAGCCCAGGACGGAGGGGCCTCCACTCAGAATCCAGAGAGTGTGGCTAATACCTACAGTCTGGAGGGCAGGGCCATTGTGTAAATGGTCTCAGAGAACAGAAAATTATTTTCAAGACTTGAGAGCTAATGTAATGTGTTCTACTGACTTGCTTGGTGCCTGTTACCCCTTCTTTCCCTCCAGTTTTCTCGTTGGTAATAGAAATGTCTAGCTTGTGCCTGTTTCACCATTGTACTTTGGAAGCAGATAACTTGTATTTTAGATTTCACAGACGAAAAGGAATTTTTGGATTTTGGATTTGCAGTTGAGTTAAGACTCGCCGTGATATAATGGAGTAAATGTGTTTTACGTGCGGCAAGGAAATGAATTTTGGGGGGCCAAATGGTGGAATTTCTTGAATTGTGTCCGCCCTAAAATATCTGTCAACTTGGCTAGGCCATGATTCCCAGTATTGTGATTGTCTACCATTTTGTCATCTGATGAGATTTTCCTATGTGCTGTGAATCCTATTACTATGATGTTAAAGAGATGGATTATCGGCACTTAGGTTGACAAGATCTACAAGATTGGATTGTGTCTTAAGACAATCTCTTTTGAGATATGAAAGAGAGAAGCAAGCAGAGAGACAGGTGGACCTCATGCCACCAAGAAAGCAGCACTGGAACAAGAGCACGTCCTTTGGACCCAGGGTCTCTGTGCCTGAGAAGCTCCTCGGCTGGGGGAAGATTGATGATAAGGACCTTCCTCCAGAGCCGATAGTGAGAGAAAGCCTTCCCATGAAGCTGACACCCTGAATTCAGACTTCTAGCCTACTAGACTGTGAGAGAATAAACTTCTGTTTGTTAAAGGCTTTGACTTGTGGTATTTCTGTTACAGCAGCGCTAAATGGCTAAGGTACTGCCCAAGGGGACTTGAAAACATTCTTCTCTGCCATTTAGTGGGATGGCTTAAAAGTTCTGTGCCAGTGAATAAACCACCCTATTAACATTTGAAGAAAAAACTACACAAATATACTTGCCTTCCTTATCCTCTCATTTTGAAGCATTGTAAAATTTTTTACAAAATGTTTCAGCAGAAAATCCTGGCCTTTGTGTCTCAAAGTTAGTACATTAATTAAAAAGTCTTGAAGAAAAAGTGGGTAATATTTAATATATCTTTTTATCAGAATCAGAGGTCCATAAAATCCTAAGATTTGCTCACATAATAGAAGAATTTTTAAAAATCTTAAGGAGCTAAGTGACAGCTAATTTTTTTTTTCTATCTAAATAATTAATCATTTAGATAGAAATAAAGCTCAGACTCCAAAAACAGCATAGGAAACATTTAAGAGTGGGTAGGTAGGGGTCCTTCCATCAGTAAGTCAATCCTAAATCCTTATATGGTAGATTGATTTAAAAAGAATAACTCTCTGCTAATATTATATCCACTTTAAAAGCTTCAGGGAATATGGGAAGTAGTTCCCGCTCACAAAAGGTTTGGTGACTTAAGACCTAAAGGCAAGATAAAAAGTAAACAGATTAATGCAATCAACTTTTTTTTTTTTCTATCAGTAAAGGACATCCTTTAGACTTGCTCTTGTTGCTGACCTTGCAGAAGAGGTTTCATTTCAATCTTGACTATTAAAGGGAAGACACTTTATTGAACTACAAACTCTTAGTAAGTCACACATCCTAAGTGAAATTTTACAGAAAGATTTTATTTGTAAGATGGAGAGAGTTTGGTTAGTGTTTATTTAAGTGGGATTCCTAGTTTCTCTTTTAATGACAAAGGTGGGGCATAAACTGTAAAAAGCATCAGCTGAGAAGGGTAATCTTTCAGTCTCCCTCAACTGTACTTCCATACAAGGTATCAGGAGATACACATCTTAACACTGTTGGACCAATGCAAACCACGTATTCAAGTGCACAGCTGTGGACAGGGACAAAAACCTATAGGACTTTGCAGTTTATGAAAAAGGAACATATGATATCCCTATATTGATCCCCATGTTCCTAATAGGTACCTTGATAAACAGACTTGAGGGAGGCAGGATATCATGGCGGTTATAACCATGGACTCCAAAACTGGATGGCTTGCGTTTGACTTGTGGCTCTGCCTCTATTTAGGATCTTGACCAACTCACAGTTTATTCTTCTGAAAAATGAGGATAATCAAGTACTGACCTCATAGGGTTAACATGAGGATTAAATCACTATGTGTTGAGTACTTAAAATAGTGTGTTGTGGATCGAATTGGGTCCTCCGAAAATGTGTGTCATCTTGTCTAGGCCGTGATTCCCAGTATTGTATGGTTGTCCTGTATTTTGTGATCTGATGTGATTATCCTATGTGTTGTAAATCCTAACCCCTATGATGTGAATGAGGCAGTATTAGAGGCAATTATGCTAATGAAGCAGGACACAGCCTATAGGATTAGGTTGTATTTTGAGTCAATCTCTTTTGAGATATAAACTAGAGCATCGAACAGAGAGGATAGGGACCTCATTACCACCAAGTAAAAGGAGCTAGGAGCAGAGTGTGTTCTTTGGACCCAGGGTCCCTGCACTGAGAAGTTCCTAGACCATGGGAGGATTGATGATAAGGGCCTTCCCCTAGAGCCCACTGAGAAAGAAAGCCTTCCTCTGGAGTTGGGGCCCTGAATTCAGACATCTAGCCTCCAAGACTGTGAAAGAATAAATTTCCGTTTGTTAAAGCCATCCACATGTGGTGTTTCTACTCTAGAAGCACTAGATAACTAAGTGTGCAACACATAGGAAGTACTATGGGAACATTTGCTATTATTATTAAAAGAAGCATTGGCTTTGGAGGAGCAACTTTTGGAGAAAAGATAAGACAGATACAGATGTAAGAAAATTACTAGATTTTAGACCATTAGTTATATCAAGTAAGGAGTGGAGGAATACTCCTCAAAAGGGAAACCCAGGTGCCTGCACGCAGCTGAGACCACTCCCGAAATCTAGAGCCTGTAGGGTTGACTTACTCCATAGCCACCGGCATGTGAACCAGTCCTGCTACCCAACAAATGCAGGCAGCAGTGAGGATGACTCCTGATATGCTGATCTAATGGTGTCCAAAACCCAAGAGCGGATCAGGCATAGGATACTATAAGACTCATATGAAAGACTCTTCACAGCTTCCTAACTCTGAGTCTGCTGTTTATACATACTTAACTTGTTAATTGTCTGTGTTATCAGCTTCGCAAGATAAAAATATTACACGTTGGTTTTCCTCATATCAGAGCATCCTGGGTCACATAATATGCTAGTGGTCAAGTGTGATATCCAAGTTCGCAGCCTGGTGGTTTTCTAGGTCCCCATGCTCTTTCCCCTTTCAATTAATGTCCACTCTATCTCCAGAGTTAACATAAAAGTCAGCCCCTGGCTAAAACCACCTACCTGTATCCTCACTGTCAATGGAATAAAGTGTAGAGCTCCTCCTGTGGCCTGCCTCCTTAGCCTCATTTCTGCTTCCTGACACCCTACAATCTAATCTTAGTATTTTCTTGTGGTTGCCCAAGTGTGTGCTGTCCAACTGCATGCCCTTGCAGAGTCTGTTCTCTCAATTTGGGATGACTTTCCCCCTTTTTTTCCCCCTCTTCCTCTTCCTGTGAAACTCCTATTCTGGCTCCAGCTACTTGCATCCCCCATTATAAAATATTTTGTCTCTTACTCTAAGGAGCTGATCACTTTTTTTTGTGTTACCATTGTACCTAGCAATACCCTCTTTTAATTGTGCTAGTCACACTGTGATTTAATTATCTGTTTTATGTTAACATTCACTACAACAATTAACTGTGACCACTGCCAGTGTATCTTGTTCACCTTTGTTGCTCCAGCTTCTGTTCCATACCTGGCTTATGGAAAGTGCTCAATGAGTGTTTGTTGAATTGAGCGATCAATGGACTGAGTCGTCCTCTCACTCTACATTATTTGGTAGGTCACTGCATCTCTTGATTATAAACTTAATTCATATACATCAAGTCCAGCCATTTTCAAGATTTTAAGATTTGAAATTTCCTGTCAGACAACATTTCCTGTCAGACTGGTCCCCAGTTTTTTTCATTCATCTGTAAATCCGAATTTAATTGAAATCGAGTCTGCACTTTGTCACCCAACTGGAGGTTATATCTCTAAACTAGTAGTTGCTACACTTGTTAACACTGCTGGCGTATTTGTTAGTTTATTGTTGTTAGCTTATTTGTGGACTCCCTTACTCGGACTTTGCCCCTCAGAGGGGCTTGTTTTACTATCTTTGCATCTCCCTTTCCCAGCACCTGGCACGTAGTAAACCACACATGTCCATTGGGTTTTCAGTGACTGAGTTTTTCGGAAGTAGATCCTCAGGCCTTTCTTCCCAGGCACCACTGGGTGTACTCAAACTGCCAGTCTTTTGGTTCACAGCCAAGAACATTAACCGTTTACACTGTCCAGGAACTTTCTGTTTTGATATAGGACATACCTTTCTTAATGAGATCACCAAATAATACAAATATTACATTGCCAATATAGGAACATTGAGGGAAAATATCCCAAGTTGCAAATTGGATTTCCTGGGCATGTTTGCTTTTCAAAACAATACACAACAAATCCCCATTAAATAATACATATTACCTTGTGATCCAGTACACTCATGCATATATAACTGAATTGGAAGTTTTGCAAAATAATACTCATTTTGTATATTCATAATGCATTCTGATCTTTTAATCTTTTTAACACTAGTCATGATGCACTAACTTTATCTCACGGTTCATAATGGGTCACAACCTACAGTTTAAAAACTTTTAAAAACAGTTCCTTTTGTACATTAAGTGTTTACAGGTCATCAAAACAGCATTATGGTTGAAGTTGTTAGAGCTTCTACGATTCAAGAATAATCAGAAATAAAAAAGTAAATAAGAATTTAATTATTTAATTTACTGAAATCTTATGGAGATACACACATGTGCACACAACACATACATACATATAACACACAGACACATATAACACAAACGCAAACATACATATCAGGGTATTCTCTTGTATATGTATGACCTTATAGGTTCAGTTTTATGAAGAAGTTAAAGCTAGTTCTTTGTGGATGGTGCTTTTTCTCCCAAGCATGACTTCAGTTTTAAAAGCTGCCAGTAGTGAGGAGTGGTCTTGGGTCTGGTGTGATATTGTGAATTATGTTCAGGGTTTCCCAAAGGGATGGTTAAATGAGTCACCAGGTTATCTATATAATTATGCACTTTCAAGAAACCCTTTACTAAAATAAAGCACAATTATGAATTAATCACTAATGATTCATTTTGTCTACATTAATAAATTGATTGTTTTTAATAACACACTTAAAGTATTGGTAATAGAAGTATATATCTTAATTCGCTATGTTTTTTATGAATTAGATAAGCTCAGGTTCTTGCCACCTGGAAGAATCTATAATTCATGACATAATGTAGATTTTTTCTCAGTGAATTTATTTATTTAATGTGACAAAGTCGAAGTAGACAACTTTTCATTTTTGTTTTTGTTAATTCCAAAATAATAATTAATGTCATTGAATATTTATTAGTGCCAAAAATCTTCCCAGATTGTATGCAAGTTTTTCTTGTGGTGGCTGCTGTTGTTATTCTGATGGTTTGGGCTTCAAAAGAGTTTGAGAGTCAGAGGCAGTTACAGATAGCTTCCATTTTTAACCCTCTCCCCAGAAAGATAATGAGATTTTAGTTCCCTGCTGACATATCCTCTAAAGAACAGCCACTGAACGTGTTTCCCTAAGTTGAACATTCTTAGCCCCTCTTTTGTAGCAAGCAGTGAAAAGAGAAAGAAAAGGAAGATTGTGGTTATACTAGGGACCTCTGCTGGACACATGACTGTCCTTGTCCAAACTGGATGAGTTTTTCCTCCCTGACTGCTCTCATTGTTTAGGTTCCTGGTCTGTGAAGGCTGGAGAGTGTCACGTTAATTAGAATTGCTTGAGATCATAGTTTAACTCCTCTAGTAGAATTTCTACTCACTCCCAAGACTGCTTCTTAAAGAGTTAATGCTCTTCCTCATCTCAGAAACGAATTAAATTTTCATTAAAAAATCGCATTCAAATTGTCTTAAAATTTTTAAAATGTAGGAAAATTCAATGAAAATTAATGTGAATTCACATTTAGTGTGTATTGTAGTTTCTGTGTGTACATATGTGTGTGTGTGTTTCTGTATAATTTGGATCCAGCTATATTACAATTTTCTCACTGAACAATGTGTTTTGAACATTTTCCCATGTTGAAATGCATTGCAAAATGTGATTTTTAATGAAATTGTAGTATTTAACCATATGAACATATAAGGATTTAGCCAGTACTCTGTGATTGGGCATTTTTATTGTTTATAATTTTTCTATTATTGATAATGCCTTCTTGACTATCCCTGTAGGTAAATCTTTGGGCATACTCATGATATTTTTCTTGTGTGGGGACTTACTGTATTAGACGGTATGAACATTTTTTAAGGCCTTTGATACATATTGCCAATTTACCTTCCAGAAATGTGTTGATTTTTCACTTTCACTGCTTGGAAACTGAAGATTCTACATTATTTTTTATTTTTACACAATTAAGCAGAAGCTTTTTTTAAAAAAAATTGAACAAATATTAAGAAATTAAAAAAAATGAGTATAGTTAGCAATTAGTTCATGTGATTCTATGAACAGGGAAGAATATTTAATAATGGAGGCATTTCCTAGATAAAATATTCTTCTTTAAGTTAATAAGAACACCTTTAAGTAGAAGAATAAGAAGACATTTTGAAGATATTTGGGAAGCCAAATTTAACAAGAAAAGTACCGAAAAAAAAATTGAAGTAGAGTAAGAGGCCATTGAATGTCAAGATAAGAAAGAGTAGGGAAATATTTTTGTACATACGTTAACGATAATGAAGTTATTTTTCTATGTCTATTCCAGCCCTACATGTGTATTTTCTCTACAACATAATCCTGAGTTTGTAACTTTTTTCTATTTCTTGACTTTGTTATTATAAATAAATGCCCTTAATTGTTTTTTTTAATTTTATTCTCACTATTGGATCTAAGGGAAAGATAAACATGCTTATAAGAAAATAATCTAGTTTAAGTTGATCTACACTTGAAGTCACATTACATTTAAATAGCCAATGGGGAGCCATGGGAGGGGGCGGAGACCATTGAGCTCTACTTTGCTGTGAACTATTCAAGCTAATGTAGTGGAAGATAGCATCATTAGAATGGTCATGTCAGCTCTTTGTAGGTCCCATCAGAGGTAAACTTTTAAGAAACATCTCTTCTTTTCTCCCCAAGCTCCCACCCAGATTCTATTTTGAAATACTTTTATCTAGTATTATTTTCAATCTCTGATGATTAACATACCCTTTTTTTAATTTATAGTGACAACCTAAGGCCTACCTACTGTTTTCCAAATATTTATCATTATATATTATCATCTTTGCTTTGTAGTTTCTTTTTTTCTTCCCTACCACGTACTTCAGAGTCACACCTGAACTTGGTACCATAAGTCTTTTCCAAGGACTCTAGTATTTTCTCAATCTTTCTGAGTTGATATAAATGGGAATGAATTTACTAAAAAAAAAAAAAAAAAAAAAGAAGAAAGCAAAATTATGCAATATTATTTTAAAATCTTTGACTTTGTATATTCTAGTATTAAAACTTACCATTTAACTAATAAGTATTGGCCAAATATGCCAATTTGAAAATATTGAATATGTTACAGTTTAACTTTTTATGCATCTATCAATTATTTGTCTTACCAGGAGTTTGACAGAAGAAAAATATTTATAGTATCACAACAGCAGCCAAACCTGTCCTGTGTAGATATGTTTATCACAGTAACTAATGTCCTTTCAAAAGATAAACATACTGTAGTATGTCCATTTTCCTCCCCTTAAATTTTTAAATGTAGTTTGTTTAAATTGCTATGTAAATGTTCATAGCTCATATCCATCCCACTCTTCACCCATTCATCTATCCATCTATCTAATGTTAATTGAATACTTACATGTCAGGCACCATTCAAGCCAGTAGGGCTAGAAAGATGAGTTCTTGCTTTCAAGTGTCTTAATATAATAGAAGAGCTTGAAACACAGTAAATAATTATAATCACAATCCTATATGGTAAGAGTTAGAGTTATGTAGTGGTATTTTGAGACTCCCAATGGACCCTCTTACCTGGCAAGGAATTGAAGGGGAGCAATGTAAGTTTCCTTGAGAAGACCAACTGAAGAAACGTGCTAGAGTAGAAGTTTTCCAGGTCAAGACAGGGAGTGGGGAGAGGACTGGGAGGGTGCAATAGGTAAAATGGACAGCTTGAGAACTAGCATTGAGGCAAAAAGCAGCATGTTATTTGAGAAGAACTATAATCTGTTTGATTTAGCTGTGTCTTGAGATTTAAGGGAGGGAATGGCCGAGATGAGGCTGAAAAGTTAGACAGGATTCAGATGATAAAAAGATTTGTCATATGAAAGAGCTTGGACTTTATCTTAAAGACCTGTAATAGTTGACCCATGGTGTTGGTGATGGGGAGGTATAGGGAGGTTTTAATCAGGGAATTAGTAAGACCAGGTTTGAATTTTGAAAAGAATATTCTAGAAAGAATGTAGAAGATAGATTTGAAAGGATTAAGACTGAAAAGAGAGAGAACAATTTGGAGGCGGTAGAAGAAACTGTGTCAGACATTCAAGGAGTGACCAGGAGAGTATATTCCTAGGGGTGGAAATAAGGGGGATTGATATAAGATATTTATTAAGGAGGTAAAATCCTGAGAAGTTTTATATTAGGTGAAGCACATATTCAAAAATGTGTATGAATTCATTAGACATCAAGTAGATTTAACTGTGTGGAATCCAATACAGATAGGAATGTAGTTAGTGCATATGGAAAATTATTAAGAGCCAATAGGAATTTGAAAATAAGAACAATAATTATGAACTATCAAGTCAACCCATAATGGATCAGAGCAGAAGTGTAAAGCAAAGTCACCCTGAATGGTCAGGACAGCTCCTAGATCAATAGAGGTATTCACTGACAGTATCAAGCTTTTCCAGACAGTAGAATATCAGGTGTTACAGTTTACCTTGAAATGGATTAATGGATGGGTAGAGGGATGGATAGATGGATAATTACGTGATAAAACAAGTATTAAAAAAAAAAAAAAACTAGTGCCATCGTATAGTTACGTGTTAATGGAGAATCTAGGTGGCATATAAATGGATGTTCACTGTAAATTTCATGTAATATAGCTGTATGTTTGAAATTTTTCTATAATAAAATGTTGGGTGAAAGGTATTGAAAATATCAAAATAAGAATATCAGAACGGTGGAAGTGAGAAATTTTCATACTAAAATGCTAGGGGGAAAGATGTTCAAAATACTTAAACAAACAAATGGGGCAGCAGAGGGGAGGAAAGATCATCAGAGACACTTGGAAAATGGAGAATCCAAGAGCCAGTATCAAGAGTCTCCATCCAAATTGGTTCCTTGGACCAAAGACTCTAGCATAGCAGGGTAGTTTATGTCAGGCTGATACTATTAAGCTAACTTTTTTTCTTCTGCTGACATGCCTGCCTAGCAATGAGAATTCCTTGTGGATTTATTGCCGGGGCCCCTGGAAATGATTACCCAATTAACATTTAAGGAGAGGAAGAGACTAGTGAGTTTGTCAAGGGAAGAGGTAGGATGGGTTCAATTTTGGGCACGTCAGATTTGAGCCAACTGTGAATTATTCAGATGTAAAGCAGACATTTGGAGCTGGAACTTGGGAATTAAGGACAGAGATGCATCTTTCATAACTGGGATCATAGAAATGGACAAAATTTCCCAAGAAAAGACATGGATTTCATAGAGAAGTGGGAAAACAACCAAGTTATTAAGTGTTTACAGAAGATTCTGAGAAAGAATGGCCAGAGAAATAGGAGTAGAACTATAATTTTCTATGCTTTCCTTTTCCTATACAAGTTCCTTACCTATACCATGAAAATCCTGTCGTGCTTCAAGGCTCATCTTGAACTTTCTACATAAAAATGTCTCTTGGCCAGAATTATAAAGAGGATTTTTTGCCCTTCTACAGAACCATCTGAAGAAAGGAAGATAGAAACACCAATTCCTGCTAAATGCTGGTAATGTTGTGGATTATTCCTGCAAAAAGCCCTCCCACCCCCACCCCCACCCCCACTCCCACCCCCCTCACCCCCACCTTTTTTTAAACATGAAGAGCAGGCTGGATGTCAAAGATAGGATGAAATGGACTTTCTCATACCTTGCTGGTGGAAATATAAATTAATATCTTTATGTATGCATTTGGCTATTTTCAATGAAGCTGTAAATGCCTCATTGAACTACCCAGTAATTCAATTTTAAAGAAATAGCTGTAAAGTAGTTAACTACAGAAAAGAAGTTTTATGCACAGGAGTTAAACCCAGCAATTATGTGCAATAGTATAAAATTTGAAAATTCCTATTGAACTTAAGAAGGAATTCTACTATGAAGTGACGAATCACTGCATTTTGTTGTTGGTGTTAGGTACTGTTGAGTCTATTTTCAACTCATGGTGACCCCATGTTACAGAGTAGAACTGCCCCCGTAGGGTTTTCTAGGCTGTAATCTCTATGGGAAGAGATTGCCAGGTCTTTTCTCCCATGGGGTCAGTGGGTGGGTTCTAACAGCCAAACTTTTGGTTAACAGCCTAGTGCTTAACCATCATGCCACCAGAGCTCCTTAGATCACTGCAGAGACCTTGGAAAAAAGTTGCCAAGTTTTCCTCCCTGGAGGTCTTAGGAAGAATGAATTATTCCTTTCAGTAGACACCACCACTTCTTTGTCAGTTTGTCATACTGTAGTGGTTGCATAAAACTGTGTCATTGGTATTTCACAAACACCAGAATGATCACCCATGGTGGACAGGTTTCAGCAGTGCTTCCAGACTAAGACAGACTAGGAAAAAAGGCCTGGCAATTTACTTCCAAGGATCACTCAATGAAAGCTTTCAATATGGTGAAAATATTGAAGTTGTCAAAGGTTTTATTTTACTTGGATCCACAATCAATACCCATGGAAGCAGCAGTCGAGAAATCACATGAAACACACATATCAAAAAAAGAAGCGACCAAAATAAAAATGTTAGCCCTACAACTAGAACAAATAGAAAGAGAACAGCACAAGAAGCCCACAGGCACCAGAAGACAGGAAATAATAAAGATTAGAGCAGAAACAAATGAAATAGGGAACAGAAAGACAATAGAAAGACTCAATACCACCAAAAACTGCTTCTTTAAAAAGATCAACAAAATCGACAAACCATTGGCCAAACTGACAAAAGAAAAACAGAGAGGAAGTGAATAACCCAAATAAGAAATAAGATGAGGTCACCCCTCTGGAAGCAAGGAAGAATGAAGAAAACTAAAGATACAAGGGAAAGATTATTCCAAAGGATTAATGGACCACATCTACCATAGCCTCCACCAGACAGAGTCCAGTAAAACTAGATAGTGCCTCGCTACCACCACTGACTGCTCTGATAGGGATCACAATAGAGCACCCTGGACAAGGCTGGAGAAAAATGTAGAACAAAATTCTAACTCAAAAAGATAGACCAGACTTGATGGCCTGACAGAGACTGGAGAAACCCTGAGACTATGACCCCTGGACACCCTTTCAGCTCAGTAGTGAGGTCACTCCTGAGGGTCACCCTTCAGCCAAAGATTGAACATGCCTGTGGAACCAAACAAGATTAAAGGGGTGCACCAGCCCTGGGGCAGGGACTGGAAGACAGGAGGGAACAGGAAAGCTGGTAATAGGGAACCCAAGGTTGAGAAGGGAGAGTGTTGACATGTTGTGCGGTTGTTAACCAATGTCGTAGAACAATGTGTGTACCAACTGTTTGATAAGAAACTAGTTCTGTAAACCTTCATCTAAAGTACAATAAAAAAGAAAGAAAAAGAAGTCAGACGAGGGACCTCACAATAGACCCAACTGAAATAAAAAGGATCATGACAGAATATTATGAAAAATTGTACTCCAACAAGTTTGAGAACCTACAGGAAAAAGACAAATTTCTAGAAACACAATACCTGCCTAAACTAACACAAACTGAGAGAGAAGATCCGAATAGGCCCACAACAAGAGAAGAGATTGAAAAGGTAATGAGAAAAACTCCCAACAACACCGCCAACAAAAAAAAAACCCTGGTCCAGCTGGCTTCACTGAAGGTTTTTAACAGACATCCGGAGAAGAGCTCACATCAGTGCTACTCAAACTATTTCAGAGCGTAGAAAAGGAAGGAATACTCCCAAATTCATTTTATGAAGCTGGCAAAATTCTAGCCAAGAGAATTCAGCATCATATAAAAAAATAATATAGCATGATCAAGTGGGATTCATACCAGGCATGCAAGGATGGTTAGACATTAGAAAATCAATCTACATAATCCACCACATAAACAGAACAAAAGAAAAGAATCACATGATCGTCTCAATCGACACAGAAAAGGCATTTGATAAAGCCCAACACACATTCCTGATAAAAACTCTCAATAAAATAGGAATGGAGGGGAAATTTCTCAACATAATAAAGGGCATCTATACAACCAACAGCTAATATCATCCTCAATGGAGAGAGGCTGAAAGCATTCTCATGGAGAACAGGCACAAGACAAGGATGCCCTGTATCAGCACTCCTATTTAACATCGTGCCGGAAGTACTAGCTAGAGCAGTAAGGCAGGAAGAAGAAATAGAGGACATCCAAATTGGAAAGGAAAGAAGTAAAACTATCCCTATTTACAGATGATATGATACCATACATGTTGTTGTGTTTTAGGTGCTGTTGAGTTGGTTCCGATGCATAGTGACCCAACGTAAAACAGAACGACACACTGCTCCGTTCTGCAATCCTCATGATCGTTTTTATGCTTGAGCCCATTGTTGCAGCCACTGTATCAATCCATCTCATTGAGGGTCTTCCTCTTTTTCGCTGACCTTCAACTTTACCAAGCATGGTGTTCTTCTCTAGGGATACATAGGGAATCCCAAAGATTCCACAAGAAAACTAGTGCAGCTAATACAAAGATTCAGCAGAGTAGCAGGATATAAGATCAACATACAAAAATTAGTTAGATTCCTATGCACCAACAAAGAGAACTTGGGAAAAGAAATCAGTCAGGAAAACAACACCATTTATAACGGCCCCTAGAAAGATAAAATACTTAGGAATAAGTCTAGCCAGAGACATGAAAGACCTATACAAAGAAAACTACAAAACACTATTGCAAGAAACCAAAGGAGACCTACATAAATGGAAAAATATACCATGCTAATGGATAGGAAGACTCCACATTGTAAAAATGTCAGTTCTACTCAAAGCGATCTACAGGTATAATGCAATCCTTATCCAAATACTAATAGCATTCTTTAAAGAAATGGACAAACTAATCACCAGCTTTATATGGAAAGAAAAGATAAGCAAAACATTGTCGAAGAAAAAGAATAAAGTAAGAGGCCTCACACTACCTGATCTCAGAACCTGCCATACAGCCACAGTAGTCAAAACAGCCTATTACTGGTACAGCAACATACACACAGACCAATGGAACATAATCAAGAACCCAGATGTAAATCCAGCTACCCATGATTAGCTGTGGCCAAACTGGATGTCCATCTGTAAAAAAATGAAACAGATCCCATACCTCACACCATACACAAAAACTAACTCAAAATGGATCAAAGACTTAAATATAAAACCTAAAATGATAAAGATTATGGGAGAAAAAATAGGGACAATACTATGGGCCCTAATACATGCATAAATACAATACAAACCATCACTAACAATTCACAAACACCAAAAGATAAACTAGATAACTGGGAATTCCTAAAAATTAAACAGTTAAGGTCATCAAAAGACTTCACCAAAAAAGTAAAAAGAGAAACTACAAACTGGGAAAAAAAATTTGGCTAGGACATACCCGGCAAGGGCCTAATCTTTAAGATGTATAGAATACTTAAACACACCAAGAACAAAAAGACAAATGATCCAATCAAAAAATGGGCAAAGGATATGAACAGGTGCTTCAGCAAAGAAGACATTGGGGTGGCTAACAGACACATAAGGAAATGCTCGAGATTATTTGCCGTTAGAGAAATGCAAATCAAAGCTACAATGAGAAACCGTCTCATACCAACACTACTGGCACGGATCCAAAGAACAGAAAATAACAAATATTGGAGAGGTTGCAGGGAGATCGGAACTCTTAGGCACTGCGAGTGGGAATGTAAAATGGTACAACCACTATGGAAAAAGGTATGGCACCTCCTTAAAAAGCTAGAGATAGAAATAACCTTACAATCCAGCAATCTCAGTCCTGGAAATATATCCTAGAAAAATAAGAGCCGTCAAACAAATAGACATATGCACACCCATGGTCTTTGCAGCATTGTTTGCAATACCAAAAAGATGGAAACGACCTAAGTGTCCATCAGCGGATGAATGGATAAACAAATTGTGGTACATACACACAGTGGAATACTATTCAACCATAAAAGAACAATGATGAATCCATGAAACATCTCACAACATGGCTGAATCTGAAGGCACTACACAATATCTGCAACAGTGAACTGAAACAGTTGGATAATCATGAAGACAGTGTAGGACCAGGCAATGTTTCAATGATGTTGTACCTAAGGTCACCACGAGTTAGAGCCAACTCAATGGCAACTAACAACAGCAATAATATGTAGACAATTTAAATATTGGTGTCATGTCTTTCCAAGGTTTCTTCCATTTCTTTTAATTTTTTTATATATTCCATACTTGTTTATAAGCAAAGATAATACAGTCCTCAGTTGCTTCTTGTTCTTATTTGGGGATTGATCATCTAGCGCAGTGACACTCAACGCAAACTCTCTGGGGGATGCATATTGAATATGATAATATTTTACTTTTCTAATACAGTATGAAAGTATTCACTTCAAAATTGTTTCAGTGCCCAGAAAGTTGTTTCTTAAATTTTATCTTAGAATTCAAAGATGTTGAGGAAATCAAATGGGACCCCATCAAGTTATATCATAATACTCTGCCAAAAAAAGTATCAGCAGGTCAGATCAAATCAAGAAGTGTGAGGCAGAGGACAAGAATACTTACGTAAGGCTTATTTCATGTAAAAATATAAAATCCTAATGAAATCCATTTGGTGCTTTCAGAATTTTGTTAAACTTTGCCAGTGGGTTTGTGCAATGTTAAAAGCAGATCCCACATCTGGAGGGAAAATGCCAGTAATTTAATAAAGCACTTGACCTTTTCATATTAGTCATAGTCCAGCCAGAAAAAAAAGTTAATAGAGTTCTTTTTATTAGTAAATCTCTTTGATGCCAAGATATACATTGGCATATTTAATTTACTTTTATTTGAAGTAAGTGCTCTTGGGTCTCATTGATACACATGTGGGCTTTAGAACCTTTAATTTTCAGGAAACCCTCTCAGTAAGCAGCTTACCACCTTTCTCGGAATTAAAGAAGCACATACAGGAGCGCAGTCAATATGAGTTTCACTGCTTTCATTATGTTTGTGTCATCAAGGTATAAAATGAAACATTCACAAAGGAAATAGAGTTACTGTCTTCTGGATTGAATTCACCTCAGGCTCTCCACAAAGGAAAGATGATCATTGTCCCCTCTATTTTGTTTCTGACTAGAGTGATAGAGAATGTAAAAGAAAGTGTAGGCACTGAGAGAAAACCTGTTGTTGTTAGGTGCTGTCGAGTCAGTTCCGACTCATAGCGACCTGGGTACCACAGAATGAAACACTGCCGGATCTTGCCCCATGCTCATAATCGTTGTCATGCTTGAGGCCATTGTTGCAGCCACTGTGTCAATCCATCTCACTGAGAGTCTTCCTCTCTTCCGCTGCCTCTCCACTTTACCAAGCATGACGTCCTTTTCCAGGGACTGATCCCTCCTGACAGCATGTCCAAAGTATGTCAGATCCTTGCTTCTCAGGTGCATTCTCGTTGTACTTCTTCAAAGACAGATTTGTTTGTTCTTTTGGCAGTCCGTGGTATATTCAATATTCTTCACCAATACTGCAATTCAAAGGTGTCAATTCTTCTTTGGAGAGAAAACCTAGAGGTGGTAAAATGATAAGGAAAAATAAAGGTGGAACAAAGGAGATGGAAAGCTGTGGAATTCCTGAGGAAAAAGCCTATGGAAAGTGTTTGAGCTCTGGAAAAGGGAAAGAAATGTGTTACTGGGGATGAAGGGGACAGTAAGGCAGAAGTAGAAAATATCAGGAGAAAACAATGAGGGTGGAGGTTTTGTGAGAGGAGAGGAGGAAGGAAAGGGAAGAGGGGGAGGGGAAGCCATGAGAACCAATCAAATTTGTGCCAGTAATTGTTTTCTTTTCCTGGTGTGAAAGTGGGATGCAGAATTTCCCTCTATTCTTAGAAATCCATTATTGGTTTCTGAGATCCCCCCCCCCACCAAATTTACTTCAATCATATGTAATATACACCCGTGGAAATATTGCTTCAAACATGTAGACGCTAATTTAAGCCAACAAATGTTCCATTTTAATTACTTGAGTACAGAGATTTCCTTTTTTCCCTTTGGTATCCACCAGAACTTTATTAAACAACATAGACTACATTATACACCACCTGACAATTCAGAAAAAGGTTGGCTCAGCATTTCATTAGAAAACATTGTTAAGAGTTTACAAGATGACTGTAAAAGTCATCTTAAAAACAGCTATTCCCCCAGCATTTTTTTTTTTTATGGCGAAATTCCAGAAATGCAGTTTATTTAGGACTTGATAAAATAACAAGCTAAATGTTCACCGGTGTGATATTATTTAGCCTATATAGTCTTTTTGTACCCAGGTGATATGCCTATCAATCTGTTATCTCTTTGTACTTTAAAATATCCTGAATATGCTGTTACCTTAAAATAGTTATTAAAAGTAAGCTTTTTATGGTAGCTTACAAACAAATCCCCCGCTGTCCTTTTTTGCTTTGTTTAATGTTTTAGCATACATTCAAGAATGGAGTGAAAAGTAGTCTCCAAGGTATAAAAAAGGTATAGGGTTGCTATAAGTCGGAATCAACTTGACAGCAACAGGTTTGGTTTGCTTTTGGTTTTATTGTCATTGAGTGTATTAATGTAGCTGTTAAGTACCTACTTTATAAAACAGCATAAAGCGATCTCAACTTTCGACATGAACGGTTCTGTAAGTATTTTAAAAATATGAGAGTTTTATTTAAACTACGTGCAATAAACTGTTCAGTACAGATAACTATTTACTAATAAAATATCTTTCATATTTTATTTTTCAGGAAAGTGATTAACCGTTTTGGTGACTTGCATCCAACTGGATTGAAACAACATTTGTCTCAGAAGAAAAACCTGTTTCATGCAGACTGTGGGGTAAGAGCATCTTCTACCTTTCTCACCTATCTGTGAGGCTGAATTGGGCATGGGTTGGACAGAGGAGCTGTAGGCTGTGGGTCAGAAGATGGAACATCTGCCTCAGAGAGATGTAGAAAGTGGGGGGAGGTGGGGAAGAGCAGCCTGGGCGAAAGCGGAATTAATGCCAATGATAGGGGAAATCTATTCCTTGAGTGTTGTTATTGTTAGCTACCATGGAGTTGGTCCCGGGCTCATGGCAACCCCCTGCACAACACGATCAGACCATTGTGATCGATAGGGTTTCATTGGCTGATTTTTGGAGGTAGATCTGTTTTAGTCTAGAAGTTCCACTGAAACCTGTTCAGCATCACAGCAACACACAAGCCTCCACCGACAGATGGTGGTGGCTGCCACTGAGGCACACACTGGCTGGGAATAGAACGTACATCTCCCATATGGAGGGCAAGAATTTGACCACTGAACCCCACTGCTCTCCATTCCTTGAGTAAGGTGGGTAAAAAGGAAAAGATCATGGCCTTGGTAGTTGAAGTGGAAGGTACTTGCAGTTGCTGTTTGTTTCTCACAGTCTGAAATTCCTCTTTCCTAAGGTAGCTTTCAAGCCTTCATGTCCCCCGCTTTCTGTTATCTATACAGCTGGTGTTCTGGCTGAGCCTCCCTCAAAAGTCTCGTGGCTGTGACTTGAACAAGGAGGGAGCCCCCCACCCTTGGATGTTCCTGCAAAACCTGAAAGGAATTTGAGGTTTTTCAGGCGTGCAGGTAAGGGTGAAATATATTCCTATGTGTGTAACCTCATGAGTACATAGCCTAGTAAATATAGGACCTTTGAGTTACAGCTGTGGGATAGGACAGGCACGAAAGGATGAAGAGGGTGTTTAAAAGAAATAAGAGATTAAATAATTGAAATAATTTTTTGTTTTAAAAAATTTTAATGAACTATTTCAAGTGTATAAAAAAGTATGGAGACTGGTGTAATGAGTACCTATGTACCCACAACCCAGCTTAAACAAATACTAACTTGCTGCTTTATTTACTTCAGATGAATTTAGCAAAAAAACAAAATTACAAATACAGACAAAGCTTCTCTGTACCCATTCCCAATTCTACTCCCTTCTTCCGTCTTTCCCTCAAGGTAACATTTATCCTGAATTTGGTATTTATTATCCCCATGAAAGTTTCCATATTTTTACTACATTTGTATGTGCCTATAAACAATGTAAAGCCCTGTGTTGCATACTTTTAATATTTACATATTAAATACATGTATACATATTCCACAGCTTGCTTTTTTGGCCAGACATTGTTTTTAATATTTACTCATGTTGATCATTGAGCTCTATATATTTTTTTCTGTTATATATTTTATTGCACGAGTAGTCCACGGTTCTCCTCTGATAGACATTTTAAGTTTTTCCTAATTCTTTGGTAAAAAAAAAACTGTAGCCATTATTAATTCTGTCTCGTTATGATAATATATGCTCTATCAAGAGTTTTGTCCTCTTTTTAATTACTAACACAGGTTAGTAGTCTTTTTCTCTTTTGTTTTTGATGTCTTGCTACAGAGTTATGAATTTTTTAGTGTTTTTTATTGTGTGTGTGTGTGTGCATGCATAGAAACGCTGATGCCATAGTGGTTAAGAGCTACAGCTGCTAACCAAAAGGTCAGTAGTTTCAATCCACCAGGTGTTCTTTGGAAACCATATGGAGCAGTTCTACTCTGTCCTATAGGGTTCCTGTGAATTGGAATCGACTCGACGGCAACAGGTTTTTTTTAAATATATATATATGTGTGTGTGTGTGTATGTATATATAAAATATATATCTTTGAGAGAACTAGCTTTTGGCTTGGTTGATATTCTACTTTTTCTTTATTTTCTGTTTTATTAATTCCTGATACGTTTTTTATATTTCAGTCTCTAAGTTTACTCTGTTGTGCTTTTTCTAACTTCTTGAGTTGAATTCTTAACTCATTTATTTTCAATCTTTTTTTTTTTTTAAATGAATGCTTGGGACTTCTGGCCAACATGGCACCATAGACAGAAGCACTACACTGTCCCTTCACAGCAAAGACCCGAAAAACGAAGTAAAACAGAGACAAACGTCATTCCTGGAACCTGAAGTTTCAAATGAAGAGATAAAGAACTCAGCCAAACACCGAATGGGATAAGAAACTGACAGAGGACAAAGAGCAAGGAGAGATACGTGCAGAGGGCCCCATCAGTTAACGCAGCACAGATCTACCCTCTTGGACTCCTGTCAGGGATCTGCAGACAGGGAACACAGGAAAGCAGCTTCACGGAACTCCCAGCAGGAGACAGAGTGCCCGGTAACCAGTGATAAACGCTTTCCCACCCCCCATCCTTTCCCCACTGCTCTACCTCTGAGTTTCCTGGCTGGCTGTGGTGGCTTAGCCAACTGGGAAGTGCAACATCCATGCTGCTTGGATTTGCCCCACCCACGTTGGAGATTGGTGGACAGGGAGCACAGGAAAGCAGCTTCACGAGGGTCCCAGCAGGAGACAAGAGCACCCAGTAACACACGATTTACCATTTCCTAACACCTCCCTTCTCCCCCCATTCTTTCGCCTCTTCTGCTTCTCAGCAGCTGCAGTCTCTTGGCTGGGAGGCAACTGCTTTGGCCTTAGGCTGCTTGGATTTGCCCTGACCCACACTGGCTGGGCCCTGAGCTGGTGTTGGTTCTTCCTGTCTATTTTGGTTTCTTCTGTGCCTACTACCACCTCCCCTTCCTTTCTCTGAAACACCTGGCTCCGTGTGCCATCTTTGCTTCTTCCTGAAAGGCTGTGAAGCACCCTGGACTGGGGAACCACTCCCCTGGCCTGCGACAACCACGCTGGTGGGATCCCTGGGGCTTTTTTCCCCTTGTTTTGCTTTGTTCTGTTTTGTTTTGTTTCTTTGTTTTATTTTTCTTTCGCAGTTTGGGAGCCCCTTCTAGCCGGGCTGTACTGCACAGCTTAGGAGCCACTCCCCCAGTCTGCACAGCCGTGTAGGTGGGATCCTTGGGGTCATTTTTTTTTTTTTTCTTTTCTCTCTCTTTTTCCCTTGCTGTCTGTCTTTACTTCTCAGTTCTCGTCACTCTACACTTACCTTCTTTTCCTATTTCCTGAATACCTGGTACAGTGTGACATCTATACCCCCTCTAGCTAGGCTATACTGCGTGGCCTGGGAGCCACTTTCCCCATCTTAGCAGCACCACCGATGGGACTCCAGGACTCCTGGGGGCTTTTCTCTTCCAAAATTTTATCTAGTTATTTTTTTCTTTCTTTTTCCCTTTTTCTTTTGCTTTTCTCCATTTCTCAGTTTCTCATCCCTCCAACCAATGGCAAACTCCCTTAGCACTCTTATTTATTTGCTTGTTTGTTTTTAGCTCCTGTTTCTCTCTCCTCTCTCTTACAGCTATTAGCTCCACACATCACAGCCTTCCCTCTCTTCCCTGCCTACTCGTACCGTGCACTGAACATCGCACACCCGAGCAGCACAGGCACAGCCTACTGGAACCTGCCCAGCACTGATTCCTGTCCCACCCTGTCAGCCCTAGTACGTGTCACAACCAACTCATCCCAGGCCCTCCCCTTCAGCTGGACCTACCCTGCTGCAGCATAGCTGAATGACTGGCCCTGCCCATTGGACAAGGAAGTGAAAAATATCGTGACTACAGACGAGCAAACAACAAAGAACGCACAGCCCGCCTGCTCAGACATAACCAAATAAAACAAAAAAGAGGGACGAAACAAACAAATCTACAATCAAGAAACAACGAAAACTACTGAATGTCCCGAAGACAGCAGACAACATCAAAACATATTAAAAAACAGGACAGGATGGATCCAGTAGGCATCCAAAATAAAATACCAGATGACTTTCTGGTAGAAGAAAAGGCACTAGAACTACCTGACAGGGAATTCAAATCTCTAATATTCAGAGCAATCCTAGAGTTGAAGCAAAAAGCAGACAAAAATGAGGAAAAAATAGACAAATTTATGGAAAAGGCAGAGAAATTCATGGAAAATACAGACAGAAAAATCGAACAATTCAGGAAAGTAATACAGGAACAACATGCCAAAGTAAATTCACAACTAGAAATCATACAAAAACAACAATTAGAAATCCAAACAGTAAACAACAAGATTTCAGAAATGGATAGTGTCATAGAAGGGCTGAGGAGAAGGTTTGAAATGATGGGAGACAGAATCAGCGAAACTGAAGACAAACACTTGGATACAACTCTGTTTGAGGAAAAATCAGAAAAAAGAACAAAGAAAAATGAAGAAACCCTGAGAATTATGTGGAATACAATCAAAAGCAAAAATGTGCGAGTGATCGGAGTTCCAGAACAGGGAGAGAAAACGGAAAACACTGAGAGGATCATTGAAGAATTGCTGGCAGAAAACTTCCCTAATATCATGAATGATGAAAAGGTGACCATCCAGGAAGCTCAACGAACCCCATATAAGATAGACCCCAAAAGAAAAACACCAAGACATATCATAATCACACTTGCTAAAACCAAAGACAAAGAAAAAATTCTGCGAGCAGCTCGAGAAAAACAAAAAGTCACATACAGAGGAGAAACAATAAGACTAAGCTCTGATTATTCAGCAGAAACTATGCAGGCAAGAAGGCAATGGGATGACATATATAAAACCTTGAAAGAAAAAAATTGCCAACCAAGAATAATATATCCTGCAAAACTTTCATTCAAATATGATGGTGAAGTTAGAACATTTCCAGATAAACAGAAATTAAGGGAATATGTAAAAACCAAACCAAGCTTAAAAGAGTTATTAAAGGGAGTCCTTCGGTCTGAGAACAAACATCAGACCACAGCCTGAATCTAGGATGTAAGGTTGTACTAGCCAGATACCAACCTAGGAATTGAACTCTCAAGGACTATCCAAAACCAAAACAACTGCAACAGGGAACCGGAGAGGTTAATCTGTAAATGACAACATCAGAACAATAAAAGAGGGAATAAATGGTATAGGTATAGAACTTTATAATGGAGAGAAATGCAAGGTGATACCAAATAATAATAGACTGGTTCAAACCTAGGAAGAAAAGGATAAATTTCAAGGTAACCACAAAGAAAGTTAACAAACCTACTCATCAAAATAAAGAAGAAAAACATAAAGTCTCAATAAAAACAAAATCTACAAAAAAAAAAAAAAAAAGAAAGAAATCCATAAACAAAAGGAACTCAGCACAGGAGAGTAAGAGGAACAAAGAAAATATTAGCACCATAAACAAAAAGCACTACAAAATGACAGCAATAAACTCACACCTATCAATAATTACACTGAATGTAAATGGTCTAAATGCACCCATAAAGAGAAACAGAGTGACAGAATGGATTAAAAAAACGGGATCCATCAATATTTTGTCTACAAGAGACACACCTTAGAAACAAAGACATAAATTTATTAAAAATCAAAGGATGGAAAAAAAATATATCAAGCAAATAACTATCAAAAAAGAGCAGGAGTGGCAATACTAATCTCAGATAAGATATTTTAAAACAATCCACCGTAAAGGACAAAGAAGAGCACTATATAATGATTAAAGGGATGATCTATCATGAAGACTTAACCATAATAAACATCGACCCACCCAATGACGGGGCTCCAAAATACATAAAACAAACTCTAACAGCACTGAAAACAGAAATGGACAGTTCCACAATAATAGTAGAAGATTCAACACACCACTCTCAGTAAAGAACAGAACATCTAGAAAGAAACTCGACAAAGATACAGGAGAGTTAAACAGCACAATCAGCTAACTTGATCTCATAAACCAAAAAAACCCAAACCCACTGCCTTCGAGTCGATTCCGACTCATAAAGACCTTGCAGAACAGAGTAGAACTGCCCCACAGAATTTCCAAGGAGCGCCTGGTGGATTCGAACTGCTGAACTCTTGGTTAGCAGCCATAGCGCTTAACCACTACGCCACCATGGTTTCCCTTGATCTCACAGACTTATATAAAACACTCCACCCAACAGCTACCTTTTCCAACACACATGGAATGTTCTTCAGAATAGACCACATCTTAGGCCACAGAGCAACCCTCAACAAATCCAAAACATTGAGATAATATAAAGTATCTTCTCTGACCATATGCTGTCAAAGTAGAAATTAACAACAAGAAGAGTAAGGAAAAAAAGTCAGTTGCATGGGAACTGGATAACACCCTGCTTAAAAACCAGTGGGTAATAGAAGAAATCAAAGATGGAATCAAAAGTTTCCTAGAATCAAACAAGAATGAAAAAACACATCATAACAAAACCTTTGGAACACAGCAAAGGCAGTCCTCAGAGGTCAATTTATAGCAATAGGTGCACGCATCAAAAAAAAAGAAAGGGACAAAATCAAAACATGAGTTACACAACTTGAACAAATAGAAAGAGAACAACAAAAGAAGCCCACAGCCACCAGAAGAAAGGAAATAATAAAGATCAGAGCAGAAATAAATGAAATAGAGAATAGAAAAACAATAGAACCAACGAAACCAAAAGTTGGTTCTTTGAAAGGATCAACAAAATCGACAAACCGCTGGCCAAATTGACAAAGGAAAAACAGGAGAGAATGCAGATAGCCCAAATAAGAAATGAAATGGGGGACATTACAACAGACCCAACTGAAATAAAAAGGATCATAACAGAGTATTATGAAAAACTATACTCCAACAAATTTGAAAACCTAGAGGAAATGGACAAATTTCTAGAGACACACTACCTACCCAAACTAACACAAAGTGATGTTGAAAATCTGAACAGACCATAACAAGAGATTGAAAAGGTAATAATAAAAAAAAAAAAAAAAACGCCCAACCAAAAAAAAGCCCTGGCCCAGATGTCTTCAGCGAAGAATTCTACCAAACATTCAAAGAAGGGCTTACACCGGTACTACTCAAACTGTTTCAGAACGTAGAAAAGGAAGCGATACTTCCAAATTCATCCTATGAAGCCAGCATAACCTGATACCAAAACCAGGCAAAGAGACTACAAAAAAAGGAAGTTATGGACCAATAGCTCTCATGAATATAGAGGCAAAAATTCTCAGCAAAACTCTAGCCAATAGAATTCTAGCATCACATAAAAACAAAAAAATACCATTACCAAGTAGGATTCATACCAGGTATGCAAGGATGGTTCAACATTAGAAAATTAATCAACATAATCCACCACATAAACAAAGGGAAAGAAAAGACTCACATGATGATCTCAATTGACGCAGAAAAGGCATTCAACAAAAGTCCAACACCCATTCCTGATAAAAACTCTCAATATAATAGGTATAGAAGGGAAATTTCTCAACATAATAAAGGGCATCTATGCAAAACCAACGGCCAACATTGTTCTCAATGGAGAGAGGCTGAAATCATTCTCCCTGAGAACAAGAACAAGACAAGGATGCCCTTTATCCCTAGCACTATTTAACATTGTGTTGGAAGTCTTAGCTAGAGCATTAAGGCAAGAAACAGAAATAGAGGGCATCCACTTGGTAACAAACAGGATAAACTGTCCCTATTTGTGGATAATATGATACTAAGAAAATCCAAAAGACTCCACGAGAAAACTACTGGAACTAATAGATTCAGCAGAGCAGCAGGATACAAGATAAACATACAAAAATCAGTTGCATTCCTATACACCAATAAAGAGAACGATGAAAAGGAAATCAAGAAAACGATACCATTTATAATAAAAAATAAAATAAAATACTTGGGAATAAATCTAACCAAGGATGTAAAAGACCTATACAAAGGAAACTACAAAGCACTACTGCAGGAAGCCAAAGGAGATCTACGTAAACAGAAAAAAATGCCATGCTCATGGATAGGTAGACTCAACATTGTGAAAATGACAATTCTACCCAAAGTGATTTACAAATACAATGCAATACCAATTCAAATACCGCAACATTCTTTAAGGTGATGGAAGAACTTATCATTAACTTGATATGGAAAGGAAAGAGGCCCCAGATAAGTAAAGCACTACTGAAGAAGAAGAAGAAAGTAGGAGAACTCGCACTACCTGACCTCAGAACCTTCTATACAGCTACAGTAGTCAAAACAGCCTGGTACTGGTACAACGACAGATACGTTGACCAATGGAACAGAATTGAGAACCCAGATGTAAATCCATCCACCTATGGTCACCTGATCTTTGACAAGGGCCCCAGGTCCATCAAATGGGGAAAAGACAGTCTTTTTAACAAATAGTGCTGGCAAAACTGGATGTCCATCTGCAAAAAAATGAAACAGGACCCATACCTCACACCATATACAAAAACTAACTGAAAATGGATCAAAGACCTAAATATAAAGCCCAAAACTATAAAGTTTATAGAAGAAAAAATAGGATCAATGCTAGAGGCCCTAATGCACAGCATTAGATCACAATCAACAACATACAAACTCCAAAGGATAAGCTAGATAACTGGAATCTTCTAAAAATTAAACACTTATGCTCATCAAAAGACCTCACTAAAACAGCAAAAAGAGAATCTGTAGACTGGGAAAAAAATTTTGGCTACAAATCAGACCAAGGCCTAATCTCTAAAATCTACAAGAAAATCCAACACCTCTACAAAAAAAAGACCAAAAATCCAATTAAAAAATGGGCAAAAGAAACGAACAGACACTTCACAAAAGAAGACATTCAAGTGGCCAACAGACACATGAGGAAATCCTCACGATCTCTAGCCATCGGAAAAGTGCAAATCAAAACCACAATGAGATACCATCTCACTCCAGCATTACTGGCACAAATCAATAAAACAGAAAATAACAAATATTGGAGAGGCTGCAGAGAGATTGGAACTCTTATGCACTGCTGATGGGAAAGCAAAATGATAGAACCATTTTGGAAAATGATATGGCGCCTCCTTAGAAAGCTAGAAATAGAAATACCATATGATCCAACAATCCCACTCCTAGTAATATATTCTAGAGAAATGAATCGTCACATGAATAGATACATGTACACCCATGTTCATTGCAGCATTGTTCACAATAGCAAAAAGATGGAAACAACCTAGATGCCCTTCAACAGTTGAATGGATAAACTGTGGTAAAAAAACACAAAATGGAGTATTACACAATGCTAAAGAACAACGATGAATCTGTGAAGCATCTCATAACATGGATGCATCTGCAGGACATTATGCTGAGTGAAATAAGTCAATCACAAAAGGCAAATATTGTATAAGACCACTACTGTAAAAACTCATGAAAAGGTTTACATACAAAAAGAAACAATATTTGATAGTTACAAGGGAGGAAAGGGGTGTGGGGATAGAAAAGCACTTAATAGATAAGTGGTAACTTTGGTGAAGGGTAAGACAGTACACAATACTGGGGAAGCCAGCACAACCTGTAAAAGGCAGGGCCATGGTAGCTTCATAGACATATCCAAACTCCTTGAGGGACTGAATTGCTGGGCTAAAGGCTGTGGGAACCATGGTCTCAGGGAATATCTAGATCAATTGGCATAACAGAGTTTATAAAGAAAATGTTCTACATTCTACTTTGATGAGTGGTGCCTGGGGTCTCAAAAGCCTGTGAGCGGCCATCTAAGATATTCCACTGGTCTCACTCCTTTGGGAGCAAGGAAGAATGAAGAAAACTAAAGTCACAAGGGTAAGATCAGTCCAAAGGACTAATGGACCACATCTACCATGGCCTCCACCAGACTGAGTACAGTACAACTAGATGGTGCCTGGCTACCACCACTGACTGCTCTGATAGGGATCACAATAGCGGGTCCAAGACACAACTGGGGAAAAATATACAACAAAATTGTATCTCAAAAAGAAAGACCAGACTTGCTGGCCTGACAGAGACTGGAGAAACCTTGAGAGTATGGCCCCGGGACACCCTTTCAGTTCAGTAAGGAGGCCACTCCTGGGGTTTGCCCTTCAGCCAAAGATTGAACAGGCCTGTGGAACAAAACTAGACTAAAGGGGTGCACTAGCCCTGGGGCAGGGACTGGAAGGCAGGAAGGAACAGGAAAACTGGTGATAGGGAACCCAGGGTTGAAAAGGGAAAGTGTTGACATGTCGTGGGATTGTTAACCAATGTCATATAACAATGTGTGTACTAACTGTTTGATGAGAAACTAATTTGTTCTGTAAACCTTCATCTAAAGTTCAATTAAAAAGAAATGAACAGGTATGCAGGCTCTAAATTTCCCTCTAAGATCCACTTTGCCTGCGTCCCACATGTTTTGATATATTATTGTTGCTAGGAGCCATCAAGTTGGCCCCAACTCTTGGTGACCTAGTTTATAAAAGAATGAAACATCGTCGGGTCCTGTACCATCTACATGATCATTGATGTTTCAACCCATTGTTACAGCTCTTGATAAATTAAAAAAAAAAAATTTTTTTTTTTTTACTGAATTAGCCACAATCAATGCCCATGGAAGCAGCAGTCAAGAAATGAAGCAACATATTGCATGGGGCAAATCTGCTGCAAAAGTCCACTTTAAAAGTGTTAAAAAGCAAATACGTTGCTTTGAGGACTAAGGTGCACCTGATCCAAGTCATGGTATTTTCAGTCATGTCATATGCATGTGAAAGCTGGACAATGAATAAGAAGAATTCATACATTTGAATTATGACATTGGCAAAGAATATGAAATATACCATGGGCTGCCATAAGAATAAACAAATCTGTCTTGGAAGAAGTGCAGCCAGAATGCTCCTTAGACAAAAGGATGGCGAGACTTCATCTGCTGTACTTTGGACGTGTTATTAGGAGGGCCCGATCCCTGGAGAAGGACATCAAGTTTGGTAAAGTAGAGGGTCAGCGAAAAAGAGGGAAACCCTCAACAAGATGGATTGACATAGTGACTGCAAAAAATGGGCTGAAATTTAGCAACCATTGTGTAAATGGCGCAGGACTGGCAGTGTTTTGTTCTGTTGTACATATAGTCACTAGGAGTTGGAACTGACTCGACAGCACCTAACAACAACAACTTAATTATCATTCAGTTCTGAAGATTTTGTAATGTCTGTTTTTTTTTTTTTTTATTGTGAGTACCTCATCAACTGATGAGTCATTAGGAATGTATTTAAAACTTTGTAAATGTCTGAGTTGCTTTTTTCCACCATTATTGATTTCTAACTTTGTTGCTTTAGAGTTAGGTAACATGTTCAATAGAGAATTTTTCAAAATTTGTTGGACGTGTTTTGTAACTTATTTGTGATCAATTTCTGTAAATGTCTCATGAACACTTCACAGTGTGTGTGTTTTCTATTTGTTCAGTGCAGGGTGCCATACCCATCCATAAGTATAAGTTCATTAATGTTATTGTTCAAATCTTCTCTAGCCTACTCACTTTTTTATTTCGTTGGTATGTTTGTTTCTGATAAACATTTGTTAAAATCACCTACTAAGATTGTAAATTTGTCGATTTCTTCTTGTAACAGTAGAGGGCCAGCAAAAAAGAGGAAGCCTGTCAATGAGATGGATTGACTCAGTGGCTGTAACGATGGACTTAAACGTAACAACAGTTATGAGGATGGCGCAGGACCAGGCAGTGTTTCGCTCTGTTGTACATAAGGTCACTATGAGTCGGAACTGACTTGGTGACACCTAAGAACAAAAACAACACTTGTAACAGTATTGGTGCTTTATTTTGTTTTGTTGTTGGGCCCATAAAAGTTTATGATTGCTGTATCTTTTGGGTAGATTATTCGTTTTACTATAATGCTGTCCATCTTTATTTTTACTTGTCTTACTTTCTATTTTGTCTGACATTTATATCCCACTAGCTTTGTTTTGGATAGTATATGCCTAATATATCTTTTCCATTGTTTTCCTTTATATTTCTGTCACTGTGTTTTAGGTATGTCTCTTAAAAATTATGTAGAGCTGGATTTAAAAAAAATAAAATCTGGTCTGAGAAACAGAAGAGCTCTCTTATTGTGGAAGGGTGCCAGGTCTATTTAAGCCATTCCAATTTATTTATTGCCTTGATGTCCTTTGCCTCTTTGTTATAAAATTTCTTAGTGAGAAATACAAGATGCCGCTGTCTGACAGTTCCAAGGAAACAGAGACTTAAGTTTACACAGAAACATGTCAAGATGCCCAAAGCAGGCAATAAAACCAAGACTTAATTTGGTTTTCTTGTGTGCCTGAGGAAATTAGGATAGAAATGAGTCTGTGGGTGCACTAAAAAACAGTTTGATAAATTCTCTTTGCTTTCTATTATTTTTCTCTTAAAGTTCTCATTGAAGATAAGTCTTGGGAAGGAATTTTTCCATAACCAATGCAGATAGATGATTTCATACCCTCACTAAAATTGTACACTCTTAAAAGGCAGATGTGTCTTGTTCCTTTTTGTATATCTACTGTATGCAGCTGAAGCTCAAAAGTTGACTTGAACTGAAATCTTAATTTTATGAAGATAGGAGGGAAAAAGAAAGTGAAATTTTATAAGATGATTATTTTTTCTGTGTGACAAATTACTGTGAGAGCACGAAAATGGTGCTAGAATTTCTATTTTACTTTATTATTGGTCTGAATTATGTACTTAATACCCATTTGCCCAAATATGTCAAAGTATTTTATTAATAACTTTAAAAAATATAAGTGATAAGAGATTTCAGTATAAAAATGCAAAGTGTCCCCCTATATAAATTACTACACTGTAAGTCCCCCATACTTATTCAGTCCATATGCTGAGCAAATAATCCAAAAAGCTGGACTATATGAAGAAGAGTGCAGCATGAGGATTGGAGGAGGACTCACTAACAACTTGCAATATGCAGATGACACAACTTTCTTGCTGAAAGTGAAGAGGAAGCACTTACTGATGAAGATCAAAGACTATAGCCTTCAGTATGGATTACACCTCAACATGAAGAAAACAAAAATCCTCACAACTGGACCGAAAATCAACATCATGATGAAGAGAGAAAATATTGAAATTGCCAACGAATTCATTTTACTTGAATTCACAATCAATGCCCATGGAAATGGTAGTCAAGAAATCTAATGACATATTGCATTGGGCGAATCTGCTGCAAAAGACCTCTTTAAAGTGTGGAAAAGCAAAGATGTCATTTTGAGGACTAAGGTGCACCTGACCCAAGCCATGGTATTTTCACTTGCCTCATATACATGCAAAATGTAAACAAAAATAAGGAAGACCGAAGACAAATTGATGCATTTGAATTATGGTGTTGGCGGAGAATATTGATTATACCATAGTCTGCCAGAAGAAAGAACAAATCTGTCTCAGAAGAAGCACAACTAGAATGTTCCTTCGAAGTAACGATGGCACAGCTTTGTTATACTTACTTTGGACATGTTATTAGGAGGGACCAGTCCCTGGAGAATGACATTACGCTTGGTAAAATAGAGGGTCAGAGAAAAAGAGGAAGACCTTCAATGAGATTGATTGACTCAGTGACTTCAACAACAGGCTGAAAAATAGCAATGATTGTGAAGATGGCACAGGAGTGGGCAGTGTTAAGTTCTGTTGCATATAGGGTCACTATGAGTTGGAATCGACTCTATGACACCTAACAACAACAAGCTCCTTGAAGTAAGTACCAAGTCATTTCAATTTTTGTGACTGTGGTGAAATGGGAGCCCTGGTGGCATAGTGGTTAAGAGCTATGGCTGCTAACCAAAAGATCGGCAGTTCGAAAAAAAAATTAAATTAAAAAAAATAAAAAGATTGGCAGTTTGAATCCTCCAGCCTCTTCTTGGAAACCTTATGGGGCAGTTCTATTCTGTTCTACAGGGTCACTATGAATTGGAATCGACTCGATGGCAATGGGTTTTGTTGGTTGGTTTTCTTGGTAAAATGGGTTCCTTTATGTGTGGCCTTTTGCTTTGGTTCTTTGGAAAAATAGCTTGAGAAATTTTTCCCCTAAGCCCTGAGGAATTAACCTTTGTCCTAGGTTTCTACCCCAAAGGGTCTGTTATTTTTGTCCAGGTTGATTGACATTTCCTGAGCAAGTTGTAAACAACTTGAGGTTTGATACTTTTTGTCCGGCCAGGAGTCTGCAGCCTGCCCTGTGATTGATATGCACCTTGCAGGGATTGGTCAATAGACTATGCAAGTGAAGTAACTAGCCTCCTATGCAAATGAACTGCCTGTGGCCTACCAAGAGGGGATTGGTCAGATCATGCCTTGATATTGACAAGTTGTAGATATAAACAGCCTACCCCAGAGGCTTCAGACAGAAAAAAGGAAGAGGACAAGAAGCGGAAAGAAGAGGGAAGAAGCATAGAGAGAGAGAGAGAGAGGAGGCAAGGAGCCTCTTAAAAGAGTTCTAGCATGGGTCATGGCTGTAAATCTAAAGACAGCAAGAAGCCCAGAAGGGGCTCAGCAGCAGAGCCGGCCAGTGATAGGCCTGGAAGAAGCCCAGCAGCAAAGTTGGTGGTTACAGATGGCAGCACGAAGAGGAGCCTGTCCCGAGGGGTTCAAGCAGAGTTCTTCGTGGCAGAGAGAACCTGAGAGAGCTGTCCTGCGCCGAGGAAGGGAGATTTTGCTTACATGCTTCCTGATCCTGATCCAGAGTTATAGTGTGTTGATCCTGACCCTGAGGTATAGCCTGTTGATCCTGACCCTGAGGTATAGCCTGTTGGTCCTGACCCTGAGGTATAGCCTGTTGGTCCTGACCCTGAGGTATAGCCTGTTGGTCCTGACCCTGAGGTATAGCCTCTTGGTCCTGACCCTGAGGTATAGCCTGTTGGTCCTGACCCTGAGGTATAGCCTGTTGGTCCTGACCCTGAGGTATAGCCTGTTGGTCCTGACCCTGAGGTATAGCCTGTTGGTCCTGACCCTGAGGTGTAGCCTGTTGATCCTGACCCTGAGGTGTAGCCTGTTGGTCCTGACCCTGAGGTGTAGCCTGTTGATCCTGACCCTGAGGTGTAGCCTGTTGATCCTGACCCTGAGGTATAGCCTGTTGATCCTGACCCTGAGGTATAGCCTGTTGATCCTGACCCTGAGGTATAGCCTGTTGATCCTGACCCTGAGGTATAGCCTGTTGGTCCTGACCCTGAGGTATAGCCTGTTGGTCCTGACCCTGAGGTGTAACCTGTTGCATCCTTAATAAACCACTTAGGTATGGTCTGTGAGTTCTGTGTGGCCATTGCAGTGGATTATCAAATGCAAGTAGAAGTAGAGAGTGCTGGTGTCAGAATTGGTAAAAAGGATCATAGGACGGAGGTGTGTCTGACCTCCACTTTATAGGGATCAGTCATGGGCTGATGTTAATTCACATTATCCCCCCTGAAGTTAGACAGGTTCTACTACTACGATCATTTTAAAGTGATCCTAGCATGTTGTGCTGTGCCTGGAACGTACTAAGTTTTCAATAAATGTTTGAGTGAATGGGTGGATGAAAGGTATGGAGATGTCTATTACATAACCTTGTCTGTACTGGAAACTTTCCAAGTTCATATAATTTCTTTCCTTACCTTCAAATACAAATTGAAGTTCTACTATTTTTGCAAAAGATTTCTGATGTCTCAAAGAAAGAATTAGCCTTTCTCTTTTTTGTGTCCCCACTTTGTCCATTATGTTAAGATAGCACTTTTTTTTGTTAATCGCATTGAGTTAGCTAGTTCCACATATAGTTTATTGGGGATTGTGTCTTAAACACTTTTTAAATCTGTTTTTACAGTTGCTGCATGATATATGGTAGAAGCCTCAGCAAAATTTTCTTGAGTTGGGTTTTAAAAGTAAAAATTAAATGCCAGTACTAGTTGAGCATCTAGTATGTTTTAGACCCTGTTCAAAGAAAAAGACATTTTTTTTGGTTCTCATAATAACCCTGTAAAGTACATATTGTTAATCCCTTTTAACATATGGTAAAACTAAGGGCCAGTTAGTGTAGGAGGTGAGACTAACCCATGTATTCCTTCTACCTGTTAACCCTTAGCTTACTCCCAGACTAAACTGAGCCCATAATGAAGTCTACACATGTTTTTCTTCATCCACCAACAGTCCCTGAAAGCACATCATATGAAAATGGGATATTATTTGTTGCTGAAGTCTTTTAAGGGTCATACTATTTACCTCAAAGGATCCCTAGTGGAGCAATGGTTAAGTACTTGGCTGCTGCCCAAAAGGTCAGGAGTTCAAACCCACCAGCAGTTCCGCTGAAGAAAAGACCTGCTGATCTGTTCCCATAAAGATTACAGTCTAAGAAACCCTATGGGGCAGTTCTACTGTCATATAGGGTTGCTATGAGGCAGAATTGACTGGCCTGCATATAGCAACAACTATTTACCTCAGAATGTACAACATTGTTTTTACTTGAGATATACCTCTAAAAAAGATTTTTGTCTGGAGTCCAAACACTAGAAAGTAAGGATTATGCCTGTTTATACTAAATTATCACCAAATCAGTTGTCCAGAACATTTTTCGATGTGGTATTTGGCCTACAAATCTGTCTAGATGCTTACAATTTATGAGAGAATTTCAAGGCTGATTGTGACATTAAGGTACTTGGTGAAGGCTGCTTCTGATGATGAAAATAAAGAACATTTTATCTTTTGGCTTTGTGGTCAGGTAGATATGGGCTTTAATCATAGTTCTAATTCCTTACCAGCTGAGTGAACTTGAATAGGTTACTTAATCTCCCCAGGTCAGTTTCCTCCACTGTAACACTGGGTGGAAGACACGTTGTAGAGTAAGTAAACTAGGGCAAATCCTATAAATGGTACTCATTATTGTTTGCACTCCAAAAACAGTGAGCAAGTTAGATTTATCTGTATGGGTTAAGTGTCTCTATACAATATCTATTTATTTAATACCACCTATTCTCAGGGAAACCCTTTTTTTTATTCTCAGGGAAACCCTGGTGGTGTAGTGGTTAAGTGCTACACCTGTTAACCAGGAGGTTGGCAGTTCAAATCTGCCAGTGCTCCTTGGAAAATCTATGGGGCAGTTCTACTCTGTCCTATAGGGTCGCTATCAGTCGGAATCGACTTGACGGCAGTGGGTTTGGTTTATGGATTGTTCTCAGGGAAACCCTGGTGGTGTGGTGGTTAAATGCTAGTGCTGCTAACCAAAAGGTCAGCAATTCGAATCCACCAGGTGCTCCTTGGAAACTGTATGTGAAAGGGGCGGGCAGCGTGAGAAAGAGATTGTAGGGTCCTAACGTCCTGGGTATTGTAGCATTGTTTCTGCATGGCTTGCATAGTTAGCTTTTACATACCCCGCTGATTTTGTGATTTGCGGTTTGTTTCCTCCCTTCCCTCTCCCTTTCTCTATGATTCAATAAAGTTTAAAATTAACTTATGTTCCTCCTGAACAAGCAGAACAACAATCAATAAGATCTGGGATGAGACAACCAAACAATGGGGGCCCCATCTTGTGACTAAAACCAGGATGGCATCAGAGGACCTCTAAAGAATACCCACAGAAGGTCAACATGTCTGAAATGTGATCAACATGCCCCCTCCCCCCGCAAAGGGGAACTGCCGTTCTCCGGATTCTTTAAGCCTAAACCCTAGCCCTACAAAACCCTCTGGTCAGTCTCCAGCAGACACAGACTTTGGAGGAATCCGTTCCCCTCTGTCTCTTGTATCCGTGTATATAATAAAGCCCTCTTTTTTGCTGCTTACCTCACTCCTGTCTCAGTGTTGGCTTTGTGGCAGGCAGCATGAATCCGTGTTTTGCGGTAACACTGGGCAATTCTACTCTGTCCTATAGGGTCGCTATGAGTCAGAATCCACTCAACGGCAACAGGTTTGGTTTTTTTTTTAAATTGATCTCAGGGCTTCTCCCAAACCGCTACAGAGAAAAAGCGGTGGAAAAGTCCTCCAGGAAGAGGTTAATGCTCCAGGGAGAGACTAAGGAGAACATGGGTGCCATTTCCTTCTATTTCTTTGCAGCAGTTTATAGAGGCATTGGAGCAGGAAGCGACATAAGTTTTATAAAGATATCATACATTAAATATACATACTATTACACTCCATCTAGAATTACAGCAACATCAATTATGAGCATTAACTGTCAGTATTACTGGTGGTCTCCCTATAAGCAAGATCAGAAGTCCTGTGGTGATCTATTAAAGGTTTTCTGTATCCTTCCCCTACCCCCTTCTGATCCTTTTAGGCTCTTAGGAGCAAACCATTGGTCATGACTAAAAGCAGCTAAGTGCTTTCTTTCTTGGTGCTTAACAGTTTCCCTGGAAGTCAGCAGACAATAATGTGGGCTTTAATACAGACTGAGGCCAAATTTAGTGAGTGGAGGAAAGAGTGTGATATAAAGTTAAGGCAACATGGCCTTTCAGGAAGATTAATGAAGACAAATATTTTGAAGGTAACCTTTCAGTCTGTCAGTGTTTTCCTTCAGAAATTACCTCTGAACATTCAGTCCTGTAGGAAGAGTTCTGAAAGAAATGAAATGAGCTAGTTGCTTAAACGACAGACATGGATATTTGTAAATCACACATACTGGACATCAGCTTGTAAGGTAACATAAAAATTCCTCTAAATCCTGGGATAAAAATAAGAGTAAATTCTGACTTAGCCCTCTCAGTGTTCACTGGGGAAGAAAGAACCCTTCAGTAGAAAGGAATTCTGTCTCTTGTGGGTATCCTGTCAAACAGGGGCTGCTTGGGTGGTATTTTTGCCTTTTTTTCTTGATCATCATCCACTTTGACATCACTGGCACCATTAAACTTTGGGAGTACAACCTAAAGCACTGTTTAGTTCTCCCTCTAGTTTTCCCCTGCCACCCAGTAAACTGATATTGCTCATCCTACCAATAGCTTAACTTCGGGGCTTAGAATTATGTAATTAGGAACCTGAAATAAATATCAGACTAATGTTAGTATTTTTGAAATTAGCGTATAGCTGATTTGTTTAATCAGTAATATAAGGAAAAGAAAAATTATAGTAAATCCTCAATTGATTAGTTTTTCTCTTTAAAAGTGTTTGAAAAGGGCTTATTTAGAACTTGCCTGTTTTCATAGACACTATGTTGCATCATTTGCAGTTAAGGCTCTTGGTCCACAATATGTCTAATGTATATGTAACCTGTTCATCCTGGGGCTCACCATATTTTGGGTATAAATAGTGGCACAACCACTGTGACAACTGCTATAGCCTTTTCTTGCCTTCAGACAGGATATTCAGCCCCCTAAAGACCCTTGTGAAAAATTATTTCTGTGAGTCCTCAAGAGATCCTTTAAACGTTCCCATGAGTTGTTGATATTGCTATTCTGGTTCTATTGATGCATACCATGGGATAAATGAAATAAGTTATTCTGGCTTATTTTAATTGCTTGAATTTTTCAGCATGGGAAAAGGAAATATAGAAGATCAAAGGTTAAATTAAAAACCCTATAGTCTTGATTTTCATAGAAGCATCAATGTGAACTTTAAAAAACATATATTTTTTTTAGCTCTCTCCTCTGAAAAGGCTGAGAAACAGTGGTAATCATAGTTGGAATAAGCACCGTTAGCATTCAGATTGTGGTCTCAAAACACCATTTCCCACTAGAAGGAGCCACATCTCTTTGAAGAAATGACTGACTACAGGACTGGGGCAGGCACTGTACAATATGAGCCTGGAACATCTTGTCATAACAGAAAGTGAGGAAGCAATCAAAGACTCCTAGGGATGGGTCAAAAGGACTCAGAATCCAGCCTGGTAGGTTTTCACTGGCCAGTTTGATTTTCAGTATCTGAAATGAATTGAAATATATCAAATAAATTTATGGACAAACTCATTGGTCAACATTAGAAGATGACAGAATCAATTAAATACTTTGAAAATTGGTAAATGAAGGGAAAAAATCAAGTATTATTCTGCATTTTTTAATATAAACTATGCTTTAAAAAAAGCTTTAGGGTAAACCAAATAGTTGATGAGGGAAAGTTTACCTTAATAAAAGTATTCCAAGTACTGTGAACAGAGACTTATAATAGCACTGTTGTGCAACCGCTAATAAATTAGTGGAGCTAGGCAATGATCACAAATATCTGCTAACATCACAAAAAAGAGATCAGTCATTATGTTTGCACTGATGGAAGTAACGAACATCACCTATGCAACAGTCTAGACAAAATAAGTGAACCTGAATCTGATCAAGACTCTAGATCTAGCTAACACTTTTCAGGAAGAAGAAAGAAGAACACGTTTAATGACACCATGAGGTTACAATCAGTCTAGATAGTGGGACCTGCCTTCTTCAATAAATACATTTCAAGAAAAAACAAAAAAGTTGGAAACCTAAAGAGACAAAGAGATGCAAAGCAAAGTGAATCACCCAATGGCTACGCTTTATTTTGATCCTAATTTAACCAAATAAAAAATATATATATATCAAGAGATAGTTGGGAAAATTGGAACAACGACTTGATTTTTTTTTTCTTTGAACTTTAGATGAAGGTTTACAGAACAAACTAGTTTCTCATCAGTTAGTACACCCATTGTTGTATGACATTGGTTAACAACCCCACAACATGTCAACACTCTCCCTTCTTAGCCCTGGGTTCCTATTACCAGCTTTTCCGTTCCCTCCTGCCTTCTAGTCCCTGCCCCAGGGATGGTGTGCCCCTTTAGTCTTGTTTTGTTCCATGGGCCTGTTCAATCTTTGGCTGAAGGGTGAACCCAGGAGTGGCCTCATTCCTGAGCTGAAAGGTTGTCTGGGATATTTTTTGATATTAGGTAATTATTGTTAATTTTTAGGTATGATACTATACTGAAGATATATATTTTAAGAAATTCCTTAGCTTTTAGAGATACATAATGAACATTTTACAATGAAATTACATAATATCTGGGACTTATTTTAAAATAATCCAGCGCTGAGAAGAGGTAGCAGATGTGGCTATAGATGAAACAAGATTGATAGATTGATTGGGCACAAGTTGATAAATGTTAAGTTAAACACATGAAGGTTCATTATACTACTCTCTCTATTTTTCATATGTTTGAAATTTTCTACAATAAAAAGTTGAAATCGTACCTGCGTCATTCTGTGGCATCCACATGGTTTCCCTCTTCTGCTTATGTTCCTCCTCAAAAAAGTTCTTGCCTCCCAGTACACTTCCAGGGTGCCTCTCTGTGATATTGCAATGATGATTTAAAAGGATGATGCTAGGAGTGACTATCATGAAGAGAATATTTATGTCCATAGGTAGGCTGCTGCATCTCAATGGTCCCAAAGCTACCTCTATCTTTCTATGCTTATACACTTTCAAAAAGAGAGGTCATTCACTGTGTGCTCTTTGGCAACTTGCTATATTTTACTTAGTAAATGATTGTGACTATCTTTTTATTTAAAAAAAATACATTAAAAAAAAAATCTTAAAAAACAAAACCAAATCCTGTGCCATCGAGTCGATTCTAGTATTTCATTACGTGAATGAAGCTAAAACTAACAAAAAGACTTTACTAAAAGAGGAAGCAGGAGAATAAATATAAAGAGTATAATAAATAAAATAGCCATCTGGTTGTAAGCAAAGGTTTCTGATGATTTCCGGCTAGACTGCTGTAAAATCTTGTTTTAGATCTTACTCCATTTCACTAGGGAATACCAGAGAAGAAGATTCCTTGCGTGGAACTTCCCCTTCAGGCCTATCAGCCTAAACATGCTTTAAGACAAGATAATCATAAGATTTGATAACAAAATGACATATTACAGTAGCAAGATTATATCTTCGGTTTTTCTTGTAGAGAAGGATTTGGGGAGATGTGTGAAGATATTAGACTGGGATGAGGAAATGTGCTTTTGGAGCTTATAATCAGAAGAGGGACAGTTGTTGAGAAGATTGAAAGGATCCCAGGTGAGGAAGGATGAGCCCTACCCCCCATACAGTGGTGTGCTGGAGCTGGCTCAGATCAGCTTGTGAGAGTCTATTGTGCGTGTCTCTTCCCAACTCTATGTTCATTGCCATCATGTTGGTAGCTTAAAATTGGCTGTGATGAGAGTATTTACATCATGCAAATGGGCAAATATTACAAATCAGCTCCTAGAGAGCTGATTGTTAAATGTTTACCTGTACTCCACAGCCTCATGTCCCCTACTCTGAGATGATAATATTGCCCTGGGCCAGCACTAAGACAGTGTGAGGAATAGAGTCTGGGCTGGTTTGGCAAGGTCTCAGGAAGCTACAAATAATTTAATTGCACCATTATTTTTTGCTTGATTAATTTTAGATCTTATCAATGAACTTCTTATGTTAGTCAAAGATTTAGTTACCTAATGCCCTCATTCCCTCCCCTACATTCTCCCAATATTGTTAAATCCATTTTCAGTGTTCACATTATTTTGACTATGTAAATACGGTGCACAGCTGAGCTAAGTAGAGTATGACAATTACATTCCCTCACATGAACAACTTTTTGTATTTCCAAGAGTTAATTGTTGACTAATTTTTTTGCTTTGTTTTCAATGGACTTGTAACTAATTCTTCCCGAATTCAACAGATTTGTAAAACAGCTCTCAGTATAATTTTCCGTATAGTCAAAGGTAGCAAATGGTCTGTTAGATCCCTTTATTTTTCCTGAATCCATTTCTTCTAGACACCTTTATTCTCCAACTCCAGTTTGGACTAGTTGCTCTCTGGGTCTGCTATAGCTATTATTCTGAGAAATCCCTGTATTGCTTTCCAGTGTTGGATTCCCTGTCTTCTGAATCCTATGTCTTGCTTCTTGTTTAGTTCTTCCTTATATTATTTTTTTTAACACATATGTTCTGTCCATCCTTTCTTGAGTAAGGGTGCAAATGAAATAAATCAGATGCTTTTTATGTTTGAAATATTTATTACACCATCACAGTTGATTTTAAAGATATTGCTCCAATGTCTTCTAGCTTCCAGTGTTGCAGGTGAGAAGTCCTATGCCATGATGATTTCAGAAACTATGCATGTGGTCTACTTTTATGCTCTGAAAGGATCTACTGATTACTAATGTATTGAAATTTTGCAATGATGTACCTTGGGAATGATTTCCCCCCCAATCATTATGTGGAAAATGGGGTCCCTTTCAGCACTGAGATTCAAGAATTTCAGTGCTGGGAAATTGTCTCATAATTCATATTGTTTCTTTGATAATTTTATTCAGTCTCCCCCCCACCCCAACCCTGCCCCAGGAACACCTATCAGTAACCTGTTGAATTCTCTGAATTCCTTTTAAAATTTTCTTATCTCTTTTCTTGTCCATATATATATTTTTTGTCTTTTATCTTCCAACCTTTCCAATGAACTTTAAATTTTGATCTTTTTTTCTTTCTCACTTTTTTTTAAATGGCTATTTATTATTTCATGGATACATTTTTCTTCTTGGCCCTCTAAGGATACTGATAATATCTGGAAGTTTTCTTATGCTCCCTGTTTTGTCTCTAAATCTCCTAGTTCTTTTTTTACCCTGTGTGATTGTTTGATCCATCATCCACGTAATAAGTTTTCATTACTATACTTTCATATTTAAGATAAAGACACTAAAAAATCGATCTGACATTGTCCCTACAGGGAAAAGGCTTTTCACCAATGAGTTTGTTGTAGAGTAACTGGACAATAAGCCTACTTTTTCACTGTGAGATTTTCAAAGTCGTTATTTCTAGATCTTTCCTCTGGGGGTATTCAATTTTAAGAAGAATCATATCAGTGTTCTAGATCTGTGACTGAGGAAGGAGGCTGGAGTCCTATCATTTAGGTTTCTATTAATCCCTGTACTAGGTATATTCCATTTGCCCCTCTGAATATACTTTTCACTCTTCTTCATTCTGCTCTATGCCTTCAGACCAAAAAAAAAAAAAAACCAAACCCGTTGTTGTCAAGTCGATTCTGACTCATAGCAATCTTTTACGGCAGGGTAGAACTGCACCATAGGATTTCTAAGGAGCAGCTGGTGGATCTGAACTGCTGGCCTTTTGGTTAGCACTCTAGCTCTTAACCACTGGGCCACCAGGGCTCAGGGACTGTATTTATTACTTAAGGGGTGCATTTATCATACCAATGGGCTCTTTTTCTCTGAGGCTTTTTGGTGCACTGAGCCAATGGAAAGCCCCAGTGAGAGATCAGAGGAGTGGAAGAAAGTGCATATTTATACCCCTAACTCTCCTCTTCAGGGTTCTCGTGGGCTGGCTGTATCTCTTAATTGAAGGTCTTTTTTTTTACTCCTCTCAAGGCAAGCCTCTACGTGACTCTTTCTTTCTGGGCTGCAGGAACTACTCCCTCCTCTCTTCCCTTTGGGTCCAGAGATTGTTATCAGTTTTTTGGTTACTATCCGTTACAGTTTTCCTTCACCTTGCCCACACCTTCGTGAATAATTCCTTTATTAAACTCTCCTAGAATTATTCTAATTTTTGTATGCCTTCAGTTTCCTACTGGGACCTTGACTGATACTGTAATTTGTCCCATAATTGACCAAAGAAAACAAACCCTCCAAATAGTATTCTGGGGTTGGTTTCTCACATATCTGAAGAGTGTGAGAATAAACTTTCTTCCAGGGAGAAATGGAATATGGGTAAGCAACAGTATGTAATGCTTTCATGATTTTTTCAAGTTATCACAGGTAGTAGCACAGGATAGAGTGCAGTGGAGGACAAGAGCTATAAAAGAACAAATGGCTGTGGCACTTAGTCACTATGGCAACAATAGTGATTATAAGGATTGTGGAGTTGCCTGGCTTCTTATGGCCCTATAGAGCATACATAGAGAAAAAGAGAAGTTAAAAGCTTTGAACATTCAATGTATAGAGAACCAGAAATCCACTGTGACATCTTTGAAGCAGGCTCTTATTTCCCGTAGTTACAGGAATATACAGCTGAGGACCAATCCTGGGGTACAATTATAATTACGGCACTGTTGAGGAAGAAACAGGACCCTGAAAAAAATAATAGTGGCATATTAGCAGAGTCTGGGGACTTTGAACTTCAAAATTTCCCTGAGTCTTTCAAATTGATGCCAATTTTCAGCATTCTTTCATTGCTTCTAAACCCATAAGGAGAATTCGTCCAAAACGTAACCTGAAGGGAAAGGTAAAATACCTGTTCAAAGAGGACACACTGAAAGAGCCACAAGAACTTTCTAATCAGTAGGAGCTTGGGTAAGATATATAGAACCGCTAGACTGAGGGACATGAATTCATGGATGCATTTACCCAGAATTTTAGACTTAATGTAGCTTGAACACCTGAAAGTGGTTTTAATAATCAACTAGGTTGGTTTATCGAGGCGGGGACTCAACCATACCCTATAGTTAATGAGGTCAAAATGCCAGAACTTCTCTGGCATACTACTGAGGAAGGAATCCAAAGGCTTGGGAAACTTAGAGTGTTGACACAGAGCTCCTCAGCCACTCCCTAACCATATCCCTTGGGTGGACCCAGAGGACATTCCCTTTATTTGGTATATTAAGACATACATTCTTGAAGAAATATCACTGTCTTTGAAGATTTCTGTGGAGACTGTTCTCTGTAGGCCAGAGAAGATTGTTAGGGGTGGGAGCTTACACAGATTAGGCTCTCTGATATCACTGGCGTTAATGGGATCCTGGGTTAGTAGAGGCCAGATGGTCAGGCTTAACTGTCAGAGACAAGGTAGGCACAATTATCACAATAAGCTACAGGAAAAGAATGGTATTTAGAGTGTTTTGAACAACGGAGATTTGGTACAGTGGCTAACTGATCAGGGAGTATCCCTAGAAAAGAAATAAATAGGCAGGCGCTGTTTAACACAGGCAGAAAATTCTAAGACTGCTAGTCATAAACCTACCTTGAGTCACTGTTATAGATATTCACAGTCACCAATTCCCTAGACCTGTAGTTGTTAGTTGCCATCAAGTTGGCTCTGACTCATGGTGATCTTATATAAAATAGAAATGTTGCCCAGTCCTGTGCCATCTTTACAATCATTGGTATCCGTGATAAACACAAAATTGGCCTCAAAATTTTAAGCAGCAATAAGTCTGCTAGAATGAGAAATTCATCTAGTGGCATCAACCACTCCATGCATCCACTACATTCATCCAATCAGAGCCTGAACACAGAAGATTCTCCCAGAACATTAGCATATAAAAAGTAACTTTTAGTACTTACAAAAAGAAGCAGAGAGCATTCCTGAACAAATGTGGATCCATTTTTGAGTCAGTCCCCCCTGTGACTCAAAAACGCTGTCCAAGAGGAGATGATGACTCCTTCATGTGTACTTTACTTTGTACCATAGGCGAGGGACTCAACAGGCCTTCCTTTAGCTGATCCCCACTCCCCTTGGCTAGGTAGACTAGGTAGATGGCTGAAAACTCTGCTAGGCATGCTTCCATATGTTCTAAGGCCTACTATATCATGCCTCCTCCCTTCCTGAGGCCTGGCACTAGGTGATGAGTTTGGGACTCCCAACTTTGCACACGTTTAAATGTTGCCTAGCTGTTCTACAAAAACCAAAACAAAAAGCACCTTGATTGCTTGAAAATTCCAAGGGTTATTTTCAGAAACTAGAGACAAAAGGCCAAATTGAGTTCTTTGTCCCACACTATGTTTGAGTCCATTGCTGCAGCTATTATGTCAATCTATCTCATTGAGGGTTTTCCTAGTTTTTGCTGGTTTTCTACTTCACCAAACATTATGTCCTCTTCTGGGTTGGTCTTTCTTGATGATGCGTTTAAAGTATAGACCTAACCAAGTTCATATAACCACATCTACTTATCTGAGAAGAGCCCAAGTTTCTTTAAGAGAAGATCCCTATAATGTGGCCACAGCTATATATCATGAATCTTCTCTCAAGCCTTACTCAGAGGGAATTGTGGCCAAGATGACAGAACTTGCAGTCAAATTTTATGGTAGGGAAGAAATGAGATCTTCAGGAAAGAGAAGGAAGCATTTGGGGGAGACGTAGCTGAGAAATTTGAACTTAATCACTAATTCCTGAAGACCTAAAATGCAACCACAGTCCATCAATCAGACGTGAACTAATGGAATTTAAGTGACAGAGTCTTGGCTCAAATTTGTCTAATAGTGGGTCCAGTGGAACTGTGGACCCATCCTGTGGTTTTCCCCCTGTCTTAGTTTGGGTTCTCTAGAGGAGAGAAACCAGTGAGACAGAGAGAGAGAGCCCTGGTGATCCAGTGGTTAAAAGCTATGGCTGCTAACCGAAAGGTCAGCAGTTTGGCAATTCAAATCCACCAGCCACTCCTTGGAAACCCTGTAGGGCATGTCATGGACTGAATTATGACCCTTCAAAAAATGTGCGAATCAACTTGGTTTAGGCAATGATTCCCAGTATTGTGTGGTTGTCCTCCATTTTGTGATTGTAATTTTATGTTGTGAGGATTAGGGTGGGGTTGTAACACCACCCTAACTCAGGTCACTTCCCTAATCCAAGGTAAATGGAGTTTCCCTGGAGTGTGGCTTGCACCACATTTTATTTCCCAAGAGATAAAAGGAAAGGGAAGCAATCAGAGAGTTGGGGACGTCATACCCCCAAGAAAGCAGCACCAGGAGCAGAGCACATCCTTTGGACCTGGGGCCCCTGTGCCTGAGAAGCTCCTCGACCAGGGGAAAGTTGTTGACAAGGAATCTTCCTCCAGAGCTGACAGAGAGAGAAAGCCTTCCCCTGGAGCTGACACCCTGAATTTGGACTTGTAACCTACTAGACTGTGAGAGAATAAATTTCTCTTTGTTAAAGCCATCCACTTGTGGTATTTCTGTTATGGCAGCACTAGATAACTAAGACAGGGCAGTTCTACTCAGTCCTGCAGGGTTGCTATATGTTGGAATTGACTCGATGACAATGGGTATGTGTATGTATATATATACACACACACACACGCACAGAATCACGCATCACTTAACGTTCACCATATATTCTGTGAAATAAGATGTAATGTGATTTGGACATTGCATGAACACATGGGTCCTGCCGAACCAACATTACACATGACTGTGTGTGTGTGTGTGTGTGTGTGTATATATATATACACACACACACACACAAGCACACGCACAGACTGATTAACTTCAAGGAAATGGCTCACACAATTGTCAGAGCTGGCTAGTCCCAAATCTGTAGGTCAGATGGCAGGCTGGAGACCTCTGCTGGCTAATGAGATTGCATAGGGTTATAAAATCCAAATCTGCAGTGGGTAGGGCAGAGACTTCTGCAAACCTACATCCCAAGATCCACAGGTCAGGCAAAGAGAAGAGTGTAGGGTGGAGAGAGAGAGCAAACTCTGCCAGAACATCCATTTATATTCTGGAGGCAGATCACACCCCCAAGGAATCTCCCCTTTCAACTGATTGGTTGATTACATCAGATCCCAAGGAACCTCCCCTTTTAACTGATTGGTTAATTACATCAGATCACATAATGGAAGATGATTACATTATATCACGTTACATTACAGAACAGCAACCAGTCCAGTGTCTGCTAAAGCACGAAGAATCATAGCCTGGCCAGGCCAAGTTAATGCATAAAATTAACCATCACACCCCCAAGTCTCAGAATATACAGTAGCAATAGATATACTTCATAAATGATAGAATCTTGACATTGATTTCCTGACCCATGGAGTGAGGGCTTTTATGTTAGGAAGAGTGGAGGACTTACAACTTTTTTCTCAAGATAGTAAACCTAAAGCAATACTGCAACCCTAATAAACTCCAGAGATTAGTGCCATCATCAAAGACTTGAGAGATGCAGAGGTTGTTATTCCTACTGCGTTTCATTTATCTTACCTGTTAGATGGTGCAAAGGCAAGGTAGGTCACAGTGAATGGCAGTAAATTGTAAACTCAATTACATGGTGATACCTGCATAGCTGAGGTTCTTGGTATGGCATCTCTATTGAAGCAAATCAGCAGAACCCCTGGTACCTGACAAGAAAATGCACTCTTTCCTATTTTCATCAGTAAGTGAAATCAGAAACAGCTTGCATTTACATAACAGGGACAACAGTATGCCCTTACATTCTTGCTCCAGGGAGGTCACAAGTCGGGTTCTCTGGGCAGCACACTCTGAGAAGGGGTTTACTGTTCAATATGTTTCCTAGGGATCAACAACGGTGCAAAGGAGGGAGAATCAGGATTGGGAAGATCTGACAATAACCTCAGTTGACCCCATGGTGAATTCTGGAGCAAAAATGACCAGTCAAAGTCCCATGGCCAGGCTTTTTTTGCTCCTCTCTTGATTTGTCATTGGATGTGGGCTACTCTGGCAAGACAGCAACCTTGGGTGAGATGGCTCTTGGCAGCTAAGGCAATCTGTAAAGGGGCTGACAGCTGAAGACTTTCTGCTGCAATCATTCCCAGCAGCGAGGGCAACAAATCCCTTCTTGAAGGGGGGCCTGGATGCCACAGCTCTATGTCCATTACACAGGGCACTTTCAGCTCTTTTGCTCTCTGTCGTGATAGAGTTTGGAGAGGCTTTAATTTCCTTGCTATCCCAAATAACACTACACTTTTCTATTACTTTGACAACATTATGTTAATTAGACCTGGTGAGCAGGAAATAACACTCTAGATTCCTTAGTAATACGTATGCTTGCCAGAGGGTGAAAGGTAAATTCAAAAAGTTCAAGGGCCTGTAATATCAGTGAAACTTACACGGGACCTGTGGTCTGAGGCATGTTGGGACATCCCTTTTAAAGTGAGAGGGATGCTTCTGTACCTTGTACCACTCACAATGCTTTGTGGCCCTCTTTGGATTTTGGAGCCAAAACCATTTTTTGGGTAGCTCCATAAAGCTGACAGTTTTTAATGGAAATTGAAACAAGAAAGGTCTCTGGGACATTTCAGGCTGCAGGCCAGACTGTCTTGCCACGTGGACCCTGTGACCAAGCAGAACCAATGGTCTGCTCTACCTGTCTGTGGCAGGTAGAGATGCTACACAGAGCACCTGGCAGACTCCAAGAGGAGAATGACAACACTGACATCCTGGAGTTTTGGAATAAGGCTATGTTCTACTCTGCCAACAACTGTTCATTAGAAAAGAAAATCTGACTGGCTGCTGGTCTTAGAACGGATTGAGTTCTTGACCATAGGCTACCCAAATTGCCGAACTTATGTTTTCTGATCCACTGAACCACAAAATTGGATGTGCCACAGTGCACTCTTTTGTAAAATGGAAGTGGTATGTACCAAGGATCAGCAAGTTTTATCTATAAAGTGCCAGATAGTAAATATATTAGGCTTTGAGGGCCATACAGCTTCTGTTACAGCTCTTCCGTTCTGCTGCTGTAATGCAAAAGTAAGGAGTCCTGGCGGTGCAGTGGTTAAGTGCTTGGCTGGTAACCAAAAAGTCAGCAGTTCAAGCCCACCAGCTGCTCCTCCAGAGAAAGCTGTGGCAGTTTTCATAAAGATTTATACCCTTGGAAACCCTATGGGGCAGGTCTACTCTGTCCTATAGGGTTGCTATGAGTCAGAATCAACTCTACGACAATGGGTTTGGTTTGCGGTTTAGTGAAAAGTGGCCATAAATAATGTCAATGAATGAGTGTAGCTGTATTCCAATAAAACTTTATTTATTAACACAAAAAATTAAATTTCATAAAATTTTCATATGTCCTGAAATATCCTTTTTCTTTTGATTTTTTTCCAACCATTTAAAAATGTAAAACGCATTTTTAGCTTGCAAAGAGTGCAAGCTACAAAACAGGTGGTTGGCTGGATTTGTTCCACGGGCTATGGTTTGCCAACTCCAGGTATACATGAAACCAGGCCCTTTCTTCCCCCTCCCAAGCAGGTTCAGAAGGCACAACAAACTACTTCAGCTGAGCCAGTGACTCAGACTCCCACTGCTTTTCTTTATTTCCGTTAATACTATCATGAGTTAGCAGAAGAGAAAAAGATATGGGCTCTATTTTTGGATAGTTCTACATTTCATGCTGGCAACAGGAAGACATGGATGGCTGCTGCGCCACAGTCCCGCAGTTTGTGGGCTAAGCTTTGAGCCATATATGTGATTGTCTACTTTGTGTAAAAGGAGAAATGTCCTGAGAAGTAGACCTACATGCACTCAAGAGCAGTTGATAATAGGTTTTTATACTCAGGAACCTGGAAAAAGCCCTACTGAAATATTAAAACAAGGTGAAGGGAGGAGAGGTATGTGGAAAAACAAAATCTGAAGATATTTGTGTCCCATGTAAATGACCACCAGAGGCCATTCATAGTGGAAGAGGCTCTCAATAATCAGGTGGGCTAGATAACTCAGCCTTTTGATGTCATTTAACCTCTTTCTCCAGACAGCATACTTAATAGGCTATGGTGGCAGGGATAGTGGCTGTGCATGGGTTTACCAGCATGGTCTAACCCTTAACAAAGTTGATCTAACTATTGCCATTTCCAGAGTACCCACGACTTTATCAGTCCATGGTTTCTGTACTTGTCCATTATTAGTTAAAAGTGGACAAGAAATTACCAAGAGATACCACAGCAGATCACTTGAGTGACAAATGTATTCCTTTCTGCCAAAATTATATAGTAGCAACTCTATATCCTCATAACGATTAAGGTCAATTATCTCCGTCAGTATGTTAATTCCTTTTGTGCCTTCCAGTTTACTGGCACAAAAAAACAAAACAAAAAACCCTTTGCCATCGAGTAGATTCCGACTCATAGCGGCCCTATAAGACAGAGTAGAACTGCCCTGTAGGGTTCCCAAGGAGCACCTGGTGGTTCGAACTGCCGACCTTTTGGGTAGTAGACGTAGCACTTTAACCACTACGCCACCAGGGTTTGCCTATTGGCACAGGCATCCCAAAAATGATCAGGTGCCACCTGTAGCCTTAAATTTAGTGGGACTCTTAATGTGTAAGGAAACCCTGGTGGTGTAGTGGTTAAGAGCTACGGCTGCTAACCAAAAGGTCGGCAGTTTGAATCCACCAGGCACTCCTTGGAAACCCTATGAGGCTGTTCTACTTTGTCCTATAGGATCGCAAAGAGTCAGAATCAATTCAATGGCAACGGGGTTTCCTTAATGTGTGACTTAGCAAAAGCACACCCACCTCTGAAAACCAGAATCTCTAGACCCACACAGCCTAACGTTGCAGCGATGGGAAACACAACTTCTCCGATGGGTTGTTAGGAGTAATGGTAAATGGAGCCACTCCTGTTTTTACTCCCTTATTCCCTGACTCATATATTTTACTGAGAACACAGCATAGTAATGTTGGCAGCCTCAGCATTGCCTCTATTGCTGGCAGGTCAAGACATTCAGCAGCAAAAGTAGCTAGATCAGCCTTGGTAAGAGGGAGCCAAACTATTAGACCTATGTATAGCATATATTTTTTTGCCACATGTATCCATTTTGTAAACACTGGGGTGGCTGAGGACAGAGGCTGGTTGACATCTAATGGCTGAGTCTACCTGTCCACTTGGTTGTTTTGTGCTTTACCTGCCCTCAATTAATGTGTGATACAAAGATCCTCTCCCTTTGTGCCCTGGTTCATAGGACCCTCCATGTGTCTCTTCCCTCAGACCTCCTTGTCCCCAGTCTTTCAATCCTGTACTCTCAGCCTCTGACCATTCAGCATTGCTCTTGGGTTCATAGTTCACAAATATCCTTATCTTGGTCACTTCTTTCTCCACGCAAAGCTCTACCAACCAGAATTTCCCCTTATCACTGTCTTTCGGCCACCACCCTCCCCCCAACATGGCTATAGGGTAATAGTAGTTCATTTGGGGCTCGTACCAAAATATCAACTCATCCCATCTACAAACCAGCTCTGAGTTTTTCTTCTTCATCAGCTAGTCATAGGGAACTCCCATGAGGCCATAGGAGTAAGCTGAGGGCAAAGTATACATACAACCATCATGAGTTGCATGCAGCTCTGGGACACATATTTAGTTTACTTCTGCTCTCTGGATCTGTTTGGGGTTAATGCAAGGTGTATTATTTCCATTCTATAACAGATTGCTGGTGGGCCTGCTTAATCTTATAACTTGGTGGGTCTGACAGCCTCTAGTTCATGATGGGCACCTTTAGTCACATATTACCCTGATAATGTGTACACAGCCTGGTTTGTGCCAGGGCCCAGTAGCAAGCCAAGAGTTGCTTTTGGAATGGTATACAGTTCTGTGCTGTAAGTACATGGTCTTGATTCAGAAGCTTGGACTTCCTGTTGGGGTTTGCCAAACTGTACTACACCTTCCTACTGGGGCTTGCCAAATATTCCTTGTGGTGTCTTTATCTATTACATATACCTCTAGTACCAGGTTATATGGTATAAGCAACATTATCGTTTGTGCTGCAGCCTGGATTTATTCTGGGTCTCTCTAACACTGGCAGCTTCCTGCATCACATGATAAATCGTTTGGAACAGTATTCCTGAGTGTAGTATGTTGCCTTCAAAACCACATGCTGTGCTTCATAGTGCAATAACTTAATTTTTACCTTAGAGGAATGTCCCAGACCATTTGATCCCTGAAAAAGTCTCTGATGTGGCAGCCCCTCAATTTTTGTAGGGTGTATCTTCTATCTTCTGGAGCACCTGTGTCTTACCAGGACATCCAGAGTACTTATCATCTTTTGCTCGAAAGGTCTGATTAACATGATATCAAAATATAGTGGACCTACCTGATGTTCTTTGGAATGTTCAAATAGTCTAGTTCCATTTGGACCATATCATAATAAACAGCAGAACTCTAAGATGACTGTTGTCTACACCAGGAAAATATGGGCTGCTTCTGCTCTTCCTTTGTAATGGATGTTGAACAAAATGTGTTCACTATAATATTCAATACCAGAATCTGAGGTTGCACCCTCCCAGTTAACTTTGTGGTACTCCACTATCAACTGCCATGGCCTATTCAGTTTTTCCAAGGGCCAGACTGGTAAAATAAATGGCTGTACAATAGTGGCCCTAAACTCTCCTGTTCTTCCTAGGATGTGATATTGTTTGTGGTTTACTATCTTAGCAGAGGCTAGGGAATAAACTTGAAGCCGAGACTGTGCCTTGGTCTCTTTAGCTTCCTCATGCTACTAAATTGATAGAGAAGGAGGTTGCTAGTGTCAGAGAGAGATGCCAGGTGTGAAGGTGGCCAATTATGACAATGAGCCAAACTGAAAGTAGCAATTAAGTCTTTATTTACTTACTGCAATAACATGGAAAGGCATTGGATGAGGGTCAGAAGTAATAGTACACACAGAAGTGAGGGGGTTCGGGGGAAAGCAGAGCAGGAGGGATGTCTCACTGCCTAGGGAGCCCTGAACAGAAGACTCCTGATGTTTTATGGGCTAGGGTGGGGGAGGGTGGAGGGGAGTTCGAAAGGAGAGGGAAAAGGTCCAGGAGTGGAAAAGCACTGAATACTAAGTCCAAATAGAGAAAAGTGTCCTTAAGGCCTCAAATGTACCTGAATAGTGCCTCAGTTGAGGCCTCTCCTGATAAAAGCGCCTTGTAACGGAGATGCCTGGGCTAAGGATGCAGACATGCAGAAGAACGTGGTCAGCCCAGGGGACCCTGAGTCCTTGACTGTGGTTCCCGCCAGAGACTGCCATGCACAAGGCCTTGCACCAAGTGTGGCTGGGGAGGGCAACATTCCCCCTAGGCCTTCTAGGCAAAGCGTTTGTAATTGCCTGTGGTTGGGCCTGAAAGATCACGCACAGGATTTTGGCCCAGAGCCAGACTTTTCAGTTATTGTATTGTCTGGATAATTGATTGCCAGGGGAAATTGGTTTGCTGCTACACTGTGAAACAAGGAAGAATGTCTGGGACCCAGAGGATTTCCTTATAGCAGGGAGGACATTGCTTAGTGTTCTTTTTTCCAGAAGTCTTATAAATGGAAAACTGAGACAACCTAATAAAGAGAAGACTGCAAAAGACCCATATCCTGGAGAGGCGAAAGTTTGGATCCCGCTACTAGGTAAAGAACCCCATCTAACTGAGGTGCTGGCAGAGAGTAAGAGAAACATGCAGGGGTAGTAGAAAAAGACAGTTATGACCACTGACTTAGGCCTCACAAAAACAAAACAAAACAGTAGTAGTTATGCTTATGTTCTTTGTTTTTCTTCCATTTCTCTCTGCTACCTTGTTTGAAAAACACTGGCAGCAGCTAACATTTTAGGTTCAGGTGGAATAAGGGTAGAATCAACTCCACCATGCTGTGGTTTGGTAGCTGACAGGACTTCATGTGTGCTGTGGCTTTGGATGCATAAACTTTTCAGAGGAGGGGATACTGAGGAGCAAAAAAGATGAATTATGCTGGGAGTTGTTCATTTGTTTCTCTAGATTCATTTTCCATACTTTTCCACTCTACTCTGTGCTCCTGGAGGTGGTTCTGTGTGGACTACATAAAACATCTGTCTTGTCTTCTGATTTCTGATTGAGTTTGGCAATAAGGAGACCAGGCAGGAGACTGGGGAAGGAAGGTAAGTGAGGTAAAGGTAAGTATTCTTTCAGCTTTCTTCCTGAAGGTTTGGCTGTGACCCTTGACCCAAGGTCACTGCTCCCCTCAAGGTGGTCACCTTCGCACGATAATTCTCCTTGGGTTTCTGGTAACTGCTCTCTCCCATCTTCCTTCAGGCCTAGGGGTGGCAACAGTTATACTGCTAGAAGCACTGGGTACTGAACATAACTGTCCCTTACAGTTTTCTTACATTCTGACCAGGACTTTGTAAATAGTCCTTTTGCTAAACCTGCCTTGAATTATCCTAATTAGTTTGTGCCTTCTATTTTTTTTTTTGTTTGTTTGAATTCTCATTTATAAAATTCCCTCCTTTTCATTATTCTTAACCTTGTATCCTTCAGTGTGAAAATTTTGGCATTTTCCTTAACAGTGATCAGTTAATGGTGAATATTCCAAGATGGGAGCCTTGGCGGCACAGTGGTTAAGATTTCAGCTAACCGAAAGGTCAGAAGTTCAAATCCACCACCTTCTCCTTGAACACCGTATGGGGCAGTTCTGCTGTGTTCTGTTGGGTCGCTAGGAGTCAGAATTGACTTGACAGCAATGGTTTTTTGTTTTGTTTTGTTTTTAAATTGTGCTTTAGATGAAAGTTTAGAGCTCAAGTTAATTTCTCATACAAAAATTTATACACGCATTGTTATGTGACCATAGTTGCTATCCCCATAATGTGACAGCGTGCTCCCCCATCCCACCCTGGATTTCTTGTGTCCATTCAACCAGCTTCTACCCCTTTCTGTCTTCTCATCTTGCTTCCAGACATTTAGTCTCGTGTATCTACTTGAACTAAGAAACACACTCTTCACAGGTATCATTTTATGTCTTATAGTCCATTCTAATCTTTGTCTGAAGAGTGGGCTTCGGGAATGGTTTTAGTTTTGGGTAAACAGAGAGTTGGGGGGCCATGTCTTCTGAGGTTTCTCTAGTCAGACCATTAAGTCTGGTCTTCTTACTAAAATTTGAATTCTGCACCCCACTTTTCTCCTGCTCCGTCAGGGACTCTGTGTTACGTTCCCTGTCAGGACAGTCATTGGTGGTAGCTGGGCACCACCTGGTTCTTCTGGTCTCAGGCTGATGAAGTCTCTAGTTTATGTGGCCCTTTTTGTCTCTTGGGCTAATATTTTCCTTGTATCTTTCGTTTTCTTCATTCTCCTTTGCTCCATGTGGGTTGAGACCAATTGATGCACCTTAGATGGCCATTTGCTAGCTTTTAAAACCTCAGACTCCGCTCACCTAAGCGGGATCCAGAACATTTTCTTAATAAACTTTGTTATGCCAATTGACCTAGATGTCCCCCAAAACCGTGGTCCCCAGACCCCTTTCCCTGCTACTCTGCCCCTCAAAATTTTGGGTTGTGTTTAGGAAACTTCTGAGCTTTAGGTTTAGTCCAGGTGTGCTGACTTCCCCTTTGTCTCAGTTATCTGGCATTGCTTTAACAGAAATACCACAGGTGGCTGGCTTTGACAAAGAGAAGTTTATTTTCTCACAGTAAAGTAGGCTAAAAGTCCAAATTTAGGGTGTCAGCTCTGGGGAAGGCTTTCTCTCTCTGTCAGCTCTGGAGAAGGGTCTTTTTCATCAGTCTTCCCCAGGACTAGGAGCTTCTCTCCGCAGTAAGCCGGGGTCTAAAGGAGGCCCTCTGCACCTGGTTCTTCTTTCCTGATGGTTGGAGGTCCCACACTCTCTGCTTGCTTTCCTTTCCTTTCTTTTTATCTCTTGAGAGATAAAAGGTGGTACAGGCCACACCCCTGGGAAACTACCTTTACATTGGATCAGGGATGTGACCTGGGTAAGAGTGGTGTTACAATCCCACCCTAATCCTCTTTAACATAAAGTTACAATCACATAATGAAGGACAAACACAGAATACTGGAAATTGTGGCCTAACCAAGTTGACACATATTTTTTGGGGGGACACAATTCAGCCCATGACACCCTGTACTGGTGTGTTATCCTTTCCTTCTTCACCCAAGATAATTCTTGTCTGCTGTGTGTTGTTTATCTAATTAGTGAATTTCCTTCTTCCTCCCTCCCCACCCTTGTAACCATCAATGAATGTTTTCTTCTGTTTAAATCTTTTCTTGAAGTCTTATAATAGTGGTCTTATACAATATTTGTCCTTTTGTGACTGACTAATTTCACTTAGCATAATGCCTTCCAGATTCATCCAGGTTACGAGACGTTTCACGGATCCATTGTTGATCTTTATTGTTACGTAGTATTCCACTGTGTAAATATGCCATAATTTGTTTATCCATTTGTCTGTTGATGGGCAGCTGGGTTGTTTCCATCTTTTTGCTATTGTGAACAGTGCTGCAGTGAACATGAGTGTGCATATATCTATTCGTGAGAAGGCCCTTATTTCTCTAAGATAGAGTCCTAGGAGTGGGATTGCTGGTTCATATGGTAGTTCTATTTCTAGCTTTTTAAGGAAGCGCCAATCAATTTCCAAAGTGGTTGAAGCATTTTACATTCCCACCAGCAGTGCATATGTGTTTCAGGCTTTCCACAACCTCTACAACATTTATTATTTAGTGTTTTTTGGATTAATGCTAACCTTGTTGGGATGAGATGGCATCTCATTGTAGTCTTCATTTGCATTTCTCTAATGGCTAATGAGCGTGAGCATTTCCTCATGTATCTGTTAGCCACCTGAATGTCTTCTTTGGTGAAGTGTCTGTTCATATCTTTTGCCCATTTTTTAATTGAGTTATTTGCGTGTTTGTTGTTGAATTTTTATAGTATCTTGTAGACTTTAGAGATTAGACCCGGACTGGATATGTTGTAGCCAAAATTTTTTTCCCAGTCTGTAGGTTATCTTTTTACTCTTTTGGTAAAGTCTTTGGATGAGCATAAGTGTTCGATTTTTAGGAGCTCCCAGTTATCTAGTTTCTCTTCTGGTGTTTGAACATTGTTAATAATGCTTTGTATTCTGTTTATGCCATGTATTAGGGCTCCTAGTGTTGCCCCTATTTTTTCTTCCATGATCTTTATTATTTTAGATTTTATATTTAGGTCTTTGATCCATTTTGAGTTAGTTTTTGTGCATGGTGTGAGGTATGGGTCTTGTTTTATTTTTTTGCAGATGGATATCCAGCTATGCCAACACCATTTATTAAAGAGTCTGTCTTTTCCCCATTTAACGGATTTGGGCCTTTGCCAAATATCAGCTGCTCATAGGTGGATGAATTTACATCTGGATTCTCAACTCTGTTCCATTGGTCTATGTATCTGTAGTTGTACCAGTACCAGGCTGTTTTGACTACCTTAGCAGTATAATGGGTTCTAAAATCAGGTAGTGTGAGGCCTCCTACTTTGTTGTTGTTCTTCAGTAATGCTTTAGTTATCTGGGGCCTCTTCCCTTTCCATATGAAGCTGGTGATTTGTTTCTCCATCTTGTTAAAAAATGTCATTGGAATTTGGATTGGGATTGCATTGTATCTGTAGATCACTTTGGGTAGAACTGACGTTTTCACAATGTTCAGTCTTCCTGTCCATGAGCAAGGTATATTTCTCCATTTATGTAGATCTCTTTTGGTTTCTTGCAGTAGTGTCTTGTAGTTTTCTTTGTATAAGTCTTTTACATCTCTGGTTAGATTTGTTCTTAAGTATTTTATCTTCTTGGGGGCTATTGTAAATGGTATTGATTTGGTGATTTCCTCTTTAAATTTCTCTTTGTGTTGAGGCATCCAACTGATTTTTGTATGTTTGTCTTGAATCCTAGTACTTTGGTGAACTCTGCTGTTAGTTCCAGTAGTTTTCTTGTAGATTCTTTAGAGTTTTCTGTATATAAGGTCATATCATCTAGAAATAGGGATACTTTTACTTCTTCCTGAGCAATATGGCTGCCCTTTATTTCTTTTTCTTGCCTAGTTCCTCTGTCTAGGATCTCCAGCACAATGTTGAATAAGAGTGGTGATAAAGAACATCCTTATCTAGTTCCTGTTCTCAGGGGGAATGATTTCAGACTCTCTCCATATAGGGTGATGTTGGCTGTTGGCTTTGTGTAAATGCCCTTTATTATGTTGAGGAATTTCCCTTCTATTCCTATTTTGCAGAGAATTTTTATCCTGAATGGGTGTTGGACTTCGTCAAATGCCTTTTCTGCATCAATTTATAAGATCATGTGGTTCTTGTCTTTTATTTTATTTATGTGATGGATTACACGGATTGTTTTTCTAATGTTGAACCATCCCTGAATACCTGGTATGAATCACAATTTGTCATGGCGAATTATTTTTTGGATATGTTGTTAAATTCTATTTGGCTAGAAATTTGTTGAGGATTTTTGTGTCTATGTTCGTGAGGGATATTGGTTTGTAATTTTCTTTTTTTTGCCATGTCTTTACCTGGTTTTGGCATCAGCGTTATGCTGGCTTCATAGAATGAGTTTGGGAGTATTCCATCCTTTTCTATGCTTTGAAATACCTTTAGTAATAGTGGCATTAACTCTTCTGTGAAAGTTTGGTACAATTCTCCAGTTAAGCTGTCAGGGCCAGGGCTTTTTCTTTTTTTTTTTTCCCCTGGGAGTTTTTTAATTACCTCTTCAATCTCTTCTTTTGTTATATGTTTATTTAGTTGTCCTACCTTGGTTTGTGTTAGTTTGGGTAGTAGTGTGTTTCTAGAAATTTGTCCTTTTCCTCTAGATTTTAAAATTTGTTTCATAGTATTTTGTTATGATTCTTTTAATTTCAGTTCGGTCAGTTGTAATATCACCCATCTCATTTCTTATTTGTGTTATTTGCTTCCTCTCCTGTTTTAATTTTGTCAGTTTGGCAAATGGTTTATTGATTTTGTTGATCATTTTAAAGAACCAGCTTTTGGTCTTGTTAACTCTTTCAATTGTTCTTCTATTCTCTATTTCATTTAATTCTGCTCTAATTTTTACTATTTTCTTCTGGTGCCTGAGGGCTCCTTTTGCTGCTCTCTTTTTGTTTGAGATGTAGGGTTAATACTTTGATCTTAGTCCTTTCTTCTTTTTGGATGTGAGCATTTATTGGTATAAATTGAACTCTGAGCACTGCTTTTGCTGTGTGCCAAAGGTTCTGACAGGAAGTGTGTTCATTCTCGTTGGATTCTATGAATTTCTTTATTCCATCTTTAATTCAGTCGTTTTTGAGCAAAGTGTTGTTCAGTTTCCATGTGTTTAATTTCTTTTCCCTGTTTTATTCTGTTATTGACTTCTACTTTTATGGCTTTATGGTCAGAGAAGATGCTTTGTAATATTTTGATGTTAATATTTCCGTTAAGGCTTGTTTTATGGCATAGTATGTGGTCTATTCTAGAGAATGTTCTGTGTGTGTTGGAAAAGAAAGTATACTTGGATGCTGTTGGGTGGAGTGTTCTGTATATGTCTTTGAGGTCAAGTTGGTTGATTGTGGCATTTAGCTCCTCCATGTCTTTATCGAACTTCTTTCTGGATGTTCTGTACTTCACTGAAAGTCATGTGTTGAAGTCTCCTACTATTATTGTGGAGCTGTCTATTTCTCTTTTCAATGCTGTTAGAGTTTGTTTTATGTATTTTGAAGTCCTGTCATTGGGTGTATATAAATATTTATTCTTGTAATTTTGGTTTGGTTTTCACAAATTCCCAAAACTTCTGTATATCTGGAAATTCCCTAATTTCATCATCATATTTGAGAGACAGTTTTGCTAGATATGTAATTTTTGGCTTGCATTTTTTTTTTCCTTCAAGGCTTTATATGTGTCATTCCGTTGTCTTCTTGCCTGTGTGGTTTCTGCTGATTAGTCAGATCTTAGCCTTATTGACGCTTCTTTGTAAATGACTTTTCGTGTATTCCTAGATGCTCTTAAAATTCTCTTTGTGTTTGGTTTTGGCAAGTTTGATTATAATATGTCTTGGTGACTTTCTTTTGGGATATACCTTGTGTGGGGGTCCATGAGCTTCTTGGACACATATCTTCTTATCTCTCATGATCTCAGGGAAGTTTTCTGCCAACAAATCTTCAACAATTCTCTCTGTATTTTTTGTTATTCCCTCTTGTTCTGATACTCCAATCACTTGGAGGCTATTCCTCTTGATAGAGTCCCACATAGTTCTTAGGGTTCCCTCATTTTTAAAAATTCTTTTATCTGATTTTTCCTCAAATAGGTTGACGTCAAGTGCTTTATCTTCAATTGCACTAATTCTGACCTTCATTGCCTCAGTTCTGCTCCTATGACTTTCTAATTGTCTAATTCTGAAATTTTATTGTTAATCTTTTGGATTTCTGTTTGCTGTCTCTCTATGGATTTTTGCAGCCTGTTAAATTTGTCATTATGCTTTTGTATAATCTTCTTAAGTTCCTCTGTTGCTTTGCCTGTGTGTTCCTAGGCTTGGTCTGTGGTTTTCCTGTTGTCCTTCCTGATCTCTTGAAGAGCTCTGTATGTTAATCTTTTGAATTCTACCTCTGGTGATTCCAAGAAGTTCTCTTCCTCCAGAAGGTTTCTTCATTCTTTGTTTTGGTCCCTTGCTGAAGCCATCACGGTCTGCTTCTTTAAGTGATTTGATATTGACTGTCATCTCCGAGCCATCAACAAATTATTATATTTGTTTATTTTTACTTACCGTGTCCCAGCTTCTTGTTTTGTTTTGATATGTGCAAATGGGCTGGTCATGTGAGCTAGTTTGATTATTGGCATCCTTGAAGGTCTCACTTCCTGACACCAGGTGGTTAGAGCTGTTACTAGGTATGTGGGCCCATGAGTCCATTTATTTTTCTTGTGTGGCTTGAGTTCAGGTATACAGGTTGTCGGTCCCCAACTGTGTTTTGCAGGCTGTCACCTACAGTTCTAGATGGGCAAGGATGATTAAAGTAGACACAGGTATCCAGCTGCAGTAAGGGGTCATTTGCTGACCAAGGCAGGGGGCTGATGTCTGCCCCTGAGTGTTTGGGTGGAAGGTGTGTCCCTGTTCCTTAGAGCGTGTAGGTGGGAGGGTTTTACAGCAGCAGTATGGGCACCAATGCTGTTGGCCCTAAGGAGTAGGATGCACCACTAATCTTGGACCCCTGTCTTGGGTGGCTATGTGGTGTGGGTGCAGCCATCAGTCCTCAGGCCCCTGATGTGGGTAGGTGAGGACCCTGCTAAATGGGCAGGGTCATGTCAAATGTTATGAATCTGCCACTCCCACTTGTAGCTAATGCAGTTGAAAATAGGCTTCAGGTATATATACCCGGTTGTACTGTGCTAATGAAGGCCTATGCTATTGAAACAGGCCCACACAGTTCTATCCAGGGCATTGAAAGCCTGTGCCTAGGCAAAGGGGCTCTGCCTTCCCTGAGTTCCTGGTTAGGGGAACTGGCAGGTTATTTTTCCTCTTTTTTAATTTGTTCTCTCTCCAAATCTATGAGGATGGCTCAGGGCGTGTTATGGGCCCTATTTCCAGCCCAGGAGATGCAGCAATTGCTGGAGCCAGACCGGGACCCAGAGCAGAGCAGGAAGGGGGCCGATAAATGGGAAAGACATACTTCCCAAATGGAGGAAAGGTTTTTTTGGATCCACGCGGTAGGTTAGACACTTGTACTTATCTTTCACTTGGTTTCTCCCAATGTGGAAAACACATCCTGAGTGCCACTTCTTGCCTCAGCCCATGCGCACCAGCCAATCCAGCTTGAAAGGTGCTGGTGCCAGCCAAGTCAGCTCCAGCAAATCCTCACTGCTTCTGAACTGTCTCTCCCTCCTGCTGCCGCTCAGTCTGACTCCTCAACTTTGTCTTTGATGTTCAGGGCTCCTAGATTGTCATATATAAGCAATTAATTTGTTTTTTTTTTGGTCTTTGTTGTAAGAGGGACAACAGAAAGAGTTTGACTACTGTGCTATCTCGGCCCCGCCTCTGGGTTTTTATTCCAAGTTGGTATTGTTTATGACTTACTAGGATGTTTCCAGTCACACTCTCTTTAATCAAGCTGCCATACTACTCCAGGTGATATTTCCGAAAGGCAAATTGTAGCAAATCACTTATCTTAACTAAAATTCCTAATGGCTTTCTGTCACCTACAAAATGAAGTTTAAGTTCCTTGGTGTGATACACAGGGACCACTGTCCAGCCTCACTGGACACATTACTTTCCTCTAAGCACTCTAACCAGTTCCCTTTGAGCCGTTTCTGACTCCTGGCGACCCCATGGTGTGTCAGAGTAGAACTGTGCTCCATAGAGTTTTCAATGGCTGATTTTTGGGAAGTAGATCTCCAGGCCTTCCTTCCAAGGTATTTCTGGGTGGACTTGAACCTCCAACCTGTCGCTTAGTAGCCTCCAACTTTTCGGTTTGTACCACTCAGGGACTCCCTAAGCTGTCTACCTTCCAGCAACACTGAACGACTTACTGTTCCACAAATAAATGATGCTGTCCTGGCTTCCAGGCCTTTGCACAGGTTTTCCTCCCAACCATAAATAGCTGTCTCTTCACTCTGTGTTGCAGATAAATTCTTGTCTTTCCAGACTCATCTCATGTCATCTCCTGTATGCAAGCTTCCTTTCACCACTCCTAGCACGCTCTTCTTTGTTATCACAGTACTATGTATAAATTTTATTTAAAAATTTAACACATTGTTTTAGTACATTTTGTTTGATGCGTCTTAATAGACTCATTAACCTTGAAAAAAACCTTGAAGGGATAGAAATATCCCTTTTGTCTAAAATATAATAAGTATTTTGTAACTGCTTAAATATTTTAATTTTTTTAAAAATGAGCTTTAATATCTATGGGCTACTTTTTCCTTGGGCTTCGGAGCTGCTGGCCTTTTTCTAAATCACCCTTCTTTTTTTAAAAAAAAATTTATTTTTATTGTGCTTTAAGTGAAAGTTTACAAGTCAGTCTCTCATACAAAAATTTATACACACCTTGCTGTATAGTCCTAGTTGCTCTCCCCCTAATGAGACAGCACACTCCTTCTCTCCACCCTGTGTTCCTGTGTCCATTCAGCCGGCTTCTGTCCCTTTCTGCCTTCTCTTCTCCCCTCCAGACAGGAGCTGCCCACATAGTCTCATGTGTCTCCTTGATCCAAGAAGCTTAAATCATCCTTCTTTTGAGGTAAAATCTTCTCTTCTCCCCTCTGATGCAGTCACTGTCTCTTAGTTTTAATTCTTCTTTTCCGTATAAAAAAATCTTCCTTATGAGAAGGAGCAAGTCTTCCTCTGAGCTTTCAAATTGTCATTATACATTAGAGACCAGTAGTTACTTAATTATTCCTCAGATTCCAGCCAAACCCTTAAGAAATCTCTGAGTAAATAAATTATCAGGTTGGCATTTTAAACCACAAACGTATTTTAATAAGCAGAAGATTAATTAAAAATTAATTTTATCCAAATCCAGGATACATATAAGCTAAACAAACAGAATTTTGCACATCATCACTTATTTCCTATGAGTTAAGTTATGCTGCTACTTTTAAAACCTTAAATTGGATTGAAAATAATGACTTAGGCCAAAATAAAGTTGGGAAGTCAGTTTAATTTTGTAATCTTTATGCTCTAAAACACAATCTACCTATAGAAAAATGCATAAATGGGTTTAATTTTTAGTTCAGGTTTTAGTAGCCAATGAAGCTAGAGTTAAGGGTTTAATTCCTACACTTGGATAGAATGGGCCATTCTGCTCTATGGCCCCAGACTGTTCCCCAAACTTAAGCAGAAATTTCAAAAATATCTGTTACAGATTACAAGATGAGCTTTTTGATGCAAAGAAAATTACCATATTTTCTATATCTCTTGCTTACACAAAAGACACAAACAGAACTAAAAAAAGACTAGGCACAGTGTGTAAACCAAAGAATCCAAGCCCACTGCTGTCGAGTTGATTCTGACTCATAGTGACTTTATAGGACAGAGTAGTACTGACAATAGGGTTTCTAAGGACTGGCTGGTAGATTTGAACTTCCGAACTTTTGGTTAGCAGCCAAGCTCTTAACCGTTGCACCACCAGGGCTCTAACGTATAGGAGCTCTTTTTAATAATTATTTTTTAGTTTGCTCTTTGAACAAGCTTTTGAATACCTCCCTTGGTCAAGTTTAGGAGAGAAGCCAAACAAATATATGTGCCTTAGAGTCTGTAGGCTTCACCACAAGGTAATTTTGGCTTTTCGTCTAAACATCTGTCTTAGTTATCTAGTGCTGCTATAACAGAAATACCACAAGCGGATGGCTTTAACAAACAGGAATTTATTCTCTCACAGTCTAGGAGGCTAGAAGTTCAAATTCAGAGTGCCAGCTCCTAGGGAATGTTTCCCCTCTCTTTTGGTTCTGGGGGAAGGTCCTTGTCATCAGTCTTTCCCTGATATAGGAGCTTCTCAGCATAGGGACCCTGGGTCCAAAGGACGCACTCCTGACACTTCTTTGCTGGCACTTCTTTCTGCTTGCTTCTTTCTCCTCTTGTCTCAAAAGATGTTGCAGGCCACACCTCCAGGGAAACTCCCCTTACAGAGGATCAGGCCTGTGATCTGAGTTTTGCATCCCACTCTAATCCTCTTTAATGTAACTTAATCTTACCTCGTTAACTACAGGCAGAGATTAGGATATACAACACATAAGAAAATCACATCAGGTCACAAAATTGTGGACAACCACACAACACTAGGAATTATGGCCTAGCTAAGTTGATACACAATTTGGGGGGACACAATTTAATCCATAGCAATACTTAATGTAAGGACACATGTAAATATATTGAAATGTACCTAAATTGGCATCATTTCTCTTGTTTCCATGTGATTTGGAAAAGTGAAGGAGGCTGAATTACTTGCTGGAGTTCCGGGTATAAAAATGCCAGTTTAGGTTGGTGTAATTATTCAACAAGAATTCCGCATCGGGAGAACAACATATTCTACTCTACTATGCTATTCCAAGTAATATTTAATTGCTTTCTGAACCTCTTCCAAGTTCAATTAGCATTAATTTAGTGTGTAACTAAATACATTACCGTAAAATAATTAGTAATGGTGCAGTGTCCTCCATAACATATGTGATTTGTATTAGCAGCTGTGGTTCAGAAGAGTCTTAAAGAGGGAAACAGAACAAAAACTGTTTTTCCAATGTGATGTTCTGTTCGCAACCATGCATTCACGCATATGCACACACACAGACCTAACTGACACAGGCTGTTACTGGTTGTGTAGGATCTGATCCAAATGCCTTGGCATGGCATGCTAGGCCTCCATGATCTGACTTCTATCTCATCTCATCCCACACTCCGGTTTCACTAGTGTGCCATGTTTTTTCCACACCTTAGTGTTTTCTTTGTGCTATCTCCCTAAAATCCCTCCATCCCTCCAACTGAGTCATACCTATTCATATTTCTAGGTTTATCTCAAGTGGTATTGTGTTGGATATTCTCCATTTGACCCTCTAGTTCTACTCCTCACCCTTTCCCACCCTGCTCTGTGTCCCATGGGCTGATGTTGGACGTCTTCCTCATCACCATGCTTGGCTGACTTCTGGCTTCTAATTGGGTTTGGCCCATGAGAGGCATCAACAGAGGCTGGAGGGCAGGAAGAGGGAGGTCTGGGTATTCATTCCTACCACCCCTCCATGCTTTCATCCCTGCTGGGCTATGGTTTGGCAGTGGCTTTTGTTCTTCCAACCAAGGCTAGGGCTTCCACAGACACAGCTCTTACAGGTACTAGTAAAAAATCTTCCCTGTCCCTTCCAGCCTAGGGGTGTGTCTTAGTCATCTAGTGCTGCTATAACAGAAATACCACAAGTGGATGGCTTTAACAAAGAGAAATCTATTTTCTCACAGTAAAGTAAGCTAAAGTCCAAATTCAAGGTGTCAGCTCCAGGGGAAAGCTTCCTCTCTCTGTTGGCTCTGGAAGAAGGTCCTTGTCCTCAGTCTTCCCCTGGTCAAGGAGCTTCTCAGGTACAGGGACCCTGGGTCCAAAGGACGTGCTCTGCCCCTGGTGCTGCTTTCTTGGTGGTATGAGGTCCCCAAATCTCTGCCTGCTTCGCTTTCCCTTTATCTCTTGAGATAAAAGGTGGTGCAGGCCACACCCCAGGGAAACTCCCTTTACACTGGATCAGGGAGGTGACCTCAGTAAGGGAGGTGTTACAATCCCACCCTAATCCTCTTAACATAAAATTACAATCACAAAATGGAGGACAACCACACAATACTGGGAATCATTGCCTAACCAAGTTGGCACATATTTTTGGGGGAACACAATTCAATCTATGACAGGGTGTTAATGTCTTCTGAGTATTATTAGTCCTTGGGAGCTTCACCATCCCTTGTTGGTTCCTTTAATCCTGCCCACACCTCTGCAAATAGTTCTTTCAGTGACTGCTTTTCATTACTCCTTTGAATGGGCCATCTCTCTCTTGCTGGGAAACTAAGACAGTTAGCTTCTTTATGATACCACCTTCTGGGGTACAATTGAAGTTTTGTGCATCGCTGTACCATTTTATTGTGCTATCTGCCTAAAATGCACTCTATCCATCTAACCGAGTCATGCCCACTCATATTTCTAGGCTCGCCTCAAATGGTATTGTGCCATTGTAGACCTGGCATATTTGATTGCACCATTTATTTAAAGGTTTATTTCCTTCTAGAGTCAGAAACATTCCTCTTAGTATTGCCAGGGTCAAGCACAATGCCTGACACGTTTTGGTCCTCAATGAATTTTTTTAATAAATTGATGACTATCATAAATGGTTATTATTAATAACATGTTTAATTTTTTTTTCTGTATGGTAGTTTTCTTACATATATTATTTCATTTAATCACCCCAATAATTCTGTAAGGTGGGATTAATATCCTCATTTTATAGATGAGTAGACTGAAACCTAGAGAGTATAAGCAATTGGTCCAAGAGCACAGTAAATGAAAGAGCAAACCTAAAAACCAAAAAAAACCAAAAAACCAAAAACCCAAACCCATTGTCTTCGAGTCAATTCTGACTCATAGTGACCCTACAATACAGAGTAGAACTGCCCCATAGGATTACCCAGGTCTTTTTTATTCCAAAGCCTGTTCTCTTAACCATTATGCCATAATGGCTGAGTAGTGGTAGGTTTCTACAGAAATTCACACGGTTTAGCCAAAGCATTAGAAATAATTTTGAGTGGTTTCCTGATATTTTCTAAGATGCCCCATTCACCATCTAGACCCTTGCTCAAGGGCAAACATCTGAGTGTTAACTACATTAACATAATTGTTCACACAACAATAGAAAAGATAATATGCAGTGTGAATTTTGTGGTATTATGCGTGAATCATGAAAGATTCAATTGGAGAAACCCCATACAGTTTATATGCTTGACCTTTGATAAGTCAATCTAATTATTTAACTTTTAGTTGGAAGTAGATAATTTCTTGTGGGGGGAAGGGAGGCATCCAATAGTAATAATAATCCAGTTAGAACAGAGTTTAATCGTGAAGTCAGAGTAGAAAACCACGTATCTTAGACCTGTGCCAGGATCTACTAAGTCATCAGTGTATTTAAAAGGATTACTCCTTGACCATCTGATGATTGATACACGGTTGGTAGGGTTCAGATTATATACAGATCTCTTTTGCTATCATTTAAATAAAATTTCTTGAGGCTTCTTACTGTGGGCCTGGTTTGTTGCCCCAGATGCTTGCAATCTTCACCAGGAAAAACCATACTAATGTTTAAAATGGCAAGAATAGAAAAGGGTCATTAGTGCCTTATTAAGGGGTCATTTCCAATGCAAATTTTAAGAAACAGAATAAAGGAAATTAGACATATTTCTTGATTTTGAGGACTCGCAGATGTCTTGGCTATGCCAAACAAGGACTTCATTTACGGTTGAATAGAATTATCTTGATAAAACCATTCTAAATGCATCTATTTGTTTTTCAAAATAAGCAATTGGACATTTTTATTCCTTTGTTTAGTACATATTTATTGAGCACCTATTATAATGCTAGGTGTTTTTCGTGCTTCGGAATTATCAGTGAAGGAGTCAAAGATCCCTTGGAGACCTTATGCATTTTTATGAAGATGTATTCTGTCTACATGGACAACTAACTGAAGGGAAGATCCTTTAGAATCGTAGATTACCCTATCAGCTACTAGGTGGTACATTTGGTTAAGCCCTAGACTACTAGCCAAAAGGTCAGTGGTTTGAATCCACCCAGAGGCATGTTGGAAGACAGGCCTGGAGATCTGATTCTGAAAGGTCACAGCCTTGAAAACCCTATGGAGCAGTTCTACTCTTGCTGTAGGGAAAAACATAAAGCTTAGTAATGCAAAAAGAAAGTTTTATTCCGCATTTTTATTCCCAAAAGTGGGAAGCGGACAAGTATGCTGCCACAGCTCTGTCTGCTGGAATCCAAGGAACATTATAGCATCATCAATGTATATTAACATCACAAAATGGGTAGAATCATCAAAAGCTTCACCTTTTCATGGATTGGCTAAAAGCTGCTAGATCAACGTGATTCTACATTTTTAATCACCTTTCTTAATAATCATTGGTACAGGTTTCAGTCAGGAGGGCCTTCATTGGTCCAACAATTTGCTATTTACTAAATGCTAATAGTCTTTTGTGTTCTGCTTGATTGGCTTATGTGAAAATTTCCCTAAAAGATACTTTTCTTCCCTAAAAGATATTTTCCAAGATTATCGTAGCTATTGACTTTATCTCACGGCCCAGTTGATGTGTCCTTGTGAGTCCTTGTGAGCCCAGTTCTAGCTGGGTCACATTCTCTATGCTCACGAACAGGGAATAATGATCCCGGTATTATTTTCTAAATCACCGTGCACATGCAGGGTTGTCGTAAATCAGAATTGACTCTACAGCAATTAACAACAATAGTTTACCTTAAATTTTAATCTCTATTTCAAAAGGATTTAAAAGAGTATGGAAGAAATTCGTACAAAATAGTTTAATATTTAAAGCACACTCGTAATTCTTACAAATTGCTGGCATCTTTACATACATTAACTAATTTAATCCCCAGGAAACCTTATAAAACTACTTTTATTTTCATTTTATAGATGAGGACACTGAGGCAAGGAGAGGTTAAAAATGTGTCCAATGTCATGGGACTCGCCTGTGCGAAGCTGGGATTTGAATGCAGGCAGTCAGATCATCCTCGTTGTCTTTGTTCTGACCACCATAGGATTCAGCTTTGCTGTAGTTAACCTTCAGCCAAAGGCCCACCCAAGTATCGATATGGGTATATATTTATAAACGCATTTGGTCAAGTATCATGCTCACTTCAGGAATCCCCCCAGGGATAATTCTTCCAGAAGGGAATAACTCGCTGCTTCAAAAACAGTCTAAGTAGAAATATGTTTCTGTACAGCTTAACACTACTTGGTCCTGGTTCTGTCTTGAAAACTATAGAGAAAAAAATCATTCTTCATTCACATGACCACCCCCTTAAACTATCGGAAGAGAATCACCATTGTCTTCCTCCTTTCCCCTAACCAACACTTTCAACAATTTGATTTCCTCTTTTTTTTTTTTAAGATCAACAGCTTCTTATCTAGAAGTAAGAAATAAAATAAATTGAATGATGAAAACTCTAGGTCATTCCTTTCAAAGTAATTTCCAGTGCTGCATTAGGAAAGGAAAAAAAAAAAAGGCAATCCACTACAGCAACAATAAATGAGGTATGCGATTTAATTCTGGATATTACAGGGAGGCTTAATGAAGCAGAGAAGTGGATTTCCGGAGAAGAAGAAATTAAAGTCTTGAAAAGAAGTATACCTGTCTGGGGCATTAAAAAACAAACAACTTTAAAAGGTCAAAGAACCATGAAGCCAAGCCCAAGAAGGTAACATTTGGATTTTAAAGTAACTTAAGGTAAAAGAAAATCAGCTGAGAACAGAATTACTTAAATAAAAAACGTTGCCATAAAATATTATTTTACATTGAAAAAATAATTTTCATACTGAGGATCCAAGGACTAATTATTATGGAAATTACAGCAGAACTAGATATGGTTTGTATCTGAGATCCTCTAGAGAGTATTTACTTCTGATAAAATAGTAGGTGTGAAAACACATTAAAAAGTTAAAAATAACTATATGATGATTTTATTTTTATTTCATATAAAATTTTAATTTAGGTGGAATAAAGATTGCTATCTTTCGTAGCACATAAAAGACTAATGAAATGTTAAAGTCTTGTGTTTCAAATCCACTTTAATTAGGCTTTGAAAGTTACTTGGATGAACTTGAAATTGTCAGTTAAGATGGGGTATTGCCGTTTGCCTATATATTTTTCAAATATATATTAAAAAATAACTCAAAGCAGTAACCACAGGAAACCCCAAGAAGACGGAACAATCTAATGGCCATCTTTTCTCCCAAACTAATCTGAAAAAGCACATTGTGGTTGAAACAAACTAAGGCTCCATATAATAATGTTTTAATCTTTGGTTAGAAATTTTAAAATAATTAAAATGTCTTAAATAATTATGGACTGGTTTCATTTATTCACTAGTCTAGAGATGAGTGGGGATGAACAAAGATAATCTCTTCGGATTCAGTCTGTTTTGCTACAGTGTGTGCTTTCGTAATGAGACTTAACTCATATGGTATGGGATGGGTAAATGGCTGAATGATGTTTGTGAAACACCCAGGCTTCTATGGTTGTCTCAGTTTGGGTTCTCTTCTCTAGAAAAGCAAAACAAGGAAAGTGTATAAATATATAAAGAAATTTGTATCAAGGGAATGAATGGCTCATGCGATTGTAGAGGCTGGAATGTCCCAAGTCCGTGAACCCAAGATTGGCAGGTCAAAGAACAGGGCTCTTGCTCACAGGCTGTGAACACTGAAGAATCCCAAGATCAGCAGGCAAGACTGCCGATGAGCTGCTAGCTCAAGTCCCAAGAACCAGTGGTCAGACGAAAAGGAGCCAGCTGCAGGATCCAGAGCAAGCAAAAGCCCACAATCCTTGCCAGAATGTTCACTTTCATTTGATGCAGGCCACATGCCCAAGAAACTCCCTTTCAACTGATTGGCTACTCACAGCAGATCCTATCACAGAGGTGATCACATTATATAGAGTCTTATCACGGAAGTGATCACATCATTATACAATTGCCAAACTACATCATAACTGCCAAACCACTGACAATCATGGCCCAGCCAAGTTGACACCTGATTTAGGAAATAATATTGGCACCTTGAGCATAGAGAATGTGACCCAGCTGGAGCTGGACTCATAAAAGCTCAGCAAGACTCACAAGAACACATCAACTGGGCTTTGAGGTTTAAACACAATAGATAGAACATTATAGAAAATATCTTTTAGGGAATCTTTCACATAAGCCAGAACAAAGAGACTTTCCACTCTTATCTTTTTCTATTAACATATAGTGAAAAGAAATTTGTTGGACCAATGATGACCCTCCTGACTGTCGTTACTGAAACCTGTACCAATGATGTTTAAGAAAGACAATTCAAAATGTAGGATGACAGTTTCTAGCCAATCTGTGAATAGGTGAAGCTTTCAATTGTTTTGCCCATTTGTAATGTTAATATATACTGATGACTCTGTAACCTTCCTCGGACTCGGACTCGGGCAGACATGGCTCTAGCAGCATGCTTTTTGGTGTTTCCACTTCTGTCTATTCTGTAATATTCTCTGGACTGGGACAGACATGGCTGTGGCAGCATGCTTGTCCATTTTCCCATTCTTGTTTATTCTGTAATGTTCCTTGGACTCAGGCAGAGATGGCTGTGAAACATGCTTTTCCACTTTCCCATTCTTGCTTACTCTGTAGTATTTCCTTGGATTTGGGCAGACATCAGCTCTGGCAGCATGTTTGTCCACTTCCCACTTTTGTCTTTTTTAATATATGCTGAATAAAACTCTCTTTTTGCTTTACTAAACTTTGTGATGTTTTCCCCATAACACACTCTAATGGTCAGAAGGATTTATTGATTTTCCAAGCATATTAATGCTTTATGCTACCAAGTAACAGCAGGCAAACATGAAAAAAACAGGGTTGAGAGCGACAAGCCACAGAGGAATCCATTTTTTGTATTCCAACTAAGCTTTCCTCTTGGTCACTTGGCTATATACTCAGTCTTGAGAGTGCTTTTTGAGAGTGATTCTCTCAGATCATTGTGCAATTTTCCTTTGTTTCTATAACTTAGCAGCCTCACTTGTTCCTTACACCCACTGCCATCAAGTTACCATGGTCACTTTTTCTTAAGGTAAAATCCTATATCTTCTGCAGTATTACTTGGTTTATTAAAAATTTAGCATGTGTTTTAACTGTGTAGTGATTTTTAAAGATTGTTATTGATCCCATTAGTTCTCTGATTATAAAGCTTTGAGTTTTCAGATCCTAATCCCATTTTCCCCATACAGCATATTATATTTAGTGGAGGATGTGAAGTTTTCCAGGAAATGACTGTACCTTTCAATATTATGATATGTCCATGAACCTACCACCCTATTCAGATTATGTGTTCGTTATCTATAGAGTAAATCTTCCTGAGAAGTCTCAACCACATGGAAATGAACTACAAACTGTTAGAAACTAAATCTCCAAAAGGATAAATCTGGCCATAAAAAATAGAGTGCCAGAGCAAACGTAAACCAAATTCTTAGAATACAAATAAATCATCGCTTTGATATCGACTCGATGGCACTGGGTTTTTGATGGGTTTGATATAGAGAGAATTGTTTTGATATCCATATCCATACGTTGATAAATGTATTGAACAAATAAGTAACTACTTTGGATTTGCACTGAGTAATAAAATGAGATAATTTTAGGCATTTTGAGTTCTTATAAAAGAAAATTAAGGTTATAGCTAAAATAAACCTATAGGCTTTATGATACCATGAAAGAAAGTATTTATAAAAATGTAATTAACTAATTATTTGGCAATTAACTTCTCTAAACCTGTTTCCTTGTCTGTAAAACGAGGATAAAAACAATAGGTTCTTAAAGCATTGTTCTGAGGATTAAATAAGACTGTTCATGGAATGCTCTTAACACAGTGCCTGCTCCATGGCAAGTCTTCACTAAACGGTGACAATTACCTTAATTGGCAATTAAAAATTTCACTGTTTAGAACAAGAGTGCATTAACTATCCCCGACATTTTAATGTTCAAATCACATATTATAGATTTTTACTACTCGGTGTCAATCCTTTGAATTTTCTCTCTGAAAATGATAGCTCTCATATAAAGCCAAAATGAACAATTGACTGACCACCCTCTCCAGGTAAGGCACTGTGCCAAGTGTTAAAGTGAATATAAAGAAACATAAGACATGATCCTCACCGACAAAAACTTACAATCTAATCTGATAAACAAGACAGAGGAAAGTAATTGTTCTTGGTGTGGCAAGTGATTGATATTGAATCCTGGACATTTGGGGTATTATGTTGTGAAACTCTGAACCTTACTCAGATCATCTGCTTTAGCAGGCCTCCTGACATTGTGCTAGCAGGGGAAGGAGAGTGCTCTTATTACTGTCAGAAGGGGTCGAAGTTTCCCACTCAGCCTCTGTTGACACCTGTGGGTAGGAGGTGCCTCCCTACTGCTGGATGAGGTGGTAGTGAGACTCCCCACTAGGCCTTCACTGATTCCACCCTGGCTGAGAAGGTCAGGGGTGTCTTATTACTGTTCCCCATGTGGCTTTTACCGAAAACCAGAGAGTTGGAGGCTTGTTCCTATTGGAAGACAATAAAAGTCCTGGCTTCCCACTGGGTCTTCTCTGACACCACCCCTTTGAGGAGGGGAGAAGCATCTCATTATCACTGAGTGAATATGGAAGTCCAGGCTTCCCGTGTGGTCTTTATTGATTCAGCTTGGTGGAGCGGGGAGGTGTATGGAAGAATTTTATAAATATTTCTCCCAGAAGGAGATATTGGCATCTCAGGAAAGACTACCTTTGAAAATACAGTGTACTATACTATATTCTTCATTTATCTATGACATATTAAAAATACTAATTTGCTTATTTTGTTTTTAGGTGCTGTTGAGTCAGTTAAGACTCATATTGACCCCATGTACAACAGAACAAAACACTGCTCAGTCCTGCACCATCCTCACAATCGTTGTTATGCTTGAGCCCGTTATTGCAGCTACTGTGTCAATCCGTCTCATTGAGGGTCTTTCTCTTTTTCGTGGACCCTCCACTTTACCAAGCATGATGTCCTTCTCCAGGGACTGATACCTCCTGATAAAATGGCCAAAGTATATGAGACGTATTTGATTTTAAGGAGCATCCTGGTTGTACTTCTTCCAAGACAGATTTGTTTGTTCTACTCCAACACCACAATTTAAAGGTGTTAAATCTTCTTCGGTCTTCCTTATTCATTTTCCAGCTTTTGCACGCATATGAGGCAATTGAAAACATCATGGCTTGGGTCAGGCACACCTTAGTCTTCAAGGTGACATCTTTGGTTTTCATCGCTTTAAAGAGGTCTTTCACAGCAGATTTGCCCAATGCAACTCATTGCTTGATTTCTTGACTGCTGCTTCCGTAGGTATTGATTTTGGATCCAAGTAAAATGAAATCCTTGACTTCAATTTTTTCTCCATTTATTATGATGTTGCTTATTAGTCTAGTTGTGAGGATTTTTGTTTTCTTTATGTTGGTTTTTTTTTTTTTTATGTTGAGTTGTAATCCGTACTGAAGGCTGTGGTCTTTGATCTTCATCAATAAGGGCTTCAAGTCCTCTTCACTTTCAGCAAACAAGGTTGTGTTATCTGCATAATGCAGGTTGTTAATGAGTCTTTCTTTAGTCCTGATGACCTGTTCTTCATTTAGTCCAGTTTCTCAGATTATTTGCTCGGCCTCCAGACTGAATAAGCATGGTGAAAGGTTAGTGGGATCATCATTGACGACTAATTTGAGATTTAGGGTGATAAACATCTTGCACATGGACACAAAGTTAACATGTAGGATAGAGATTTAACTGTGGATTGTCTTATTCCAAAGCCTGTGTGCTTCATCCCTACCTTACATTGCCTTCCCAACTATTTAGAAGAGAGTAGTTAAGATAAAAAAAAAAAGAAAGAAAAGGAATAACAACAAAGAACAAACAAATTACAGATATAGTCCAGGAGATACAGAAATTTGAAACAGGGAGGATATAAGGGAGAAAGGAGATTTATCTTAAAATATTTTAAGGTTTGTCATAGGGAACAGAAACTTGTGTTTTTTCCCCCTCCCCTTTGGGCAAGTGAATCAAGAATGAAAACAGTGGAAGCCTCAGGGAGATGGAGTCCAGCTCAATGTGGTGATGAACTTTCTAAAGGTTAGAACTGTTCAAAGTCAGACTCTGTTGCCTAGGGAAATTGCGAGTTTCTATTACTGAAAGTTTTTAAGCTGCTTGTCAACTACTTGAGGGATATCTTGTAGAGGGGAAGCAATCATGGGGAGAATGGGCAGAAGAAACCTGAAACCTCTTCTAACACTGAGATTTTAACTAAGGGTCCAAAGCTTCTATTCACAAAATAGCTCCCTATTGTTCTCACTGATACCTGCAATTCCACAATGAAGATGCAAATGAGATAAATCTTTAAGTCATGTCTGATTTAAATGCTTTTTATGCTTTTGGGTGAGTAACTAATTTACTAATTCCTTTCCTGGTATTAGGTTTTGACACCAAATCAGGCAGAAGTAGGACAGGATACCTTCAAAGAGTAAGGGGTTGTTACAAAGAGAAAAGAAGCTTAAAATAAGGGAGAGATGGGAAAACAAAGACTAATTGTTTCATTTTGTTTTGTTGTTATTCCACTTAAATTTAAAAATAGTAAAGGATTCATGAAGGAGAGAATAGACTTGGTGAGACTTCTTTATCCTTCTTGTCTGCCATTTAAAGTAGAATGAAACTCACCAAATAACAGATACATAAGACTGACTTCGTCTGGCTACAGAAACAAATCCTGACCTTGGCTGTATCTAAAGGCTTATAGGTTATCACCAGCTCCTTTCATGAGATTATTCTTCCCAATGTTACTTTTTTAAAAGAAGTATTTGTTGAAAAAGATTGAAATTTATTAGATGTGATGTTGTTTCAAATATAAGCCACATAGAAAAGCTATATAACGTAACAGTGCAACCCATAAAGTGATTGGCGTATTCGTAAGGCTCCTAGCATCATTCTAAATGGCATTTGCTCTGTATGCTTCTTACTTCTGGCTCTTCCCCTAAAGATTCCTTTATTCTTAGTATGAAATCCATGCTGTTCTCGTCCACAGCTCTTTCAAAGCAATAGTTGATGATGGATATGCTTGTATGTTTATATCAGAGATTCTCGAGTGTTGTCCCGGAAACCCTGAGTGTCTGTCTATATGTTGTTTTAAAGAGTCTGTGAGGTCAAAGCAATTTTCATACTAATTCTACGATGTTATTGGTCTTTTCACTCCATTCTTTAATCACCATGCACTGGATTTTTCCAGAGGCTACATGACTTGAACATCACTAATGAAATGTGTGCTCGTGTCTTAAAATTCCTAAATAGTAAATTCTAATACTTTATGTACATATATATATTGCAATAGCTATAACAAACGCTCTTTGGGGTGCTTAAAAAATTTTAAAAGTGTAAGGGGGCTGATCCTGAGATCAAACCGTTTGAGAATCACTGGTTTCCATTGTTTGTGTTAGCATTCCTGGTTGTGTTGTTCTATATACCTTGTTGGACCATAAGCTCTTCAACGGCAGGAACTGTATTTTGGCAATTCTTTATAACTCTCTATCAAGGTGCCTATAGCAGTGATATGGGAACACAATAAATGGCGATAGATGACAAAATGCAGAAAATATTATAATCAGAAAATAACCTTTCTTTGCTAGGAAACATTTATGATATGTAATTTAGTGCCTGCTTTATGATTTGTAGAAAAGTGACTGCTTAAGCCATAAGACAACTTTTATCTATGCTACTCCAAGAGAGGCCTGATGAGTTTGTTTGAGACAGTGCCTAGGCCCATGTTAGGGATCGAATTATGTCCCCCCAAAATATGTACTGTAAGTCCCAACCTCTATGGGTCTGGGTTATGCCTGTGGTTGGAGCTGGGGTGGCGCAGTGGTTAAGAATTTGGCTGCTAACCAAAAGGTCGGCAGTTCAAATCCACTAGGGGCTCCTTGGAAACCCCACGGAGCAGTTCTACACTGTCCTATAGGGTCCCTATGAGTTGGAATTGACCTGAATGCAAAGGGTATACCTGTGTCTATAATCTCTTTTGGGAATGGATTGTCTTTGTTATGTTAATGACACAGGGTTAGCGTAGGGTGTATCTTGAGTCAACCTCTTCTGAGACATGAAAGAGATTAAACAAGCTAGCAGAGGAGAGATGGGAGAAGATAGACACCAGGCCAGATCACCAAGGAGCCAAAGGATAAGGACCTTCCCCCAGGGCTGACAGAGAAAGAAAGCCTTCCTCTAGAGCTGGCACCCTGAATTCGGACTTCTAGCCTCCTAAACTACGAGAAAATAAATTTTTGTTTGTTAAAGCCACTCACTTGTGGTATTTCTGTTACAGCAGCAATAGATAACTAAGACAGCCCACCTCCGAGAAGGATCGGTAGATTCATTAGAGTAAGGATAGCAGGAGAGAAGTGAGGTGATTTATCATTTGCCCAGATCATCACCCCTAGAGGAAGAGTAATAATAGTATCACTTTGGGCAGGTTTACTACTAGCTACTTCCTGCCACATACCCATACACCAGAAAGAAAACCTTTTTCATAGAAATAGTAGGTTAAGAGTATGTGCTCTAGTTTTCAGGAGTAGAATAAAAATAATGTATAGAAGATGATACCTGGCTTTCATCCTCAACATTTCCCCAGACTGTCCTTTTAATATAACCCATTGCCGTCACATCAATTCCAACTCATAGCGACCCTATAGGGCAGAGTAGAACTGCCCCATAGAGTTTCCAAGGAGTGCCTGGTAGATATGAACTGCCAACCTTTTGGTTAACAGCCATAGCACTTAACCACTATGCCACCAGGGTTTCCTTTTAATATAGAAAGACAAATTATATAAGTTAGGTGGTAATACAAGGAGAATAATTTATCTGTTAAAAAATTAAACATATATGAATTTAGCTCTTATTTTGCGCTGAATATTGTACTTTTTTTTTTTATTGTACTAGGTTCTTGGAACAAAGAGATGAAAGACATGGTTCTTGCCATAAATAGATTCATAATTTAATAATGATTTAATATTTTAATCCAAAAATGAAGCCTTCAGTTCCTTCAAATCCTCTGGTTCTACCCTCAAACAAAGGTGTTTGTCCTGGGACACTTGTTCCTTTTCCAGTCTTACTGAAAAGTGTGTTCCAATCCTTTTGTTCTCCAGAATAACTTAATTTGTAAAAAACAAAATAACAAAACAATCCTGAATAAGAGCAACTGGACAAACATAGGTACCAGAGTCCCTGGGTGGTGCAGACGGTTAAGCTCTCTGCTGCTAACTGATTCGAGTCTACCCAGAGGCACCTCAGAAGAAAGACCTGGAGATCTACTTCTGAAAAATCAGCCGTTGAAAATCCTACGGATCATAGTTCTGCTGTGATATGCGTAAGGTCATATTTATACCAAAGATGTATGTCATGATAAGACATTTTGTGGTCTTTGCCTATTTGGAGGCTACAATTTGTAAGCAGACTCTGGTTTTCATTATTTTAAAAAGAATATTTTTTTTTTCCTTTTCAAAGTAAAGAGAAAGAAATATTTATACGTGGTTTTTAAATGCAACATTTTCAAACTTGTAACTAGAGGCCCAAGTGGGAAAACTAGTTTGACAATCTTCATTTGACCTCTGTGGTATGGAATGTCTCCTTTTTATTGTACAAGTTAGTTCTTTTTATTTCTTTGCAATCCATGTATGGCCCATCTCCTTTCTCCTGTTACAGTCCTTGCTTTTTAATTAGGCTTGCGCTTGCTAATGCACAGCTGATTGTAGGGGAATATTTTAGGTTTTATTTTAACTGCAATAAAATAGTCTCGTGCTAAATATTTGCAAAGGTCAAACTTTTTACACGAAGAAAGCATTTCAACAGAGAATAAAAGGATACAATGGAATAACTTTCTATACACCTAGCACTTGGTAAGTACTCAATAAATATGTGTCCAGTGATTGAAAGATGATCATAGGTCGCAGTGCAACCGCACCATCAAAACATGTATTTTAATGTTGTCTTTAGTTAATTCAGTTAAACATTTGCTGAGCGCATTCTATGTGCCAGATACAGTGCAGGTGATAAAAAATTATTAGAATGTTTTGCCTTCAAATAACTCAGAGTCTGGAGGAAGGGACCAACTTCTAAACAGATATTTTCAATATAATGGGGTGGTAAGAATGAAAATGGTATACATAAATATATGGGAACAAAAGTTTTGGGTTCTCTAACCCAGACTCAGAGGATCAGGAATGGCTTTAAAATGAATTAACACCTGCCTGAGCATTGAAGTTCATGCCAGTTGTTGAAGAGAATGGGGAGAAGAAGGGCAGTGAAGGCACAGAGAACCCAAGAGTAAAGGCACAGAAAAATAAGCAGTTGAATCAACATCTGTGAGAAGGGAGGACTGGGAGGGGGGATATCTGGAAGTAGAGAGGCCAGTAAGGATCTTGAGGAACTGAAAGTCCATTTAATTGGTCCAGGATAGAAATATAGGGTAAAGGCAAATTGGCCTAGAAAGGGGCAAACAGGTCTTACCTTTTTCTCTGCAATTCTTCTCTGTTGAGAGGGACCTCAACACCTGCAATTGACCTTAGAAGAGGATGTTCAGTCCACTGGGGTTACAGGAAAAGGACCAATGTACAACGGAAGTGTTAGGAGCAAAGTTTCTTCCTCTCATCTGTGCTACTCTACTCCCATGTAGAAGCCATACTTACATCAAGATCACAGATCCAACTGGAACACTCCTCTTCCATGGGGGCAGCTCCCTCTTTGGATTGCTTTCCATCTGCATTATCTCCCTTTGGTGGTTACTTGCTGCAGCTCCCTGCTATTGGTCTGGTAATTCTCCATGCTTCTGGTACAGCAAGAAGCACTTGGGAGGAAACGTCTGCCCAAAATAGAGCAATCTGGATGGAATCGAGGAGAAAGAGGGGTGGAATAATCTGCTTAAACTTTTAATCAAGGCCTAAATATAGATGGATAAACTGATTCTCCAACAGGATTCAGCCAAGATCAGCACAGCAAGAGGGGAAAAAGTGCTTGGAATTTGGACAGTCCCCCCTTGGGGTCCATTTTCCTTCTTCTTGCACCACTCCAATATTCTACCAGCTTAATCCTGAATTCTTAAAGGGAGGCTCTGGTCCTCCTGAGGCCTCAGGTCATCCTTTCTTCTCCCTGAGAATTATTATGGTTAAGGATACAAATGTTAGGTTACAGGCCCTCCCCAAGCTCACTTGTGCCTTACCTATAAAGATGGTAGGCATCTCTAGCTTTTAGAACTGAGAAGATCTAGCTTGCCTATCAGAACTTGAGTGATTTGCTGACAACAGCCCTGACACAAATAGTTTTCAACAGCAGTTATTTTACTGAGCTGAACTTTCTTAGCATATCAGATCATTACTCTTAAGTACAAATATGTAGTCTTAGTGGAGTAACGGGGCATAGCCTGTATTGGATTTTGATAGTTCTGCCATTTGGTTCAGCAGCAACTTGACCCTGAGTTAATTAGTCTGATAATTCCTGCTGGCTGTTTAATCAGAATACTGCAACTTTCAACACCATCAGTAATTTAGTTCATTTGTCTTTATTATGATTCCATGATTATTTCTGGTTGGAAGACTAGTATTTTTGATAATTGTAATATTAGTGATGAATGGCAACAATAATGTCTGTGTAAAGAATATTCATTAGTATATATACAATAATATCATGGGTTTTAAAAATAAATTCCCTTGAAGGAAAGGAGATAGCAATTCCTTCTGTAATATTACAACCATCTTTCCTATTTTTTAATAATTAAAGCTACCATCAATGATAAGAAAACATTCAACCCAAGAGGAGAAAACACAATTTCTTCCCCAAAAGAGTTTTAATATTTTAGAAAATTATACGAATAACTTTATAAAAAGCACAGGATTTTTTTTTTTAAAAAGAAACTCCTCTAATCTAGTTTCTTAACAAATCAGTCACTTATAATTTCCATGTTTTTTTCCCCATCTTGTTTGCACGCATAACCAATTTTATGTAGTTGCAATTACAGTGTAGATTCCATTTTGAATTCTGCCTTTTTTCACTTAGCATTATTCTCCCATAATAATTTAAAGAGAGTTTAATTTATGGTTATTTCAAATGTAGAAAATATAATTTTCTAAACTGTACTTATGTCCTCGATTTAAATATTTTAATGACCAACCCAAATCATCAAATGTACTCTAGATAAGGGTGCGTTGTACTTAATGTTTAACATCGCAGGAAGAAGCTTGCATATACATTAGATTAAAGTCAAATGGACATGCAAGGGGAAATGAGGACATTAAAAGCCGGTGATCTTTATACATTTGGAAAGTTTTCTACAGTCAGATGTACTTCTAGAACTGGTTAGTCTGGCTGCTAACTTTTCATACCCTGAACTAATTCAGCCAATGGGAAAATTGTACCTTTTGGCAGATGATTTAACATGTGCACCTCATTTATACTTGAACTTGCTATGATTCAGATAGCGTTATCCTAAAGGATGTTAAGAAATTGTTCATTTTCTGTGTCAGCGAAAAATGAGGAAAGGCCAACTACATTTCGCCTGAAGAGAGTCATGTCAGAACTGACGTCTTGGCAGATACAAAAATGCAAGTTAGATATTTTAACAGGGCATACTAAAACTAATGAACTGAGGACCAATATACACTGCTACATTGTATTAAAGGGGCATCTACTGAATTACAAATGTTAAAAGATATGCTTTATTAGTTGCCGTAGAACCCTTTTTCATTTTAGTTTATCAGTTAAAGAATAAATTTGCTTTCCTTTTGTCCTTCTTAACCCTTATTTTAAAATGAGACTTAGGAACATATACTTAAAAAAATTAGTTGTTCTAATATAACACATTAAAAGGAAAATCGGTTATATTTATCAAGGAAGCAGAAAATCTGAACAATGAATGCTTGGTAAAGTAGCTCAGTAAGACCTTTTGTAAGCAATATTGTGCTTTAATCTAAAAAACTAATATGATACTTGGGTATTTTGAAATTCTACGGTTATTTTCAATCCACTGTGTATTTGACTCTTATTAACATATGGCATCCAATTTTAATTTCTGTATTTCCAGGGTGGCTTTTTTTTATCCAGAGAATTTCTAAAACAGTCTTAGTGTTGATTAACCTGAGCCCCTTGGCCATCAAGTTAATTCTGACTGAAAGCTACCCTATAGGACAGAGCAAAACTGTCCCATAGGGTTTCTAAGGAGTGGCTGGTGGGTCCAAACTGCTGACCTTTCGGTTAGCAGCCGCGCACGGTGCCATCAGGGCTCCTAGAATTGATTAAGGGGATATTAATTGAAAGATTAAATCTGATTGGGTTGTTTTTCTTGGAGGAAGAACTAAGGTGGTTACTTATTATTCTTGTCAGGTTTATTGGTTATTACACTGGTCAACGAGAGCAATTTCAGTTACCTCAATTTTGGTTGAAACGGTAGTTCTCAAAGTGTGTGGCATCAGTGTCTCCTGGGAATTTACGAGACTTACTGAATCAGAATCTCTGAGGGAGAGCCTAGCAATCTGCTTCTGGCAAGCCCTCAGGTGCTCAAATTTGAGAACTATTGTTTTAGAAATAGGTTAGGGAAAAGAGCAGATACCAAAAACAAAACTTGTTGCCGTCGAGTTGATTCCAACTCATAGCAATCCTATAGGGCATGGTAGAACCGCACCATAGGGTTTACAAGGATCAACTGGTGGATTTGAACTGCTGACCATTTGCTTAGCAGCTGAGCTCTTAAACATTGCGCCACTAGAGCTCCATATTGAAAAATAGAGATAAAAAAAAAGTATGACTAATTTGCTTTGACCTTAAGAACTTTTCAAAGTATGGTGGTTATGTTGCATGAGTATATTAAAGGACATTTCAGTACTTCTAGCTTTGTAGCTATTTAGACTAGGAACCAATTATTGCTTTACTGAGTCAGACTCATTGTGTAGTCTAACAAGAGCACTCTGTGCTCTGTATTCCCAGCCATGTGCACGGAGGGGCAGACATGTTGACTCTTGAGGTCATCTCAAGTGGGAGGGGGCGGTCTCCCAAACAGCTTCATTACCTCCATCATAACTTTTTCAAAACATTAGAACATTTGCATGTTACCTCTTATAGTCTTCTTAACTCCCTCCCTCAAAAAACCCCAAGGATATATATAATTTTCATCCACTTGGAAGCATAATGGGCATTCTGCCTGGAGTTGAAGAGTTGAACCAGCTCTCTTTAAACTCCTCCCCTCTTTTTGATCCTGCAAGAGCTTTGAAAATGAGAAAGGCACTGCTATTCAAATGTGAAATAAAAATGTAAGAAACGTTATTAACCTCTTTTTCCCTCAACATTTTTTTTTTTTTTTAAAGCATGAGCAGGAACTAGCCTAGAGATCAGAAAGGAAATGTCTTTCCTCCACTTGGCTTCCACAGTGGCCCTGAGTTTACTCCTGAAAAATGTTTTCTGTGCTATCTGTAACTACATCTAAGTAGCCTGGTGACCTACATCTGAAATATCAGCTGTTGAAAACCCAGTGGAGCACAGTTCTACTCTGACATACATGAGATAACCATGAGTCAGAGTTGACTCCATGGCGACTGGTTGTATTGGGCCTACCAGGTGTAAACTCTTGGAGTACAAGGGCCACATGTTTCCTCTCTGTATTTGCTACATCTTGGTACTCAGCAGGAAGCTCTGCAGCCAGGAACTCAATGAATGTGTTTTTTGTGAATGAGTTTAGTTGAGCTTAAGAGGGAGTCCATAAAGGCCTACTCTGACCGCCCCATTAAAACACAGAGCTTGCCCCTCAGCCCCCATTCCCCTCTCTGCTTTATTATTATTCCCATAGCACTCGTCACTTTCTCACATGCCATATCTTTTACTTATTCAGTTTATGTGTGTTTTTCTCAGTCTAACACAAGTGGAGAGAGATTTACTTGTTTGATTCACTGCTGTGTCTTTGCTCCAGACCACATAAAATAGTCCCTGGAACAAAGAAAAGCCAAAAAAAAATCCATTGCCGTCAAGTCAATTCTAACTCATGGAGACCCTATAGGACAGAACAGAACTGCCCGTTAGGTTTTCCAAGGAAAGGCTGGTGCATTCGAACTGTTGACCTTTTGATTAGCAGCCGTAGCTCTTAACCACTAAGCCACAAGGGTTTCCAATGGAACAAAGGAGGCAGTCCATAAACAGTAACTGAATGAATGAATGAAGAATTGCTGTCACAACATTCACTAATTCATTCAAGAGCTACTCACTGAGCACCGTTCTATTCCAAGCACTGAGCCTAGTGCTGAGAGTACGATGTTAAATGATGGGTTTTGCCCCCCTCCTCACAGAGTGTACAGTTTAGTGTTACCCTGCCCATTCTAAGTCCCATTGCACTTTATTCACCTGTAGAGTCAGACTGTGTATTACAGTAAGAGTTCTCTCCTGTAGAAAAGCATTCCTCATGTCTTAGTTATCTAGTGCTGCCGTAACAGAAGTACCACAAGTGGATGGCTTTAACAAAGAGAAATTTATTTTTTCACAGTCTAGGAGGCTAGAAGTCTGGATACAGGGTGCCAGCTCCAGAGGAATGCTTTTTCTATTTGTCAGCTCTAGGGGAAGGTCCTTGTCATCAATCTCCCCCCAGTTGATGAGCTTCTCAATGCAGGGACCCCGGGTCCAAAGGGTGCACTATTTCTCCTGTTTCTTCATTCTTGGTTTCATGAAGTCCCCTGTCTTCTTGCTTCCCTCTTTTATATCTCAAGAGAGATTGACTCAAGACACACCCCAATCTTGCAGATTGAGTCCTGCCTCATTAACATAACTACCTCTAATCCAGCCTGCTTAACATCATAGAGATAGGATTTACAACGCATCGGAAAATCACATCAGATGGCAAATTGTTACCGGAAAAAGGTTCTTGCCTCTCACTGGTCAAGAATGAGCAGGTGAGGCACGCGGAATTTTCCACATGAGTAAAGCTTTATAGAAGAGGCTTGCAAGTGGAGATGAGGAGGGCCTAAGCAAAGCATACCTCTGTCTCACAGAACAAAAGACGGGCCTGGGTTTTTAACAGTTCTTGGGCAGAAAAGATTCATGTTTATTTATAGGTACAGGCTGGGATATGTTAACTAAGGTGCTCACGCAGCAGCTTTCCAAGATGGCTCCTGTCCCGGATGCCTCCGGGATTCACAGCAGGACTTATTATGGGATGTCACACCTGCACAGTCTCTCTCTCCCCAGGTTCGATTCCCTGGCTGCTGCTGCAGCCCCTCACTGTCACTGGTGGAAGGTCACACAGCAGTCACAGGTGGATGTTCTGTGCATGTCACTGGGGCTGGTTTTCTCCAGCTGCTTCTGAAAGACAACTTTAAAGAAGTTTTTGGGCTATTTTCTGATACCCTACCCCATTGTTCTGGGGAATGGCTTTGTTTCTGCTCACTGGCCCATTTCCTGTACTTTGTTTGCAGATTTGGGGTACCCTCTGTTCCCTGTCTTAAAAGTGGTAAATAGTCACACTATACTGGAAATCATGGCCAAGCCAAGTTGACGCATTTTGGGGGGACACAATTCAATCCATAACACCTCAGTAAAGAACAGAGCAGTGGTTCTTAAAGCGTACTCCCTAGACCAGCAGCATCAGCATCACTTGGGAAGTTGTTAGACATGAAAAATCTCAGATTCCAACCTAGAACAGCTGGATCAGAAACTCTGGGCAGAAGGCCCAATAAACAGGGGTTTAACAAGCCTTCCAGGTGATTCTGATGCACTGTCAAGTTTGGGAGCCACTGGAGTAGAGAACAGAATTCTAAAGGCATCAGGAGAGTACTTTTGACAAAGAAATTGGGGGCTACAAGTAGCCCCCTGACTTACAGTGTAATTGAGTTATGATGAACTGCACTTACGACCTTCCGTCATCTTTTTTTGTACATCTTATCATTTTTTTTTATATCATTAGTAGTATGTACTACATACAATGTTTCAGCGTGTAATTTGCTGATGTTATCAATCTCATATATTGGCTCGCAGATGTTCAATGCTGATTTATAAAGATAACTGATAATAAAAGGCAATGCTATGAAAACAAAACAAAAAGAGGTATCCGACTTATGTTAGAACCGACTTATGACAGAGTCATCAGAACAGAACTCTGTTGTAATTCAGGGACTGCCTGTATTAACTGTTCAATTTATTGTATGTGGTATATAGCATTTCCAAAAACAACTTATCAGGAAAAGAATAAATAGTATTTGCATTCATTTCCTATTGCTGTTATGACAAATTACCACCAAGTTAGTTGTTTAAAACAGCACAAATTTATCGTTATCTTACAGTTCTGTAGGTCAGGAGTCTGGAAATGAGTTCTGCTGGGCTAAAATCAAGATGTCAGCAGGGCCATGCTCCTTCCAGAGCCCTAGGGGAGCCTTGCATATGCCACCTGCTTTCCTTGGCTCACTTCCCTTCCTCCATCCTTAGAGTCAGCAGCGGAGTATCTTCAGCCCTCTCTGACTCTGTCCCTCCTGCTTCCCTCTTCCACTTACAAGGGCCCTAGTGATTACATTGTGATAGTGATTACATCCCAGATAATCCAGGATAATCTTCCCATCAGGAGATCCTTAATGACATCTGCAAAGTCCCTTTTGCGTTTAAGGTAACATATTCACAGATTCTGGGGACTAGAGTGTGGACATCTTTGGAGGGGGGCTATTATTCTTTTGACCACAGGATTTATTAGGATAGAATAAAACACCAAGTAGCTCATGTTTTAGGAATGTATTACTCTAGATTGGCAAAGCAATTGCTTGAGGAATAACAAAAAGCAGCAATTACAGAGATCTAGGCAGAAGGAAGGCCTTTAGGATCTATTAAAATCCATTAAAAATGAAACATTTTATGTGGCTAGTAGTAATGAAGATAGATGGTTATACCTATTAGATTTACGGTCACTGAAACTATGGAGCAAGGTCAGTCCTATGGACAGGTGGGATAGGCAGTTCCATTTATGGGTTGACATAGCTGGAATTATTCTAGGGTTTGGGGAAGATCCTATCTATGCTAAAATATCTTGAGCTCTCTTTATCTAAGCAAGTTTATCTTGAAAGCAGAGAAACATGTAGAGAGGGCCATTTCTAATTAAGGCCCAAGCCAGTTCTCTGCTTCAACATGATTTATATATGAAATTCAGTTAAAATGGACTTGATTGATTGCGTGGAAGAAGAAAAGCCACAAAAAGCACAGCCTGAAGCACCATTTACTAGAAGTATGAGGCTCAGTTTCCTTTTCTGTAAAATCCAGTTAATGATTCTTACATCACAGAATTATTGTGCAAATTAACAGATATAATGCATCTAAAACACTTATCAGAAAGCTTGAAACAGCTAATAGTTCAAGAAGCGCTAGCTGTACTTATTAGCATGTTGTCTTCATTATTGTTATTTATTATAAGTCTGATACTTTTTGGAAAGTCCGTGGGTGGTACAAACGGCAATGTGCTTGGCTGCTAACCGAAAGGTTGGAGTTTCAAGTCCACCCAGAGTGCCTTGAAAGAAAGGCTTAGCGATCTAATTCTGAAAAATCAGCCATTGAAAGCCCTCTGGAGCACAGCTATTCTCTGACACTCATGGGGTTGCCACGGGTCGGGGTTGACTTGATGGCAACTGGTTTGTGAAGATAATGCATGGGAATACTATTGCATTCCTTTGCTTTGTTGTTGGTGATGGATTTTTAAAGCGTGAATATATGCTAACATTTTTGTTTAGTAATACCTCGGGCAGCCTATAGTTGAGCCTGAGCCCTGGTGGCACAGTGGTTAAGCGCTTGGGTAGTAACCTAAAGGTTGGCAGTTTGAACCCATCAGCCACTAGGCGAAAAAAAAATGGAAACCCTATGGGGCAGTTCTACTCTGACCTATAGGGTTGCTATGAGTCAGAATCGACTCAACAGCAGTGGGTTTGTGTTTGCTTTTGGTTTTGGGCAACTGTATTTTCTTTCCCTCAACCTACTTCTTCAATCTCAGTGGGCACTGAGGAAGTAAGGTAGAAGATCTCCACAAATAAAAATAGGGAGGGCAAATGATGTACTCAGGGAAGTAGTAACAGAAAAACTTAAGTTATGCCACAGTTTTGCTAAGGGTTACTCAAATTAAAACCTGAGTGACTTCATGCCACATCATCACTGCACAGCTCCCATCATACTAAGTGTTCAATAAACGTTTACTAAATGAGTGGGGTTCTCTCCCTTCCTGGTCACCACTCAACTGTTTTCTTAAGTCATAGCCTCTGTCTTAGGCTGGGTTCACTAGAGAAGCAAAACCAGTAAAGTGTATACATATATATATGTATATATATATATAAAAAGATTTATACCAAGGAAATGGCTCACATAGTTGTAGAGGCTGGAACTCTAAGAAGGTAGAAGAGCTAGCTTTGTCTTGGCAGACAGTGGCGTCAAGGCTGATAAGTAGAGAGTATGCCCTTTAAAAGAAGAGAGGCAGAGAAAAACATGCGGACCAAAATGAGAACGCGGAGTATGCTGAACCAACATCCTTTTCCTATAGGACAGGAAAAATGAAAGAGGAAGCTTCCATTAAGGAGTTTTAAATCAAGGGAAAGTCATGGCTCTGTTAATCTGAAGAGGCTAGAAACAAATACTCAGAGAAAAAGCTTAAGAATAGAGAGATGGACCCCTGGGTGCTCTGTTAACCCAGAGCTAAAACCATTCCCAAAGCCCACTCTTCAAACAAAGATCGGACTGGACTATAAAACATAAAATAATACTTGTGAAGAGTGTGCTGGAATTGCTTGTGGCTGTTGTGTGCCATTGAGTCGATTCTGACTCACAGTGATGCTATGGGACAGTGTAGAACTGTTCCTAGCGTTTCCTGGGCTGTAATCTTTATGGGAGCAGATAGCGAGGTACTTTCTCCCGTGCAGCAACTGGTGGGTTCAAACCTCTGACCTTTCGGTTAGCAGCTGAGCGCTTAATCATAAGAGCTTAGCCACCAACAGTTAGCCCCTAATCACCAAATAAATCATAATTTCTTAATCTCCAGTTCATTAAACCTCTCTGAAGCAATTGACCCTACTGACTTGTTGCCAAAATATGACCTTTAGTGTTTCTATCTAGAAATACTTAATTAAACAAATACTTACTGAATGGTTACTGTGGACATGCAACATCCTAAGAGAACAAACAAACAAAAAAACCCATTCCGTCCAGTCGATTCCGACTCAGCAACCCTATAGGTCAGAGTAGTACTGCCTCATAGGGTTTCCAAGGAGCGGCTGGTGAGACTCAAATTGCTGACATTTGGGATAGCAGCCGAATTCTTAACCACTGCGTCACCAGGGCTCCATAAGAGAATTAAAAAAAAAAAAAAGAGAGAGAGAATAAAGTGGTGAGCAAAAAGAGATTAGATCCTTGGCTCTTGTGGAGGCTGAAGTTCAATTGGGGGAAAAGGAGAGAGAGAAAGGAGAGAGAGTCACTTCATCACACAGATGGCAAATATAGCATTGCAGCTGTGACAAGTCCTACAGGGAAAGCCTCTCACAGGGAGATGTGACATCATCAGGTTAGGTCAGGCAAGGCTACTTCTGTGGGTCATTTTATTTTATTTTTTATTGTACTTTAGATGAAGATTTACAGCACAAACTAGCTTCTTATTAAACACTTAGTACCCATATTGTTTTGTGACATTGGTTGCCAACCCCAGAACATGTCAACACTCTCCCCTTCTCAAGCTTGGGTTCCTGTCCTCTCTTGCTTTCTTGTCCTTGTGCCTGGGCTGGTGTGCCCCTTTAGCCTAGTTTTGTTTTATGGGCCTGGCCTGTCTAATCTTTGGCTCAATGGTGAACCTCAGGAGTGACTTCAGTACTGAGCTAAAAGGGTGTCTCGGGTTCATGCTCTGGGGGTTTCTCCAATCTCTGTCAGACCAGTAAGTCTAGTCTTTTTTTTGTGAGTTAGAATTTTGTTCTAAATTTTTCTCCAGCTCTGTCTGGGACCCTCTGTTGTGGTCTCCTGTGGGTCATTTAAGTTGAGTTCTGAATCAACCAGGTGAAGAGAAAAACGGAAGGCTGTTTAAGCAAAGGGAGTACTATGTTCAAAGTGCCTATGCAAGTAGATAGTATGAGGGATTGAAAAAAAGCCCTGTTGGTTGGAGTAGAGAGAGTTAAAGGGTGCCTCTGGGGGTGCTAGGAGGGAGATACCTCACAAGCCAGATCACCAGAGCTTTACAAGTCACGTTTAGGAGTGAACAATGCAAACCTATTGAAGATTTTTAGGTGGGTGGCAAAATCAGATTTATGTTTTGAAAGAACTGCTCTGGCTGCATTGTTAACAGATTAAGGGGAGCCAGAATAGCCAGGAAAGCCAGCTGGGAGGCTATTACCAAGGGCAGGCAAGAGATAGTAGCTCGCCCCCCAAAAATGGTTTTTTGTTGTTAGGTGCTGTGGAATCTGTTCCAATTCAAAGCGACCCTATGTACAACAGAACGAAACACTACCCAGTCCAGTGCCATCCTCACAATCATTGTTATGCTTGAGACCATTGTTGCAGCCACCCTGTCAATCCATCTTGTTGAAGGTCTTCCTTTCCTTAGCTGACCCTCTGCTTTACCAAGCATGGTGTCCTTCACCAGGGATTGATAACTCCCAATAATATGGCCAAAATATGTGGGATGTAGTCTCACCATTCTTGCTTCTAAGGAGCATTCTGATTGTGCTTCTTCCAGGACAGATTTGTTCTTTCTTTTGACAGTCCATGGTATATTCAATATTCTTCGCCAACACCACATTTCAAAGTCATCAAATCTTCTTTAGTCTTCCTTATTCATTGTCCAGCTTTCCCATGCATATGAGGCGATTGAAAACACCATGGCTTGGATGAGGCGCACCTTAGCCTTCAAGATGACGTCTTTGCTTTTCAACATTTTAAAGAGGTCTTTTACAGCAAATTTGCCCCATGCAATGTGTCTTTTGATTTCTCGATTGCTGCTTCCATGGGTGTTGATTGTGGATCCAAGTAAAATGGAATTCTTGACAACTTCAATCTTTTCTCCATTTATCATGATGCTTATTGGTCCAGTTGTGAGGATTTTTGTTTTCTTTATATTGAAGTGTAATCCATACTGAAGGCTGTGATCTTTGATCTACGTCAGTAAGGGCTTCAAGTCCTCTTCATTTTTAGCAAGTAAGGTTGTGTCATCTGTGTAACACAGGTTGTTAATGGCTCTTCCAATCCTGATGCTGTGTTCTTCTTCATATAGTCTGGCTTCTTGGATTATTTGCTCGGCATACAGACTGAATAAGTGTGGTGAAAGAATACAACCCTGACACACACTGTTCCTGAATTTAAACCACGCAGTATCCCTTTGCTCTGTTCAAATGACTGCCCCTTGATCTATGTACAGTTTCCTCATTAGCACAATTAAGTGTTCTGGAATTCCCATTCTTCACAATGTTATTCATAATTTGTTATGATCCACAGTCAAACGCCTTTGCACAGTCAAAAAAACACAGGTAAACATCTTTCTGGTATTCTCTGCTTTCAGCCAGAATCCATCTGACATCAGCAGTGATATCCCTGGTTTCACATCATCTTCTGAATCCGGCTTGAATTTGTGTCAGTTCCCTGTTGATATACTGTTGCAGCTGCTTTTGAATGATCTTCAGCAAAATTTTACATGCATGTGACAGTAATGATATTGTTTGATAATTTCCACATTTGGTTGGATCACCTTTCTTGGGAATAGGCATAAATAAGGATCTCTTCCAGTCAGTTGGCTAGATAGCTGTCTTCCAAATTTCTTGGCATAGATGAGTGAGCACTTTCAATGCTGTGTCCGTTTGTTGAAACATCTCAGTTGGTATTCCACCAATTCCTGGACCCTTGTTTTTGCCAATGCCTTCAGTGCACCTTGGACTTCTTCCTTCAGTACCATCGATTCCTGATCATATGCTACCTCCTGAAATGGTTGAACGTCGACCAATTCTTTTTGGTATAGTGGCCCTTGTAGTCTTCCATCTTCTTTTGATGCTTACTGTGTCATTTAACATTTTCCCTGTCTTTCTTTTGCTTTAGGTACTCTACCTTCAAGGGCAAGTTTCAAAGTTCTCTTCAGACATCTATTTTGGTCTTTTCTGTCTTTCCTGCCTTTTTAATGACCTCCTGCTTTCTTCATGTATGGTGTCCTTCATGTCAATCCATAACTGATCTGGTCTTCGGTTATTAGTGTTCAACATGTCAAATCTATTCTTGAGATGGTTTCTAAATTCAGGTGGGATATACTCAAGCTCATACTTTGGCTCTCGTGGACTTGTTGTAATTTTCTTCAATTTCAAACTGAATTTGAATGTGAGCAACTGATGTTCTGTTCCGATGTTGGCCCCTGGCCTTGTTCCCACTGATGATATTGAGCTTTTCCATCATCTCTTTCCACAGATGTAGTTGATTTGATTCCTGTGTATTCCATCTGGTGAGGTCCATGTGTATAGTCACCATTTATGTTGATGAAAAAAGGCATTTGCAATGAAGAAGTCATTGGTCTTGCGAAATTCAATCATGCGATCTCCGGCATCATTTCTATTACCAAGGCCATGTTTTCCAACTACTGATCCTTCTTTGTTTCCAACTTTTGCATTCCAATCCCCAGTAATTATCAATGCATCCTGATTGCATGTTTGATCAATTTCAGACTGCAGAAGTTGGTAAAAATCTTCATCTTTGGCCTTAGTGGTTGGTACATAAATTGGAATAATAGTTGTATTAAGTGGTTTTCCTCATAGGCGTATGGATAGTGTATGGATATTACCTATCATTGACAGTGTTGTACTTCAGGATAGATCTTGAAATGTTCTTTTTGTTAACATTTAAAAAATCTGTATAGCATATCAACAACTAAGGGGAAGATAAGATTTCTTTCCACTTCTAAGCGTGATGCTGTGATATTTTAGGTACTAAAGAAGAGCTAGTAGTTTTTTTCTAGTTTCACATTGGCTTATTTAACAGCTAGAGGTAATGTTTGTTGTAAGGTGTTTGAAATGTTCAAGTTGTCATTCTCAGCTTAGTAGACCATATGATTGTCTGATTCAAAATGACCAATTACCAGTCCATTTCAGCTCACTACCCCACCCCCAGTGCCATCGAGTCGATTCCGACTCATAGCAACCCTGGAATGTTTATGCATTCCATTTTTAACAATTTCCAATTTTCCTAGATCCATACTTTGTACATTCCATGTTCCAATTATTAATGGCTGTTTTTTCAGCTGTTTCTTCTCGTTTTGAGCTGTGCCACATCAGGAAATGAAGGTCCTAAAAGCTTGACTCCATCCACATCATTAAGGTCAACTCTAGTTTGAGGAGGCAGCTCTTCCCCAGTCCTATATTGAGTGCCTTTCAACCTGAGGGGCTCACCTTCAGGCACTGTATCAAATAATGTTTTTGCTGCTATTCATAAGATTTTCACTGGCTAATTCTTTTCAAAAGCAGGATGCCGAGTCCTTCTTCCTAGTCTATCTTAGTCTGGAAGCTCAGCTGAAACCTGTCCACCATGGGTGACCCTGCTAGTATTTGAATACTGGTAGCATAGCTTCCAGCATCACAGCAACATGCAAACCCCTACAGTACGACAAACTGACAGACTCATGGTGGAAAAATGGTAGTGAAGGACTAAATAAAATAACTGATTTAACAGTGCCTGGTATACATTGGGAAACCCTGGTGGTGTAGTGGTTAAATGCTACAGCTGCTAACCAAGAGGTGGGCAGTTCAAATCCGCCAGATGCTTCTTGGAAACTATGGGGGCAGTTCTACTCTGTCCTCTAGGGTTGCTATGATTTGGAATCGACTGGACGGCAGTGGGTTTGGTTTGGTATACATTGGGAAACCCTGGTAGCATAGTGGATAAGTGCTAGGCTGCTAACCAAAAGGTCATCAGCTTGAATCTACCAGGTGCTCCTTGGAAACCCTATAGGACAGTTCTACTCTGCTGTATAGGGTCACTATGAGTCAGAATTGACTGTATGGCAGAGGGTGGTTTGGTATACACTGGGGAGCCCTGGTGGCACAGGCTGGCAAGGGGAGTTTGTCAGGCACTTCTTGGAAACCCTGTGTAGCAGTTCTACTCTGCCCTGTTGGGTTGCTATGAGTCAGAATGTACTTGACAGAGAGGGTTTTTTTTTTTTTTGCACACATTGGCAATTAGGAGTTAATTTTCGTCTTTATTTATTGGTAAGTATTTTTCAAATGAAACCCTGGGTGGTACAAACGGTTAACTCTTGCGGCTACTAACCAAAAGGTTGTATATTTGAGTTCACCCAGAGGCTATTCACAAGAAGAGGCTGCCAATCTAATTGCAAAAAATCAGCCATTGATATCCCCATGAGGCATATTTCTATTTTCCCACAGCTGGGGTCGGCATGAGTTGGAATCAACTCTAAGTCAATCGATATTCTTCAAACAGACTAGACCTTAGCACCTTTGCATACCACCTGTGATACACTTTCATTACCAAACCAAACCAGAGTCCCTGCCCCGTGCGCAGAGTTCCAATTACTGGGCACCGGTCTTTGAGAAAGTAGTTTTATTGTGAAGCAATGTGTAAGGAGCCAGGAGGAAAATTCATCAGATCTGACTCCTTGAGGCCTGGGCGAGGCTGTATTTTATGGTGGTTAGTTTTAGGGAATCTATACCTATTCACATAAATTCCAGGAAAGGTGTGTTTATTCATTTGGGGCGCAGTCAGGTGCCAACACAGTAGTCATATGTCCCATGTTAAAAAAATGGCGGTGTTAGCATAATCGGCCAGGGAGTTTCCCTAGGGGAAACATCACAAGGTCACTCTGAGGACAAGCTGGGCACCTTCTGCACGTGTCAGGTGGGCCAAAACTGGCTGGAACCGAGTCTGGCTGGGTGTCTTTCTTGTATTTTAGGGCCTGGTTTCTGAAAAACAACATAAAGGAAGTTACTCAGGATTCCAGAGGATTTTTACAATCAGCAGGGCGGAGTCTTACCAGATTCCCAGGGTTGGGGTCTGGTTAAGCTTTCACAACCGCACTTTATTTTTCCCTTGACACTTACCCCAATCTGATTTCTTACCTTGGTATGGTACCCTGCCTTTATCTTTCTCATAGAATTTATCATACTGCTTTAAATTTATTCTTTGCTTGTTTGTCTCCAACAAAACGTTGGCTTCTTAAATATGGACAATGTCTTATATCAGTGGTTCTCAAATGTGCATAAGAATCACCTAGGCATGAAAGGAGAGACTGGAAGGAGGGAGTGGGCTGACTCATTAGGGAGAGAGTAAACGGGAGTATGTAGTAAGGTGTATATAAGCTTACATGTGACTGAGTTGATTTGTAAACTTTCACTTAAAGCACAATAAAAATTATTTTAAAAAAAAAAAGAATCACCTAGGGATTTTGTTGAAAAACATGTTCTCATTCACTAGGTCTGAAGTGGGATCCGAAATCATTTGCTTATGAAATGATTCACTTCTAATAATACCCAAGTGACCCCAATGGTGCAGGCCTGTGGGGATCACTATGAGTAGAAACGTATTTATACTACTTTTTACCCCCAGTGCTTAGTAGAGTGGTACATAACAGATTCTTGACAAATGTCTAATGAAATGAATAGCCTAGTCTACTTTTCGAAACTCATCTGCTAGTATTTCCCTTCATATACCTAAATTCCACATTACTGTCTTAACATCACCCCATGTTTCCAGTTTCCCATGTCAATTCCCTCGTTTACCATGTGTTATGGGTTGAATTGTGTCCCCCACCCCAATATGTGTTGTAAATCCTGACCTCTATGTCTATGGTTATGATCCCATTTGGGAATGGGTTGTCTTTGTTATGTTAATGAGACAGGATTAGTGTAAGATGTGTCTTAAGTCAATCTCTTATATGTAAAAGGGATTACACAAGTAAGCAAAAGAAGCAGAGATGGGGGAAAAGAGATGCCAAACCACATGAAGATCACCCAAGAGCATAAGCTCAAAAAGTCAAGGACCTTCCTCCAGCACCGACAGAGAAAGCCTTTCCCTAGAGCTGGCACCTTGAATTTGGACTTCTAGCCTTCCAAGCTGTGAGAAAATAAAATTCTCTTTGTTAAAGCCACGCACTAGAGGTATTTCTGTTATAGCAGCACTAGGTAACTGACACCATGTTACTCTCCCCTGGAGAACTCACTTTTATCTCAAGCTGAAAACAGTTTTGTAAATTCACTTCAACTACCATATCCTATACTTTCTCAATTTTCCCACAGAAAAGTGATCTTGCTCCCTCCCTACCCAGTTTAACTTCCCCATAAAAGAGATAAAAAATTGGTATATCTATTTTTCTATCTTTTTTATATACTGCCTTATGTTACGTTCGTTTCCATTCAAATCTTGCTCTAATTGCCATCTCCAACCCCAGAACCTATAGGGTATATGTGCCTTAAGGGTAAGGGAAGTCCAAGTTTTCTATTCCGTAGTTACTATGTTTTCTTTATAAAGAAAACAAAAATCCCCACAACTGGACCAATAAGCAGCACCATGATAAACGGGGAAAAGATCGAAGTTGTCAAGGATTTCATTTTACTTGGATCCACAATCAACACCCATGAAAGCAGCAGTTGAAAAATCAAAAGACACATTGCATGGAGCAGATCTGATGCAAAAGACCTCTTTAAAATGTTGAAAAGCAAAGATATCACCTTGAAGACTAAGGTGCACCTCACCCAAGCCATGGCATTTTCAATCGCATCATGTGCATGTGAAAGCTGGACAATGAATAAGGAAGACCAAAGAAGAAATGACGTCTTTGAATTGTGGTGTTGGTGAACAATATTGAATATACCATGGACTGCCAAAAGGATGAACAAATCTGTCTTGGAAGAAGTACAACCAGAATGCTCCTTAGAAGCAAGGATGGTGAGACTGCGTCTTACATACTTTGGCCATGTTGTCAGGAGGGATCAGTCCCTGAAGAAGGACATCATGCTTGGTAAAGTAGAGGGTGAGCTAAGGAGAGGAAGACCCTCAACGAGACGGATGACACAGAGGCTGGAACAATGGGCTCAAGGATAACAATAATTGTGAGGATGGTGCAGGACTAGGCAGTGTTTCGTTCTGTGGTATGTAGTGTCACTATGAGTCAGAACTGACTCCTTGGCACCTAATAACAAGTTACTATGTTTGTAATAGTATGAATGAATCAAAAAACGAGGGTGGGTAAATCAAGGGAAAACTTCCTCGGATAAAGATAGGACCTCAGCTTCCATTTTTGAATTCTGTTCTAGGGTAAAAATGCTACAAGCTTAGTAAAGCAAAAAAAAAAAAAAAAAAAAAGCTTTTATTTGGCATATGTTCAAAGAGGCAAAAGTAGGAAATGGACAAGCACTCTGCCAGAGCTATACCTGTCCGAGCCCAAGGAATATTACAGAATAGCAAAAGTGAGGAAAAGGACAAGCATGCTGCCAGAGTCATGTCTGCCTCAGTCCAAGGAAGTATTACGGTATAGGCAAGAATGGAAAACAGACACGCATGCTGCCAGAGCCATGTCTGAGTCCAAGGAAGTATTACGGTATAGACAAGAATGGAAGACAGACAAGCATGCTGCTAGAGCCATGTCTGCCCGAGTCCAAAGGATGTTACAAAGTCATCGGTATATATTAACATTACGAATGGGCAAAACTATTGAAAGATTCACCTTCTCGCAGTTTGGCTAGAAACTGCTAAATCTCTGTGACTGTACATTTTGAATTGTCTTTCTTAATAATCATTGCTACAGGTTTTAGTAAGGATAGTCAGGAAAGTCTTCATTGCTCCAACAAATCTTTTATTCACTAAATGCCAATAGAAAAAGATAAGAGTGGAATGTATCTGGGTCTTTTTGTCCTCTTTTTATGAGTTGTTTACGTGAAAGTTTCCCTAAAAGATGTATTCCAAGATTGCCCTGGCTATTTTATTTACATCTCAGGGCCCAGTTGATATGTTCTTGTGAGTTCTTGTGAGTCCAGCTCCAGCTGGGTCACATTCCTTACACTCAAAGACAAGGAATAATGGCACCAATATTATCTCCTATATCAGTTATCATAGTTGGTGCAACTTGGGATAAAAGTTACCATACATTTCTTACCTATCACACATATTTTCCAGAACCTAGATCAATGGTGACTGGGGAATTTAGACAGAGAAAAATGAGTGGCAAGTTTTAACAATGGTGTGGAGCATTCCCGTGTTTTTTTTTTTTTTTAATATATTTTATTGTATTTTTGGTGAAACGGTTCCCTTGTTTTTGATACTTAAAGGGTGAACATAGAGCAAGATATGTCATAGTTGTCATGTCTCTGGACTCATTTAAGTTGTTCCCCTTCCTACTCAGGATATATAATCATCCTGAGTCATATTGACACCTGTTTTTGTGGAAACACTCCATGTGAATATAAAAAGTAGCATTCCAGAGAATGATTTAGTCTTTTAATTTACAGTCATTTAACTGAAGGTCAGGAAATTTGGGAGTCTCCTAAGCAATGTGACTTTGTTCCTCGGGATATAGCATCCCAGAGGTAGCTGCAAACCAAAATAATTTCATCTCAGAATACTGCAGCATATAAATTATATATAGAGAATATGCTTCTAAACTAACAGTTCTTTCTAATCTGAGTTTTGTTTTGATTTATAAATAAAAGATTGATGATTCAAATTTTACAAAAGAAAGTCCACCTACCCCTGACTTATTTCACAACTATGTTCATGAAAAATAGGCTATAATTTGTCCATTTGAAACTTAGATATGTGTAGTAGTTATTGTTATCTGAGCGGGGTGAGGGTTATGTGAGTCAGTAGGTCAACATTTTTTTTTTTTTTTCAACTCTATACATTATTAATTTGCCTACCCCTCCTTTTTTTTGGTAAATGAAAGGTAATCTTCTCAAGTTCAGATTTATCACAATTTCGGACTTAGTGAAACCTAACTTAATGAGTTTTCCATATTCATCCGTCATTTTCCTTTTCCAGTTTGGTTTTCCAGCCTGGTTTCACTAGCCAGATGAGCTACATCAGTTTGGACCTGTATGCAAATAATATAATTTAAAAATACCTAATATGGCTGCTTTGCCTTTGCTTTCAGAGACAATATTCAAAGGAAAACTGGGAGTGGATAAATCACATTTTATTTTTCCTTGAAAGAGGAAAAAATATACTCCATCTTCTCCATTAGGGAAAAAAGAAAGGAGAAAAAAAGTTGAGTCATAAGCAATCAATACTTGCCAATGTTTTGAAAAATACAACTATCAAAACATCAAACTGAGCAGGGTTCGAAGCATTGAGAAACACTGAGAAGGTAGGCAGGTAGGCTGGCTAGGGGATGGAGATTTATGTTGCCTTAAACGAAAGAGGGTACACTGGGCAGAGTTTCTTCTGAGGGGTTATTTTAGGATCAGGAACAATGCAACATTTCCTACTCACTCTCCCCAGTTCACTGTACCGCCCTCTGCCCATTTTGCCCTTAATTTTTATAAGGTATTATTTCATAAATTACCATGATAAGAATCTCCGCCGCCTCTTGGCACATGAGTGGTTGTGGGTTTGTTGGCTCCCTACATTCTCCCTGTACCACTCCCTGCTGCCTCTCCACCCACCACTTCCTGCCTTCACTTCCCTCCTGCTGGCAATCTCAGGACTCTCAGCTCTGTCTCCTCCCCACCCACTCTTCATCTCCCGTAGCCTGACTTGCTCTGCTCTTGGGCCTCATGAATGGGTGAAGCCTTTAGCAATCGTACAAGTGACAGGTGATGCTATGTGCATATCAGACCCCACGTGCTCCCGTTCAATTTTGTCCCCCCACCCCAACTTCACCTAAAGGAATGATGGTTCTTTCAAAGGGCCTGGGCATTTTTTAAATACAGCAAAAAATGCACTGTCATCTGCAAGGGAAAATTGCCATTTTAATTCTGATACAATTTTTTTTTTTAGTTGCTTTTTGAGTAACCCCGACTCATGGAATCCCTGACTCATGATGACCCCGTGTGAGTCAGAGTAGAACTGTGCCCTACATGGAGTTTTCAGTGGCTGATTTTTTGGAAGTTAATCGCCAGGCCTTTCTTCTGAGGTGTGTACGGGTGGACTTGAACCTCCAACCTTTTGGTTAGCAGCTGAGCATGTTAACCATTTGCTCCACCTAAGGACTCCAATACAATTTTGGGGGTGTTTTTATCATGAAGAAAAACATGCAGATTTTTTCATTTTTTGGTTGATCTCTTCCTTCCTCTTCTCATCCCTGACATTTCTGCTTGCCATCTGCAGATGCTTTCAGAAGTCTTTCATCCACTTCCTTCAAACTTTGTGATTTGACTTTCAAAGTCTAGTTTTTCATGAGGCAAATAAATAAATAGAAAGCTTGTTTATTATTCTGTCATTATTGCTTTATCATCATGGCATGAAATACTGAATAATGAGGATGCTAACACCCATTTTATGGGCCTATTGCAATCTTCCCTGTATAATTAATATCTATCATTAGATGGAAGTCATATCATTTGCAATTTGATGCAGCTTTCTTTAGAATTTCTTGATGACTGCAAGGTAGTTTTATGTGGTAGTGCACCTGTTGCTTGTAATCAGGTTTTATTAGAAAAACAGGCATCTAAGACTCCACATGCTCTCATTCACTACCCATCTTCTCAAAGGGCCACTTGCAGTGGTGAAAAGCAGCCTTTGTTATGACTCCTTTGCATAATAAGGTCTTCTCTCCCTCCTTCTGCCTCCTCACCTCCTACCAGAAGGAAATATTTCATCTGTCTCACTAGAAGGGCATTCATCCTAGATGGCCTTGTTATAAAGCACAGAAGTTGGAGGCATATAAATCTAATATGTACCCATAAAAAGAACTTGTCTCAGACTAGGCTTAGGGCACTCTGCTTGAGCTCTCTCTTTTACCGCATTCCTGGAAACATGAGCTGTTCAGTTGACATTAAAAACACAGCTTCTTGTAAATAGTTTCTTATCTCTTCCCTTAATTGCACAGAAAAGCCAGAGAGAAATTGGGTCACACAAGTTTAAGGGATTCTGCTCTTTTATTTTATTTTTTTTGTCTTAGGCTCCAAAGTAGGCTGCTGCTAGTCTCATGTATCATGACATCACGACCCATTTTCTTCCAGCACTCTCAGTACTTGTCATTGCCCACCATGGGCCACAGGAGCCCGTGAGTGCACACAGAGACGTGTGCAAATCCATCACAGCTATTGAACTGGCAATTCCAATTCCATGCCCTCCTGTTGGCGGGTCAATGGCCTCGGCCTTGTGTGTGAAGGATGACCCATTCCTTCATTTGGCAGAGCTCTCTCCTGACCCAGAACACTGAGGATGAGTACACTCATCCCTAGATGCAGAAGGCCTGGTACTAAATGCCTTACCACCACCCACACAGTTCATTACTCAGTTTCCTTATTTATACAACTCCAGAACCTTCCTCGTTTTCCCCTGAAGCTGGAAGGTTTCCTGATGCACATTTAAGGGGGAATGAGACAACTTGCCAACGGACACTTCTGTGAACATCAACTAATAATTCATATGAAGTATTTGTGGAGTATTTGTGAATTCTTTAAGCCAGAAATTTCAATGACCTGTCTTAGTTTAGCAGATCATTTCTTCTTCCTTCTCTTTTAAAAATTACATCTTGCAAGGAAACCCTGGTGGTGTAGTGTTTAAGTGCTATGGCTGCTAACCGAAGGGGTGGCAATTTGAATCTACCAGGTGCTCCTTGGAAACTCTATGGGGCAGTTTTACTCTGTCCTATAGGGTCACTATGAGTTGGAATCGACTCAATGGCGCTGGGTTTGGTTTTTGGTTTTGGTATCTTGGATACCTATGGAAATTTCTCTTTTATTTCCCTTACAGCAGAGATTCATTTAACGTGTTTCTGGGGAGATGGTCCATTAAGCGGTTAAGAGTGCTAAAGTCAGGCTGCCGGTTTTTTTTTAAATAATATTTTATTGTGTTTTCCGTGAAGGTTTAGAGAGAAGTGTAGGTTCTCATTCAACAATTTCCACACAAGTTGTTCAATGACATTGGTTACCATCTTCATATCGCATGAGCCTTCATTATTTTTGTTCTGTTTCCATTAATCTAGTATCCCTCCCCGCCCACCCCTTCTCAACTTTGTTTTAAAGTCATTGTTGACCATGTGGTCTCATGTAGGTGATTTTTAAGAGGAGCACAGTACTTACGGTGATATTCATTATTTTTGGAGCCAATTTGTTGTTTAGCTACAAGGTGACCTCAGGAGTTAGTTTCTGTTTAAGGTTTGAAGAATATCTCAGGGTGATAGTCTCGGGGAGTCCTCCAGTCTCAACCAGTCTAGTAGGTCTGTTTTTGTTTTGTTACTAGGAATTTGAGGTTCTGTTCCACATTTTTCTCCCATTCTATGCATCTATTGTGGCCCAGATTAGAATGGTTGGTAGTGGTAGCTGGGCATTATTTAGTTCTTCTGGTCTCTAGGTAGATGAAGCTATGGTTTGTGTAGACTATTTATTTGGCCTGTAGGCTAGTTTCTTCTTTGAGTCTTTGGTTTTCTACTTTTTCTTTTGCTCCAGACAAGTAGAGACCAATAGTTGTATCTTAGATGGCCTCTTGAAAGCTCTTAAAACTAGGATGTAGAACATAACTTTATGAATTATTTTATACCAGTTGACTGAGATATCCCATGAAACTATGGTCCTAATCTTCCAAACCCAGAAATCTAATCCCTTGAGGTGTTTGGTTATATCTAAGAAGTAGCCATAACTGTGCACCCTATGTGCTTTATTATACGTATGAATATATGTGCATACAGTTATACAGATGCATATACAATGCATATACCTATGTACACACACATATATACATACCTATACACATATATGCCTACATACATACACATATACCCACACATATATTTTTTGGTTGTTTCAAAATTGTATATGTCATAGCAATTACCTACGAGTCCTTTTTTCTTGTGTACCTTTTAGTGACATGTTTACTTTTGTCAAGCTGTGTACTCTTCACTCTCATTCAGTATTACCTTTCCCATCACCAAAAATAACAACTGTGTACTATCTAGAGAGTGAATATTCCTCCCACCATCCACGGAACCATTAACAGATATTAATTTCTGAACACTTATTCGTATCATTTCATAAGAGTGAGAACATAAAACATTTGTTTTATGTGGGTATGATTGACTTATTTTGCTCAACGTAATGTCCTCCATGTTTATGTTCCAAGATGTTTTGGGAACTCATTTTTATTTATACCTGAGTAGTATTCCATTGTATGTATGTACCACATTTTACCTTTCCACTCATCCATTGATGGGAAACAACTTAAGTTGTTTCCACCTTCTTAGTATTGTGCATAGTGCTGCTGTGAACATGTTGCTGTTGTTAGGTGACTTCGAGTCACTTCTGACCCACAGCAACCCTACAGAACAGAGCAGAACTGCCCCATAGGGTTTCCAAGGAGCAGTTAGTGGATTTGAACTGCCCACCTCTTGGTTAGCAGCCAAGCTCTTAACCACTACACCACCAGGGCTCATGCCTCTTCTATGAGATCCCTAGGGTATATACCTAGGAGTGGAATTGCTGGGTCATATGGGAGCTCTACCTCTAGTTTTCTGAGAAAAGACTGAAGAAAAATTGATGTATTTGAATTAAGATATTGGCAAACAATATTGAATATACCATGGACTGCCAGAAGAACAAACAAATCTGTCTTGGAAGAAGTACAGCCAGAATGCTCCTTAGAAGGGAGGATGGTGATACTTTGTCTCAGGTACTTTGGACGTGTTATTAGGAGGGATCAGTTCCTGGAGTAGGACATCATGCTTGGTAAAGTAGAGGGTCAGCAAAAAAGAGGAAGACCCTCAGCAAAATGGATTAACACAGTGGCTGCAACAATGGGCTCAAACATGTAATGATTGTGAGGATGGTGCAGGACCAGGCAGTGTTTCATTCTGTTGTACACAGGGTCCCTGTGAGTCAGAACTGACTGTACAGCATCTAACAACAGCAATGACAACAGCCTCACCTTGGACAAGTTACGTATATTTTTTGACCTCAGTTTCCTCATCTAAATAAAATTGCCAGATTGCTGTGAAAATTAAGTGAAAAACAAGTATGCTATATGAAGCTCTTGGCTCACACCAAAACTCAACCCACTGCCGTCAAGTCAATTCCGACTCATAGCAACTCTATAGGACAGAGCAGAACTACCCCATAGGGTCTCCAAAGCTGTAAATCTTTATGGAAGCAGACTGTCACATCTATCACAGAGCTGCTGGTTGGTTTGAACCACTTACCTTTTGGTTAGCAGCCAAGCTCTTTAACCACTGTGCCACCAGAGCTCCTTTCTTGGCTCATAGTCAATATAAATTTTTCTCTCCTAATTCTTTTGGGTTACTAAAAGTAAAAAAACAAAATAAGACAAACACAGTAATAACAACACTTTGAACTCTGATAATAGAAGGTGAAGGTCAAATAAAGAGATTAGCACATCTTAGATGAAAGAGCATCAACCAAACCATAGTCAGAGAGCTTCAGATCTACTGTACAGGTGGAGAGGATTATTTATAAAATGCAGTGGGTGAATATTAAAGGATATAATTAAGAATTGAAAGTCCCTTTCTGATAAGATTTCAAGACGCATAATCTAGGATGGCCCCTGGTTTTACTCATGTAGATTACAAAATTAGAAAACAATTTGCATCTCTTCCCTTGGGTCTGCGACAATTTCAGAAACACCTGACTTACAGGGACAGAATGACATCTTTTTAGGTTTAGGTGGTTGAAGGGAGTCACTGAGGAGCTCAATTCCTGCTTGGTAAGCCTTGGTATAGAAAATTTTCCACTTTACAAGGAACTTGAAGCCTTGTCGTTAAACTTCGCATTTGGGGCCCTATTCTTTTAAAAATGTTAGAAGAAATTATAGAGGGTCGCTGCACAGCTAGTGATTGTTAGCAAACAAACGAAATCAAGAAAAGCCAGCCAACATAAATTCTCACCAGAACACAGAGGGTGTGAGTGCTCTCAGACCAAAAGAAATTCAGTAAATCTAGGGCAAAGTGTTTGAGGGACTGAGATTAATTTGGTTAAATTCCCATGGTTTCTGTCTAGTTATCTAGTGCTGCTATAACAGAAATACCACGAGTGGATGGCTTTAACAAACAGAAATTTACTTTCTCACAGTTTAGGAGGCTGGAAGTCTGAATTGAGAGTGCCAGCTCTAGGGGAAAGCTTTTTCACTCTGTCTGCTCTGGAGGAAGACCCTTGTCTCTTCAGCTTCTGCTTCCTGGTTCCTTGGAGATCTCCATATGTCTTGGTATCTTTTTTTTTTTTCATGCCACCACATTCACTTTATTTATTTATTTATTTTAGTGTGCTTTAGGTGAAAGTTTACAGCTCAATTTCTCATACAAAATTTTATACACATACTGTCATTTGACATTAGTTGTAATCCCTACAACGTGACAGCACATTCCCCCTTTTTACCCTGAGTTTAATGTGTCTGTTCAACCAGTTCCTGTCCCTTCCTGCCTTCTCATCCAGGAACTGCCCATTTGGTCTCGTGTATCTGCTTGAACTAAGAAGCATACTCCTCATGCGTGTTATTTTATGTTTTATAGTCCAGTCTATGTCTGAAGAATGGGCTTTGGCATTGGTTTTAGTTCTGGGTTAACAGAGGGTCCGGGGGCCATAGTTTCAGGGATTCCTCAAATCTCTGTGAGACCATTAAGTCTGGTCGTTTCACGTGAATTTGAGTTCTGCTCTGCACTTTTCTGCCGCTCTGTTAGGGACTCTCTGTTGTTTTCCCTGTCAGGGCAGTCACTGGTGGTAGTTGGGCGCCATCTAGTTCTTCTGGTTTCAGGTGGATGGAGTCTCTGGTTTATGTGGACCTTTTGTCTCTTGGGCTAATGTTTTCCTGTTGTCTTTGGTGTTCTTTATTCTCCTTTGCTCCAAGTGGGTTAGGACCAATTGATGAATCTTAGATGACTGCTTGCAAGCTTTTAAGACCCCAGATGGTTGGCATCTATTTCACCCCATCTCTTCTTTCACTTGCTTGTTTAATCTCCTTTAGAGCTCAAAAGAGATTGACTCAAGACACACCCTATACTAATCCCACCTCATTAACATGACAAAGACAACCCATTCCCAAATGGGATTATAACCATAGGCATAGAGGCTAGGATTTACAACACACGTTTTTGAGGGGCACAATTCAATCCAGAACAATTTCTCACTTCAATTAAATGAATCAAATTTAAGCAATAAAGTTCCTCTATGATGTGTCCTGGGTCCTCACACTGTGGTTTTGAATACTTTTAAAGATTTTATATAATTTTTCCCAGTGTCACAGACCAAACAACTCATTCAAATATACTTCCCTGCATTTTATTCTTTATGAAAATAATGAAATCTTCAACCTGATCCAGAGAAAAGGAAAGGATCAAAACTTAATGGGCTTCTTAGAATCAAGAAATGCGTTTAGGACCAGACACATCTATAACCTTGTGCTATAATCTGTACTTGTGGTGTTTTGGGAGAGTGAAATGTTAGTTAAACAAAAGTATGGTTCTTCTATAGTGAAAGCAATCAGTTCATTTTTTGAAGTCACAATGTGAGGAAATGAAAAATTTCCTAAATTTTCACCATCCAGAGGCTACTATCATTGTTAACATTTTTGTTTACCTTCCCCCAGTATTTTTCTTTTCTGGATATCTTTTCTTTTTTCTTTCCCTTTTCGCATGGGTTGGAAGCTGGGGGAGACTTTTTCTTTTACCTAGGTATAATGAGACTAATTATATACCTTTAAGTTCTGTATTATTTATTATACACATTTTACCATGTTATAAATTCTCCACAAACATAGTTTTGATGGCTGCTTTTTATTTCGGTAAGTCTTTTAAGTTTTAAATTTCCTTTCACATTCCCTATCTCTTTCTGTGCTTCCTTCTCTACCTGTCCTTCTCTATAGTCCCCAGACATGTGTTTCATGCAAAATGCCAAGCATCGGGAAAAGAAAAGAGGGCTTTGAAAAGGAAGGGGCTGTTTGAAATCAGACTATGAACTATAATAAAACAAGGATATTAAAGGTAAGATGAAGCTACTATTCCTGTCCTGTTCTGTGGCAGCCAGAATTTTTGAAAACTTTATTTTTTTTCTCCTTAGTAAATAATACATACTCACTATAAGCAATAGCCAAACTAGATGAAAGTATTTCACAGAGAGAATTCTCCCCGAATTCCACTTCCTAGAAGTAACCTCTTTTGTTATTTGCCTGGCCTTCCAGACTTTTAAAAATGTATATACAAAAACATACATGAACAATTTGTTTTTAAATAAAATGAGATTAATCTAAATATATTATCTTGCAACTTAATACTTTTACTTTCTATATCATAGACTTCTTTACATTGCTTACATTGTTCTACCTTATTCTGTTTTGATTAGTACATAGCGTTCCATCGTATGGATGGATCATACTTTATTTAACCATTAGCCAGTTGATGGACATTTGGGTTACCTATTTCTTTTCGTTATACTAGACAGCGTTGCAGTTGATAGCCTTATGGCTATGGAAACGTTCTAGAAGTAGAATAGCTTGGTTAAAGTTATAGATGATTTTGTTTTGTTGGAAAGTGGCAGATCACTCTATTAAAAGGTAGACATCTATTAAAATAGGACAAGCATGTGCATTTCCCATACCAGTCAGTGCCTTCTTAAAAAGGTGAGGATTGCTGTGTCTAATGAAAACCGTCTCAGATACAATATCCTATTATTTTATCTATGGCTACCTGTCCACCCTTTCTCTGTTACACATCAAGTGAAGGAATGATTTAGGGAAAGGCAGGAGGGAAGGAAAGGCAGAGCACAAACTGAAGACACAGATGAGCAGAGGGTCCCCTCACCTGTGTGACTTTCGCAGTTTGCCTTTACCAGCTTGTGGGGAAGTGGACTAGGAGCCTGAGGGCACTGAGGGGAGCTGGAAAGCCTCTGGATGCTGTTTAAAATGCAGCACTGCTTCTTCAGAGGGGCCTGCTGAGGTCAGCACAAGATGTCAGCTTGGAAGTGCACACAGTAGTGTCACTCAGCTATCTGGGTCCTATGGCCTGCCTTTAAACCTGATTGGAGGTAGGTGGGGGAAGACTGGGGTACTGGTACACTGACGCCGCACTAAGTTTACTCAGTGTTTGGATGTTGAAGAAGGAAAGTGGGAAACACTCTCAGAGTACCTTCTTTGCATCTTGTTGTTAAGTGCCCTCCAGTCGATTTCTACTCACTGTGATCCCATGTGACAGAGTAGAACTGCTCCACAGGGTTTTTAGGGGAGCAGATGCCAGGTTTTTCTTCTGCAGAGCGGCTGGGTAGGTTCTAATTGCCAACCTTTCAGTTAGTAGCCAAGCACGTAAACCATTGCCCCACCGGGGCTCCTTTCTTTGTATCACCACGTGAAATGAAATACTTAGTTGGGCGACTTTAAGTTTTCTCCTTCCTTTCAACTGCAGAATTCCTGAGGATAGGGACCTAGTCTGTCTTACTCAGCGCTCTTCCCCAAAGCTCAGCCATGGGTGCTTAATAATGATTTGATAAATATACGCACAAAAGGAAGCCTCCTGTTTTCTTCTCCATGGGAGCCTTGCGGACCTGCATCGCCGTGTAGAAACTGCCATAATAATGACGCCCCCCCCCCTTTTTTTTTTTAACATTCTTAGCTTATAGCGTTCAAAATTGTTGAAAAGTTTGAGAAGAAAAGAACATGTTTGGTGTTTATATTTTGGCCTTTATATTAAGCAGAGGGCTTAAGTGGGCACAAAAAATGCCCCAAACTGCTGAACCCAAAGCAGCCAAAACCTGACCCTATGTAAGCACTCGGGAGCAAGCGGAATCATTGCTTAGAATGGTTGCCATAGCTAACACAGAGCCTCAGGGCACCCGGGCAGAAGCCAGGGTAACTCTGGTAACCATTTTGATTAGAAATCAAGAATCACGAGGTTTGGGAAATCCAGCGAGTGTTTTCTTATTTCAGCGTGGACAAAGACAGACAGCAGGAACAGGACCAAGCTCTGAAATGGCAGGTAGGGGCCAAAATTTCTTTGTAAGCACAAGCTGGAGTGGCTCGCCTAAGCCTCTTAATTGGGGGATTTAAATGCCCCAGCAGGTGAAAAGGACAGAGGGCTCTTTCCCTGCGTGCTTTGCCAACTTCTAAGGTTAAGCACAGTCCAGAGGCTATTAGCCTTCTGCCAACATAAGAATGAAGTGCAGTTGACGTGAGGGAATTAAAACCAAGGTTAAATTAAGACATAATTAAAAACAATTTAAAGGAATCAGGAAGTTATGTGATGTGTACCTAAATAGTTCATTTTCATTAAGTCTCATTTCAAATGACATATAGATATTTATTATTGTTAATATGCATGTGGGGGGGTCGTTTGAGTTTAATCTGTAGAGATTGTTTTCATAAGGCTATGGAAAGAAGCAGACTGGAAACAGAACTTCGCGCTTAGCACTGAAAAAAAGCACTGAGCAGTTAATTATTCACCCTGATGTGAAGAACCTCCGACCTAGGGTCCCCTCATAGGCACCACCACCACCTGGTGGCCCTTGATGATGCTGCAGGTCCACAGCCTCAGAAGAAGCGTTTAACTTTTAGGGAGTACGTCTTGTTAATGCAAATTCCTTAAGTGAAAATGGTTTTCACAGATGTAATGCTGCCCCAAAGGAGAAGGGATCTAACATTTAGTGCGGAGCGCCTGCTTTACGGCAGCAACCACTCCGGGTACTTAGTGTATCTCATCTTCCCAGCAGCCCTATGCTGTAGCTAATATAATCACCATTTTGCAGATGAGAAAACTGAGGCTTACAAGATGAAGTGACTTGCCAAAGTCAGATGGGTAGGCCTGCTGAACCTGTGGTTTGAAATCATGTTTGTCTGACTCCAGGGCCCACTTTATTCCCAGTACTTACTATCTGAATTTTGCATAACAAAGGGCAGTGAGATATATTATGATTTTTTTTAGAAGGGTGATCTAGAATTTCAACCCAGGGTCAGTGTGTTGTTTGGGGAGATTTAATGTTAAGTACATTAAAATACTGCTATTATTCTTCTGGAAACCCTGGTGGCATAGTGGTTAGGTGCTACGGCTGCTAACCAAGAGGCCAGCAGTTCAAATCTGCCAGGTGCTCCTTGGAAACTCTATGGGGCAGTTCTACTCTGTTCTGTAGGGTCGCTATGAGTCAGAATCAACTCGATGGCAGTGGTTTTTTTTTTTTGTTGTTTATTATTCTTCTGTTTCGAAAAACTAGATCAGGTCTTTTGCCATAGAGTTCTGTGTATGCAAAAAGAAGTAAGGGAAAATTATGTCCTTTAGAGTATCCAAGTTTACAAATAAAGACAACTTATTTATTGTGTACCGAATACTTATTGAGAGGATGTTTTATTCTGGGTGTGATGATATACAAATGAATCAGATATGATTCTTGCCCTCAAAGAGCTTATAAAGCTAGTTACAGACATGTAATGCCACACTTCATTTATACCTCTATTCTAACACAAAACTCTAAGTGATCTCTTGGAAACAGAAAAATATTAAATAATGAAAAAGTGATACCACCCTTACCTGGCCTTCTTCCTACCTCTCGGACACGTCACCACCAGTTTCCTCTTCTTCTTGTTCAATGTTTGAGATTCTGATCTTAACTTTTGTTTTTACCCATTCTGTCCTGATGAACCTACTTACTCCCATTGCTTCAACCACCATCCCCTTGAATAATCCCCAAGTCTGTACCCATACTTTTCTTCTGAGTTCCAGATCCCATATTTCCAATAATTTATTATATTCCAAAGATGGACTATAAGAAGAAGAATGCAGCATAAAAATTAGAGGAAAACTCATTAATTACCTGCTATATACAGATAATGACACAACCTTGCTTGCCGAAAGCACTTACTGATGAAGATCGAAGACCACAGCCTTCAGTGTGGATTACACTTCAACATAAAGAATACAAAAATCTTCACAACTAGACCAGTAAACAACATCATGATAAATGGGGAAGAGATTGTAGTTGTCAAGGATTTCATTTTACTTGGATCCACAATCAACACCCATGGAAGCAGCAGTCAGGAAATCAAGTGACCTATTGCATTGGGCAAATCCACTGCAAAAGACCTCTTTCAAGTGTTCAAAAGCAACGATGCCACTTTGAGGACTAGGGTGCCTCTGACCCAAACCATGGTATTTTTAATTGTCTCATATACATGCGAAAGCTGGACAATGAATAAGGAAGACAGAAGTAGAATTGGTGCCTTTGAATTACAGTGTTTGCAAAGAATATTGAATATACCACCGACTGCCAGAAGAACTAGCAAATCTGTCTTGGAAGAAGTACAGCCAGAATGTTCCTTAGGAGTAAGGATAGCAAGACTTTGTCTCCTGAACTTTGGCCATGTTATCAGGAAGGACCAGTCCCTGGAGAAGGACATCATCTTGGTAAAGTAGAGGGTCAGTGGAAAAGGAAGACCCTCAATGAGATGAATGGACACAGTGGCTGTGGTGATGGGCGGCTTAAGCATAGCAACGATTGTGAGGATGGTGCTGGACTGGGCAGTGTTTCATTCTGTTGTACACAAGGTTGCTATGAGTCAGAACTGACTTGATGGCACCTAACAACAACAAACATTATATTCCTAACTCAGATGTTCAAAATTGAACTATTTATCCCAATCCTTAAGGAGCCCTGGTGGTGCAATGGTTAAGCACTGGGTTGCTAACCCTACTAGGTTTGAACTCTGCAGGACAAAGATGTGGGAGTAAGCTTCTGTAAAGATTCCAAACCAAAAAACCAAACCCGTTGTCACCGAGTTGATTCTGACTCATAGCAACCCTATAGGACAGAGTAGAACTGCCCCATAGGGTTTCCAAGGCTGTAAATGTTTACTTCTTCCTCGACCTGATAAGTTCGAACCACTGATCTTTTGATTAGCAGCCAAGAACTTACCCACTGTGCTACCAGGACTCCTACCCATAGAGATTACAGCCTTGGAAACTCTATGGGGCAATTCTACTTTGCCCTATAGGGTCATGATGAATCCAAATCAACTTGATGGTGATAGGTATCCCAATCCTGACCCCAAACCAACTTGTCTTTTTCTACTCTTGATTTCAGTTAAAACCACTATCATTCCCCCAGGTTCTAAGCCAGAAATCTTGGCATCATTTTAGATTTCTCTTCTTCTTTTACTTTCACACAGTCAGTTGGTCACCAATAAAAGGATACTTGTTAAGTATTTCTTAAATCTCTCCCTTTTCTAAAATTCCTACTGTTTAGTCTGAGCACATGTCTGTTACCTGAAATACTGCAACAGCACCACTTCTCCCAGTGTCACCTCCTTCAATCCAGCGTTTTCACTTCTGTCAGAAGACCTTTGTAAAATGCAATTTTGATGTTGTTACTCACCAGTCGAAAATCCTTTAGTTGGCTCATCCCTCCTACAGCATAAGGCTTGATCAAGAGCAGGAACTCAAGAGCCAGACTACATGGGTTGGAACCCCATCTCCACCACTTAATAGGCTTACACTTACACATGGGTAAAGTCCCGCAGAATGACTTAACATCTCTGTGTCTCAGTTTCTTCATCTGTAAAATGGGAGATGGTGATAGTGTTTAGAACATAGGAATATTGCAAAGATTAAATAAGTTTATATTTGCACTTAAAACACATAACAATCTCTATGTAAGTGTAACTAAATAAGGGTTGGGTTATTACTGTAGTACATAAGACCTGCAGTGACCTCTCTAGTCTATGTCACTTTTCCAGCTGCAGCATCTTTTTACCCCTATGCACTTTTATTTTAGCTGTATTGAATTGAAAACTCAACACTTTCATGTATCTCCAGGCCTTTGCCTATGATATTTCTTCTGTGTAATATTCCCTTTCCCGAAGATATTTTGAAGACTCCTACTCATGCTGTAAAGTTCACTCAGGGATCACCTCCTTCATGAAGACTCAAAAACAGTTAGGTTCTTCTCTGTGCTTCCATAGCAACATGTACATTTATTACACCACTCATTGTATTGCTGTGATTATTAGTCTGAAAGAACATTTAACCTACTGGAGTGTTAGGCCTGCAAGTACCTAAGGGAGATAGAGAGATTTGCCTAGGTCTTCTTGCCATTAGGTTGTTGTTGTTAGGTGCCATGGACTTTGTTCTGATTCTTAGCGACTCTATGCCCAATGTAATGAAACACCGCCCAGTCCTTTACCATCCTCACAATCATTGATATGGTTCAGCCCATCATTACAGCCACTGTGTCAATTCATTCATCTCTTTGAGGGTCTTCATCTCTCTCGCTGACCTTTTACTCTCCAAAGCATGATATCCTTCTCCAGTGATTGGTCCCTCCTGATAACATGTCCAAAGTATGGGAGATGAAGTCTTGCCATCCTTGCTTCTAAGGAGCGTTCTGTCTGTCCTTCTTCCAAGGCAGATTTATTTGTTCTTCTGACAGCTCATGGTATATTCCATATTCTTTACTAACACCATAATTCACATCTTTCTGGTATTCTGTGCTTTCATCCAAGATCCATCTGACATCAACAGTGATATTCCTTGTTCCATATCCTGTTCTGAATCCAGCTTGAAACTCTGGATGTTCCCTGTCAATGTACTGCTGCAACTGCTTTTGAATTATCTTCAGCCAAATTTTACTTGCATGTGGAATTAATGTTATTATTTGATAGTTTCTGCATTCCGTTCAATCACCATTTTTGGAATGGGCACAAATACGGATCTCTTCTAGTCGGTTGGCCAGGAAGCTGTCTTCCAAATTTCTTGGCAGAGACAAGTGAGTGCCTCCAGCCCTGCATCCATTTGTTGAAACATCTCAATTGGTATTCTGCCAATTCCTGCAGCCTTGTTTTTTTTTTTTTTTTTTGCCAGTGCCTTTTTTTTTTTTTTTTTTCAGTTCAGCATGGACTTCTTCATGCAATACCATTGTTTCTCGATCATATGCTGCCTCCTGAAATGGTTGAACACTGACCCATTCTTTTTGGTACAGTGACTCTGTGTGTTCCTTCCATCTTCCTTTGATGCTTCCTGCATCGTTCAATATTTTGTTCATAGAATCCTTCACCATTACAACTTGATGCTTGAGTTTTTTTTTTTCAGTTCTTTCAGATTGAGAAATGATGAGTGTGCTCTTTTTGGTTTTCTAACTCTAGGTTTTTGCACATTTCATTATAATACTTAGTTTGTCTTCTCCAGCTACCCTTTGATGTCTTCTGTTCAGCTCTTATACTTCATTGTTTCTTCCATTTGCTTTAGCTTCTGTACATTCAAGAGCAAGCTTCAGAGTCTCTTTTAACATTCATTTTGGTCTTTTCTTTCTTCCCTGTCTTTTTAATGGCCTCTTGCTTTCTTTACGTATAATGTCCTTGATGTCATCCCACAACTCATCTGGTCTTTGGTCATTAGTGTTTAATGAGTCAAATCTGTTCTTGAGATGGTCTTCAAATTCAGGTGAGACATACTCAAGGTCATACTTTGGCTCTCGTGGATTTTTTTTTTATTGTACTTTAGATGAAGGTTTACAGAACGATCTAGCTTCTCATTAAACAATTAATATATGTATTGTTTTGTGACATTGGTTACCAACCCTATGACATGTCAACACTATCACTTCTTGATCTTGGGCTCCCTATTACCAGCTTTCCTGTCCCCTCTTGCCTTCTTATCCTTGCCCCTGGGCTGGTGTACCCCTTTAGTCTCATTTTGTTTTATGTCTAATCTGTCTAATATTTGACCGAAGGTTGAACCTCAGAAGTTATTTCATTACTGAGCTAAAAGGGTATCCGGGTGCCATATTCTCAGGGTTTCTCCAGTCTCTGTTGGGCCAGTAAGTCTGATTTTTTTTTGTTACTTAGAATTTTGTTGCACATTTTTCTACAGCTCTGTCTGGGACCCTGTACTGTGATTCCTGTCAGAGCAGTTGGTGGTGGTAGCTGGGCACTATGTAGTTGTGCTAGACTCAGTCTGGTGGAGGCAGTTTTAATCCATTAGTCCTTTGGACTAATATTTCACTTGTGTCTTTTTTTTCTTCATTCTCCCTTGCTCCTGATGGGGTGAAATCAATGGAGTATCTTAGATGGCCACTCACAAGCTTTTAAAACCCAGGACACTACTCACCAAAGTAGAATGTAGAGCATTTTCTTTATAATGTATGTCATGCCAATTGACCTAGATGTTCCCTGAGCCTGGTGGACTTGTTTTAATTTTTTTCAGCTTCAACTTGAACTTGCATATGAGCAATTGATGGTCTGTTCCACAGCCAGCCCCGGCCTTGTTCTGATTGATGAGGTTGAGCTTCTCCATTATGTCTTTCCATGGAATTAGTCAATTTGATTGCTGTCTACTCCATCTAGCGAGGTCCTCGTGTGTAGTTGCCTTTTATGTTGTTGAGGAAAAGTATTTGCAATAAGTAAGTTGTTGATCTTTCAAAATTCTATCATGCAATCTCTGGGTTGTTTCTATCACCAATGCCATATTTTCCAACTACTGATCCTTCTTTATTTCCAGCTTTTGCATTTTAATCACCAGTAATTATCAATGCATCTTGATTGTATGTTTGATCAATTCCAGACTGCAGAAGTTGGTAAAAATCTTCAATTTCTTCATCTTTGGTCTTAATAGTTGGTGGATAAATTGGAATAACAGTCACATTAATTTTAATTGGTCTTCCTTGTAGATGTGTGGGTATTATCTTATGACTGACATCACTGTACTTCAGGATAGATCTTGAAATGTTATTTTTGATGATGAGTGTGATGCCCTCCCTCTTCAATTTGTCATTCCTAGCACAGTAGACCCCATGATTGTCCAGTTCAAAAGGGCTAATACCAGTCTATTTCAGCTCACTAATGTTTAGGATATCGATCTTTATGTGTTCCATTTCATTTTTTTGAATTGTCTTTAAGTGAAAGTTTATGATTCAAGTCAGTTTCTCATACAAAAACTTATACACGCATTGTTATGTGACCCTAGTTGCTCTCCCTACAATGTGACAGCACACTCGTCCTCTCTACCCTGTATTTCCCATGTCCATTCAACCAGCTCCTGTCCCCTTCTGCCTTCTCATCTCGCCTCCAGACAGGAGCTGTGCATTTAGTCTCATGTATATACTTGAGTCAAGAACACAGTCTTCACCAGTATCATTTTACGTCTTATAGTCCAGTCTAATCTTTGTCTGCAGAGTTGGCTTTGGTAATGGTTTCAGTTCTGGGCTAACAGAGAGTCCGGGGGCCATGTCTTCTAGGGTCCCTCCAGTTTCAGTCAGACCATCAAGTCTGGTCTTTTTACTAGAATTTGAGTTTTGCACCCCACTTTTCTCCCACTCCATCAGGGACTCTCTGTTGTGTTCCCTGTCAGGGCGGTCATTGGTGGTAGCTGGGCACCATCTAGTTCTTCTGGTCTCAGGCTCATGGAATCTCTGGTTTATGTGGTCCTTTCTGTCTCTTGGGCTAGTATTTTCCTTATGTCTTCGGTGGTCTTCATTCTTCTTTGCACCAGGTAGGTTGGGACCAATTGATGCATCTTAGATGGCGACTTGCTAGTGTTTAAGACCCCAAACACCACTTACCAAAGTGGGATGCAGAACATTTTCTTTTTTGATTAGTAACTCTAAAAAAAATTTTATATATATATTTATTTTTATTGTACTTTAAGTAAAAGTTTATAAATCAAATCAGTTTCTCATACAAAAATTTGTTTACGTCTTGCGATGTACTCCTAGTTGCTCTCCCTCTGATGGGAGAGCAATGCCATTTCATTTTTGATGACTTCCAATTTTCCTAGATTCATACATTATCTGTTCCACATTCCAATTATTAATGGACATTTGGAGCTCTTTCTTCTCATGTGCTGCTACATCAAAAAATGAAGGTTCCAAAGGCTTGACTCCATCCAAGTCATTAAGGCCGCCTTTACTCTGAGGCGGCAGTTCTTCCCCAGTCGTATTTCGAGTGCCTTCCAACCCGAGGGGCTCTTCTTCCTGGCACTGTATCAGACAGTGTTCTGCTGCTATTCATAAGATTTTCACTGGCCAATTTTTTAGAATTAGACTGCCAGGTCCTTCTTCCTAGTCTGTCTTTGTCTGGATGCTCCACTGAAACTTGTCCACCATGATTGACCTTGCTGGTATTTGAAATACTGGTAGCATAGTTTCCAGCATCACAGCAACACACAGCCACCCCAGTATGAGAAACTGACAGATGAGTGGTGAGTGTTCTTGCTAGACAGTAGCGCAGGTGAGACTAAAACCTAGTTTCCTTTTTTCTCTACTGATGCTGTCTTCCCTGCATTATACCATAGAATTCCTGTTCCTCCAGAATGCCACACCTTTCTTCTGTGGAGTAGCTGGTCGTTTCAAACTGCCGACCTTTTGGTTAGCAGCCAAGCGCTTAACCACTCTTCCACCTGGGGTCCTTAAATGACCTATATATACATTAATCTATGTTTGCCAGCTTAATAAATTTATAGGAATTTTCAGCTAATTCTGAAAAGAGACTCTCACTCAGAGACTACACTCCGCCTGGTGGCAATTTACCTAAACTGTATGTACCTCTTCCCTTGGTGTTGGTGACCCTTCTCTCCTTGGTGTTCCTCCATTCTTTGAAGGAAGGTTTGGAAGAGTGCCATTCTTTTGGTTCTTCGACCTCTTATTCTGCACTGTCTCTTTGGGGGTGGTGGAATTAATCTACTTTTGAGCTTCATTTACCATCTACATGCTGATGATGGTTAAGTTTCATCTCCAGAGAGAATCTTTTTCTGAGCTCAGCCAGGGCCACCATCTATACATTTGTATGGTTTGGGCACTGCTCCTCCGTGGAAGGTCATTCTTATTGTAGTCTATGCGGTTGGCACCCTGAAGTTGGGTAGTGCACATACCGTGCAGCAGTATGGAGCAGCCTTTCTTTACAGATCTCAAACACAGCAGGAGCCAAAGCAACTCGTCACTGCCTCTCTTAAAACTATTTACTCCCCCATGTTCTCATGTCAAAGCACGGCACACCGTTCATGCCCTTGTCATTGTTGGCTCTTCTCTCTTTCTAACCACCACCCCATCTGTTCCATTTCCAAGTCCTGTGGATCCTACTGCCTTAATGATTCTGTGATCATTTGCTGATCTCCGTCTCAGTCTTTCTTACCTCCGTTCAGGCCTGCAGTATTTCTAGCCTGCATTACTGCGTTGCTTTTCTTCACACTGCTGCTGAGATGACCTTCCTAGAACATAAATTTGCCACGTCTTTCTTTTGTTGAAAACCCTATGATTGTTTCTCTTTGCCTCAGGGTTAAGTTTAAATTCCTTAATATGGCTTACAAAGGCCTTTAAGACTTAGACTTTGATTTCCATCCCAGCTTCCTTCTTCCCTGTCCTCCCTCATTCACTTTATGTTTTGGAAGTGGTTCTCAAAGGGAAACATGATCACTTTCACCTCAGACCCTTTGCTTACCACTCTGCTTAGTATACTCTCCTTCTTCGTTTTGACTTGGCTGACCCCTACCGTTCTTTTAGGTCTCAGTTGAGCCGTCACCTCCTCCAGGAAGACTTCCTTGACCACTCAGTGCTGAGTAGGTGTTCCTCTACTGTGCTTCCATAGAATACTACCATCCTTCCTACAAAGTTTTTATCTTATTGTATTGTAATTTAGCTACTCACTGTCTTTATCTTCTGCATTAGATTTACCTTCTTTAAGGCCAGGGACTGCTTCTTGTTTACAGTTATATTCTCAGCACTTTGTATCATTCCTGGCACACAGTAGGTGGCAAGTTAAAAAAAAATTTGTTTTTGGAGTAAGTGGATAAGTGAATAGAAGACAATAAAGCCTTATGAATAGTTCCTTTGTGATTTCAGATCTTCAAAGTGATGGCAAATACCAGCAGCTTCATCAGAGGGACAAGGCGTGCAGGCTGAGGTCTTCTTCCAGAGAAGTAGCAGTATCTTATGGAAGGTGCATTAGGCTGCCCCCTTGGTGAATGGCCTAGAAAATATAGACTGATTTTAAAAAATAGGAAAGTTCCCCACAGTGAAACATCTTTTTCCACTTGCAGTCCTGAAATTCTTATGTAGGAGATTTAATCTTTTAGCTTAAAGATTTGTTTTCAGTTCAGCTGCAACAGCCCTGCCCCCACACCCAACTCGATGAATGCAATCAATTACACTCTAATTCGAATTAGTCTCAAATATTCTCCCAATTATAATAGGGAGTGAGCATGAAGTGAGTGGACACTTGGCAAGGAAAAGGAGAATCATCTTTAAGTGAGAAGAAATATCCAAAGCTAGGATATTGCCAAAGTAATAGGGATAAACTGAATATTTCACAATTTTGTGTGGATTGGCCTTTCGGTATGCATCACTGAAAATTCATTGGCTCTACTGAATGTCCTTGGGTCCTAGACAAATCGATTCTGATTCCCAAGAGAAACAAATAAAATGAGTTAGCAAGAGTGTTTAAGATGGTACTATTCTTATTGTAAAAAAAAATAGTATTCATTTAAAAACAGTCATGAAAATAGAACAAATTTAATGCTCTCAAAAATTGCCACTTTTAGAAAGAATGCCATGTTTAAAAAACAAATTTGAAATTCCATAATTAAAATTAATTATAAAGATGTTACAAATGTCACGTAAATTCAAAGGCCAAAGTTATTTTTCTTTGTCAAAACTGAATTTGGATTATTGCTTGCAATCATTGGCCTGGAAGTTCCTTTAGAAGGCTTTTAAAAACAACGTTTGTATCAGCGGTGTATGTAAACAGTGGCATTTCAGGTATTGCAGCTAGACTGTCTCCGCATTCCTAAAATAACACTGAAAATTCAAGAAACCATTTTGTAGTGTTTATTGGAGAAGCCATGCAAGGCTTTAGTTTTGATACATAGGACTTCTGCCTACTCTAGGCCCCATGAAAGACTGACTTGCTTAGGGTAAAAGTAATCATTAGTTCTCATCTAATGCACAGGAAGGCATAACTCACTCCTGTAACAAGAAAGAGAGAAATATGTGTATGGATGGATGTCATCAGTATGCCTTTGGCTAAACAAGGCACAAATGATTTGAAGAACATACAGCTGAAAGGGCCTTGGAGTGGTCCAAGGATGGGAAGGAGTGCAGAGCTGTCAATGTTCATGGTAAATAATCTTTTTCTCTCGTCTCTTCACCTTTCTCCCTTCCTCTCCTCCCCTCCCTTCTTCCTCAGGTAAGTGAAAATATAGGTAGTATTGGAAGAGGCATGAAATTACCTTAGATATTAGAGGAAATCTTTGTGGAGATGAAATTAATTGAGCGGAATCAAGGAACGAAAGCAAAGGACGATTACAGGAAATGGGAAAGAAAGGCTGAAAAAGAAAGCGTTTGAGGCAACAGTAATAATTAAGGGTGACAAAATTTTTTTTGAGGAATTTGAAATAAAAAAAGCCAAACGATCTGTCTTTCTAGTTACGTGGTGCATAATTGCACAGAGAAATAGGCAAGTCTATAAAAGAATGCATTTTGAAAATCATTAAATTTTGTTAAAAGCATCAACCCCTCAGGTCTAGAGTTGAAGAATGAGTCATTTTTGAAAGCAGGGAAGTGCTTATGATTTAGCATTTTAACTCTCGGGAAAGGGCTTTACTCAAAATAGCCACACAGATTTAGCAAAACTGGGCACAGGTGACGCTTAAGCTTTGAGTCAATGAGTGTTGCGAAGGGAAGAATAAAATCGTAATGACTTTTCAAATTAGAATGACGTCAACAGCCGTTAATAGTCCAAGTATAGAAATGACCATTATGGCTGGATGGAGCCTTGCTGCAAGTTTGGTTCAAGATTGCTTAAGGGTTTAGAGAAAGAATGGTAAGAAACTGGGTGATCTGAAGCTCACCCATGTGCTGCCTTAACTCCCTGACTGTCAACCCCCTCTTGTCCCACCTTTCTCATTTTTGACTGCGTGGAACACTCCTAAGTCTCGTTTCTACTCCCGATCTTCGCTTCCACGCCTTCGCCCCATACTATGTTATTAGTTGTGGTTGCTGACCTTATGTATAACAGACAAACTAACGGTACCAGCAAGGGCCTAATCAGAATCAAGTTGCTCAAATCACCAGGTACGCAAACTCAAAACTTCTTAATCTTCTTTGATAACTTTTGGAACCCTGGAAGTTTTTCCCTCATTGTTTGATTCAGGATGGATGAGAAGTGAGCCTGTTATTCCTGAAGTGGGAACCCCGAAGTGCAGAATAACTGAAAGGAGGCAGGAAAGGAGAACCAGGTTCTCATGAAGGTTAGTTTTAGGAAAAAGTACAAATGGAAGTTAAAGATACGGAAATAGATTCCCTTCCAATTACTCATATATGTGTACAGCTCAGAAAGTGTTTCTCTCTTCTCCAAGGATTCTCTCACCTTAGTTGGATACCTGAGCTATGTGATGGTATTGCTTGCTTTGAGGTTGCTTCCTGCAGCCTGAATAAAACCTTATGACCGATACCTGGAGGAGTTAGGGGAATATTTCTGAGGCGTGGAGTTTATTTTCCTCACAAATCTTAGTGTTCTGGACTTGGTAAGTGAATAAAATCAGATACCTTTGTTTCCATGCTCAACAGTGTCACATTTGAATGCTTATTCAGATTCTTTCTTGGAACTTGTTTCTCAAACAATCAAAGGAGGTTATTCACCAAAGTCAATGAAACTGAAATGTTCTATGTCAGCAGGAGGATATGACTAGATGTGCTCTCATTATACCAATTGGAAACGTTTCCCCTGAACCTAAAAATATATTATTACATTTCAGATGACATTAAGAGATAAGTCTTTAGTCACGGAATTCTAGTAGGATGGAAAAAAGTATTTTTGGTTATTTTCTTTATTATTGTTGTTAAAATGTGAATCATGCCCTTCAGCTGATGAATTCTCATTGAAGCTTCAATGGAAGGGGAAGATGAAATAACGTAAATGATAGCTATAATTAATTTTATACTAAGCTTCCTTGATGAAATTAAAATTGTCAGATGGAAATGTAATTTAAGCAAAATATGCTTATATGCTCATGTAAGCTGAGTTACACATTTGGACTTTAAGAAAAAAATCACTCTTGCATCTCATAGAACCGCTTACAAAATGATTTAGCTTAATTGTTTGTACAGCTTTCTAGATATTATAGCTCTTTAAAGGATAGAAGTGCACATGAGATGGAAGGGGGAAAGACAAAGGGTCATTTTCAAATATGCTTCTATTATTTTGGAAAAAAAAAATCATGTAGGACACTTCTACTTCCCAAAGTAGTTTTTGACATATACATTAACGGAGTGTTGTAATAGCTTTGTAATCATAAAAAGGAACAATTCTGGAAATTTAAAATAATTTAAGTCTAAATTGAAATAAATGATATTGACTAGTTAAGTAAACTTCAAAACATATTGACCTGAAATGTCAGTACATGTTAGTGCAAAATGCACAAGTCAATATCCATTGTATGCCTGAATTCTTTGTCTTTATATGACATTTCAGGCAATTTTAGTAACTGGTCAGGAAAAAGTAAAAAAATAACAAACATCAGGACAGCCCACTGATTTCAGATAAAAACTTCTGTGTTACCCAAAAATACCCATAAACACTGTAAACTGACATTGATTACTGTTCTGAAAAAAAGTAATATTTGGAACTTGTTTCTTAATGTGAAATCAAACATTATGCACCATATAATGAAAATTCAGAACACCAGTAGATATTCAATAAAATACTTATTAAATTAACTAATTACAAGAGTTAAGGGTTCATTTATAGGAATACAGAAATTCCAATTGAGGTACCACCGGAGAGGGGGGCTTACTGGTAAAGTCAGCATTTCTCTCTACCCACGTATGGAAATGCATGACAATGATTTACCTTTCCTTCCTAAAGAATAAATTGAATTTATGCAGTTGGGTTAAAAATATGATGTGTTTATGAGAGTGTAAAGACCTCACATGTAAATCCCTAGTTTTGAGATTCAGTGTCTGGGTTTGTAGGTCTTCCTCTTAAAACACTACACTGTTTTTTTATAGCAGAGTAAAAATGTCCAAGCAAATCTTGGTCGTTTTCTCCCTCTTACGGCCACATTGGCTGACTGTAAAATCTCAGGCAGTAAGAGTCAATAGCAGGAAGGAAAGAATCTAACATTTGTTTAGCATCAACCCCATGTTCTTTCAACCGCCCTGAGAAGTGGGTATTATTTCCATTTTATGCATGAAGAAAATAAAACTCAGACAGAACACACAGTTAAAATGTGATGGGATTAAAATTCTCAACCCAGGTCTGTATGTTATCGTAGCAATTATTTCTTGCGTCTATGATCGTATTGACCGCATCTTTTTTAATTACTGATCTTTGCCCTCTAGCCTTGCTATATCTCTAACACCTCCAACTCACGATATACCACATTCCTTATGTTCCTTTTCTAACCTGCTTCTATCTTGCACCCAGGCTCCTAAGCTAGGAACCGTCACTTCTTCCCCTTTCTCATTCACTGAGTAACCAGTTATTGAGTCTATCAGTCTCTTGCTAAATAGATGTCAAATCAAGTCCCTTTGCATCTTGGATGAAGCATTATTCCTCGTGTGGAAAACTACCGTAGGCCTAAACTCCTAAATAGAGCAGCCTCATGCCTCTAGTGATCCCCTGTTCTAATCTGCCCTCCACTAGGATTGGCTTTCTAAAATGCTAATCTAATTATACCACTGTTCTTTTCAAATCCTTCAAAGACTCAATACAGTGCCTCTAGGATGAAAATATAATTTCCCTAACCTGTCATACTAAAAAAGAAAAAGGCAAGCTTACCCCTACCTGCTTTTTTAGCTCTTCTCCTGGTTTTCATTCTAGTGGCTTATGTACTTTAACTCCTCAGAACTAGTTGTTGGTATCCACTTGCAATGTCTTTACTTCATTTCCTTTCCTATTCGGGGAAACCCTGTGGTCTCTATGGCGCCCAGGTATATGTCACCTTCTTTGTGAAGACCTCACTTCATCTCTATGCTGACTTAGTCATTCCCATCATTCCTGAGCATCTGGAGTTTTTTCTACCTGTATCACTTTCCACATTGCATTGCATTTCAAAAAACCTCTAAGATTGAATCTTTGAAGGATAGGTGCTAACTGCAACATTCCTTTTTGGATTCTAAATACCAAATAAAGAGCCAGAGTCTCAAGAAGGTTTTGTTTTGTTTTTTAATAAATAAAGCATTTCATAATTTTCAGGGGGATGTTTGTAAGATTTTTTTTTTTTTTTTGGCTGTAAGTGAAAGAAACTCAATTCAAATTGACCTAAGCAGAAAAGGAAATTTCGTGATTTATGTAGCTGAAAAGGCCAAACCTTACTTCAAGCAAGACTAGGTTCTGGTGCTCAAAATGCTTCCAGGAAGTAGTCCTCCATCACTTAGCTCTGTGGGGCTCCATTCCTGGTAGATTCTCCCCACCAGCTGTTCTAAGGTAGTTACTCCAGGGAAAAGGAAGTATTTCTTTCCCACCTTTCCAGTAAAAGTACTGTAAGGGAGTCTAATTAGACCAAATTAAGTCACATCTCCAACCTAAAGCAATCATTGAGCCTGTGAGTGTGGACTTGATGACTCGCCTGTCTTAGTCAGGTGCACACCCTGGGACTGAGAGTGGGAGAGACACTGAGGGAAAAGTGAGGTATTGCTACCAAAAGAAGTAGGAGGGGTGCTGAACAAATAAAAAACAACAAATGTTTATTATAGTGTGTCGGGGTAAAAAAGAGCAGTAGAGTGGGAGTCAGGGTTTTTTATTTTTAATTCCTTCTCAACCATGAAATAGCTATATAGTCTTCCAAAAGCATAATGTTTTATTATCGATTAACTTACATGTAAATTTGAGAAATTTGACAGTAAATTTATTCCTTGATTGTCTAAGTTAAATCAAAAATGGAAAAATTATTATTTAGGTGGCATTCATTGTAATTCTTTCCTTCAACAAAGTAGTTCAAGTAATTCTCTCCTTCCACCCCCATAAACTCAGTGAGATAACAAGAGCTAATCTAGCTAAAAAAAAAAAACCAAACCCACTGCCGTCGAGTCGATTCCAACTCATAGCAGCTAAACTAGAGCTAATTAGAATTAACCTAGTTAACTACAGGCCCTGTTACCCGGCAGAGACATCTTTGTTGTCAAGCTTCTATACAATGCCCCATGTCTAGAATCATTTCAGAAAAGACAGACCAACTGTGTTACAAATACCATTTGGGTGACTTGAGGCATTGCTTCTCAAAATGGAGTTTGACTGAAACGCTTAAGAATCTCCTGGTGTGCAAGTGCCTAGGTCCTTGCACCAATACTATTACTCTCACCTAGTGAGGATTTGGGACAGGAAATATAAACCTCTCTAGGTATTTTAACATGAAGAGATTTAATACAGGGACTTACCTGCATACAACATTAAAGAAGCTATGGGAATGGACTGTAGGATGGGGCTCCAGAATGATAGATGTGGAGATATGTGCTCAACAGCTCTTCCCTGTAGATGTGACCCAAGTTTAAGAGTTGCTGCTGCCACCATGGTCACTGCTATATGGCCTCTTGACACCCAGGAAACTGGAAAGTGGATACCTGCAGCTGCGATCCATAGATCCAATAGCTGAGATCCATGGATCCAAAACCCAGAATCAAGAATCTATTACTGCACCAGCTGCCACCACAACTGCATGTCAACACGCAGGAAGCTGGAATGTTTATGCAAAAAAATTATATTTCTACATCCTTGCTTGTCAAAAGAAACAGCCAATATGGGCAGGGAAATTGCCTCTGCCTCGCTTACATTTCCCCGATCTTACATTGTTGTTAGTTGCCACTGAGAAAGCTCCAACTTATACTGACCACATGTTCAGCAGAAAAAAATGTTGTCTGGACCAGTGCTCTCTTCACAACCATTGTTGAGGCCACTATTTTGAGGGCCTTCCAACCTGGGGGACTTGTCTTCCAGCACATATCAGACAAAATTCTATTGCGATCCACTGGATCTTCACTGGATAATTTTTGGAAGTGGGTCACCAAGTCTTTCTTCCTAGTCTGCCTTAGTCTGGGAGCTCATTTAGAAATCTGTCCACCGTGGGTGACCCTGATGGTATTTGAAATACTGTTGGCATAGCTTCCAGCATCATAGTAACACACAAGCCACCATAGTATGACAAACTGACAGACAAGTGGTGGAAATCTTGTATAAGTGCTTCTAATAGCTTATTCGCACCCAGAACACTTTCTGCAAGGGATTTGTGATTTTTAGCTTCCAACTTTTCCAACTGGAAGGAGACTGGAATGGTGATTGAGAAGGCCAATTTGCAGTATCCTGGTTAATGGTATGAGAAATATATATAATTTATTATATTTTCTATATTATGTAATATATCATCTTAGTCATCTAGTGCTGCTATAACAGAAGTACTACAAGTGGATGGCTTTAGCAAAGAGATATTTTCTCACAGTCTAGTAGGCTAGAAGTCCAAATTCAGGGTGTCAGCTTTCTTTCTCTGTGAGCTTTGGAGGAAGGTCTTTCTCTGTTGGCTTTGGAGGAAGGTCTTTCGAGCAATCTTCCCCTGGACTAGGAGCTTCTCTGTGCCAGAGCCCCAGCTCTCAAGGACGCGCTCTGCTCCTGGTGCTTCTTTCTTGGTGATATGAGGACCCCACTCTCTGCTTGCTTCCCTTTCCTTTTATCTCTTGTAAGATAAAAGGTGGTACAGGCCACACCTCAGGGAAACTCCCTTTACCTTGGGTCAGGGATGTGACCTGAACAAGAGTGTTACATCCGACCCTAATTCTTTTAACCACAGGCAGAGATTACGATTTATAACATACGAAAATCACAAAATGGAGGACAACCACACATGGTCTAACCAAGTTGACACATATTTTGGTGGACACAATTCAATCCATTACATATACGTAGTATATAATTTATGTATATAAGTATGTTTAAGCATATTATATTGTGATTTGTCTTTTTTCCCGTCAAAATATGTCTTTAAGATCTTTCTATGTCAGTATGTAGAGATGTGTCCTATTGTTTTTTAAAAGTGCCTAGTGAGTGCATACAGATTTTTTTCCAGTTTTTGCTGGAACTGAAACTGCTGAAAGTAACACATTTGCACATACGTCTTAGTGCACATGTGTGATTCTGTAGTATAGATTCCTACAATTCAAAAGACTTCCATATTTAAAATTTGTTTTAGAAAGTCTCAAACTGAGAGAGCAAAATTAACCAATGTTTTGTCACAAGGGAGTTCAGGAGGCTCTTGTTTTGCTCATACTCTTGTCAGTACAGGATATTATTTATTTGCCATTCAGAATGAAAAATAGCATTTCATTGCTTACTTTGCATTTTTGAATTATGAGTGAGAGTATTTCTCTTTATTTTTTATTTTTACTTCTAGGAATTGCCTGTTCATTTGCTTTGCCCATTAAAAAAATTGGATCATCATTTTTCTATTGATGTAAGGAAGCTCTTTTCATATTATACATATTATTTCTTTGTTGTTGCTTTCAAATATTTGCTTGTAATCTGTCACTTATAACTGTTTTATGATATCCTTTTTTGCATGAAAAGTTTACATTTTTTCTGTTGTCAGATATATCCATCTTTTATTTATAGTTTCTGTATTTTGAGTTGTATTGGGAAGGCTTTATGTATCCCAAGATTATTACAATATTCTCCTTTATTTCTTTTTAGATATTCTATAATTTTTTTTAGAATTTAGATTTTTAGTCCTTTTAGAATTATACTTATTGTTGTGATTTATAGATTCAAGCTTATTATTTTTTTCTGCTTATTGAGAACTATGCCTTTCCCATTATTTTGAAATGCCACCTTTATCATATATTAAATCTATCTATCTATATGGGTGCCCTGGTTGCCCAGTGGTTAAGAGCTCGGCTGCTAACCAAAAGGTCAGCAGTTTGAATCCCCCAGCAGCTCTTTGGAAACCCTATGGGGCAGTTCTACTCTGTCCTATAAGGTCAGTATGAGTCAATGGCAAAGTTTTTAATCTTTTTTTATTGTATTTTAAGTGAAAGTTTAGAGCTCAAGTTTGTTTCTCATACAAAAATTTATATGCACATTGTTATGTGACCCTAGTTGCTATCCCTATAGTATGTCAGCACACCATCTTTCCACCCTGAATTTCCTGTGTCCATTCAACCAGCTCCTGTCCCTTTCTGCCTCTAATCTTCCCTCTGGAAAGGAGCTGCCCATTTAGTCTCATGTATCTACATGAGCTAAGAAGCACACTCTTCACAAGTATCATTTTATGTCATAGTCCAGATTATTCTTTGTCTGAAGAGTTGGCTTCAGAAATGGTTTTAGTTCTGGGTTACCAGAAAGTTGAGGGGCCATGTCTTCTGGGGTTCCTCCAGTCTCAGTCAGACCACAGACTCTCCGTTGTGTTCCCTGTCAGTGTGGTCATTGGTAGTAGCCAGACACCGTGTAGTTCTTCTGGTCTCAGGCTGATCGGAGTCTCTGGTTTATGTGGCCCTTTTTGTTTTTTTTTTGTCTTATATTTTCCTTTGCTTCAGGTGGGTTGGGACCAATTGATGTATCTTAGGTGGCTGCTCACTAGCTTTTAACTCCCCAGATGCCACTCACTAAAGTGGGATGCAGAACATTTTCTTAATAAACTTTATTATGCCAATTGACCTAGGTGTCCCCTGAAACTATGGTCCCCAGACCCCTGCCCCTGCTACTCTGCCCCTCGAAGTGTTTGATCGTATTCAGGAAACTTCTTAGCTTTTGGTTTACTCCAGTTATGCTGACTTCCCCTGTATTGTGTGTTGTCCTTCCCTTCATCTAAGACAATTCTTGTCTACTATTCAGTTAGTAAATACCCCTCTTCTTCTCTCCCTACCTTGTAACCATCAAATAAAGTTTTCTTCTGTGTTTAAACCTTTTCTTAAGTTTTTATAATAGTAGTCTCATACAATATTTGTCCTTTTGCAACTGACTAATTTCACTTAGCATAATGCCATCCAGTTTCATCCATGTTATGAGATGTTTCACAGATTTATCTTTGTTCTTTCTTGTTGCATAGCATTCCATTTTATGAATATACCATAATTAATTTATCCATTCATCTGTTGATGGGCACTTAGGTTGTTTCCATCTTTTTATTATTGTGAACAGTGCTGCAGTGAACATGGGTGTGCATATATCTATTCGTGTGAAGGCTCTTATTTCTCTAGGATATATTCCAAGGAGTGGGATTGCTGGATCGTATGGTAGTTCTACTTCTAGCTTTTTAAGGAAGCGCCAATCGATTTCCAAAGGGGTTGTACCATTTTACATTCCCACCAGCAGTGTATAGGTGTTCCAGTCTCTGCACAACCTCTCTGACATTTATTATTTTGTGTTTTTTGGATTAATGCTAGCCTTGTTGGGGTGAGATGGCATCTCATTGTAGTTTTCATTTGCATTTCTCTAATGGCTAATGATCGTGAGCATTTCCTCATGTATCTTTTGGCCACCTGAATGTCTTCTTTAGTGAAGTGCCTGTTCATATCTTTTGCCCACTTTTTAATTGAGTTATTTGCATTTTTGTTGTTGAGTTTTTACAGTATCTTGTAGAGTTTAGAGATTAGACCCTGACTGGATATGTTGTAGCCAATTTTTTTCCCCCAGTCTGTAGGTTATCTTTTTACTCTTTTGGTAAAGTCTTTGGATGAGCATAAGAGTTTGATTTTTAGGAGCTTCTAGTTATCTTTTTTTTTTTCCAGTTATCTAGTTTCTCTTCTGGTTTTTGTACATTGTTAATAATGTTTTGTATTCTGTTTATGCCATGTATTACGGCTCCTAGTGTTGCCTCTACTTTTTCTTCCATGATCTTTGTTGTTTAAATTTAATATTTAGGGCTTTGATCCATTTTGGTGTGAGGTATGGGTCTTGTTTCATTTTTTTGCAGGTGGACATCCAGTAATGCCAGCACCATTTGTTAAAGAGACTGTCTTTTCCCCATTTAATGGATTTTGGGCCTTTATCAAATATCAGTGGCTCATAGGTAGATGAATTTACATCTGGATTCTCAATTCTGTTCCATTGGTCTACGTATCTGTCGTACCAGTACCAAGCTGTTTTGACTACCGTGGCAGTATAATAGGTCCTAAAATCAGGTACTGTGAGACCTCCAACTTTGTTCTTCTTCTTTAATGCTTTACTTATCCGGGGCCTCTTCCCTTTCCAGGTGAAGTTGGTGATTTGTTTCTCTATCTCATGAAAAAATGTCATTGGAATTTGGATTGGAATTTCATTGTATCTGTAGATTGCTTTATTTTCACAATGTTGAGTCTTCCTACCCATAAGCAAGGTATGTTTTTACACTTAGGTAGGTCTTTTGGTTTCTTGCTGTAGTGTCTTGTAGTTTTCTTTGTATAGGACTTTTAAGTCTCTGGTTGGATTTATTCCTAAGTATTTTATCTTCTTGGGGGCTATTGTAAATAGTATTGATTTGTTGATTTCCTCTTCGAAGTTCTCTTTGTCAGTGTAGAGGAATCCAACTGATTTTTGTATGTATGTTTATCTTGTATCCTGTTACTTTCCTGAAATCTTCTGTTAGTTCCAGGAGTTTTCTTGTGGATTCATTGGAGTTTTCTGTGTATATGATCATGTCATCTGCAAATAGAGATACTTTTACTTCTTCTTTACCAATTTGGATGTGCTTTTTTTTCTTTTGTAGCCTAGTTGCTCTGGCTAGGACCTCCAGCATAATGTTGAATAAGAGTGGTGATAAAAGACATCCTTGTCTGGTTCCCGTTCTCAAGGGGAATGCTTTCAGACTCTCTCCATTTAGGATGATGTTGGCTGTTGGCTTTGCATAAATGCCCATTATTATATTGAGGAATTTCCCTTCTATTCCTATTTTGCTGAGAGTTTTTTAAATCATGAATGGATGTTGAACTTTGTCAAATGCCTTTTCTGCAACAATTGATAAGAGCCTGTTGTTCTTGTCTTTTGTTTTATTTATGTGATGGATTACACTGATTGTTTTTCTAATGTTGAACCATCCCTGCATACCTGGTATGAATCCCACTTGGTTATGGTGAATTATTTTTTTGATATGTTGTTGAATTCTATTGGCTAGACTTTTGTTGATGATTTTTGCATCTAAGTTCATGACTGATATGAGTCTGTAATTTTCTTTTTTTTTTTTTTGAGGTGTCCTTATCTGCTTTTGGTATCAGGGTTATATTGGCTTCATAGAATGAGTTTGGAAGTATTCCATCTTTTTCTGTGCTCTGAAATACCTTTAGTAGTAGTGGTGTTAACTCTTCTCTGAAAGTTTGGTAGAATTCTCCAGTGAAACTGTCAGGGCCTGGGCCTTTTTTGTTCTTGTTGGGAGTTTTTTAATTACCTTTTCAATCTCTTCTTTTGTTACCGGTTTACTTAGTTGTTCTACTCCTGTTTGTGTTAGTTTAGGTAGTTAGTGTGTTTCTAGAAATTTGTCCATTTCCTCTAGGTTTTCAAATTTATTGGAGTACAATTTTTCATAGTGTTTTGTTATAATTCTTTTCATTTCAGTTGGGTCTGTTGTGATACAGCCCATCTCAGTTCTTATTTGGGTTATTTGTTTCCTCTCCTGTTTTTCTTTTGTCAGTTTGGCCAGTGGCTTATCTATTTTGTTGATCTTTTCAAAGAACCAGCTTTCGATCTCATTAACTCTTTCGTTTGTTTTTCGGTTCTCTGTTTCATTTAATTCTACTCTAATTTTTATTATTTGCTTTCTTCTGGTGCCCTAGGGCTTCTTTTGCTACTCTTTCTGTTTTTTCAAGCAGTAGGGTTAATTCTTTGATTTTGGCCCTTTCCTCTTTTTGAATGTGTGCGTTTATTGGTATAAATTGAACTCGGAGCACTACTTTTGCTGTCTCCCAAAAGTTCTGGTAGGATGTGTTTTCATTCTCATTTGATTTTGTGAATTTATTTATTATGTTCTTAATTTCTTCTATAACCCAGTAGTTTTTGAGCAAGGTGTGACTCAGTTTCCATGTACTTGATTTTTTTTCCCTTGTTTTTTTCTGTTATTGATTTCTACTTTTATGGCTTTATGGTCAGAAAAGATGCGTTGTAATATTTCAGTGCTTTGGATTCTGTTAAGGCTTGCTTTGTAGCCTAATATGTGGTCTATTCAGGAGAATGTTCTATGTGTGTTGGAAAAGAAAGTGTGCTTGGCTGCTATTGGGTGTAGTGCTCTGTAGATGTTCAGGAGATCAAGTTGGTTGATTGTGGCATTTAGGTTTAAAAAAAAAAAACAAACGTGTCTTTATTGAGTTTCTTTCTGGATGTTCTGTCCTTCACCGGAAGTGATGTGTTGAAGTCTCCTACTGTTATGGAGCTGTCTATTCCTCCTTTCAAGGCTGTTAGAGTTTGTTTTATGTATTTTAGAGCCCTGTCATTGGGTGCATAAATATTTATTATGGTTATGTCCTCCTGGTATATTGATCCTTTAATCATTATATGGTGTTCTTCTGTATCCTTTGTGGTGGATTTTGCTTTATAGTCTATTTTGTCAGAGATTAATATTGCTACTCCTGCTCTTTTTTGATTGCTGTTTGCTTGACATATTTTTTTCTATCCTTTGAGTTTTAGTTTGCTCGTGTCTTTAAGTCTGCTCGTGTCTTTAAGTCTAAGGTGTGTGTCTTGTAGGCAGCATATAGATGGATCGTGTTTTTTAATCCTTTCTGCTGCTCTCTGTCTCTTTATTGTTGCATTTAGTCTATTTACATTCAGCGTAATTATTAGTAGATACGAGTTTACTGCTGTCCTTTGGATGTATTTTTTTTTGTGTTGTTGACAGTTTCTTTTTTTTACTTAATTTTCTGTGCTGAGTCATTTTTCTTTGTGTTTTCTTTTCATCTTTTTCATTGTTGTTGATTTTGTATTTGCTGAGTCTTTATATTTTCTTGTTTTTTATTTTGATGTGTAGGTTTGTTAGTTTCCTTCGTGGTTACCTTAATATTTACCCCTATATTTCTAAATTTAAACCAACCTTTTATTTCTTTATGTCACTTTGACTTTCCATATGAAAGATCTATAACTACTCTTTTTTGCTTTAATGTTGTCATCTTTTACATATTCACCTCTCTGTTTCCTTATTTTCAGTGTTTTTGTGACTCCCCTATCTGGGTTGATACCTGGTTGTTTTGTGCTGTGTTCTGATCTTGGGATGTTATCTGATGTTATTGATTTTCTAACTGGAGGACTCCCTTTAGTATTGCTTGTAATTTTGGTTCAGTTTTTGCAAATTCCCTAAACTTCTGTTTATCTGGAAATGCTTTAATTTCGCCATTATATTTGACAGACATTTTTCTGGATATGTAATTCTTGGCTGGCAATTTTTTTCCTTCAAGCCTTTATGTATGTCATCCCATTGCCTTCTTGCCTGCATGGTTTCTGCTGAGTAGTCAGAGCTTAGTCTTATTGACTCTCCTTTGTAGATGACTTTTTGTTTATCTCTAGCCACTCCTAAGATTCATCTTTGATTTTAGCAAGTTTGATTATAATATGTCTTGGTGACTTTCTTTTAGGCTCCACCTTGTGTTGGGTTCTATGAACTTCTTGGATAGATATCTTCTCATCTTTCATGATATCAGGGAAGTTTCCTGCCAGCAAATCTTCAACAATTCTCTGTAATTTCTGTTATCCTCCCCTGTCCTGGTACTCCAGTCACTCGTAGGTTATTCCTTTTGATAGAGTCCCACATAATTCTTAGGGTTTCTTAATTTTTAAAAAATTCTTTTATCTGATTTTTCCTCAAATATATTGAATTCAAGTGCTTTATCTTCAATCTCACTAATTCTGACTTCCATTTCCTCAGTTCTGCTCCTTTGACTTTGTATTGAGTTTTCTAACTCTGAAATTTTATTTTTAATCTTTTGGATTTCTGTTTGCTTTTTTCTGTGGATTCGTGCAGTCTGTTAAATTTGTCATCATGGTCTTGTATAACTTTATCTTAAGTTCCTCTATTGCTTTATCTGTGTGTTCCTTGGCTTGTTCTGCGTTTTGCCTGATCTCCTTCCTGACCTCTTGAAGAGCTCTTTTGAATTCTACTTCCAATATCTCCAAAAAGCTATTTTCCTCTGGAAGGTTTTTTGAATCTTTGTTTTGGGTGCTTTCTGAAGCCATCATGGTCTGCCTCTTTATGTGATTTGATATTGACTGTTGTCTCTGAGCCATCAATAAGCTATTATATTTATTTATTTTATGTTTGCTTACTGTGTTCTAGCTTCTTGTTTTGATATGCCCAAATGGGCTGGTTGTGTGAACTAGTTTGATTATTGGTGTCTTTGAAGCTCTCATGTCCTGTCACCAGGTGGTTAGAGGTGTTACTAGGTATGTGAGCACAGGATTGTGTTTACTGTTCTTGTATGGATTCAGCTCAGGTGTCCAGGGAGCCAGTCACCAAGAGTGTGGTGCAGGCTCTGACTTACAGTCCTAGATGGGCAAGGGTGATTGGAGTGGGCACAGGTATCTGGCTGCAGTAGATTATGCGCTGAGAAATGCAGGGGGCTGATGGCTGCCCCTGAGTGTCTGGGAGGAAAGCGCACCCCTGTTCGCTAGAGCATGTAGGTGGTTGGGTTTTGCAGCTGGTTTACAGGCACCCAGTGCTGTTGGATGTAAGAATTGGGAAGCACCACTTATTCTTGGACCTCTGTTGCGTATTGCTAGGTGGCATGGGTGGAGCCATCAGTCTTCTGGCCCCTGATGTGGGTAGGTTAGAACCCTGCTTAATGGGCAGGGTGGTGTCAAATGTCAAGAATCTGCCACTTTACCTTATAGCTGATATAGTTGAAAATAGGCTTCAGGCATATATCCTGTTGTACTGTGCTATTGAGGGCCTATGCTGTTGAAATGGGCCCACACAGGTCTATGTGGGGGTGAAAGGAATTGAAAGTCCATGGACCCCTTATGTCTGTGCCTAGGCAAAGGGGCTATGCCTTTCCTGGGTTCCCAGATTAGGGGAGCTGGCAGGATATTTTTTCCTATTTGTTAATGTGTTCCCTCTCCAAAGCTGGGAGACTGGCTCAGAGCACTTGACAGGTCCTGCTTTCGGCCCAGGGGATGCGGCAATCACTGAAGCTGCCCCGGACCCAGTGCAGAGCGGGGAGAGTAGGTAAATGGGAGAGAAGCTCTTCCCAAAGAGGGTGTTTTTTTTGCTTCGCCCAGTAGGTTAGATGTATGCACTTATCTTTTGCCAGTTGAGCGCTGCTTCTCACTGATTCTGGAGGGTTGAGCATACTCTCCACTGCTTGGTCTCTCCTGACGTGGGAAGTGCATCCTGAGTGCTACTGCTTGCCTCACTGTGCACACCAGCCAATCCAGCCTGCAGGGTGCTGGTTCCCACCAGGTCAGACCTGGCAACTCCTTGCTGCTTCTGAACCATGTCCACCTCCCCGCTAGCCACTCAGTCAGATCCCTCAAATTTGCCTTTGTTGTTCAGGGCTCCCAGATTGTTACATATAATCAGTTCACTTGTTTTTTCTGGTCTTTGTTGTAAGAGGAACCACAGGAAACATCTGACTACTCTGCCATCTTGGCCCCGCCTCCCTGTTTTTTTGTTTTTGAAACTGTCTGTCTGTCTATCTATCCATGAATCTATCTCTGTTTCTGGCTCTTTATTCTGGTTCATTTATCTTTTTTCTATACCTGTGCCTGTATCACACTGTTCTAATTACTAAAACTTTATAGTATGTTTTAATAACTGATAGGTCAAACTCTACTTTATTGTTCTTTTCCCAAAATATCTTGGCTCTTCTTGTGCATTTCTCTTTTCAGATGAACTTAGAATTTTATCAGATTCCCAAAATAAATCCAAATGAGATTTTTATTGGGATTATATTGACTTTATGTATTACTTTAAGATAATTGGTAACATTACAGCATTAAATTTTTTCACTTAGGGTAGTGGTATACTACTCCATTTACTCATTTTCTTTTTTAAATGTTCTCCTGTAAAGTGTTATTTCTTGTATGTTTCTTAAGATTATTCTAGGTAGTTGTTTCTTGCTATGCAGTTGTGAATGGATTTTTTTTTCCAGCTACCTTTTCTAACTGATTATTGCCTTTGTATAGAAAAGCTAAGAATTTTTGCCTTAAATCTAGTGCCTTATTAAGTTACATTTATTGGTTCTAATAGGTTTTTAGATAATTATTTTGGATATTTTTAGATAGATAATTATATCATTTGTTTAATGATGCTATTGTCAACTTATGAATAAGTATTAGACTATAGGGATGTAGCATATAATGTGGAATAGGAATATTGGTAGAAGGGACTATTGTTCAGTTCATAATTTCAATGGCATTGCTTCTAATATTTCGCTCTTAAGTAAGATGTTTGTGATATATTCCTATATTATATCCTTTGTCATTTTTAGTAAGTTGCTCCTATTTCTCATATACTACAAGTTTTAACCAGGAAGGAGTATTTAATTTACAAAGTGTTTTTTAGGATTTAGCAAGATCTTTTCGTTATTTTGTTGGCAATATGTCAGTGTAGTGAATTACATGAATATATTTCCTAATACTAAACCATTTTTCTATCCCTGGGTTAAAAAGTAGCTGAATCACACATAATACTCTAATATACTGTGGAACTTAATTTGCTAAAGCTTTATTTAGGATATTCATAAGTTGTTTTGACCAATACTTTTTCTTTGTGTGTGTGTTCTCTTCAGCTGGAAATGGCATCTGAATTGTGTTGTCCTTAGGGAATGAGGATGAAAAATTTCCCATGGTTTTCTGTATTTTGGAACAATTTAAATAATATAGGAATTCTGGTCTTTAAATGTTGGTAGAAATTACCTGGAAAGCCACCTAAGGCTTATGTATTTTGTAGGACTAGAAGTTGAAACAACTTTTAAATTTCTTTGCTGATTGCTGACCTGTTGAGCTTCCTGGTGTTTTTGGATTGCTAGTAGTTTGTATTTTCTTTAAAAAAAGGCCTCTCCTACATAAATTCTTAAAACTTTTAAGATATACTTGTATATATCTCTTTGTTATTTCAAACATTTCACTATATTTGTACCTGTTTATGATTTATTCCTGTTGCTGCCTCTAATTTGTATTTTCTTTCATTTTTCCTTAGTTTTGTAATTATATCTGTGGAAAAACTGGTTGCTAACGCGTTAACCCTGACTTATGGTGACCCCATTTGTGTCAGAGTAGAACTGTTATCCAAAGTGTTTTCAATGGCTGATTTTTTGGAAGTAGATTATCAGGTGCCTCTAGGTGGACTTGAAGTTCTTATCTTCCGGTTAGCAGCTGAATGTGTTAACCGTTTGTACAACCCAAGAACCCCACATTTATAAAAGGCATATGTGATTAACCTTTTCAAAGAACCAACTTTATTTTTCTGATTAAATCTACTTTAAAAAATTCTGTATTGTTTTTACTATTATAGCTTTCTTTCTTTTACTTTTTTAAGGGTATTTGTGATTCCCTTTCTAACTTCTTCAGCTGAATATTTAGTTTATTTTATTTCAACTTCTCTTGTTTGCTAACAAAATCATTTACATCTACACATTTTCCTCTTTGTCTACGTCCCATGTGTTTGGCTCTGTAGTGCTTTCATTTCATTAATTTCTAAATAAATTGCAGTTCAGTCTTGATTTTCTCTTTTACTTAAGAATTATTCAGACCTGGTTTGTATTTTACAAGTGATTAGGTCTGTTAACTTTTAACTTTATTGCATTGTGATCAGAAATTTTGGGCTCATATGACTTATTTAATTTCTATTTGGAGGAATTTATATTTTCTTTGTGGATGAATACGTTTTTAAGTTTGGTAAATGTTTATGGGTCTTTTCAAGTTTAATTCAAAGAATGAAGAACTGAGATGGGGAAAACTGTATGTGAAGAAGGTTTGAGGGGAAATGAGGAGTTCCATGTGTAAATTAGACATGTCTCTTAAACATTCAAATGGAGCTGTCAAGTTTGCTGCTGGTTATACAAGGCTAGAGTATAGTGTTGAGATCTGGACTGGAAACATAAATTTGGGAGCCACCAACTTGTAGATGGTATTTAAAGCCGTGAGACTGAGATCGCTAAGAATGGGGGTGTAGATAAACAGAGAAGAGAAGAGGATCAAGGACTGAGCTCTGGGTCTCTACAACATTAAGAGGTTGGAGGATGATGGGGAAACCAGCCAGAGAAATTGATAAGGAGCTACCACTAAGGGAAGAGGAAGACTAAGACACTGGTGTTCTAGAAGTGTAATGAAGAAAGATTATCAAAAGGGGAAGGAGAGTCAATTGATTGAAATGCTGCTGATGGGTGAGATGAGAAATAGACTGAGCACTGAACATTGGTTTTTGCAGCAAAGGGGTCATTGGTGACCTTGACAGGACTATATATTTGAAGAAGGCATTTTGCTCCTGTTTAGATGCTCTGCTACTCACATTCTCTATCTAGATCACACTTAGCCGGGAGTTGGTAAACTATTGTCTGCATGTTATATCTGGCTCATTGCCTGTTTTTATAAATAAAATTTCATTGGAACACAGCCATACTCATTAGTTTACATATTATCTGTGGCTACTTTTGTGCTACAATGGCAGAGTTGAGTAGTTGCAACAGAGACCATATGACCTACAAACCTAAAATATATATTATTTGTCCTTTAATAGAATAAATTTGCCAACTCCTGCACTTAGCACAAATCTCAGTTTTTCTGAGGCTAAATCGATCAGTCTTCTGCACTCCTGTGATATTTATTTTCTGATACACTCATCTAACTTTGTCATGTTTTGTTATTTTCTAGGTGGAGGTATCTTTCCCCCCAATTAGTTTAAAAGCTCTTCAAAGGGAGAAACTCTGTACTAATTTTCTTTGTTTCCACCACAGTCTTATGCACAAAAAGATGTAAAATAAATATTTGTTGATTTACATATATTACGTATTTGCAGATTTCATTGCTTGCTCTGCTTACAGTTTCTAGAAAATGTGACTCACCCACAGCCTCTGGAAGGTGCAGTGCTTAATGGCGTACGTGCCATATGATTATATACCCAGTCAGCAACTATTCAGATTCTTTCTTGAGGGTTTGAACTAAAACAATGAGTGGATGCTGTTGACGTCCTATTGAAGAATTGCCCTCCAACAAGTGAGAGCCTTCATTTCTGGGAGGCTACACATAACTTTCCTCAGCCCCAGTCCGGGCCCTTCTCCATGATAAATTCCTTGAACAAGTATTCCCCATCTTAGAGGACCAAGACTTCAGGGAGATTCATGTCTTAAACAATCTGTAAGTCTGAATGAAAGCTCTAGAATATATTTATACCTATAAAAACAGACTGCAACAGTGTTGGAGTGCTCTTCTCATTGATGGACAACTGAGAAGGGAAACCTTCTCAGTGGGCAGAGTCTTTCTCTTCTATCAGATTTAAAGCAGTTCCCTAGCCTGCAAAGGAAGTACCAATAAGCTGATGTAGGTGGGGTTTGCTGAACCTGCTCTATAACTTACCATATGTGAACATCTGATGCCAATAAGGGGACCCAGTGCTACAAGGTGTGTGTATGTGTGTGTTGGGAGGAGGGCAGAATTTCTAATACAGCTTGATGACTGTGCTTGGAGGCTTTTTTCTTTGTTCCCCTCTATCTAAATTTTTTTGTAAGTGCTGTGTTTTTCTTCCGTTAATGTATTTGGAGGTGGCGATTAAATTTACTGTTTAGCCTATAAGTTGCAAAATTGTGAGATGGAGCTGGAGGAGGAAGAGACTTCACTTGGAGAAAAAAAGATCCAGAATATCACCTTGAGACAATGTCACTGCATGTGACTTTGGGTTGTGCCCTATTGGGTGAAGCTAAATGTGATTATGGCTTTAATGTGGATACTTGAAACCTGTTAGGTATGGATGCCCACTTTTAGAATTGCATATGTTGGAAGGGTGCACCAGCTAAGTTGTATTGACTACACTGCTTTGACCCTTTCTAGAGAATCTACTATACAGTCCCTGGGTAGTACAAACAGTTAATGCACTTGGCTGTTAACTGAAAGGTACGAAGTTCGAGTCCACTTAAAGGCACCTTGGAAAAAAGGCCCAATGATCTACTCCTGAAAAACCAGCCATTGAGAGCCTTATGGAGCACAGTTCTCTGACACACATGGAGTAACCATGAATTGGAACCGAGTCAATGACAACTGGTTTTAGAGAACCTACTGTGCTACAGTTGTTGGTTGGAGCAGTCCTGAATAACATCTTACTCTCCTCTTCCATTCTCCACCCTTGCCTTCTGAATCAGGGATGGACTCTCAGATTCTCTCTTGAGAACTGGAACTAAGAGAAAGAGAGACTGTTGATGGTTGGTTCTGAATCCTGGAGCTTTAAGTTCATGAAGACTCATGGACTAAAGGGAAAATATTGGGTCATCCCAAATCTTCTGGAAGAGAGAAAATAAAGAAGATGCTAAGAAATGATAATTGCCCTCCAACAAGTGAGAGCCTCGTTTTCTGGGAGGCTACACATAACTTCCCTCAGCCTCAGTCCGGGCCCTTCTCCATGATAAATTCCTTGAACAATAGAGGTACTAAGAGATGATGAAGAAGGTGCAGAACTCCTGGGAGAAAAAGAGACAGAAAAAGACCATATTTCTCAGAGAGACTGAGACTCGTCTTTGTTCCTCACATCTCAGTTTCCACCTCCAGTCCCCAGGAGGCATGTGTTTATCTGTGGCATCCAGCTGAAATATCATCTCTGCTCTCTATAAGCTTATAATATAAAAGAAACAGTACTCAGATGAATTTAAAGAAGATTGAGGCATTAAATTCAGAAGGATAAATACAAAAAGCATAATAATACATTAGAAATAATATTCTATTTTACATGTTGCTCTTGGAAATTGTGAGATTCCTTCACATTCTCTGAACAAACCCCTTTTACTTTCTTGATCTAGCATGAGAGAATTTATGTTCCATGTAACGAAAAGAATTTGTCAACTGATGAAAGACATTTTCCAAAGCTTGGAAGAACAGACTCATCAGGTTTCTAAATCCTTGAGGGAGCAGGATTAGAATTCACATTGACCCTATTAATTTGCAGGAGAGATTGGAAACATAGATAATGAAGGGTAATGTAATTATGTGGGGGAAATAAAAACAACTCTCCAAAAAACAACAAGAAGGTGAAAGTCAAGCTATGTGAAATATGGCAGAAAAGACTGTAATGGTGGAATGGAGACTGGGTCTGGGCCAGCAGGGGAGTTGAGGTCGTCTAAAAAGTAAGAGATTCAATGGTTAAATACAAGCAGAGATTATTTCTAATGTATAATTATGTTTTACCTGTATTTACCCTTCTGAATTTAACTGACACTGGACAGAAGGCTCCTCTAATACTTAACATGGACCAGTTCAGACCAACAGGATGAAGTACTTGTAGTACTTTGCCTTCTAAAAAAATGTATTTTATCTTCTCCAAAATCTTAGAGCCTAAAAGATACGTTTAGATTACCTTCTATGTAAATAGATTTGGAGCATTTAGTGGATAAGACTAAGTGCAAATAAAGCATAGGAAAACTTTAGAAAAATATGTTAAGTTTTAAAAGCACATTCAATATCACTTTTGTTTTTCACAACAACCAATGTGGACTTTGGACAGAGCTGGGTTCAGAATCTGGCTGCTCTGCTCACTAGCTGTGGACCCTGGGATGTGACATTTAGTCACTTCAATTCATAGTTTTTTGATCTGAAAATCAGGGTAATAAAAACCACCCCACAGGGCTGCCAGCTTTGGACTGGGGCATATGAGCTTCAGGTTGCCACAGTTACCGCCACGGCTTGTTATGGTTCATTAGCTCACTTCTGTCATGAACCGGAACCTCTTGGTGCATTGAGGTCTGTGATCTCCTGGGTAAATGTTGCTGCAATAGAAACTGGGAGCTTATTTGTGGCCAAAAAATACATGATGAAATATTAAAGGAGCCAGGGAGAATATATGCGGTGAAATTTTCACAATATCACAACCAAGTGATAAAACTTGATGAACTCATTATGTGTCCTTGGGCAAATCACTTAACCTCTTTGGGCTTCAGTTCCTTCATATCTTCAGTTGCAAGTGTTGGGGAGGGTGGGGTAAAAACAGGAGGGTATTTGCTTGAGATGATTTCTAATATCTCCTCCAGCTATAAAATTTGATGATTTTCCCAGACCAGGAGGAATTTAATTTTTCTTATATTCAGAGGGTTCTTACATAAAAGACAATGGCCAGCTTCAATACATCTTCCCTGAGCAGAGAATTAGAGCAAATGGACTGAACAGAACCTCCTGAGATTTAGAGATAAGGAAGACTTTCCAGACAGTGAGAATTATTTATCGGTATGAGTTAAGAAGGAGGAGTGGGAAATTCCAGCAGGATGGATTTCTGTCTCTTTGGACAAAGTAGGCTCCTGAACATGAAGATCAAGTTTCCAATGAATGATGAGGAGTGAGGGGGAGTGTGGGATGGGGAGAGGGATGACGGGATTAATGGCCTTTCTGTGCTAGCACCATGGTCCTATGTGTGATTGCTGATTTGCAGTCCTGGGTTTTTGCAGTTTATGCTCCTCGGAGTATACAGCAAATTTGCTGATTATCCGTGACTTACCCACGGCTGTCTGTGTGCTTTGCATTTTGACTCAACAGAACTGTTAAGGAAGGTATTAATTAACACACAGAATAGAACAGATCTAAATATCAGAATTTCTAGTTTGTTTTTACCGTTGTGGTTGAAAAGATAGTAAAGTCGTAGAGGATGGTAAGGTTCTAAAAGCAGTAAATCTTGGGGCTAACGAAACAAAACTACCTTTCCACTCGTGTCTTAGTCAGGGTTCTTTAGAGAACAGAGCCAGTTATTTATATATATGAAACAGAACCAGTTATATGTAGATAGATAGACATGCAGATATAGATATATAAGTTTACCTCTATCTACCTGTCTTTGTTGTTGTTAGTTGCTGTTGAGTTGATTCCGGATGGATTTGAACTGCTAGCCCTTCTGCTGATAGTTGAGTGTTTAACTGTTTGTGACAGCCAGGAACTGTATTTATCTATCTGTCTCTCTGTCTGGCTTTTTATCTATCTCTCCATCCATCCATCCGTCTGTCCGTCCGTCCATCCATCTTTCTATCTCTGGGTAGTACAAATGGTTAACACACTGGGCTGTTAACTGAAAGGTTGGAAGTTTGAGTCCACCCAGAAGTGCCTCAGAAGAAAAGCCTGGCAATCTACTTCTGAAAAATAAGCCATTGAAAACCCTGTGGAGCACAGTTCTACTCTCACACACATGAGACCACCATAAGTCAGAATCAGCTTGATGGCAACTGGTGTATATATATATTTGTATATATATATATATAGAGAGAGAGAGATGTACTTGAAGGAATTGGCTCACATAATTGTTGTTGGGACTGGCAAGTCCAAAATCTGTAGGTCATGTGACAGGCTGGAAATTTCTGCAGTCTTGTGTCCCCAAATCCAAAGTCAGGTGACAAGAATAGTGAAAAGAAAGAGAGTTTTAGAAACATGTCTATTTATAGTCTGGAGGCAGAGTACTCCCTAAGGAAAATTTCCTTTTTGTTCTTAAGTGCTTCAACTGATTACATGAGGCCCACCCATATCATGGCATATAATGTGCTTTTCTTAAGGCTAACTGATTCAGTCACATCTAACTACTTCCTAACAGCATCAAGACTAGTGTTTGACCAAACAACTGGGCACCATAGCCAAGCCAAACTGACACATAAAATTAACCATCATAACCTCCACCCTATTTCCCAAGTGAATCATCATGTTGACAGCGAGGACCCAGCAAAGCTGAGATCCTGAGCATCACAGGCCGTGCCCCAACTCTATGGGAAGGGACCCTTATTATGACGGGCAGTTTTGTCAGTCCTATCAGATCATACGGCCACCTTGCAAGCTGATGTTGCCCTTTCAAGCTTTATTTTGTATCAGTATTCCCACTGCCTCTGTGTTCAGTTTCTCTCAGAGTCGACTTCATCATCTGAGCTTCAGTTTTGTTTTTGGTTGTTTTTATGTTTTTTGCATGATGGGATTTTTATAGAAAATATTTCATTACATTTCAAGACATTCTTATATCCACCCACTGTGGTTTATTATTTTGCTTGCATTCGTTGTCAGTCTTATTTCAACTTTGAACTGCCATAGCCCCACTAGGGGGCTGTGAGTGCTGTAGTCAGAGAGCCCTTTGGCTGCGCTCCTAGCAGAGTTCTAGAAAGTTGAACCTGACACACACTTTAGAAAAGATGAATTAAGGCCGTGACCATACTGAGCTACAGATCCCTTTGTTCTAATGCTGGAGCTGATTTTATCTTCAGAAAGAGAAGGCATTGAAAAAAAAAAAGGACACACATGCTATTTTATATGATACTGGATATTCGGGGGCATTGTTTCCTTTCAGGAGCAGAGAGGAAGTTTTAAGAAAACAATTATGTATAAGGAGCCCTGGTGGTGCAGTGGTTAAAGTGCTTGGCTGCTAACCAAAAGGCCGGTGGGTCGAACCCACTAGCCACTCGAGGGAGAAAGATGTGGCAGTCTGCCTCCGTAAAGATTTACAGGTGTGTGATTTTGTAAAACGCTTGAGAAAAGTTGTTCATGACTTCCGGAATTGGCTCGTATGAATCTTCCCTGCCCCCATTCTCTGCCTACTTCAGTTCACATGATCCACTACATACATAATAATTTTCAAAAAATTCTGCTTCCTCAGGTCATTGCCTTTCTCAGGAATCATCAATGAGTCCACATTATCTAGACCAAAGCTTCGCATCTTTCAGAGTAACAATGACCTCCCTCCTATTTTTTTTAATTGTGGTAAATATGTATGTAACAAAACATTTGCCATTTCAACAATATTCACATGTACAGTTTAAAAAAAGCCCACTGCCGTTGGGTCAGTTCCTACTCATAGCAACCCTATAGGACAGAGTGGAACTGTCCCATAAAGTTTCCAAGGAGTGCCTAGTGGATTCGAACTGCCAGCCTTTTGGTTAGTGTAACACTTAACCCCTATGCCACCAGGGTTTCCCATGTACAGTTAAGTACAGTTAAGTGACATTAATTATATTTATAATGTTGCTCCACCATCACCCTCACCCATTCTCAAATTTCTCCACCACTTTTAACAGAAGATCAGTGCTCCCTAAGCAATGAGCCTCCCTTCCCCCCTTCTTCCCGTCTCTGGTAACCACTAATAAACTTTGATCTCTACATACTTGCCTATTACAGATATTTCATAATTGGGATCATATAGTATTTGCCCTTTTGTGACTGACTTATTTCACTCAGCATAATATTTTCAAAGTTGATGCATGTTGTAGCATGTATCAGTACTTCATTTCTCTTTATGACTAAGTAATATTCCAACACTGACAGTCTTTTAATATAAAATAAACAAAATAAGTCATGGAGCACCCACATAACATTTCTAGAATCAATTCACTATAAGTGAATTTGTATTTTATTATTCACAACTGTTAAATAACGGCCTTTTAAAATAATGCATAGTTCTTATAACGCCATTGTATTTTGGTTAAAAAAAAAGTGATTGTCATCACTGCCCTATATATATATAGTAAGTTTAACAGCGTCATTGTTACTGACACATAGTAGGCACTCACTAGGTATTTGGAAATTGTGGAGTGGAAATTCATTAGCAAATATTCTTTCAGTGGCTATCTGATCATGCATATGTTTATTTGGTTATTCAGTCAGAGAGTATCGAGTGCTTAGTACGAGACAGATGTTGTGCCAAGTGTTTCTGGAATAATGATAAACATGCTAAATGTGGTTGTGGCCCTAGGGGACTAACAGTCTGGTGGGAGAATCAGATGAGGGATAGGCAATTATCATACAGTGAGGTAAGGGCTATGATGGAGGAAGGGCAAAGACCTTGGGTGTACTTAGAAAAAGTCTCTTCACTGAGATAGGGTGGGTGGGAGCTCAAGGAAGGCTTCCTGGAAGAAGTGATAGCTAAGCTGAACTGTGAAGAACAAGTGGGAAATCAGCATTTTTATTTAATTTGGAATGCTTGATGATTCAGATTGTATGTTAACTTGACTGGACCATGATCCTCAGTGGTTTGGCAGTTATGATGTAGTTTGGCAGCTATGTAATGATGTAATCACTTCCATAATGAAATCTGAAATAATGTAATCATATCCATGATGAAATCTTTATGAGCAGCCAATCAGTTCAAAGGGAGTTTCCTTGAGGGTGTGGCCTGCATTCAATATAGGTGGACTTTCTGACAAAGCTCAAGGTCTTTTGGTTGCTCTGGATCCTGCAGCTGGCTCCTGTTCATCTGGCCTCCAGTTCTTGGGAACTTGAGCTAGCAGCTTACCTGCCAATCTTGGTATTCATTGGCCTCTGTAGCCTGTGAGCCAGAGGCCAGCTGCCTGATCTGCCAGTCTTGGGTCCACCAGCCCCAGTAGCTGTGTGAGTCAGGAGAAGCCTCAGCCTGACCCACGGACTTGGGACTTCCCAGCCTCTGGAACTGCGTGAGCAACTTCCTTAATGTAAATCTCTCTCTATCTCTATTTATACCCTTCTCTGGTTTTTCTTCTCTAGAGAACCCAGCCTAAGACAAATGGAAATGGGATAACTTCAAAGAGTTATGGTTTTGAGTCATAAGGCCACCTCTCAAAAGCTTTAGAGATGTTGCTAGTTGTAGGAAGAGGAGATGATATTAGTAACTTCTCAAGATTGCATGTGTTGAGGAATATTTGTATTTTGAAAACATAAATAAACTTAGGAAGTATAAATTTAAAAGATGAGAATCGCAAGAAAAAAATTCACCTCCTTAGGAACATGCCTGAAAAAGATTACTTTTCCTCTCTTTTATTCATTTAATTTGCAAATTAAGAGCAGTTTCATTATTCTAATTTAAGCAATTCAATAAATATTTGATGAATGAGCAAGCCCTGTCTTGTTTATCTCCTTAGTATATCTCAAATCTGTAAGTCTTGATTCTCTCCTTTTCAACCTTTTTTATTTTTCCTTAGAACCCCTAAGTGTCTTTCCTTCAGTGTCTCCCATTTCCCCCAGGAAACACTCTCAAGTGTCATAAAGAATCATTCTAACATGACCTTACCAGATTTGTTCCTATCACTCCATACTTCCCTTCAGCATACTTGCAGTCTTCTAAAGTTTCCATGCTCTCTCTCGTCTCAGGACATTGTATCTTCTTCCTCTGCCTGTGCTACCCGTTCCCTGCTCCATCCTAGTCCTCTGAAATCTTTTACTGCACAACACCCACCTTTTCAAGGGTAGTTTAGTTGTCCATGTATACAACTGCCCACATGGAATCCTGCATGTTCCTCCACAACAGCACTTAATTCTACCACATTGCAGCAAACCACTTTTTATTTTCCCTATTAGACTGTAAGCTCTTTAATGTAGGGACTATGTCACATTTATTGTTGGATTTTCAGTGCATAACATAGTGCCTGGCATGCAGTAGATACTCAATAAGTATGAGTTTAATGACTGAATAATATTGGGGCAACAAGTTACATTTTCATGGATCTTTATTCACATATATTATCACATTGACATCTCATTAGAACTCTAATACCTAAGTATTATTACCCATATTTTACAGTGGGGACTTAGGCACTGGATTCTCTAGAGAAGCAAAACCAGTGAAATACATATTTATTTATTTATCATAAGGAAATGGCTCATGCAGTTGTACAGGCTGGCGAGTACCAAGTCCATGAGTCAGCCATCAGGCTGGGGGCTTCTCCTTAGTCCCATAGCTGCAGGGGCCAATGAACCCAAGATTGGTAGTGAGGCGGCAGGCTGCTGGCTCACAGACTGTGGAGGCTGATAAATCCGAAGATCGGCAGGCAACATGGCAAGCCGCTGGCTCAAGTCCCAAGGAACCAGATGTCAAATGATCATGAGTCAGATGCAGGATCCAGAGCAAACAAGCAAGCTTTGCCAGAACATCCATATATATATTGGATGCAGGCCACGTCCCTGAGGAAACTCTGCTTACAACTGATAGTCATCACATCATGGAGGGATGACTATATCATTACATAACTGCCAGACTACATCATTACATAACTGCCCAGCCAACCTTAACCATCGCAATCCATACCTTGTCAACTTCACACCTGTACAAATCTCCTTAAATCATACACGATCTCTTAAATAAAAACAATTACAAAGTCATACCTTCACCGAACATGTTATGACTAGCATGCGTATAGCCAAAAATGCACTAGCCCTACTTACATATTACATTTTATAAATGAAGAAAACAAATATATTTGATGCACATATAAACAAGGAAGAAATACTCAAACAATTACAGTCCTCATTTCTGCAACTGGTCACCTGGTCATAATTGATATTTAGAATGACCTTCTCCCATCACCTATTCTGTATTCCCTTTACCCTCAGCAAGCACCTCAGCTGGTCATGGTTCTTTGCCCAGTGGGGTAGCCCAAACTTTCATTCCTGAAGGGTCTGGCCCATTAGCAATCTTGTTGGAATTAAATTGCTGTAATTTTCTGTTGACTTTAATCACAGGGCGTGATAGTATTAAGAGACACCCTGAGGGATCTCCTGTATTCCAACATACTCTTTTTTTTTTTTAATTTTTATTGTGCTTTAAGTGAAAGCTTGCAAATCAAGTCAGTCTCTCACACAAAAACTTATATACACCTTGCTACATACTCCCAATTGCTCTCCCCCTAATGAGACAGCCCGCTCCCTCCCTCCACTCTCTCTTTTTGTGTCCATTTCACCAGCTTTTAACCCCCTCTACTGTCTCATCTCCCCTCCAGGGAGGAAATGCCAACATAGTCTCAAGTGTCCACCTGATCCAAGAAGCTTGCTCCTCACCAGCATCCCTCTCCAACCCAATGTCCAGTCCAATCCATGTCTGAAGAGTTGACTTTGGGAGTGGTTCCCGTCCTGGGCCAACAGAAGGTCTGGGGGCCATGACCACTGGGGTCCTTCTAGTCTCAGTCAGACCATTAAGTCGTGCTCCCTCAGGGGCACTCTGTTATGTTTCCTGTTAGGGCAGTCAGTCATCGGTTGTAGCCAGGCACCATCTAGCTCTTCTGGTCTCAGGCTGATATAGTCTGTGGTTCATGTGTCCCTTTCTGTCTCTTGGGCTCATAATTACCTTGTGTCCTTGATGTTCTTCATTCTCCTTTGATCCAGGTGGGTTGCATCTTAGATGGCCACTTGCTAGCGTTTAAGACTCCAGATGTCTCTCTCCAAGGTGGGATGCAGAATGTTTTCTTAATAGATTTTATTATGCCAATTGACTTAGATGTCCCCTGAAACCATGGCCTCCAAATCCCTATCCCTGCTATTCTGGCCTTCAAAGCATTCAGTTTATTCTGGAAACTTCTTTGCTTTTGGTTTAGTCCAGTTGTGCTGACCTCGCCTGTATTGTGTGTCAGACATACTCTTTTTTACCTCCATCATGCAATATCAATCTGATTTCCTTGGTAGTCGGGGTCAATCACAGTAGCCAATACAGTAACTCCCTTCTTTGCCTGTTGATCCAGCATGAGGAAGTTAGGAATTCCACCCAAGGTCAATGGAGTCTGAGTTGGGTGGGAGCATTCCTCCCTTTGGAACTAAAACCTCCAGACTCACAGAACATAAGGTCTCAGGGACAGAAAGCAAAAATTTTGCGAGTGTGTCGCTAGTGGTAATTGTGAGTGGTTCCACTCCTGTCTCAACCCCTTGATTCCTGGAACTATGAATAGTGGCTATGGGAGAAACAGCACCATATATTGGATGCTGGTTTAGGACATATACAGCCTCCTGGAGAACACAGCCCCAACCCTGTGAAATGTTGCCACCTAGCTAGTCCTGTAATTGTGTTTTTAGAAGGCCATTCCATTGTTCTATCAAGCCAGCTGCTTCAGGATGATGGGGAACATGGTAAGATCAGTGAATTCCATAAGAATAGGCCCGTTGTTGCACTTCACTTGCTGTCAAGAGAGTTCTTTGATCTGAGGCAATGCTTTGTGGGATACTACAATGATGGATAAGGCATTCTGTGAGTCCATGGATGGTAGTTTTGGCAGAGGCATTACATGCAGGAGAGGCAAATCCATATCCAGAGTAAGTGTCCATCCCAGTAAGAACAAAATACTCCCCTTTCCATGATGGAAGCCTTCCAGTGTAATCAACCTGCCACCAGCTTGCTGGCTGATCACCTCAAGGAACAGTGTCATATGGGGGGCTCATTGTTGGTCTCTGCTGCTGGCAGATTGGGCATTCAGCAGTGGCTGTAGCCAAGCTGGCCTTGGTGAGTCTAAGTCCATGTTGCTGAGCCCATGCATAGCCTCTATCCCTGCCACCATGGCTACTTTGTTCATGAGCCCTTTGAGCAATTATGGGAGTGGCTGGGGAAAGATCATGACTGGTTTCCACAGAATGCATCATCCTATCCAATTGATTATTAAAATCCTCCTCTGCTGAGGTTACCCTTTGGTGAGCATTCACATGAGACACAGATATCTTCACGTCTTTGGCCCATTCAGAAAGGTCTATCCACATACCTCTTCCTCATACCTCCTTGTCACCAATTTTCCAATCACATTCCTTTCTAGTCCCTGACCATCCAGCCAAACCATTGACCACAGCTGATGAATCAGTATACAATTGCATATCTAGCCAAATCTCCTTGCAAGCAAAGTGAATAACTACTGCTTCAAGTTCTACCCATTGGGAGGATTTTCCTTCACCACTGCCCTCCAAGGAGGTCCTTGAAAGGGGCTGCTTGCTGCCACTGTCCACTTTTAAGTGGTGCATGCATATCACGCAGAACCATCTAGATAACAGCATGAGTTTTCGCGTCCTCAATCAACTGATTATAAGGAACTCCGCCTGAGGCCCCAGGTGCAGAGTGGGCGAGGGCAGATAATGTGGGAGGAATGGAGAGTATTTGCAATTAGGGCACTTCCTCATGCAATTTACTCGTGCCTTCAGGTCCTGCTCAAATCCAATCTCGTATATACCACTTCTATTTAATGATGGAGTGCTGTTGTATAGGACCAGGCAACACCCAGTTCATGATGGGCAGCTTGGGCTGCACGGTGCCTTGGTGGCTCATGGTTAAGCATTCAGTCCCTACAAATGCTCAGTAAAAAGCTAAAAGCTGTTTCTCAAAAGAAGAGTAGTTAGCTGCAGCAGATGGCAGGGTCTTACCCCAAAATCTTAGGGGTCTGTGCTGTGATTCACCAATAGGAGCCTGTCAAAGACTCCAAACAGCATCGCTATTTGCCACTGACACTTTAAGCACCATTTGATCAGCTGGGTCATATGGCCCAAGTGGCAGATTGGCTTGTACTTCTGCCTGAAGCTATTGCAGAGCCTTCTCTTGTTCCCCACTCAAAACTAGAAGCTTTTTGAGTGCCTTGATAAATAGGCCAGAGTAGCACACCCAAATGAGGGATATGCTACCCTCAAAATCCGAAGAGGCCCCCTAGGCATTGTGCCTTCTTTTTAGTCATGGGAGGAGCCAGGTGCAATAACTTATCCTTCACTTCAGAAGGAATAATTCGACATGCCCCACACCACTGGACTCCTAGAAATTTCACGGAGGTGGAAGGTGCCTGAATTTTACCAAGAAGTCCAGAGTCTTTGACACTTCTTCCTTACTAGGTCCGATCAGCCTAATGTCATCAATGTAATGGACCAGTGTGACATCTTATGTAAGCGAAAGGCAATCAAAGTTCCTGCAGACTAAATTATGACATAGGGCTGGAGAGTTTATATACCCCAACATAAGACAGCGAAACTCTATCGGGCAGTTCTACTCTGTCCTATAGGGTCGCTATGAGTCGGAATTGACTTGACGGCAGTGGGTTTGGTTTGGTTTTGCTAAGACAGTGAAACTGTATTGCTGCCCTTGCTAGCTGAAAGCACATTGCTTCTGTTGTTCCTTTGAAACTGGAATCAAGAAAAAGGCATTGGCCAGATCAGTAGCTGCATACCAGGTACCAGGAGGTGTACGAATTTGCTCAAGCAATGAAACCACGTCTAGAACAACAACTGCAATTGGAGTCACCACCTAGTTAAGTTTAAGAAAATCCACTGTTATTCTCTGAGACCCATCTATTTTTTTTTTATACAGGCCAAATAGGTGAGTTGAATGGGGATGTGGTGGGAATCACTACCCTTACATCCTTCAAGTCCTAGACGATGGCAGTTATCTCTACACTCCCTCCAGGAATGCAGCATTGCTTTTGGTTTACAATTTTCCTAGGTAGGGGCAGTTCTAGTGGCTTCCACTTGGCTTTTCCTACCATAATAACCCTTACTCCACTTGTCATGGATACAGTGTGAGTGTTTTGCCAGTTTTTGAGTGTATCTATTCCAATTTTGCATTCTGGAACTGGGGAAATTACTACAGGATGGGTTCGGAGACCCATTGAGCCGATTCTGAGATGAACCTGAGCTAAGACTCTGTTAATAACATGACCTCCGTATGCCCCCAGTCTGACTGGTAGGCCACAGTGATGTTTTGAGTCTCCTAGAATTAAAGTCAGTTCAGAGCTAGTATCCAGCAATCACTGAAAAGTCTGATTATTTCCTATTCTCTAATGAAGGACCTGGCAATCTACCTCTGGAAAGAATTAGCCAGTGAAAACCTTATGAACAGCAGTGAAACATTGTCTGATATAGTGCTGGAAGATGAGCCTCCCAGGTTGGAAGGCACTCAAAAGATGACTGAGGAAGAGCTGCCTACTCAAAGTAGAGTCGACCTTAACGACGTGGATGGAGTAAAGGTTTCGGGACCTTCATTCGCTGAAGTGGCATGACTAAAAATGAGAAGAAACAGCTGCAAACATCCATTAATAATTGGAACCTGGAATGTATGAAGTATGAATCTAGGAAAATTGGAAATCATCAAAAATGAAATGGAACACATAAACATTGATATCCTAGGCATTAGTGAGCTAAAATGGACTGGTATTGGCCATTTTGCATCAAATAATCATATAGTCTACGATGCTGGGAATAACAGCTTGCAGAGGAATGGCGTTGCATTCATCATCAAAAAGAACATTTCAAGATCTATCTTGAAGTACAATGCTGTCAGTGATAGGATAATATCCATATGCCTACAAGGAAGACCAGTTAATATGACTATTATTCAAATTTATGCACCAAGCACTGGGGCCAAAGATGAAGAAATAGAAGGTTTTTATCAGCTGCTGCAGTCTGAAATTGATTGAACATGCAATCAAGATGCATTGATAATTACTGGCAATTGGAATGTGAAAATTGAAAACAAAGAAGAAGGATCAGTAGTTGGAAAATATTGCCTTGGTGAAAGAAACAATGCTGGAGATCGAATGATAGAGTTTTTCAAGACCAATGACTTCTTCATTGCAAATACCTTCTTTTACCAACATAAGCGGCAAGTATACACGTGGACCTCACCAGATGGAACACACAGAAATCAAATTGACTACATCTGTGGAAAGAGACGATGGAAAAGCTCAATATCATCAGTCAGAACAAGGCCGGGGCCGACTGTGGAACAGACCATCAATTGCTCATATGCAAGTTCAAGCTGAAACTGAAGAAAATCAGAGCAAGTCCACAAGAGCCAAAATATGACCTTGAGTACATCCCACCTGAATTTAGAGATGATCTGAAAAATAGATTTGATGCATTGAACACTAGTGACCGAAGACCAGACAAGTTGTGGAATGACATCACGGACATCATCCATGAAGGAAGCAAGAGGTCACTGAACAGACAGAAAAGAAAGAAAAGACCAAGATGGATGTCAGAAGAGACTCTAAAACTTGCTCTTGAACTTTGAGCAGCTAAAACAAAAGGAAGAATTGATGAAGTAAAAGAACTGAACAGAAGATTTCAAAGGGCATCTCGAGAAGACATAGTATTATAATGACATGTGCAAAGAGCTGGAAATGGAAAACCAAAAGGGAAGAACATGCTCAATGTTTCTCAAGCTGAAAGAACTGAAGAAAAACTCAAGCCTCGAGTTGCGATAGTGAAGGATTCTATGGGGAAAATATTAAACGATGCAGGAAGCATAAAAAGAAGATGGAAGGAATACACAGAGTCATTATACCAAAAAGAATTAGTTGATGTTCAACCATTTCAAGAGGTGGCGTATGATCAGGGACTGATGGTACTGAAGGAAGGAGTCCAAGCTGCTCTGAAGGCATTGACGAAAAACAAGGCTCCAGGAACTGATGGAATATCAATTGGGATGTTTCAACAAACAGATGCAGCGCTGGAGGTGCTCACTCATCTATGACAAGAAATATGGAAGACAGCTTCCTGGCCAACTGACTGGAAGAGATCCATATTTATGCCTATTCCCAAGAAAGATGATCCAACCGAATGTGGAAATTATAGAGTAATATCATTAATTTTTTTTAATATCACATGCAAGCAAAATTTTGCTGAAGATCATTCAAAAAAGGCTGCAACAGTATATCGATAAGGAACTGCCAGAAATTCAGGCTGGTTTCAGAAGAGGACATAGAACCAGGGATATCATTGCTGATGTCAGATGGATCCTGGCTGAAAGCAGAGAATACCAGAAAGATGTTTACCTGTGTTTTATTGACTATGCAAAGGCATTCGACTGTGTGGATCATAACAAATTATGGGTAACATTGCAAAGAATGGGAATTCCAGAACACTTAATTGTGCTCATGTGGAACCTTTACATTAGATCAAGAGGCAGTTGTGTGGACAGAACAAGGGGATACTGATTGGTTTAAAGCCAGGAAAGGAGTGCGTCAGGGTTGTATTCTTTCACCATACCTATTCAATCTGTATGGGGAGCAAATAATCTGAGAAGCTGGACTATATGAAGAAGAACGGGGCATCAGCATTGGAGGAAGACTCATTAACAACCTGCGTTATGCATACAACACAACCTTGCTTGCTGAAAGTGAAGAGAACTTGAAGCACTTACTGGTGAAGATCAAAGACCACAGCCTTCAGTATGGCTTGCACCTCAACATAAAGAAAACAAAAATTGTCACAACTGGACCAATGAGCAACATCATGATAAATGGAAAAAAGATTGAAGTAGTCAAGGATTTCATTTTACTTGGATCCACAATCAGCAGCCATGGAAGCAGCAGTCGAGAAATCAAGAGATGCATTACATTGGGTAAATCTACTGCAAAGGACCTCTTTAAAGTGTTGAAGAGCAAAGATGTCACCCTGAAGACTAAGGTGCACCTGACCCAAGCCATGGTATTTTCAATCACATGATATGCATGTGAAAGCTGGACAATGAATAAGGAAGACCGAAGAAGAGTTGACGCCTTTGAATTGTGGTGTTGGCGAAGAACATTGAATATACCATGGACTGCCAAAAGAACGAACAAATCTGCCTGGGGAGAAGTACAACCAGAATGCTTCTTAAAAGCAAGGATGGCCAGACTGCATCTTACATACTTTGGACATGTTGTCAGAAGGGATCAGTCCCTGGAGAAGGACATCATGCTTGGCAGAGTACAGGGTCAGCAGAAAAGAGGAAGACCCTCAACGGGGTGGATTGACACAGTGGCTGCAACAGTGAACTCAAGCATAACAACAATTGTAAGGATGGCGCAGGACCGGGCAGTGTTTTGTTCTTTTGTGCCCAGGATCGCTATGAGTCGGAACCGACTCTACGGCACCTGACAACAACAACAACAATGAACAGTCATTCTCATAAAAGGTTGTAGATCCCTTTAGGGAAGGCTGGGAGAGAGATTTGCAGTGTACATTGTTGGCAGTGTAGGGGGTGGTTCCTCCAGGGGACCTGGCCTCTCCCTCATTTAGGGGCTGTGAGTCTGTAAACTTGCTAAAGTGCGGGAATTTGATTGAGGGGCCATGACCTTCTGTTCTGGCAGTCCAAGTTAGAATGCTGTTCACTTGACCTAGAATTCTTCCGCTTGTACAGAACAAGTAAGAATTTAGTAGATTCCCCATGTATTTCACTCCTGGGGACACCATGACAAAGTAGCCAATGCCATACATCCATATGAGTCAGACGTTTCTAGTGAAAGTAGGGCCAGCCAACCAGCTTCCCTATACTTCTCATTCTGACAAAATTGTAGGAAGTGTCAAACATGCGATCACCCAGGGCCTCGCTCCTCACCAACACTTGATCTATTGATGGTGATATTTTGCATATTAATATCACCACCTCATGCCATGAATTAGCAGCAAGGAAGAGTCATCAGTGACGTTAAGACTAGTCAGATTTGCAAACCAATTTAGAAAACATCCTTAAGATTTTGTTTCTCTAGAGCTGCTCTTAATATCGAATGTCTTAGGCTGGGTTCTCTAGAGAAGCAAAACCAGTAGAGAGAGAGAGAGATTTATCTCAAGGAAATGGCTCACACAGTTTTAGAGGCTGGCAAGTCACAAGTCCGTGGGTTAGGTATCAGCTTAGAGGTGTCTCCTGACTTTGTGTAACTGCAGAGGCTGACGAACCCAAAATCGGCAGGCTAGATAGTAGGCCACTGGCTTACAAGATTTATAAGCTGACAAATCTCAAGACTGGTAGGCAATATAACCAGCCACTGGCTCAAGTGCTAAGAGCCAGAGGTCTGATGATAACAAGTCAGATGCAGGATCCAGAACAAACAAGTGAACTTTGGAAGAATGTTCATATATATTGGATGCAGGCTACATCCCCAGGAAACTCTCCTTACAACTGATTGGCTGATGTATCAGATCACATTATGGAGGATGATTACATCATTATATAAGTGCCAAGCTACATCATTACATAAGTGCCAAACTACACTATTAGGTAACTGCCAAACCACTGAGAATCATGGCCCAGCCAAGTTGACCACAATGTTAACCATCACAGGGACACAGCCAGATTTTCATAGCTATTTTATCTGTAGTTTCACTTTAGGTTTTCATGGGAGGAAGTAGTTGCTCTTATATACCTGGTAATCTTGACTGTAGCATCTTAGAGAAATCAAGTGTCACTTCTCTTCCTGATTATTTAAAAAATGTCAGGCATATCTGATTTTAATTCTCATGGGAATATTCTCTTACGCTATTTTTACTGTCAAATGGGGAAGGAGCTGAAAAGTCTCTAAAATGAATGTATCCTCCACAGGCCTCTTCAAACCAAATAGTTTCAGGACAAGCAAAATAAAACGGTGGCTAGATTTTGCCAGGATTTGAAGAGTACCTTACTTGTGAGCCACAGGCCTTTAAGCAGTTTTGAAAGATAAAGCATCTACCTGCCTACCTAAAATAAATAAGAGAACTAAATACTAATCAAACTGAAAAACCTGAAAAAAATATGTATAGTTACCCAGTCTTGTATTACCTGAAACCTGTTGCCGTCGAGTTGATTCCAACTCATAGCGACCCTATAGGACAGAGAACTGCCTCGTAGGTTTTCCAAGGAGCCACTGGTGGATTGAACTGCTGACCTTTTGGTGAGCAGCCGAATTAGGTCCTTGGTATATCTAACTAAAGCAGAAAAATGTGGCTGTGCCCCAAGTAAACATATTTTGTGTTCACGATAGAGCTGTAAAAAAAAAAAAGATGATGATAATTTAAATCAGAATACTGATTTAAGATTTTCTTTCAGAATTTGCTATTTTCCCGTTATATTCTCTTTGCCACTCTTTACTACCCCCACCCCACATACCCTTCTCTTCCTAAATACTTGCTGGTAGCTCACTGGCAATCTCTTCTTTCTTTCTTTTTAATACCATCTTTGCTTTGTGACAAAACTCCAACAAAATCTTTTTTTTTTTAATTGTACTTTAGATGAAGGTTTGCAGAACAAACTAGCTTCTCATTAAGCAGCTAGTACACATCGTTTTATGATGTGTCACCACTCTCCCTTCTTGACCCTATTACCAGCTTTCCTGTCCCCTCTTGTCTTCTAGTCCTTTTACCCAGTCTGGTGTGCCCCTTTAGTCCCTTATGGGCCTGTCTAATCTTTGGCTGAACGGTGAACCTTAGGAGTAACTTCATTACTGAGCCAAAAGGGTGTCCGGGGGCCATACTCTTGGGGTTTCTCCAGTCTCTGTCAGGCCAGCAAGTCTGGTCTTTTTTTTGTGAGTTGGAATTTTGTTCTACATTTTTCTGTAGCTTGTCCGGTACCCTCTATTGTGATCCCTGTCAGAGCAGTCAGTTGTGGTAGCTGGGCACCACCTAGTTGTGCTGGACTCAGTCTGGTGGAGGCCGTGGTAGCTCTGGTCCATTAGTCCTTTGGACTAATCTTTCCCTTCTATCTTTAGTTTCCTTCATTATCCCTTGCTCCCGAAGGGGTGAGACCAGTGGAGTATCTTGGATGGCAGCACACAAGCTGTGAATCTCTTATTTCTGAGGATAATACTCTGATTCATTTATTTATTACAGGTGTAAATGACTTAATTGATCTCATCTTTTGAGGTATTTTAAAGATGATTGCATAGAAAGACCAATGCTTAACCCAAAGGAATAAACCTTACAAAAGTAGAAAGTAGATTTTCAAATACTTTGCTTTAATATGCAAGGATGTTCTTGGGTCAGGGGACTTCCTGTTGCCCTGTAACTTGTACCATGTGAGTCATGGTCAATCCTGAGTACACATAGGGCAGTACCTTTCTAGAGATATGAACAACCTCCCCAAACCTAGGGCCAAACTAAGGTGGGTCACACAATCTGTAGACCTTTCTGAAAGCTAGAATATTTGGGAACTATCCGGGATTAACTGTGTATTCCAACTGATTCTGGTGTGGCTCAGGAGGTCTTGGATTAAATTAGCCCAGATACAGTCATCTAAATGGCCATTGAATATGATAAGCCTTCAGCTTTAGTGGGGGACTACAATGACCTTCAATTTCAGTACCATTGAGCCCCTGTGATCTGGAATTTACCTGATGGCAAGTAAGTGGTTAAACAGCAAGTCAGTAATCCATTCTCTCAGGTCACAGGAAGGATGCCTCTGGGAAAGAAATAAGGTCACTTGGTCTGTTGACAGACCTCCTGGCAAACAAACTAATGGTATTTGCTACCAGGATAGTCCCTATCTATGAAATGCTTTTAACAGAATGAACCTGGTTGTCTAGAATTACTTATGGTAAACAAACGTAGAATCTATGGATTTATGGGCATGCTCCTGGAAAAATGTCGTGTGAGTAATATAACTAACTGAGGATAACACAGAAGCCTTTCATGATGAAAATAGCTCCTTCTGTCTAAGTGTCATGATCATACACATTGCTTGGTGACATCACATGTTAAATCTGGCTCATAGTGAGTCCTGTGTAGCAAAAATATAATCTGGGGAATTGAAATGATGGTACTGAACCTCTCCCTGCTTCCATAGTGCCTTGCTCTTACTCGTATGCTTGAGATTATTAGTTAAGTTTGGTGCTGTGGGTTAGAGATCTCATGCATGTGAGTCTGATTTGACACCCTGATTTTTGTGTTATAACTTGAGTTTAAGTGACTGAGCCTATTGCATCATTTTAGCCTCTAACTTAAATACTGTGCCTCAGTTTCTCTCTCTGTGAAATGAGGTTGACAAATGACACAATCTGTCTTATCTTTTGAGGTGTCTTAAAGATGATTGTGTATGAACACCAGTGTACTAGATTGGACTGCCCCTGGGAAAATCTGGGAAGATTGATCAAAAAAATATGATAGTGTTGTTTTGGGGTGGATCTTTGAGAGGAGAGAGTAATATTCAATGAACTGAACTGGATTTTACTAGTGCCAAGACATTCCCAAGAGGAAGTTGTACCCTGAGACCCAAGTCTGACTCCATTATATCAATATTCTTCCATGCCACAGTTTCATTTTGGGAATTCATAAAAACTGCCTCTTGTAGAATAATTTGTTTCCAAGAGTCAAATGTCCCTCAACATGCCACATACTGTTTTCCTAAAAAAGTAGAGAAATAGAAGTACAGGCATACTTTGGAGATATTACAGGTTTGGTTCCAGACCACCACAATAAAGCGAATATCACAATAAAGCGAGTCACACAACTCTTTTGGTTTCTCAGTGCACATAAAAATTATGTTCACACTATACTGGAGTCTATTAAGTGTGCAATAGCATTATGTCTAAAAAAAGACAATGTATCTACCTTAATTAAAAAATAGATTATTGCTAAAAAAGGCTGATCATTATCTGAGCATTCAGTGAGTCGTAATCTTTGCTGGCGGAGGGTCTTGCCCAGTTGTTGATGGCTGCTGACTGATGGGTGGTGGCTCCTGAAGGCTGGGGTGGCTGTGACAATTTCTTAAAATAAGACAAAAATGAAATTTGCCATACCAATTGACTCTTCCTTTCACAAAAGATTTCTCTGTAGCTTGCAATGCTGTTTGATACCATTTTACCCACAGTAGAACTTCCTTCAAAATTGGAGTCAATCCTCTCAAGCCCTTCTGCTGCTTTGTCAACTAAGTTTACGTAATATTCTAAAGCCTTTGCTGTCATTTCAGCAATGTTCACCGCATCTTCACCACGAGTAGGTTCCATCTCATGAAACTACTTTCTCTGCTCATCCATAAGAAACAACTCTTCATTAAAGTTTTATCATGAGATTGCAGAAATTCAGTCACATCTTTAGGCTCCACTTCTAATTCTAGTTCTCTTACTATTTCCATAACATCTGCAGTTACTTCCTCCACTGAAGTCTTGAGCCCCTGAAAGTCATCCATGAAGGTTGGAATCAACTTCTTCCAAACTTCTTTTAAGGTTGATATTTTGACCTCCTCTCATGAATTACAAATGTTCTTAATGGCATCTGGAATGGTGAATCCTTTCCAGAAGGTTTTCAATTTACTCTCCCCAGATCCATCAGAGGAATCACTTATCTATGGCAGAAATAGCCTTATGAAATGTATTTCTTAAATAATAAGACTTGAAAGTCAAAATTACTCATTGATCCATGGGCTGCAGAATGGATGTTGTGTTAGCAGGCATGAAAACAACATTACTCTTTGGGCATCTCCATTAGAGCTCTTGGGTGACCAGGTGCATTGTCAATGAACAGTAATATTTTGAAAGAAATCTTTTTTTTTCTGAGCAGTAGGTCTCAACAGTGGCTTAAAATATTCAGTAAACCATGTTTTAAACAGATGTGCTGTCACCCAGGCTTTGTTAGTCCATTTATAGAGCACAGACAGAGTAGATTTAGCATAAGTCTTAAGGGCCCTAGGATTTTCAGAATGGTAAATGAGCATTGGCTTCAACTTAGAGTCACCAGCTCCATTAGCCCCTAACAAGAGAGTCAACCTGTCCTTTGAAGCCAGGCGTTGACTTTTCCTCTCTAGCTCTGGAAGTCCTAGATGGCGTCTTCTTCCAATACAGAGCTGTTTCACCTGCACTGAAAATCTGCCTTTTAGTGTAGCCGCTTCATCCATGATCTCAGCTAGATCTCCTGGATAACTTCCTGCAGCCTCTACATCAGCACTTGCTTCCTCACCTTGCACATTTATATTGTGGGGACGGCTTCTTTCCTTAAACCTCATGAACCAACCTCAGCTACCTTCAAACTTTTCTTCTGCAGCTTCCTCACCTCTCTCAGCCTTCATAGAATTGAAGAAAGTTACAGCCTTGCTCTGGATTAGGCTTTGGCTTAAGGGAATGTTGCGGCTGGTTTGATCTTCTATCCAGACCACTAAAACTTTCTCCATATTAGCAATAAGGCTGTTTTGCTTTCTTTTCATTGGTCTGTTCACTGGAGTAACACTTTTAATTTCCTTCAAGAACTTTTCCTTTGCATTCACAACTTGGCTAACTGTTTGGTGCATGAGGCCTAGCTTTCGCTTGTCTCAGCTTTCTGCATGCCTTCCTTACTAAGCTTAATCATTTCTAACTATTGATTTAAAGTGAGAGATATGGGACTTCCTTTCACTTGAACACTTAGAGGCCATTGTAGGGTTATTAATTGGTCTAATTTCGATATCATAGTGTCTCAGGGAATAGGGAGATCCAAGGAGAGAGAGAGACTGGAACAGCGGGTAGTGGAGCAGTCAGAACACACACGACATTTGTCCATTAAGTTTGCAGTATTATATGGGCACAGTTTGTGGTGACCCCAAACAATTACAATAGCAACATCAAAGATCACTGATCACAGATCACCATAATAGATACAATAATGAAAAAATTTGAAATATTGTGAAAATTACCAAAACATAACTCAGAGACGTGAAGTGAGCACATGCTGTTGGAAAAACGGCTCTGGTAGACTTGCTTGCAGCCTTGCCGCAAACCTTCAATTTGTAAAAAAAAATGCAGTATCTGTGAAGTGCAGTAAAGTGAAATGCAATAAAACGAAGTATGCCTGTAGAGAACTCTAAAGGTAGAATGGCAATAGAGGTAATTTATTTCAATACCCACACTTCCCAGATGTGGGAACTGAAATTCAGGAAGATTATGGCACTTCCCAAGCTTACACAGCTATTAAGATTATAGCTGGGTCTTGAATCCTCCTGCTAATTACAGAACTCATCATCCTTTTTCCATATGGGAACTGCTCCTCCCCCATTCACACTTCCAGTGGTTCTGATGGGAATGGCCTCATGCATTGACTCCAAAGTGTATATGTGGCCAAGTCTAGTCAGCCAGAAGAATTCAACCTCCTATTGGTTTAGGAATGGACATGCAACCCAAGTTGGGCCAATAAGAGTCAAACATTTTATTTCACTGGAACCAGCAGAGTAGAGAAGTCCTGTTTATTCTGGGGCTACTCAGTGGGGTGTATACCATTTTGTAGAAGGAGCCTGGGGGGTTCTGGTATGAACCTATGCTGGAGAACATGCCTGAGAATGAAGCACGCATAGAATAAAGAGGGGATAAGAGAAGGAGGGAGTCCATAGATGGTGCAAATGGTTAAGCGCTCAACTACTAACCAAAAGGTCAGTGGTTTGAACCTACCCAGAGGTGCCTTGGAAAAAAGTCCTGGAGAGCTGCTTCCTAAAGGTCACAGTATTGAAAATCCTATAGAATGCAGTTCTGCTTTGCAGCACATGGGGTCACCATGATTTAGAGTCTATTTGACGGCAACTGGTTTGGTTTTCAAAACCAAGAAGGAGAGGGGAAGGAACAGAAGAGATAAGAGAGATTGATCTTGTCAAGCCAGCTGGACTCTGATTTCTCAGTAACATGAGGCAATAAATTTTCTTTTTGATTAAGTGAATTTGATTTGGATTTCTTTTTCATGTAAGAGTCCTAACTTGTATATCATGTCTTCTGACATCAAATTCTATTATAAAAGTTTCTAAAGTATTTATTGATGAGAAAAATGTTTGTTTTTGCAAGGGAACGCAATGTAACAGCATATATTTAACTGTGTGGATTCAAATATAACTTTGGAAGAATCAAATTGCTTCAACTTTTCAAACTGATCCCAGCAAATGAAGAACTGGCCTATACTTAAGTCATTCTTACCTAGCTTTCTGCTGTAGGAATCACACAGTAATGTGACTAATTTCTCTGTTCATATATCCATCTCACGTTAGAGTGTAAGTTACCTGAGCACAGGCACTATGTATTTTCATCTTTGTATCTCTCATCTCTTGTTATTGTTAGTTGCCATTGAGTTGGCAATATTTCTATGAGTCGGAATCCATAGCAACGGGTTTGGCTTTTTGGTTTTAACATTTACAGGCAGTCCCTGGGTTATGAATGAGATCAGTTCTTGACTATGTCTTTAAGTCGAATTTGTAGGTAAGTTGGAACACGTGCATATGGTTCTTATTTAGCCTTACTTTAGTGCATGAGTTGGAATTGACTTGATGGCAACGGATTTTTTTATTTTTTTTTTTTGGTTTTAGTACAAGAAAAGGCTCAAAGACTTTTCAATGATTTAAAAGCTGAACATGCAGCAAGGGAAGGTGATTGTGGGGAAGAATTTTTGAGTAGGGGTTGGTTCAATAATTTCAAAGTGAAGGGCAAATTTACATAACATTAAATGGCAAGTATGAGTTGTCTATAAGTTGGAAGTTCATTTGTAACCTGAAGACTGCTTACTATGAGTGCCAGGCACAGATTGATATGTTTCACTCATTTAATCCTCACACCTAAGAAGGCTGTGCCATTTTGTCGAAGGAGAAATGTGTCCACGGTCATAAATAGCAAGCAGTGGAGCTGAGATTAAAACCTACACAGTTTTTCTCTTAACCAGTGCCTTCTGCCACTTTTCCTGATTTATAGCTGTACTCAAGAAGTACTTGTCAAATAAAAGATAAACATCTCTGACATGCGGGATGAGAAATTTCTATGATACCCATTTTACATTTGGGAAAACTGAGTCAGTATTGACCTACTGGACACTCTTCCCATTACCCATTCCCATTCTCATCAGTGCTGATCTGTGGATCAAAAGTATAAGCAAGTATTTTAATTTGAATTTCCAGGTAATATTTTGAATTCACCAGTAAAACGTATTTTCACAAAAGACCGTTTTGTATCTTAAAACATCTTAAAGAACTGTCTTCTTATTTAATGGATTAAAAAATATCATAAGGAAATCACCTAAAATACAAAAAATTTCTAAGCATTTTCTCAAAGAATGAAGAAAAGGATTAATGTGGGTAAAAGGAGATCCATTCTACATAAATGTAGCAGGTGGCATTACTTATGTTGCTATATATCATGTTAATAACTCAAAAACAACCTAAACTGAATATAAACTATTTCTTTTGTTTGTAATTTAGAAAGCCTAGAATAAGGTTTTTATTTTTTTAGAATAAGGAGCTTTAAGACAAAGATAGGCCATGTTCTCCATGAAAGATTCCTGGAAACTGAAAAATAAGGTCTTTTAACATTTTGTGATATAACTGTTTTTCTTGGCTTAAGCGTAGGTTTTAAAAAATGGTGCTCATTGTTTTGCTTGTAGTTCTTTTATGCATGGACAACCGTGCTGATGATGCATTCAGTTTAGCAGAATTTTCCAATTGAAAAAGTGCTCTGGAGAAGTTTAAGCGCCATGAATCACCCGAACCTCATCTAAGTCTCGTGAAAGCAAAGGCTGTGAAAGGCAGTCACAGAGAAAAGACATATTGTAGTTGTGCTGCCTGATTCAACTAAATAGAAAAATATTTTGTAAAGACATGAGAATTTCAGGCATCTGACAGAGTGGTAAGGATAAATGTCACATTCTGTCAGAGAGACAAAAATGAGTGACCTACGGCTCACCCTCCTCCCTCCTTTCTTTCCCCTCTTGAGGGGCAGACCTGGAATCCTGGTCACACTTGTACATAAAATACAAACCCAAAGCCTCTTGCTTAGAGTTAGGAAAGAACAAGAAATACAAAGGGGCTTTTTGTTTTTTGCCAGTCAGTTTCCTAAAGGCTTTTGGACATCCAAAATGGCTTTGATCAGGTGGGTAAATCAGTACATTTTTTCAGTGTGATGGAAGTAAATTGCTCATAATAATTACAGCAACACCATGGAAATATCTTCTGCTCAGTATTGGTTCTTTCCATCCTCCTTTGCTGGGGAGAGACCAGGAGCAGGAAAGGGTAGATCTTTCTGCTTTGCCTGTCCTTTAAATCAACATTTGTTTCTAAATAGAGCTTGCTCTGTTGACTAAAAAAAAAAAAAAAAGATATTTTGTTATTTCTTAATTGTTAACACACAAACATGTCTGATGCTTGGGCCCTTTTCTTCCCAACCTCACCAGCCTTTAGTACTTCTTTAAAAAATACGTTCTTCAGGTGCTTTGATACCTATTCCTTCTCATGCTTCTGAGTCCTCACTACCTCAGGTAGGATTTTCAGCCCAGGAGATATTGATAGGTATGGGGCTCTGGTGGCCTTCTTGAGTCTGGAACCCCATCATTAACAGTGATGAGTATATTAACTAGTTGCTGTCAAGTCAACTTCAACTCATGGAGGCCCCGCATGTCAGAGTAGGGGTGCTCCATAGGGTTTTCAGTGGCTGGCTTTTCAGAAGATCTCCAGACCTTTCTTCCAAGGAATCTCTGGGTAGGCTCGAATTTCCAACCTTTTCTGTTAGCAGTCAAGTGCGTTATCGTTTGCATCACCCAGGGACTCCGAGGAATGCATAGTGAGGGGCTTTACTTGTCTGTCCAACTTTCTTGGCATCTACTGTTCCCAGTTTGAAGAAGGAAAACACGGACAATGTGATCTATTAGGCAAATGATCTTAAGACAGCCCATGCTTTTACATATTCCTTTGGCCAGCCAGGTAAGCAACCCTCGGGGGTGTTTTTCCAAAGTGGCTCTCTGAAGGCGTGTAAGTGTGGATGGTGATACTCTGAGCAGCCGGTCGCTGAGCTGAACTCTGGGCTTTTTAAATCTGTGTCCAGTATGGAGCCCTAGTGACACAGTGGTTAAGAGCTTGGCTGTGATCCAAAAGTTTGGCAGCTCAAATGTACCAGTCATTCCTTGGAAACCCTATGGGGCAATTCTACTCTGTCCTACAGGATGGCTATGAGTTGGAATCTACTCCACACCAGTAAGAGATTTTGTTTTCCCAGATAAATTAAACTTCCCTCACTTTTCTGTTTGTATAAGGCTTTGTGTAGAATTGGGCATACAGCTTGCCCTTAGTAGAAGCGAATGGCATGGCATGTTTCTAAGTTTCTGTATGTGCAATCAAGACAAACATTTTTCTTTGAGGGTTTATTTTTTAATAATTATCTGGTTTAATGGCTTATGAAATTTAGGGTCAAGAATGATGTGGTAATAAAGGGGAGGAATAGAAAGAGGCAGGAAAGCCACAGCTTGTCTGGAAAACCATAATGTAGTATAGCTCCCAGTTTCACCATTAACAAGCTGTGAAGCCTCCATAGATTTACTTCCTCTTTAAGGCTCTCAACTCCTCATTTGCAAAGTAGTGATAATAACACTACTTATCTCACAGTGTGGTTGTAAGAACAATAGCAAAGGAAATAATGCCTATGAAAATACTTCATAGAATGTAAAGTACCCAACAAGTGCGGTGGTTGTTATGATTATTATTGAAATACTCTTAGTGTAATTGTTCTCTGAGCTCCAAAATGTCCAGAAAGGGATCCTTTGTATTTCTAACAAAAACCTGGAAGGATGCAAAGGAGATTTCCATCCATAGCTTTCCCCATTCTTCCTCACTAATAGCTATTTTTTTCTCCTCCTGCCCATTCTTAGGAGCCCTGGTGGCACAGTGGTTAAGAGTTCAGCTGCTAACTAAATGGCAGGCTGTTCGAATCCATCAGCCCCTCTTTGGAAACTCCATAAGGCAGTTCTACTCTGTCCTATAGGGTTGCAATGAGCTGTAATTGAGTCGGCAGCAACCCATATGATTTCTTTTTTTTAAATCCCATTATTAAAAAGGTGAAAGCTCCACCAACCTGTTTGTTTCCTCTGATAATAGGTGAGCTATTTGCCAGCACGAAGGAGAAATATTCTATAATTCTATGTATCTCTAGAGGGCAAAATTAGGACTAACTGGTGGAAATGATAAGAGCAGATTTCACACCACTATGAAAAATGTGTTTACCTACAATGATAACTGTCAACAAGAGAACAGACTTGCCACTGAGCCTATCCTTGCACACATTCTGGTGGAAGGGACATAATTTGGGCTGACTTGGGGACAGAATAGAGGTCCTGAGAAGAGACCACACAAGCTAAGAGATGAGCAATGATTGAAGAAAGAACAGAAAAAGCCAAATACAGTTACCATCATTATTGATCATTCTCTAAAATCAATCTCTGTTCTCTCATACTCAAAATGGAATTTCAATCAGGTCAATATCTAGTACTAAAAACAAACGAAAAAACAGTGCTCTTTTAAACGGGAATGTGTGTGTGTCCTTTTTTCTCACAGGCTGTCAGATGTTAGAAGCCACAAGCAAGCAGCGCTTAGTAGGTTATAGAACAGGGATGAGGAAAAGTAGGTTATAGAGCAGTTTTTGATGAGGAAAATGCTCAGCGATAAGGAAAGGTCATTGAACTGGAGGAGTAAATTCTTCGGTAAATCATCAGAACATAAAACGCAGGAAGATCACTGAGAAGAAGTCACTATGAGAAATGCATACGCAAAGCTGGAAGAGAGGATGCAGCCCGAGTAGGTTTGAAATGTACAGAGATCTGCATTAACAGGAAACAACATGACCTCATTGCTTCCAAGTGAAAAATTGATACCCTTTCCTCTTCAAAAACTGGTTGTTTAATAATCGGGAACTTTATTAGTGTCATGAAGAAAGAATTTGATGCTTAGGTTTAAAATGTATTTTCAGAGGCTAAGTTAGGGAGGAGAGGCCACAACCGCCTTCCAACAGCCTTTCTCCTCCACTTCCTAAAAAATGGTAAAAGGAATTCTAGGAACACTTAACTGGAAGCTGAGAATGTGTAAAACAAACAAACAAAAAGAAAGAAAGAAAGATAGAAAAAGGAAACAAGCAAGCAAGCAAGATAGAAAACCAGTACCAAATAAAATAGCAACAAATTCCTCTAGCTCCTGTACTGGCCTGGCCTGTACTGGGTTGTGGCAGTGCTCCTGTGAGGCTCATTCCTGTTCGCCTTAGCTGGGATTTTATAGATTCTGGAGCAGGGGGAATTTGGGCCACACCCACTCCTGAGGCTGGGCTAGGTTTCTCATTTTTCTTGCATACCTCTTTTTCCACTCACATCTACGCAGCCATGCAGATTCTGGGTAGGAGACCAGTTTGTGTTTGAAATTCTACAAATGGGAGAGTCCTTTTTATACACACATTCCCATTAAAAGGAGCACTATAGTCCAGCTTCCCACTTTGCAGGGGCCCGGGACTCATCCTTTCCAGTTCTCAAGGCTCCTTCCTGGTTTGGATGTCCCTGGGCTGTTAGGTTCAGTGCCCATTCAAAACTTTGCCTTTAAGTTCTGTTTATTTCTGGAAGTTAGGCTTTCTCTTTCTTGCCTTCAAATTCAGCCGTATATTAAGGAAAACATATTGTATTTAATCTAGCATTTTTATATACTTAGAATAGGGACTGGAAGGGCTTCCTGCTTCTGCTCAATCTGCCAAAGTGAACAGAAGTCACCAAAGAGGTCCCCCCCAACCCAAACTATAAATTTTGAGAATATTACAAATTTACAAAAAAGTCAAGAGAATGGTTTAATAAAAATCCGTATACCCTTCACCAAGATTCACTAATTATTAACATGTTGCCACATTTGCTTAATCTCTAATAGATAGAATATGCTTATAAGAAGCCCTAGTGGTGCAGTGGTTAAAGTGATCAACTACTAACAGTAAGATCCGTGGTTCGAAACCACCAGCAGCTCCATGGGAGAAAGATGTGGCAGTCTGCTTCCGTAGAGATTTACAGTCTTGGAAAACCTATAGGGTTGCTATGAGTTGGAAATGACTTGACAGCAGTGGGTCTTGGCTATATGTGCTTATATTTTGCTGAACTATTTTAAAGGACATCATAGATATCATGGCACAATCCACAAACACATCAACACACATCTCCTGCGAATAAGAATGCTCTCCATGATCACATTATTATCACAAAAATGGACAATAATCCTATATACTCTGATGTCTCAGTCATCCCCAAAATATCATTTTTAGCTTAAAAAAAAAATCTAAGATCTAATTAAAGTTTATACATTGCATTTAGTTGTGTCACTGATCTAGATAAGTCTCTAGAACAATCTCCCATTGTCATGGACTGAATTGTGTCCCCATAAAATATGTGTCAACTTTGTTAGGCCATGATTCCCAGTATTGTGTGGTTGTCCTCCATTTTGTGATTGTAATTTTATGTTAAAGGATCAGGGCGGGATTGTAATGCCACCCTCACCCAGGTAATATCCCTGATCCAGTGTAAAAGGAGTTGCCCTGGGGTATGGCCTGCACTACCTTTTATCTCTCAAGAGATAAAAAGGAAAGGGAACCAAGCCGAGAATTGGGGACCTCATACCACCAAGAAAAAAGCACCAGGTGCAGAGTGTGTCCTTTGGACATGGGGTCCCTGTGCCTAAGAAGCTCCGCGACCTGGGGAAGATTGAAAACAAGGACCTTCCTCCAGAGCCCACAGAGAAAGAAAGTATTCCCCTGGAGCTGACGCCTTGAATTTGGGCTTTTAGCCTACTTTACTGTAAGGAAATAAATTTCTCTCTGTTAAAGCCATCCACTTGTGGTATTTCTGTTATGGCAGCACTACTAGATGACTAAGACACCCATCTTTTTATATTTTTCACAAAACTGTTTTTTATGAAACGCCTAGGCCAGATGTAGAATGTTCCATATCCTGAATTTTTCTGATTGTTAGTTAGATTTAAATTAAACATTTCTGGTTGAAGTAGTGCACAGGCAAAGTTGTGTATATTCACATTAGGAGGTGCATAATATCCGTTTTCCCATTGTGGTGATACTAAATTTCATCCCTTGGCTAAGGTGGTGACTGCAATTTTCTCCATTGTAAAAGTGCCTCTGTGTCTTTGTCATTAGTAAGTAGCCTATGAGGTAATACCTTGAGGCCATGTATATGTTATTTTCTCAAAAACCATTCACTGATTGACTTTAGCATTTATCGATTCTTAGCAGAATCAGTAATTACATTGGTAGTTGAAAAATGGTGATTTTTCTAATTTGATCATTCCTTTGACATTTATTGGTTGGTATTTCTTTTTTTTTTTAATAATTAAGAGCTTTCCTCTCCCTCTGTCTCTCTAGTATTAGCCATAGATTTTTCTTTATTCCTTTAGTTATAATTCATGGGTTGCTCATACATTGCTGGTGCGAATGTAAAATGGTACAGCCACTCTGGAAAACAGGTCAGTAGTTTCTTAAAAAACTAAACATGCAACTACCATATGACCCAGTAATTGCACTCCTAGACATTTATCCCAACAAATGAAAATTTATGTCCACACAAAACCTATACATGATTGTTTGTAACATCTTTATTCCTAATAGCCCAAAACTGGAAAGAACACAGGTGTCTTCCGCGGGTGAATGGGTAAACAAGCTGTGGTACATGCCATGGAATACTACTTAGCAATAAAGAGAAATGAATTATTGGAACAGGCTACAGTTAATCTCCAGAGAATTATGCTGAGTGAAAAATGACCATCTCAAAAGCGTACTTACATATTGCGTGATACCATTTATATAACATTCTTGAAATGACAAAATTATAAAAATGGAGACGAGATCAGGGATTGCTAAGGGTTAAGGAGGAGGTGGGGTGGAGGGAAAGAAGTCCCTGGGTGCACAAGCAGTTAAGCCCTTGACTAGTAACCTAAAGGTTGGCCATTCAAACCCACCCAGAGGTGCCTCGGAAGATAGCCCTGGTGATCTGTTTCCAAAAGGTCACACCCTTGAAAACCCTATTGAGCAGTTCTACTCTGCACACATGGGGTCACCACGAGTTGGAATCAACTTCAGGGCAACTAACAACAACAAGGAGTGGGGGAAGGGGGCAGGAGGCAAGTGACTGTGGCCATGAGGAATACTTGTGGAATGGAAGTCTCTTTGTATCCATGCCAATATCCTGATTATGATATTGTACTATAGTCTGGCAAGATGTTACCATTAAGGGGAGACTGGGTAAAGGGTATAGAGAATTTCTTTTTATTATTTCTTATAAGTTCTTACAACTACATGTGAATGTACAATAATTTCAATATAAAAAGTTTAATTAAAAACTTTACATTTCCAGATCATACCCTCAGAGATTGTAATTAAGTAAATTGGTAAAGGGACCTAGGAATCTGCATTTCCAATAACACCAGATAGGATTCTGATGCAGGGAGCCCATGGAGCACACTCTGTGAAACATATTCTTTGCCATTTCAGTGGACATGTAACCGAATGAGGGTTCTTGTCCTGTCCTGTTAGCCAATCGAAATAAGACAGATGCCACACCACCAGTTGCAAGGGAAAAAGAAAGTGGAAATTTACTGTCTGCGCAGACAAGGAGCAACGTGGGGTCTTGCGACCATAAGGCCACGTGCTCACCATCTAAGGAGGCTGGGGAGCTTTTTGTTTCCAATGGCATTGGGGGTTGGGTTCGATACCCAGAACTCTCTCCACTTAGCCCTCCCATTTCATACTTGGAGGTTCGGATATTAAATCATCTTCCGTTGAATATGCATGTAGTGGGACCCCTCGCTTCTAAAATGGAGTCAGGTGAAATCATGGGCTGGGAAATATTCTTTCCGTTGACAGTCAGGTCCGGAGTGGGTTGAAGGATGTGATCTCTTTAATCTGTGCAAGGTGTAGTTTGGGCTAGTTCAGCGGATAGAGCCACTACCTGCTGCGACTTCCTGAAAAACGTCGCTAAAAACAAGCTTGTGGTTAGCAAGACAAAGAAGGGGGGGAGGGGGAAGGGATGTTGATTGGGGTTTTCAGACATAGGTAAGAAATATCATTCTGATATTTCCTATTCAAATTTAGTTATTACAGGATTATCTTCCTCACCCTCTTTTAATTTATATTTGTATTTTTTCCTTACGGTGAAAGATTGTTTTTAATGACATTAATGGATGTCCTTCTTTGCTTTACCCTACAATGCACATCAAATAGTTTGAAAATTTCAACTCCAATATTACTCTAACAATAAATCTACAAAGTATAGTTTAAGGTTACTTGGCAGTTTTTTGTTCTTAGGCTATATCTCACAAAAATGTATGGTCAGAATAGATGCATGGTTCAAAAGTTACTTTAACTGATTCTTTTCTCTATGGGCTTATTTTATTTTTTAAAATAATTTTGTTATGCATTTAGTTTTTGTTTATTCAATTTTAGCATTTACTTTATTCATCTTTTTGTTCCATTTTTAGTTTTAGAACCTGTGAAACATTTACATGGTTAAAAACTCAAAGAAATATAAAAAGTATACCCACAGAAGTCTGTGTAAGGGAGTTAAAAAAAAAAAAAAAATTAGGTACCTAATAAGATCTGAAATGGCCAGTTTGGGGATTGAGTGTTATTTCTTGTTTGCTGGTTCCATCTCCACCCTAGCAGCAGCCATCTTGTGTACTGTCTCTAAGAGAAGAATGTCCAGTAATGATGACGTAACTATACTGCCACCCCTCCCTGTCACATACCCAGGTAATGGCCACACTGTAACCAATTTAAGAAAGAGAGGTATACCTTTTTAAGCATATCCCTTACAGAGCTTGGCACAGGAAATCCTCATTACAACGTCCGGCTACAGGAATCCATGCTTCATGAGTTCCCGCCACCAGAAGCCCTGCCTTAAAATGATCTACCAATGAAGTAATGTCTTTTCGCCATCTAAGCTTGTGAGTAGCAATCAAGTAACGTGTTTCATGTCCGTGTTTTCCCCTCCTATAAATCGTTACTTCTGAGTTGCAATTTTGAATTACCGGATTCCACCTCATGGAGTTCAGTCTATTCCCATTTCAAGCTATCTCTTTTCTTTCAATGAATCTCTCAGCTTTACAGTAATCAGAGTGCAGATGGTTACTCTCATCCTTGCCCTGACATCTCCCTGCCCCTCATCTCCATAATAGATCACCAAGTTTATTAATTTCTGTCTTGTAATTCTAGTGTTTCTTTTTGGCAAAAAAAATCAAATAATTGAATATATTCTTACTTTTTCTTTTTTGTTATATAAAAAGTAGCATACTAGGTACATTCTTTTGTATCTGGCTTTACGGTTATTTTTAAACTTAAAAGTATATCCTGAAAATCATTCTGTATCAGCTCATAGAAATGGTACATTTTAAATAAATTTTTGATGACTGAAATCTGATTGAATATTATCACCCAGGGGCTTCAAAAAAAAAAAAAAAAAAGAAAAACTATAGAAGAATCAAAATCTAACATCTTGCACTCAGGCCCTGAGATGTATTTGTTTATCCTTTGTAAACAAATCTTTTATAAAAGATTTAAGGCAGCTAACATCATGGCAAGTCTATGCTGGCAAAGACTTGCATTTTGCAGATAATGAGTTCTATATGGTTTGTTTTTCATTATTTTGAAAGATCCTGGTTTTATTTTTCCAAAATGTTCAGGCATATTCTTCAAGATAGTTTTTAGGCTACTTTTTTTTTTTTTATGTTTTAACTTGTAATTTTAGGCATATCTATTCCTGTGTACTGAAATATTTTCTTTCCTCATGAACTCCAGGCTGATCTCAAAACTCTTTTCATGACTGGATTGCCTACTCTGGGGACTCTGCAGGCAGAATTACTTCACAGGAGCCTCTCCAAGTAACAAAGCTCCTGGGAAACTTTGATACCTCTCACAGTTGGGGTGGTTAGGGAAGTAGTGGTAAACTTGTATAAAATCAGTTTTGGATGTACTTGCTTTGCTTCAGCTTTCAAAGCTATAGAACTAGAACTTACCAAATGGATGCAAAATTTGTGTCAATTGAGAGGACTATACTAATTTATCACAGTTGCTTTTAAAAACCCTTAGGCAGAGCAAGGAAATGTATCAGAATGTCTGTAATTATGTCTACGATTAAGTTAAGAATTAAAAAAAAATTTAAAAGACAGAAAATCAAGGATGTTACTCTATTCTGAACGTCACTTGGCCAATCTCAGGATCTTGCTACTTATGTAATATTTATTTACGCTGGCATGGTCCAAATGGTCAGTTTTCTCTGAGTAGATGCTCAGATGTTCATAAACAACACAATTATAACCAGACACAAATTTGCTAATAGCTATTTTATATCAATGATCAATAAAGTTTTTACTTATTTCATGTTTTTCTCCAGAATTTTGTATTTTTATCCTTTCCTACGCTAGTATATCTTGGCTCCAGATACATTTTGAAACTAAAATCTATAGCACCACATTTAAATTGTGCAAATTTGTTGAATTCCAGTCAGGATTGAAAAGTATTTATTTCAATAAGCATTTAAGTTACCTATAAAGCAGTGGTAAGTGTGTGCATATTTAGTCAGGAGCAGAAGGGTTAATAACAACAACAAAAACGACAACACTTATTGATCTCTAGATTAAGTGTTCTGCATTCATAACCTCATGTAATCTTAAATTTATCCTTAAATGAGTAAACAGGCAGCCCCTAAGAGACAGCGCTAGATTCCAAATGCTTGGAGACGGCTTCCTGTGAGCCCCAGATGTGTCACTGGTATGGACTGAATTATGTCCTCCCAAAGTATGTGTTGTAAATCCTAACTTCTGTGCCTGTGGTTATAACCCCATTTGGGAATAGGTTGTTTTTGTTATGTTAATGAGGCAGGATTCGTGTAGGTTATATCTTGACTTAATCTCTTTTGAGATATAAAAGAGATTAAACAATTGAGCAGAGCAGAGATGGAGAAAGAGAAATGTCAAGCTACGTGAAGATTACCCAGGAGCGGAGAAACTCAAAGAGACAAGGTTCTCCCTCCAGAGCCAACAGAGGCAGAAAACCTTTCCCTAGAGCTGTTACCCTGAATTTGGCTTCTAGCCTCCTGAATTGTGAGAAAATAAATTTGTTTGTTAAATCCACCAACTTGTGGTATTTCTGTTGTAACAGTATTAGATAACTAAGATAGTCATGTTGACATATTGTTTAGAATGGCCATTTTTTAATCTTTACTGTTCCCATTACCATTATACAGTTCAAAGGATAATTGTATCTCAGAAATGTTTGTACATAAATATAGCTGGTTCAAAGGATCAAATTGTGAGACCCAATCTCAATCACAGAGCTCAATTTCCATGGCCAAGTGCAGAAGAAGAGACTAGGAATGTGCTGGATTATAGAAAAGTCAGTGGACAGAAAGCAGAGGTCATTCACCTCCTCTTTTTACTAGAAAACTTTCCTAAACTGGAATACAAATACCATTTTCCCCATTACAGTTACATTTTTCCTAAAAGCACAAGCTAATGTGGTAGTCGTTTTAGTCATCTCTGCTTTCTCTTTTATTGTGACATTATTTGCTGAAGATAACGAATGGAAGAGAATTAGAAACTACGCCTAGTACAATGTCTGAGACACACAAATAAAAAGATATCTCCATTGGCTGGGGAACGTGCTGGTGAATGGAGGGGGGACTCGAGTCAATAGAAGGAAATCCAGCCAAGTGGATAAAGTTATTCAAGGAGTATGATGACAGGCAGTAGGTAGAGACAGCAGGTAGTAGTTCTTGAGGTTGGTCTCTGCCAAGGTGGTTCAGAACGGGGCCATGAGTGAGCAGGACAGAGCATGATGTCCACAAGTTTTAAAGCAAGAAGCATCCTATTTAGAATAATTTATTTGCTCATTTGGTAAGTGTTAATTACCTTCTATCAGACAGTCACTATGCCAGTTGTTATGCATATAAAATGAATAAAACATAGCTTGTTCCTCACAATCAAGTGATGGAAGCAAAATCTAAACAATTATAATACAGTGGATTAAATGTTAGATTAGAAGTAAATAAAAAGTTTTTTGAGGGGAAGTGGAAATGACTCAATCAGTCTGAGATAAGTAGGGTAACAATGTAAATAAGATTACTAATGTAAAAATTACCTGTGCTTTAAAAAATTCATAGGATTTGGTCAAGTTAAGAAGAGGAAAGGACAGTTTGTGAAAGGCATGGAGGAATGAAAAACATCTTGCATTAGGAAGATGGTAACTCAATCTAGAGAGTTAGAGAGTAGAATGTGCTAGGGGAGGGTAAAGATAGATAACTATAGTGATAATCATATGAGTATTTATAAAAAAATTGGAACCCATTCTCTAGCTGGTGGGGAGCCACTGACTGTTTTCAGCAGGGGATTGGCATTTGCTGCATGTGAATTTACCATGAAGCTAATGACACTTAAGCTTCAGTGCCCCTCACTTGCATGGGCCTTTTCAAGACCCTGGGAAAATCCTGAGCAATGTGCTCCCATGGTTAGATGTTTTTGAAAAATTTGAAAAAGATTTAAAAAATAATTTTATTTTAAGTTGTTGTTGTCAGGTGCCGTCAAGTCAGTTCCAACTCACAGCAGCCCTATGCACAACAGAACGAAACACTGCCCGGTCCCGCACCATCCTTAAAATCACTGTTATGCTTGAGCTCATTGTTGCAGCCACTGCATCAATCCACCTCTTTGAGGGTCCTCTTCTCTTCCGCTGACCCTGTACTCTGCCAAGCATGATGTCCTTCTCCAGGGACTGATCCCTCCTGACAACATGGCCAAAGTATGTAAGAAGCAGTCTCGCCATCCTTGCTTCTAAGGAGCATTCCGGTTTTACTTCCTCCAAGACAGATTTGTTTGTTCTTTTGGCAGTCCATGGTATATTCAATATTCTTCACCAACACCACAATTCAAAGGCGTCAACTCTTCTTCTGTCTTCCTTATTCATTGTCCAGCTTTCACATGCATATGGTGTGATTCAAAATACCATGGCTTGGGTCAGGTGCGTCTTAGTCTTCAACGAGACATCTTTGCTTTTCAACACTTTAAAGAGGTCCTTTGCAGCAGATTTACCCAATGCAATGTGACATTTGATTTCTTGACTGCTACTTCCATGCCTATTGATTGTGGACCCAAGTAAAATGAAATCCTTGACAACTTCAATCTTTTCTCCATTTATCATGATGTTGCTCATTGGTCCAGCTGTGAGGATTTTTGTTTTCTTTATGTTGAGGTGCAATCCATACTGAAGGCTGTGGTCTTTGATCTTCACCAGTAAGTGCTTCAAGTCCTTTTCAGTTTCAGCAAGCAAGATTGTATCATCTACATAACACAGGTTGTTAAGGAGCCTTCCTCCAATCTTGATGCCCCATTCTTCTTCGTATAGTCCAGCTTGTCAGATTATTTGCTCAGCATACAGATTGAATAAGTATGGTGAATGGATACAACCCTGATGTACACCTTTCCTGATTTTAAACCAATCCATATCCTCTTGTTCTGTCTGCACAGCTGCCTCTTGATCTATGTAAAGGTTCCTCATGAGCACAGTTAAGTGTTCGGGAATTCCCATTCTTCGCAATGTTATCCATAATTTGTTATGATCCACACAGTCGAGTGCCTTTGCACAGTCAATAAAACACAGGTAAACATCCTTCTGGTATTCTCTGCTTTCAGCCAGGATCCATCTAACATCAGCAATGATATCCCTGGTTCCACATCCTCTTCTGAAACCAGCCTGAATTTCTGGCAGTTCCCGGTCAATGTACTGCTCAGCTGTTTTTGAATGGTCTTCAGCAAAATTTTACTTGTGTGTGATATCGATGATATTGTTCTATAATTTATAATTTCTGCATTAGGTTGGATCACCTTTCTTGGGAATAGGCATAAATATGGACCTCTTCCAGTCCCCACGTGTCTGTCAGTTTGTCATACTGTGGGGGCTTGTGTGTTGCTGTGATGCCGGAAGCTATGCCACCGGTATTCAGATATCAGCAGGGCCACCCATGAAGGACAGGTTTCAGCTGAGCTTCCAGACTAAGACAGACTAGGAAGAAGGACCCGGTAGTCTATTTCTGAAAAGCATTAGCCAGTGAAAACCTTATGAATAGCAGCAGAACGTTGTCTGATATAGTGCTGGAAGATGAGCCACCCAGGTTGACAGGCACTCAAAAGAGAACTCAAAAGAGCTGCTGCCTCAAAGTAGAGTTGACTTTAGTGACGTGGATGGAGTGAAGCTCTCAGGACCTTCATATGCTGACGTGGCATGACTCAAAATGAGAAGAAACAGCTGCAAATATCCATTAATAATCGGAACATGGAATGTACAAAGCATGAGTCTAGGAAAATTGGAAATCGTCAAAAATTGATTTTAAGAGGGTCCTCCAAATTGGATAATCTTGTTCTTAGGTGTCGTTGAGTCAGTTCGAACTCATAACAACCCTATGTACAACAAAATGAAACACTACCCAGTCTTGTGCCATCCTCACAATCATTGCTATGTTCGAGCCCATCATTGTAGCGACTGTGTCAGTTCATCTCTTTGAGGGTCTTCCTCTCTCTCTCCTTTTTTTTAGTACACATTGTTTTATGACATTAGTTAACAACCCCATGACATATCAACGCTCTCTTTTCTCAACCTTGGGTTCTCTATTACCAGCTTTCCTGTCCTCTTCTGCCTTCTAGTCCTTGCCCCAGGGCTGGTGTGCCCCATTAGTCTCGTTTTGTTTTATGGGCCTGTCTAATCTTTGGCTGAAGGGTGAACTTCAGGGGTGATTTGTTACTGAGCTGAAAGGGGGCCATACTCTCAGGATTTCTCCGGTCTCTGTCAGGCCAGCAAGTCTGGTCTTTTCTTGTGAGTTAGAATTTTGTTCTACACTTTTCTTCAGCTCTGTCCGGGACCCTCTCTTGTGATCCCTGTCAGAGCAGTTGGTGGTGGTAGCCAGGCACCATCTAGTTATACTGGACTCAGTCTGGTGGAGGCCATGGTAGATGAGGTCCATTAGTCCTTTCGACTAATCGTTCCTTGTATCTTTAGTTTTCATCATTCTTCCTTGCTCCGGAAGGGGTGAGACCAGTGGAGTATTTTAGATGGCCTCTCACAGGCTTTTAAGATCCCAGACGCTACTCGCTAAAGCAAAATGTAGACCATGGTCCTCAAAGCCCTCAGTCCAGCAATTTGGTCCCTCAGGGAGTTTGGATGTGTCTGTGGAGCTAGGGCGAAACCCTGGTGGCGTAGTGGTTAAGTGCTGTCACTGCTAACCAAAGGTTCAGCAGTTTGAATCCATCAGGTGCTCCTTGGAAATTCTATGGGGCAGTTTTGCTCTGTCCTATAGGGTTGCTATAAGTTGAAATTGACTCGACGGCAATGGGTTTGGTTTTGGTTTGGTTTACGGAGCTAGGGTCTTCCTCTCTTTTCATGGCGCTCTACCTTAGCAAGCATGATGTCATTTTCCAGGGACTGGTCCCTCCTGATAACTTGCCCAAATTACATGAGGTGAAATCTTGCCATCTTCATTTCTAAGGAGTATTCTGGCTGTACTTCTTCCAAGACAGATTTGTTCATTCTTCTGAAAGCTCATGGTATATTCAATATTCTTCAGGCTCTACAAAACCCACATTTGGCCTTGGCATGATCTGTGACTTAGAAAGCTGTCCCAGGCAACAAGATGGAGGACGGGTTGGAAGGGGCACAAGGCTAGTAAAACGCTCTTGCAAAGGTCTAAGAGATAATGAAGATGGTTAGGAAAATGGCAGAAATGATTGTGAGAAGTTTCGGTTCTTAGGAGGTAGAATTAGCAGGATTTGTGAGAGATGAATATGGGGATAGAGTGGATGGAAAGAGTCTTGGAAGACTCAGATTTTTAATGGGTGCCTAGGTGAATGGTATTACCATAGCTGTGAAACAGAAGATGTATTTGGGGGCTGGATTGTGTTTGGTAGAGAATGCATCTTGAAAGAGGGTTGTTCACAATGTTCTATACTGAAAAAAATGTGAAGATGAGAACTAAGGATTGTCTATTGAATTTGGTAATTAGAAACTCACTCGGCTCATTAAGAAAAACAAAAGAGCATATTCATTGCATGGTGTGGGTACAGCCCAGACTTCAGCAGGAAGCAGATTATAGAGTCCTCCCTTCACTCCTCACCACCTTTGTGAACTGGAGTTCAAGGGCAGACCTCCAGCTTCTCTTGGGGAATAGGTGAGGGGTGAGTTATCAGGACCTGGTTCAAGAGGAACTGAGGAGGTAGATAGGCTGTGAGGAAAGGGATTCAGGCACAGGGAAACTAAACAGAGACTCTGTAGTAGAGTTTGGGGACTAGGGGAATAAGAAGCAGAAGCCAAGTTATTCAGAGACCAGGAGACAGAAGGACTAGAAATTAGGCTGTGTTGACACTGCAGCATTCTGGCTTTGCCATAAAATGCCCCAAATCTCCCAGATAAAGATAATGTTATTCCCAGAGTCCAGGGCATATCCAAGCCTGCAATTTTAGGGCAGGAGAGCTCAGCCATTCAGCAGGTAAGATGAGGGGATCAGAGAATGAGGAAGACCATAAGCAGAAGGAAGAATTTCTGGCTGGGAAGGGATGCTAGGCAACTACTCTTGCCTCCATGCCCTGGAATCTGAAGTCAGCACTTCCTAAGCTCGGAGGGGAGATTCAGGCCCATTGCCCTTTGTATTTCTAACAATAGTACCACAGTGTTTTGAATTTATCATGTGATCATTCTGAAGTTTCAGAGAGGAAAAACTGGAGACTTTGCTATGAAGATTCCTAAGGGGAATCAAGGAAGACATAGTATAGGTTTGGGGACTATTCACAAAAGTACTGCTAGCATCATAAACCAAAAGAAACACAGCTGGAATCACTTTATGAATTGTAGGCGAATTATAAGATTGAATTCAGTCAAGATAATAGGTTTTTAAGTATGTCCTTTTCTCTTTCTCCTATTTGTTATTATTAACATGGAGTCTTTTTAAATACTAATAACTGAAATGTAATTTAATTTCTTTAACAAAATCATTTAATACTTTGAAAACATAAGAATAGCTTTCGTGCAGTGGTGGATGGGTGGGGACATGAGGGGGATTGTGGAGCCCTGGGAGCAGTCAGCGTTGGAGAGGAAGGAAGTTGCCTTCTATCTCTCCTAGGTTAACTCTGGCTGATGCCTGTTGGGTCCCTTTGAAAGGCCTTCTGTTCAAGTTTCCCCAGCTGAATGCAGGGGAGTGCATGCCAATTGCCATTCAGGAAATGTAAGTTGTATTAAAATAGGCAGCCATCCCACAGTATTGGATATGGTTCCCCTGCCCACGAAACTCTACGATTTAAGTAAAGTTGGGACCTGGAAAACAGGCTGGACTGTCAAAGCCCCATAGCCTGGTTTTTAAAGACCTCCACAACTTACACTTTTTGTGAAAATACTGAATCACATTAAACGCTGGTTAATATATTTTTTTTTTGTTGCCTAAAACACGAGCCTGAAGTTGCCCTATCATGTGATTTATGGAACCATGTAGAGGGCATTATGTTTATCCCTGTTTAATGTTCTCTTGTTATTTTGAACTAGGTCAAATCTCTAAGCTGTTCAGAGCTTTCGGAATACTAACTCAGCCATCTGGTGTATTGCCTGTATCTTCCAGGTTAGTGCCATTTGAAAATACAATGATTATACATTGATACCTTTATCCAAATTATTGATTGAGAGGACAGGGTTCAGGACAAAGCTCTTTAAGCCTTAAAGAATTTCCTGTGGGGTGGCATGGATTATTTAATGGAGAGATGGCCCTCTTTGCATCACCTTGGATTTGGGCATAGGGTAACTGGTACAAATGCCGATCGTCTGGCTATTGCTGTTGCTGTGAGTATATAAAATCTTTTGTCTCTGATCCAAGATTTTCATGTCTTCTATGAAAGTACAGCAGGCTATCTTGTTCACTTGCCAGTAGGGTAAACTTTCAGACCCTTCATACCTCTTCACTGCCACTGTATAGAGTATATGATTCTCTCAACTACTAGTCCAAAAATGCTATCCAAAAGACAACATGACATTCTAAGACAGAGTTATTGCCTTCCAATGACTCAAATATCTTTGATATTGTGCTACCAGGTAGTATACCCCTGATGGTGGCCTCTGTTCTTCTCTTCTTGGATTAAGGATAAACTGCGGATTAAGGGTCTGATTGTTTGGAGGAAGGCTAGAAGTTTAGGTGTGGTTAAGAAAATCTTGAAGCAGAGCTTCTACCTTAAATTTGCAAAATAGAAGGGCATGTTGCCGGGTTGCCTTAGTTGTTACCCTTAAGGGGTGTGTGCTCATTTTGAGAGATAAAATAGAGAAAAATCAGTCCTTTTGGGTCTTGTATTATCTTAGGGCTTGACATCAATCTGTCAACAGCAGAACCCACCTAGTGTCAGGTTATAAAGGAATTCAGGAAAAGAGTCATTCTTTAGTAAATACCACTTGTTTGAGAAAATCTTGGAAGGTTAGTGAAGAAATTATACTTTTAATTTGTTCATAAAAAATGATCACTAGAGTATTCAAAGGATAATAATTTTATTTTAGCAAAACGATTTTGAATACTGTGCATTTTCAGTTTGGGGTGGACGAATTTGGGTTTTCTACAGTTTTCAGTAGGTTTTATCAATCTTTCCCTAAGTTTTATGCAAGAGACATACATTTGAAAGGTTGAGCCCAAAGGTTTTGTTCAAACTAGTTGAAATTTCATGCACGTATTTAATCTCTTCCTAAATTTTCTGCTTAGCAGCTCTAGCGCAGGGCTTACTCAGGACACCGTGAAAAAATAGCCAAAATACTCAGGCTCCGAGGCAGGGTTTGGTAGTAGAGTGCACATTTCAAATATGGGTACACCGATTTCCTTCTTTTTAATTCTGTAATTGAATTAATGGTAATGGATACAGAGACCTAGTCTGTAGCTGGTTTTGAGTAATGACAATATAGGCAGCAGCTGGAGCAGAGTTTCTGCTCCTTCACTGCAGGCTTCCCCTATACCCAACCCTGTACCAGTGATTCTCAAACTTCAGGGGGCATCAGCACCCCCTGGAGGGCTTACTAAAAAATACTCTTACAACCCACTGTTGGTCTGGGCAAGGCCTAAGGATTTGCATTTTTAATAAATTCCTGAAGTCCCTGGGTGGTATGGGTAATGCACTCAGCTGCTAACCAAAAGGTTGAAGTTTTGAGTCCACCCAGAGGAGCCTCAGAAGAAAGGCTTAGCAGTCTGCTTCCAGAAAATCAGCAATTGAAAACCCCATGGAGCACAATTTTACTCTGGCAACTGGTAATAACTTCCCAAGTAATGATGCTACTGCTGGTGCACGGAACACACGCTGAGAATCACTACCCTGGACAGCGTTTGAGGAATTAGGCCTCTGGCCGGAGATGGGGAGCTCATTAGAAAGCAGCCATACCAAATATTTAGGCTCTTTTTTCATATTTGCCTTAGGGAAGATATGAACTTAGGTTTCCCAGGGGACTTTTCTTCTAGTTTTTGCTGATTTTTGTTTTTATTCCATTTTACATATGTCAAAGTAAAACTGTGCCATAATGTCTACTGAAGTCAAGGGCAGTTTGAGCCCTTTGTTCCTGTTTTTCTTTCATCACCCTTCACATGTGAAGCAATACCTACTAATTTTGGGGTGGTTTTTCTGAACAAAATAAATGCGTATTACACAAGTCACAATGCAAAAAAAAAAAAAAAAAAGATCGTTTAAATTCCTTCCGGACTGGTCAGGACTCTTTTGTTCTTATTCTTTTTCTATTGAATTTCTGAATGTTGTATGTCAAAGAATTGCATACCCTTTAAGCCAAGACTTTATCTGCATTTGCCCTTTTGGTAAATGCTTGTTCTTTCTATAATAATGGTCTTTTACCTGGCTACTCTTGTACATTTTTCTCATTATATATACCTTTTGTCAGTTTATTCATCCCAATGTAACCACATTTGTCACACTTGAAATTTGTCACATGCAGCCCCCAGTTGAGTACATTATTTATATAAACAGATTAGTGCCCATTAATGATAGTCTGGGATAACAGAGTTGATCGTTTTGACCCAATGTTAAACAGTGACTACCCGAAGCCCTGGGTGGAGAAGAAATTTAAGATTGAAGCTGTGCTCAATGGGGAAGAGAGTCATCATCAACTAGTTATGTTCATTGTTGGGCCCATTGGGGGAATATGGCTGCCTGTGAGTCTCACATTGGCCAATTCTGGACCCTTCTGTCAATATCAAATGGAAATAGGAAGATCAAGGCAATTTGATACTGAAATTTCAAAAGTACTGGAACTTCGATATCAGAATTTACCATGGATTATAATATGTCCCCTCAAAATATGTGTCAACTTGGATAGGCCATGATTCCCAGTATGTGTGATTGTCTACCATTTTGTGATCTGATTTTCCCATGTGTTATAAATCCTACCTCTATGATGTTAATGAGGCAGGACTCAGTCTACAAGATTAGGTTGTGTCTTAAGTCAATCTCTTTTGAGATGTATCAATAAAAGAAGCAAGCAGAGAGACATGGGACCTCATACCACCAAGAAACAAGAGCCAAGAGACTAGCGTATCCTTTAGACCCAGGTTCCCTGTACTGAGAAGCTCCTCAACCCGGGAAGACTGATGACAAGGACTTTCCCTCAGAGCTGACAGAGAGAGAAAACCTTCCCCTGGAGCTGGCACCCTGAATTTGGACTTCTGGCCTCGTAGACTGTGAGAGAATAAATTTCTCTTTGCTAAAGCCATCCACTTGTGGTTTTTCTGTTACAGCAGCATTAGATGACTAAGACAGAACCAAAAGAGCCGCCATTTTTCTGAGCCTTAGTTTCCTTAAATATAAAATAAGAATACTATTTGGTAGATGGCACTGTTAAACTAGAAACTTGGCTAGAAATGAGATTCAAAAGAAGGAGATTGGTTATGAGAAACTGTGGCTGTAAGTCAGTGTGGTGAGGAAGTGAGTCAGCCAGCAGTTTCTGTCCACATCCCACGTTTCATTTACTAACCCCATTTGTTTACTCTTGCTGAGTTCTTAGACTTTCTAACCTGAAAAACAATAACATAATATCTACTTCCTAGAGTGTTGATAATTAAATGAGTTAATACATGTAAGGAGCATATCTCGTTGTCGTTAGTTGCTGTCGATTTTGACTCATGTTATAGAGTAGAACGGCTCCATAGAGCTTTCTTGGCTATTACCTTAACAGAAGGATATCGCCAGCCCTTTTCTTTCACAATAACACTGGGTGGGTTCAAACCGCCAACCTTTAGGTTAGCAGTCGAGTGCAAACCATTTGTACCACACAATAAAGGAGGCTCTTATGAATGAATTGCTGGTATTTCTTTTAAGATAGGAGACATGGTTTGTCTGTTGTTATTTGATCATGGATGATAGACATTTTCTGCATGATAAGTGAGTTACAGCTAAAGGGTAAAAATTGTACAAGGGAGCATTGCATCTGAATATATGGAAGAACTTTCTAGGAAGCAAACCTAGGCGAACAATGGAAGGGGTGGATTTCTGCATGAGGCAGTTTAAGTTACCTAACCCAGAAAATATTCAGAGAGAGGCTGCATGGTTTTGTTCAGACTGTATAAAAGGACTCCCACTTTAAAAGGGAGGTTGGAGTCCATTATATTGAAAATTTCCCAAATTCAATTATACTGTGAATTCACCCCTGTGACTTTTGGAAAGCCACTCTCTCCACTCTTATTTTACATTATTCTTAGTGATGACTCGGATATGCTAAAGGATTTAGGTTTCTGTAAGGACTATGGGACTTTGTGGGATTCCTGTAAGGAAGACTCATCAAGCCCAGTGTTTAAAGACAAACAACAAAAACAATAGCTATCCATTCCTTTCCTTTGTTCTAAGGACAGTAATAGAGACTTTGCTTAGTCAAGGGCCCAAGCTCTGAGTATGCCCATTTGGCCAGTCCAAGACTGACACTCCTAACAAGAGGACATTCTAAGAAAACACATCAGGGCATGGCAGTTGAGTCCGGCAGCCCCATGAAGAAGCACATTACTGTGGCTGGATGTTTCTGGTACAGTGATCAGCAGTGAAATGATTAACAGTGTTGGCATTTTAGTGATCATAATTAGGTTTCAAAGTTAACAGCCCATTGAGATAAATAGTGGAAGTTCACACCTCTTTCAGTGCTATTGTTTATCAGACTGTCAAGTTGCAGATTCAGGAAGACAACACTAATGTGGCTTTGGACACTAATTGCCCAAAGCCAAGTTACATCCACCTGCGAGGGTCCTTTGGGTATTTGCTCAGCTAAAATGTCAGGGACTCATGCAATGCTGGGATTCTGCATTGCCTAACGCCATACAACATCACACCGATACTTTGATTCATGGAAGGCAAATGATACAGAACTAGGTTGCAACATTTGAAAGGAATCTTCTGGTTTCATAACATATTTGCCTCAGTTTCTTCTCTCAAATAGCAATGAAACAGCTCACTTGGACCGAACAGTTCCTGAGAGGAAAAAGAAATTTAAACAACAACAGAAAGTCCTTTGCTTACATGAATTAGATTTCTTAACTCACATTATTGTTCTGAAGGAGTTAGATGCACATTCTGTCAATGGAAGAACATGGAGAGCAGAATTAATTTTCATAGACTCCTGATTTATTTCTTCACAATTAAATTTACATGCATGATTGCATACTGCTGATGCTCAGTAAGGGTGGATCCTATATAGTTTCAGTTTGCAAAATATTGATTTTCTTTTGAAAAGATGTTCAGTAATTAAAGGCAGCGAAAACAGGGGAAAAAAATCTCTAAGCCTTAAAAGAGAAAGTGCTGCAACATCATAGTAGTAGTAGTAGTTGTGGTGGTGCAGTGGTTAAAATGCTCAGCTGCCAACCGAAAAGTTGGCGGTTCTAACCCACCAGTAACTCCGTGGGAGAAAGATGTGACGGTCTGCTCCCATAAAGATTCAGACCAGACCCAAACCCAGTGCCATCAAGTCGATTCCAACTCATAGCGACCCTATAGGACAGAGTAGAACTGTCCCACAGAGTTTCCAGGGAGCGCCTGGCAGATTCAAACTGCCAACCCTTTGGTTAGCAGCTGTAGCACTTAACCACTATGCCACCAGGGTTTCCCCATAAAGATTACAGCCTTGGAAACCCTATTGGGCCATTCTACTCTGTCCAATAGGATTGCTATGAGTCAGAATCGACTTGCTGGTAGTGAGTTTGGTTTGGTTTTTGGAAAAGAACAAAGTTATTGGTGTTTATCATTATCATGAAATAATTACTTGAACATCCTCTAAAAAAGAATATCATCTAACACATTAAGGAAAACTTTAAAGCTAGCTCCCATTTCTTACCGTTTCACCTTGAACAGTGCTTGTCTTTTTTTTTTCCATCACCCCTTACTCCCACAAGTGAGAAAATGGATCATTTTCATCCTTTCACTTTTAGTGCCACCACAGAGCTAAACAATGGCACTACCCAGGCACTCTAATCCTCATTGGAGTGGGCCTAAGGCATGGAAAGAGGAGGAGAAAAATAAGAGGGAATAAAACAAACTGGAAAGAAGAGCAGGCGCAAAAAAGCAAGAGAGGGGATTAAAAACAGATAGACTGGGGAATAGGGAGGCACCATCAGGCACCCCAGGTGCTGGCACCATTGTTTTCTTACATCGGAATTAGAAACAGATGTCTAGCCTCTGCTTCTCTGAAGGAACTCTGTCTTGGGAAGCTTTTCCATGAGAAGAATTATACCAGAAAGAAATGGCTCTAATGTTTCTGAAGAGATGGGAGATATTTTAATTTCTTATGGTTGAGTTTTCCAACTGGAATACCCTGTCACTTGGGGTTTGATTTGAAGCTAGTGAGTGGGGGCTATTTACACAGATATCTGAATGGGGTGGACTGGAGGGCAGACCTAGATAATCAGTGGAATCCATCACCTAATGATTGGGTAAAAACTGCGTTTTATCTCTTGTGTAAATAGGAATAGACTATGAACTCCCTGAGGCCAGGTGTTGTGCCTTACTAATTTTTATCTTCTCAATCTAAGCTCAATGCCTGGTGTACAGACTTTATTTTTTTAAAGCTAAAAGCAGAGTTAAAGCTAAATGCAGAATTTATGCCAGACACTTTATAATACATTAATCCTTCTTTTTTCCCCCAGTTGCTGTTGAGCTGATTCTGACTCGTGGTCACTTCATGTGTGTCAGAATAGAAATGTGCACCATAGAGTTTTCAGTGGCTAATTTTTCAGAAATAGATCTCAAGGCCTTTCTTCTGAGGCACCTCTGGGTGGACTCAAGTTTCCAACCTTTTTGTTAGCAGTCAAGCACGTTAACTGTTTGTACTACCCAGGCACTCCAATCCTCATCTTTAGTCAGAAGATATTAAAAACCACCAGATTATTATTCATAATTTTCATATCACACATTAAAAATTATTCATATTCTTCAAAATGCATCCACAGTACATTTGGACTCTATTGAACTCCTTGTAATTTGAATGTGTGTCAATGTAAAGAGCAGCAAGACATACCCACAACATATAAACCACGGCATGATGGTCGGTTATTTGTGTCAACTTGCCCAGGCTACGGTTTGCAGTTATTCAATCAAGCACTAATGAGGTGTTACTGTAAAGGTATTTTGTAAATATGATTAAAGTCTATAATCAGTTTACTTTAAGTAAGGGAGATTATCCTGGATAATCTGAGTGGGTCAGATCTAATCAGTTGAAAGGCCTTAAGAACAGGACTGAGGTTTGAAGAAGAAACTCTACCTTTGGACAGCAGCTTCAGCTTCATGTGGACCCTTCCTGATGGTCCATACTATAAATAATCCTATTTGCCTAACCTGCCTCCACTATTGCATACATAAATCAATTCCTTGCAATAAATCTCTGAAAATATATCTCCTACTAATTCTGTTTCTCTGGTTGAACTCCAGCTGATACAAAAGGCATGGGGTGGGCGTAGGGAGATGTGTATAGATAGAACATGGCACATTTGCATAACTGAAAGTAATCCATAGTGCATGTTTGCTGTATTTGCTCCAGTTCAATTTTTTTTTAATGTAACATTACTGATACAGTTGAAGCCCTTCCAAGCCTACTTTTCACTCCCTCAAGTCCTGCACTCCCGCCCTTCTATGGTAAGGGATATTCTGAAGCTGGCTTGTCCCCTTCTGATCCATGTTTATACATTTTCAATATATGTAAATATAAATATATGTTAACTGTGGAGTATTATATTTTGAGTTTTAGAAATTTCTGTAAATAGTATAATATTTATCTATTTGTAACTTACTTTTTTCGCTACTATAATGTATTAGATATTTATACAAGTTTATACATATAAATCCAGTTCATTTATTTAACTTCTGAATAACATTCCATTGTAAACACACACTATAATTTTTTATGTACTTCCTGATTGATTCTAATTTTTCACTACTTTAAACAGCGCTGCAATGGGTGCTTTGGCATGTTTCCTTATGAAAATGTTCAAACACTTGGGATCTAATTAAAAATGGAGTTTTAATTTCTCCTATATCTGTGTCTAATCTGATGTTTATGACATCCATTGAGTTTTTAATTTTAAAGGCAATTTTTTGGAGAAGATTTATTTGGCTCTTCTTTTCTAATTCACCTGTTCTTTTTATATATCATCCTATCATTTCATTATGATACTTTCTCCATTCTATGTAAAGGCTGTGGTATGGATAAAAGAGAACAGAAGTTAAAAAAAAGACAGAAGATAGTATTGACAGGATTTGGTAATTGACTGAATATAGGAAGTAAAGAAGAAAACAAGATGAAAATATTAATAAACTCTAACATTCATTGACTGCTTAGTATGTACCAGACACTGTGCTAAACGTATTGCGTGCATGAATTCATTAATCCTCAGGAAAACCTCTTTAAGTGGGTATTATTTTCATTTTTATGGATGAGAACACTGGCGCTGAAAGAAGTAAGGAATGATGAAGCTTGAATGTGAATAAAGACCTGCCTGATTCTTGTACCGGCAATTCAAAACTTCCTAAACTAGTGCATCCTATGCTTCTGGCTTGGGTGACTAGGTATAATTCACTGAGAATGGGAATGCAGGAGGAAGAACAGGTTTGGGTGGAAGATGATGAGTTTGTTTCTATGGCAATTGGACCTATGAGTCTGGAACTCAGCAACCTGGCCTGGACTGGAGATAGAGATTCGGGAGTGATAGCCATGGGTGACATTATAGGAATGAATGTCATCCACCAGGTTGAGTATGTAAAGAATGGAGAGATGGACTGAAAACAGAATCCAAGGAACCAGCAATATAAAAGGATGGAAGGAAGAAGAGGAAACAGCAAAGGATACTGAAGAAGAGTGGTCAGAAAGAATGGAGGAAAGCCAGAGATTAGTAACAAGAATACCAAGGGAAAAAAGTTTTAAGAATGAAGGCATGGCTAGTGATGTCATACCTATAAATATATCACATAAGATAAAGACTAAAAAGTGTTCATTGGGTTTGGAAACCAGGAGACCTTGGCAAGAGCAATTTCAGATTATGATGAGGATGGAAAACAGGCTGCAAGTGGGTGGAGTAATAAGAGGTGAGGGTGTGGTGAGGGAGGAGAGTAGACCATTATTTCTTTGTTGTCTGCACCAATTATTCCCTTAATTCTTTGGATTGCTATTTTAACCACGTTGTTATGCTACTTTTCATCTCCTATGGGATCGTGAGCATCTTCAAGACATAGCCTATCTCTAATCCCTGGGTCCCACACAGCATTTATCATTAGCAATAAGTACACTGTAGGTGCAAGCTCATATTTGGTGGGAGTTAGGCATGCTGCGGAGAACAAGGTAGGACATAAGCAGCAATAAAGAGGGGATCATTCCTGGTGGGTTTCAGAGCACACATGGGTAGGCAGGGGCTCATGGGATACAGCTGAGCATGGGGTTTAAGGAAAGCTCTGGGGTCAGAAAGACCCAGCCTCAAATCTTGGTTCTCATATGCCTGTGTAACTTTGAGCAACCAATCTAAGGCTCTGTTTCCTTGTCTGTAAAAAAGGGGTAATTATAAAATCCATTTCATATGATTTGGGAAAGAACTATTGAGAAAAAATATATAATGCATATAGTAGAGTACCTGGGACCTAATAACTACACAATAGATAACCTAAATCAGAAGAAAACCCCTAAATCTGGGAAGGTGATGCTTGCCTTCTAAAAGGAACTAACCAGTTGCTGTTGAGCTGCTCCAACTCATGGCAGCCCCAGGTGTGTCAGAGTAGAACCGTGCTCCATAGGGTTTTTAATGACTGAAACTTTTGGAAGCAGATCACTAAGCCTTCCTTCCAAGGCACCTCTGGGTGGACTCAACTTCCATCCTTTCATTTAGCAGCTGAACAGGTTAACTGTTTGCAACACTTCGTAATAGAGAAGAAAATCCAAGACTTACTTTCCAAGTTATTTCCCTTGGATAACATCCCCTTGCCCACGGATGTCCCTCCTCTTTGCTGTTGTAGATGTCCTTCCATCACATCATTCCTCTCTGGGGTTCTCTTTGCCATGGATGGTGACTTCTTCAAAGTCAGAGATCATGTCTTTTTTTCTCTCTATTATTAGCATCCAAAGCAGGACAAACTGCACAAATGCATTTGTTGAATGAATGAATCAATGAATGTCCATTTTTTCCTGAGATAATGTAGTGACTCATTTTTTTCTCAAATTTTTGCCACAAAAGCGTATATAAAGTAAATGAGAAACTGAGAACATGACACCCATGGCTTTGATTCGTGGGCAATTTGAATTTGATTTTTTCAATGAAAATGCCATCTTGTTTTCACCCACTGAATAAAGGAAAACCTGAGAAGTTTACATGGCATGCAATCCACATACTGCTATGCTTTCTCAATATTAGCTAGCTTTCTCTGTTTCTTCTCCCCACAGCCGTAGAGCAAATGCTGAATTTTAATTTTGTAATCTTATGTCTACATTTTAGCTATCGCCCTTTCAGTTATGAATATATAGACCCTACCCCCCCCCAAATAAACATCAAAACTCAAAACAAGCTTTATGTAAATTTGATTTCTCAACTTGATGCACCTGAGTTAAATGAGGCTCATAAGAACAGTTGCAGTTTGGTTAATGTTTGCCTCCCGACACAGAATTTTAATTTGGAATTGTGTTTCTGAAGAAGTGGTACAGAAAGATTAACCTGGCAATTCAGGAGGACATTTAAAATGATGCCATTTCTGCTAAGGTAGTAGGAAGACTTCTTCTAGGGTATTAATTAGGCCAAAAGTTCACCAAGGTCAGGAAGCAACAAATGTCCTTGACACTGAAAAGGTCTGCTTGGAAACCAAGAAGGATTTAGGGCCCCAGTTGTTGTTTTTAATGCTGTTAATGGGCAACAGAATGCTAATTAGTCAGATTAACTAAGTGGCTGAGTCATGCAGTAACCCTCCTCAAAAAAGAAGTGCCCATTTTGAGATGCTAAATGAGGACATAAAGGCAACCAACCATACAATTCTTGAAAGATAAGAAGAGTACCGATGAGGTTGTTAATGTAGCAAGTGAATCAACTTTCGTATATATATATAGTTTAACACACACACACACACACATATATATATACACACATAGGAGCCCTGGTGGTACAGTGGTTAAGTGCTTAGCTGCTAATTGAAAGGCTGGTGGTTCGAACCTGCCAGCTGCTCCGAGGGAGAAAGATGTGCCGGTCTGCTTCTGTAAAGATTTACAGCCTTGGAAACCCTGTGGGGCAGTTCTGCTATGTCCCATAGGTTTGCCGTGAGTTGGAATTTGACTTGACGGCAATGGGTGTACGTGTGTGTATATATATATATGTGTGTGTGTGTATCTACATATGTATATGTATCTATATATACATGTATCTATCTGCCTGCCCACCCGCCCGCCCGCCTCCCTCCCTCCCTTCCTGCCATCTGTCTGTCTGTCTGGATGTAGGGTAATGCTATTCAGCTATATGCGTCCCCTCCTAATGGAATCAGCTGTGCTCTTCCCCAGAGCATGCTGGGGATGAATTCAGGATGGACTTGGGCTAAGGTAAAAGGCTGGGAGTGGCATGACTGGGCCAGCAGCCAAGGCTGAAGGATGTCTTAGCAACAAGAAGGAAAACATCTGAGTCTGGAAGTGAAGTCCCTGGGAACATTGCCCAAGGACATGGGAGAAAACGATGAGCCTTGGTCCCAGCTGGAATGGTGTATAAGCCTGGGTCCCTTGCTAGGTGGTTGCGGAAAATACTCCAGCCAGCCACCACTGGAGAGCAGCTGGTTGCCCGTGTCAGTAAGTTTCCCTGAATAAACTCATGAATCTGGAAAGGGCTACATGTCAGTTTTTCAGATTATCTGCCAGGACGCACAGTGAGGGTCTTTCCTTGCTGGGGTTGTCCCCTGACAATGGAGTAGCCAAGTTTTCGTATCTAGGGTCTACTCTAATAAGCACTTAAATAAATCTTGCAATAAATTTACGCTTCCAAGATATTTGTTCAGGTTAATTCACTCTTTAAGGAAAAATGTATTTGTAATTTTTATTTGAAATAAAATTTCTAAAACTTAAGAATTTAACAATTTCCTGGATATTGTGATTTTTAGATTATAAGTGGAGGGACCAGAATGGTGGGGGTAAGTTCTAAGGAGAGGCTGGGTCTGAAATATGGAAACTTGAGGGCTCAGCCACCCTTTGCTGGGAAGGATGTCTTGGCAGGGATTTCTAGGCTTTCTTCAGGACAATCTAATTTCCCCATTTTCTATTTGCTTATTTATACTCATTTTTTTTTCCTTCAGTTGTTTCAGTGGTTACCCAAATAAAAGATCTTTAGAGAGAATTCCTTCTAGAGGTATTGATGAACGGCCCTGAAGTGCTGTTTGTCCTCTGTAACTGTGACATGTTTCAGTTTCTCCTCCTAGCACGGTAGGATATTTAATAGGAAATACAGCACAGGGTTCTTAATGCCACTGGCTTGAACTTAGAGAAGTGTAGTTATGATTTGAAGACCAAACCCTTCTGTGTTCCCAATTTTTATCTTACACTACCAAGCAATACTGAGAGACAAATGGCTTTTGTTCAGAATCACCTAGACTAAAGGTATGATTGAGAAACACTGGCTTTTTTCTCTCTACATACCTTTAACACTCCCTTGGGATGGAAAAGAGTTTCATTTTATCAAAGCCAAGCAAGAGAAGAAAAGATCATGGAGCTGGGGCATCCTAGTTTCGGTGAGAGTAAAATAGTGGTGTATCATGTGGGAAGGAGCCTGTCTTAATTACCTAGTAGTGCTGTCACAAAAATAGCATAAGTGGATGGCTTTAAAGAATAGAAATGTATTGTCTCACAGTTTTGGAGGCTAGAAGTCCAAATCAGGGCATCGGCTATAGGGGAGGGTCCTCCCTTGGTGGTGGTGGTGGTAATTATTGTTGTGTGCCATCAAGTCGATTTTGACTCATGGGGACCCTATAGGACAGAGTACCCTTGTCGGTAGTCCTGGGCATTCCTTGGTGTTCCTTGGCTTGTAGATGGCGCTTCACGTGGTGTATTCCTTTGTGTGTGTGCCTCTCTCTGTTTTTCTTTTTTATAAGCCACCACTCAGAAAAGATTAGGTTTAGGAACCACCCTACTCTGGAATGGCTCATTAACATAACAAAAGGAAACCCCTATTCCCAAACAGGATCAGATTCACAAGTACAGAAGTTAGGACTTCAACATATATTTTGGGGGGACACAAGTTAACCCATAACAGTGCTGTAATGAAGGTGTACGAGGAGACAGTGTGGTTGGAGAGTGTCACCTCATTGACCTCTAGGTATGACTTCGCACGGCCTTGGTCATCTTGGGATTTCCTCTGACAGGAGCAAAAAGAACACCTGGAGAGACGGTGTGTGCCCACCTGCCCTTGAGCAACTGGGAGATGTAAACAAAACAAAACAAACTTGGCCTGCTCTACTACTTACTTTATGTTAAGCCATTTGGATTTTATTGTGGAGTTAACTGGGGGCCACAGTCAACATTATATTGAGCAAGGGAACAATATACTCAGATTTTTCTTTTTATTCTTACACATACTGTTTTGTGACATTAGTTGAAATCTCCACAATGTGACAGCGTACTCCCCATTTCAACCCCAGGTTCCCTGTGTCCATTCAACCAGTTCCTGTTCCTTCCTGCCGTTTGGTCTCCAGTGTCTGATTGAACTCCTCAAGTGTATTATTTTTTGTTTTATAGTCCTGTCTAATCTTTGTCTGAAGAGTGGACTTTGGGAATGGTTCCAGTTCTGGTTTAACAAAGTGTCCAGGGGCCATAGTTTCGGGGCTTCTCCAGTTTCTATCAGACCATTAAGTCTGGTCTTTTTACGTGAATTTGAGTTCTACTCCACACTTTCTTCCTGCTCTGCCTGGGACACTGTTGTATTCTCTGTCAGGGCAGTCATTGGTGGTGGTAGCTGGATACCACCTAGTTCTTCTGGTTTTAGGCTGGTGGAGTCTCTGGTTTATGTGGTCCTTTAGCCTCTTGGGCTGATATTTTCCTTGTGTCTTTCTTTGGTTTTCTTTATTCTCCTTTGCTCCAAGTGAGATGGGACCAATTGATGCATCTTAGATGGCTGCTCACAAGCTTTTAAGATCCCAGATGCCATTCACTAAAGTGGGATGCAGAACATTTCCTTAATAAACTTTGTTATGCCAATTGACCTGGATGTCCCCTGAAACTATGGTCCCCAGGCCCCAGTTCCAGCTACTCTGTCCCTCAAAGTGTTTGGATGTATCCAGGAAACTGCTTAGCTTTTGTTTTGGTCCAGTTGTGCTGACTTCCCCTTTATTGTGTGTTGTCTTTCCCTTTACCGAAGTTGATCTTTGTTTATTATCTAGTTAGTTAGTTTCCCTCGCCCTCCTTCCTCACCCTCATAACCACAAAAGATTGCTTTTTGCTGTGTTTAAACATTTTTTTTGAGTTCTTATAATAGTGGTCTCATACAATATTTGTCCTTTTGTGACTGACTTATTTCACTCAACATAATGCTCTCCAGATTCATCCATGTCGTGAGATGTGTCACAGCTTGATCATTGTTGTTTATTGTTGTGTAGTAGTCCATTGTGTGTATGTACCATAATTTGTTTATCCATTCATATACTCAGGTGTTAGAAACACCATTCTAGCAGCAAGCTGAATAGAGGCTGCAGCAGAGAACATGGAGGGTGATAGACCAGTGAGGAGGCCAAGGGGCTCTGACCGAAGTGCTTGCTGTATTACTGAAAGGGTGATCCCCACCCCAGCAGCACAGACACCATCTGGGAGATTGTTAGAAATGCAAATTAAGGCCCTGCCTTGGCTACTCAAGGCAGTCACCACCTGTCTGTCAGTGGAGGCTTGCATGTTGCCATGATGTTGAACAAACTTTAGCAGAGGTTCCTGACTGAGACAGACTAGGAGGATAGGACTGGCAACCTACTTCCAAATATCAGCCAACAAAAACACTATGGAGCAGAAAAGCTTGATCTGCAATCCATCATGGGTATGGTGCAGCATTTTGTTCCATTGTGCATGGGGTCGCCATGAGTTGGGGCTGACTTGACGGCAGCTAACAACAGCCCTGACTACTGAAACAGAAGCTCTGGGATGCGCACCAGGAGAGCCTTACACACGTTAAAGCTTGAGGACACTGCCGCATTTTTATTTGGCCACCTGCATTCACACCTGTATCCTCCCAGCCCCCAAAGCTATAGTCACCTGGCTCCTGCTCAGGAGATATGTACTCTCCAGGGTTAACTTTCTTTCTATCCTAATACAGTGAGGGAATGCTTTTCAGCTACCAGGGTTCCACTTGGAAAACTACAACTTCCAGGGAATAAATCAGCCACCTGGGAATAGTTTATTCTCTTTACTTGAGAAGAGTATTTCATCGGCTTCGATTCATCAGAGGATCGGGCCTGCATAGCAATAATAATCATTTTGATGACAACCAGCATTTGTTTAAGGGGGAATGGATGTTCGTAGGGTATGGAAACCTTAAGTGTTGAGCAGCAATAAATCCTCTCTCTTTGTCTTTGTGTGCTAGGATAATACTAATCGTTCTCTTCTTTCCTTCCTCTCAGGGCTATGCTCAGGCAGAAAAAGAGCAGGCAGCAGCCTAGTGGGGGTGGTTTCAGGGACATCACAAAGACCTCCAGGGAGACCTTAAATGCTTCCTTTCTGCCAGTGTTCCCTCTTTACTGGTCACTCTGAAATTCTACTAATTACTTTCATATTTAAGACCTAAACCAAACCCATTGCTGTCCAGTTGATTCCAACTCATATCAACCCAATAGGACAGAGAGGAACTGCCCCATAGGGTTTCCAAGGAGTGGCTGGTGGATTTGAACTGGCGACCTTTGGTTAGCAGCTGAGCTCTTAAACACTGCGCCACCAGGGTGCCTACTTAGGTAGGCCCTTGTTGTTGTTGATGGGTGCCGTCAAGTTGGTTCCGACTCTAGTGACCCTATAGGACAGAGTGAAACTGCACCATAGGGTTTCCAAGGAGCAGCTCCTGCCTTTGAACTGCCGACCTTTGGTTGGCAGCCAAACTCCTAACCATTACTTCACCAGAGCTCCACTTAAGCCCTACCGAAAAACCAAACCAAACCTGTTGCTATTGAGTCGATTCCAGCTCATAATGACGCTAGAGGACAGAGGAGAACTGCCCCATAGGGTTTCCAAAGACTGCCTGGTGGATTCGAGCTGCCAACTTTTTGGTTAGCAGCTGTAACTCTTAATCTCTACGCCACTGGGCTTTCCACTTTCTTCTGAATAGATAGTAAAATAAGGATATCCTTCAGTGAATATGAGAAGGACCCCAAATATGTGTACTTTTATCTTAAAATATACATGTACTATAGTAGTAATAGTATATACATTACACTAGTGCAAAAATGAAAATAAAAAAATAAAAGTATATATAAATTATATTTTTCCCCAATTCTCAATGGATTGTGTGGCAAATTCTATTTCATAAATTTATTATTGTTGTGTACTGTTAAGTTGACTGAATCATAGTAACTCTGTAGGACAGAGTAGAACTGTCCCATAGGGTTTCCCAGGCTATAATCTTTATGGGAGCAGATCGCCGGTCTTTTCTCCCCCCGGCGTGGCTGGTAGGTTTAAACCACCAACCTTTCAGTTAGCAGCTGAGCATTTAACCGTTACACCACCAGGGCTCCTTACTTCATAGATTAATGCTCTAAAATTGAAATCTTAATCTGGGAAAACCCATGGATGAGCTCCAAATGGTCAGTCAACCCCCTGAAATTGTACAAAAAATTGGTAAGCATTTTTCTGGGTAGCTTTATCGGAGGTATTCATAATACTGCAAAGGTTAAGAATAAAAGTTATGTGAAAGAAGGATCTACAAATAGGGTTTTGCAGGGGACAGGAGGGAAAGACATGAATGGAAGAACTCTTGTGTGGAAACACCTTTTATTAAAACACACATCACATAGTAAGATAATTTGTTGCTTACCCATCTTTCTCCATCAGTATATCATAAGGGTCTGGAATATTGTGCAGTTTTGTCTCCTTGGGTCTCACATAGTGCTGGGTACAAAGCACGGTAAGACATGTGTTGAAATGTAATTGTTTAATGAGCAGCTAATATCGATCGTAGGGTCGCTATGAGTTGGAATAGACTGTACAGCAACTTTTTTTTTTATATCGATTAGAGACTGTCTCTGAGACTCTGACTTACCTTCTTTCATTTGATATTCACAACAATATGGCTGAAGTAGGTATTGCCATCTCTATTTGACCTATAGACAAACTGAGACCCAGGGAACTTAGACAACTTCCTCAGGTTTACTCAGCAGGAGTAAGATGGATCTAGGATTTGAGGAGGGAGAGCAATGGGCCCTTGGGCAATGCTGGAGAAAGAGAACTGAAAAACCAAGAACACCAAACCCATTGCCAACAAGTTGATTCTGACTCAGAACTATCCAGCAGTTAAAAGGGCTTAGAAAAGGGAGATTAGGGACACCTATATCCTTCTCAGGAGCCCTGGTGGCACAGTGGTTAAGAGCTCAGCTGCAAACCAAAAGATCGGCAGTTTAAATCCACCAGCTGCTCCTTGGAAACCCTATGGGGCAGTTCTACTCTGTCCTATAGATAGGGTCGCTATGAGTTGGAATCGACTCGGCGACAATGGGTTTGATTTGTTTTTTTGGTATCCATTGGAAAGTGACACATCCCTTTCTCTTGCTTCAAGAAAGATGAAGCCTTTCCTTATGCAAGGCTAACTCCACCAGTTATGCTGTTGATCCCTCCTTCTCCTGCCTCTTCTATTAATTATCCCCTTTCTCTTTTATACCTTCAGTTTGTCACATTGAACTGTGGTTCTCAACAGAGCTCACCCTCAACAGGGTGGGTAAGTGGAAGCATGTGGTGCATAATTAGGTGTCCTTGGGGACACAAATGGTTAAGTGCTTAGTTACTAACAGAAGGGTTGGTGGTTTGAATCCCCCTAGATGTGCCTTGAAAGAAAGTCCTGGTAATCTACTTCCAAAAGATCCCAGTCATTGAAAACTCTGTGGAGTGCAGCTCTACTCCAAAACATACGGGGTCACCATGAGTTCTCAATCTGGGAGGGGAAAATGAAATGGAAATCTAAGAGAGGCTTAGTCAGTTCTGTTTTTAATTATGCGCCACCCAAAAAAAAAAAAAAAAGGATACTTGGAAAGTATCTTTCCCAAATATTTCTAACTCCCTTTTGTTAACCTATACCCAAAAAACCAAATCCATTGCCATCGAGTTGATTCTGACCCAAAGAGACCCTAGAGGACAGAGTAGAACTTCCCCATAGGGTTTCCCATGAGCAGCTAGTGGACTCGAATTGCTGACCTTTTGGATAGCAACCATGTCACATAACCACTGTGCCACCAGGGCTCCTTTTTATCAATCTATAAAAAAAAAAATATGCACCTATAATTCTATCATTTCAGTTTGTGCCAAAACCTTAATTGCGTCAATAGTTTTATTGTCTACTTACTGCATGTCTATTGCAGTGCTAGGTGTTATGCTAAAAAAAATGTGAACTGACCTAAGCCAATTTGATCATCAGCATTAAATGCTTTGGGGAAAATATTGGTGGTCTTCAATAGTTAGAAAGTTGGTGAGAGTGACAGATTCTTTTGGGACAACCTTGCCACCAGGTTGTACTGCTAGACAAAATTCTGCCACATATGCAAACATTTTATATCCAGGGGGCACAAAACAAGTCATATAGCATGTTCTATAGGCTTGATAAAGTCCTAACTGTGTGTCTCTTTGAGTGCTCCAACAGCTCCTTGCATGAATGGTTCACCATAAGCAAAGAGGCAGTAATTTAGCAGCAGGGTTCAGCTGACATCCCAGCCAGATTCAGACAAGGAGAATCCTCTGAGTCAGCAGCTGGACCCAAGACAACTTCCCAAATCAATCCTCTGGCACCGCTCCTAATTGTATAGACTCTCAGGCTTGCTGGATTTTTATACCCTGTTCATGCACAAATGGGAATGCCTACATAGTATTTTGGTCAATACACACATCTCCATTATCACTCATTTCACCAATGAAAAATCATTTCTCACATTAATTATGCTAATAACGAAAGTCTCTAGGGCTGATTGGCTTTAAAGACAGCTGAAGTGCTGGTAGAGTTTCGTGTGGAGGGTGAACTTTTCACCACATTCAAATTCTATCTTACCACCCATGCAATGGGTATTCTCAGATAGGGCGACTGCCTTCCCTCAGGCTGGGTAAAAGCTACTTAACAAAGACTGTATCTGGTGAAGTATTTTAAAGTAAATTACAAGTGGCCCAACTGGGAAATACAAAGAAGATGTTGTTGTTAGTTGCTGTCCAATTGATTTCAACTTACGAATTTTGTAATGTATGAAATTGCTGTATTTTTAAGTCTGAAATACACCTATTGCTCGCTTATTGACTATCTCAGTATCAGACATTTTGCATTTATGACAATAGTGAAAATCTAGAATCTATTTTGCACATTAATGACTCATGTCTGGCAGTAACGAACACCAAGTTTTGAGGCGAGAGCAATGCTGGCTGTGATGGATAACGTTATGTTTCAGTTTGGCTGGGCCATGATTCTCAGTGGTTTGATAGTTATGTAATTATGTAATTTGGCAGTTATGTAATGATGTAGTCATCCTCCATTTGTGATCTGATGTGGTCATCCTCCATTTTCGCATAATACCAACTTTCTTATAATGACCTGGTTTTTGGAACCTACTACCCATGTTGTTAAATAAAGAGTGGGTGTAGTTGAATACTGGACATTTCGTATGATATAACCTAAACACATGGTTTTTGAGTGCCTCTGAATACATCGTTGCTCTCCGGGAGTGCCTTACTCCCTTCTCCCCACAGACATTGGCCTTTGTTTTCTGCCCTACAAGGCTCCTTACCACTCCTTTTCTGCTGTTACTCATCCTTCCCGTCTTACCTTAGATGTCACCTTATAGAGGGACTCTGGAATCCCTGCATTTTACCAGATGTCCTCCTAAACCTGTTGCCGAGAGTCAATTCCGGTTTACGGCAATCCCATGCGTGTCACAATAGAACTGCGCTTCACATGGTTTTCAATGGCTGTGATCTTTTGGAAGTAGATCACCAGGACTTTCTTCCAGGGTGCCTCTGAGTGGATTTGAATAGCCAACCTTTTCCATTAGTAGCAGAGTGCTTAGCTGTTTGTGTCCCCAAGGAACTCCTGGTGTCCTCTTAGGACATTTTAAACATCCTATGCTAATTCCCTTCTGAGCCCAGTATTGTAAATTCCCTGATAACTCCATTCTCTTGGCCACTAGGTCATAAGCTCCCTAAGAACCCAGGCTGGACCTTTCTAACTGCCAGGGCAGAGCAGAAGGCAGCAAACAGTGCCTCATGCTTCATAAGCAATTATCCTTGAGAAGCTTTCTTCCTTTCTTTTTCAGTTGTGCTTTTGGTGAAAGTTTATAGCTCAAGTTAATTTCTCATTCAAAACTCCATACACATATTGTTTTGTGACATTGGTTGCCATCCCTACAATGTGACAGCACACTCCCTTTTCCATTCTGGGTTCCCTATGTCTATTCATCCAGTTCCTGTCCCTTCCTGCCTTCTTCTCCTGCTTTTGGACAGAAGCTGTCCATTTGGTCTCGTATATTTTGTTGAACTAAGAAGTGCATCCCTCATGTGTATTAATTTTTTGTCTTATAGGCCTGTCTTACCTTCGTCTAAAAAGTGGGCTTTGAGGATGTTTTTAGTTCTGGGTTAGCAGAGTGCCTGGGAGCCACAGTTTCAGGGGTTCCTCCAATCTCTGTCAGATCATTAAGACTGGTCTTTTTACGTGAATCTGTGTTCTGTTCTACATTTTTCTCCTGCTCTGTCCACAACTCTCTGTTGTGTTCCCTGTCAGGGCGGTCATTGGTGGTAGCTGGGCACGATTTAATTCTTCTGGTCTCAGGGTGGTTGCATCTCTGGTTCATGTGGTCCTTTAGTCCTTTGGGCTGGTATTTTCCTTATGTCTTTGGTTTTCTTCATTCTCCTTTGCTCTGGGTGGGATGGGACCAATAGATATATCTGAGGTGGCTGCTCACAAGCTTTTAAGATGCTCCTCACCAAAGTGGGATATAGAACATTTTCTTTATAAACTATGTTATGCCAATTGACGTAGGTGTCCCCTGAGACTATGGTCTCCAGGCCCCAGCCCCAGCCCCAGCTACTTGTCCCCTCAAAGTGTTTGAATGTGTCTAGGGAACTTCTATGCTTTTGCTTTGGTCCAGTTGTGCTGACTTCCCCTGTATTGTGTATTGCCCTTCCCTCCACCGAAGTTGATGCTTGTCTGCTGTCTAGTTAGTAATTTCCTATTCCCCTCCCTCCCCACCCTTGTAACCATCAAAGAATGAGTTTTTCTCTGTGTAAACCTTTTCTTGACTTCTCATAATAGTAGTCTCATACAATATTTGTTCTTTTGTGACTGACTTATTTCAGTTGGCATAGCGCCATCCAGATTCATCCATGTTGTGAGATGTTTCATGGATTCATTGTTGTTCTTTATCATTGCATAATATTCTGTTGTGTGTATGTACCATAATTTGTTTTTTCGATTCATCTGTTGGTGGATATTTAGGTTGTTTCCATCTTTCTGCTGTTGTGAATAGTGCTGCAATGAACATGGGTATGCATGTGTCTATTCGTATGACAGTTCTTATTTCTCTCTAGTACATTCCTAGGAGTGAGATTGCTGGATCATATGGTATTTCTATTTATACCCTTTTAAGGAAGTGCCATATCATTTTCCGAAGTGGTTATACCATTTTACATTCCCACCAGCAGCGCATAAGAGTTACAATCTCCCCACAACCTCTACAACATTTATTATTTTGTGTTTTTTTGATTAGTGCCATCCTTGTTGGGGTGAAATGGTATCTCAGTGTAGTTTTGATATGCGTTTCCCTAATGGCTAATGATTGTGAGCATTTCCTCATATGTCTGTTAGTTGGCTAAATGTCTTCTTTGGTAAAATGTTTGTATCCTTTGCCCATTTTTTAATTGGATTATTTGTCTTTTTGTTGTTGAGGTATTGCAGTATCTTATAGGTTTTAGAGATTAGACTCTTACTAGATATGTCATAGCCAAAAATTTTTTCCCAGTCTGTAAGTTCTGTTTTTACTCTTTTGGTGAAGTCTTTTGATGAGCATAAGTATTTGATTTTTAGGAGCTCCCACATATCTAGTTTCTTTCCTGGTGTTTGTGTATTGTTAATTATGGTTTGTATACTAATTATGTTATGAATTAGGGCCCATAGCCTTGTCCCTATTTTTTCTTCCATGATCTTTATCATTTTATATTTAGATTTTTGATCCATTTTGAGTTTTTGTGTATGGTGTGAGGTATGGGTCCTGTTTCATTTTTTTACAGATGGACATCCAGTTATGCCAGCACCATTTATTAAAGAGACTGTCTTTTGCCCTTGAGAACCTTTCTTGAGAGGGCAAGTAAGCTTAACCTATGTGAGAATAGTGGCCTCAGTGGACAATATAAGACTCATTACAATTAGATGCTAAGTTCTGAATATGGTCTGTACTTGCCAGATGCCATTAGGAAGAGAAAAACGAGGGTGAGGCTGACTGGGAAAGCCAATTAAAGACATTTTAGAGATTTGTACAAGAGCCTTTCTCTTAAGTCTCATAGTCATAAGACACTATGGAGGAAAACACAGATCACTCTGGTTTACCCACTGGGCTCGTTCTGGACCAGGCTGTATGAGACAGGAAGGCTCCGATTAACCCCAGGGAGACCTCTTGGCACTCCCAAATCTGTCCGAGAGTGACAGAGAGAGGGGTGGAGGAGGAATAACAATAGCAGTTATACCAATTAAAATAGAAATAATATCATCTGGGATCACTCAACTAATTAGCATACAATTTAGCGTACTAAAAAATCAGAGAGGGAGAAAGAGGATGAGAACAAGAACACATAAGCATACCAAGAAAAAGAGAGGAAGCAAAAGACCGAAACTGCTGGGTTTTAATGCTGGATAGATCTCTCTCATTTGCTAGGAAGAATTGCACCCAAGAAGGAGGATAACTATGTCCCTGTTGTTTTGAACCCCAGCATATTATCTATTGTAGATTTTGACATCTTATTCAGCCCTGTGCCAGTCTGATTTTAGGAAGAGTGTACATTATTTACATGAAAACAAATATGAGCATTAGGAGACATTTTTCCCCTGTGTGCAATTCCTACTAAAGAATTTACATTCTTCTAATTTGCTGCTTTACTGCACCACTTAGTATCAGCCTCACATGTGCACAATGTCCTCACAGTTAGGAAGGTGCTGAGGAAATTCACCCTTTTTGCATGGAATCACTTGCTCTCCTCCTTGAAGCCACCAAATTCTTACTCATTTGAAATCCCCCTTTCTAAACATCTGTTTTGTCTTGCAGGTATCAGCTGACCCCCAAATCACAATGCAGACTTGGGAAATCATTGAATTTTGACATTTAATTCTTAGTGTACTGTTGCAGTATTTCTACTCTGATTGAAAATGGCCTTTTCAATAACAAATGCAGCAGCATGTGTTTTATTGACGTTGCCATTGATGAATTCTTCCTGAGAATGGGGGTTCTGAATGTATTTTAGCAACACACAAACTTGAATACCATATGGTGGAACTGCTTCCTGCAGAGAGTTAGGATAAACATCATGAATAGCATTAATGTAAACCACATGTATTAGTGTTACCCGCCCTACTGGCTCCATCGACCTACAGACTGAAACCAAACCAGAAAAATGTCTTAGGAAACCAAACATTGAACTTGTGTGGTGTCAGGAGACCTTGGGGTGTTTTCCTCTAGGAAAGGGAGAGCAAATTTAGAACCTTTCCTTAAGCACATAGGGACACTAACATTCAAGCTTTTCCTTATTGCGTTTTAGATTTTTAGGACTAAACATGCCCCAAGAGGCCAGCTTTGGAAGCCAGCTCTTGATTTGATTGTGGATTTTTTTCACTCATAATTTCTATTAAAATTGAAAAAAAAAAAACAAAAAACCATCAAAGGTCTTTGAGGCACTGCAAGCACATAGCATTTACAGACATTCCTACTGCAGGTTAAATAGCTCACTGGCTCAAGAAGAGTTTTTGTGCTTATGGAGGACAAATTACACAGGTGAGCTTGATCTTCATCGGCATGGGGCAAAAGGGCAATGGAGAGTCAGTGAAAGTTACATTTATGGAGACTGATCTTTCTTGTCCTCTTTTATTATCAAATATTAGGAGGGAGCAAACTTCCCTGGTGTGTCATTTTCCCTCAATATTTTATTTGTGTAACATGGTTTGGCTGAATCGTTATAATCGTAATTTATGGGGGCTGCATCTATGACTGTCTGCAATCTAGATTTTTAAAAATCTGAAGTATTTTCAAGGGTGTATATTTTTCACTGTGCCTGTCTCTAGGTATTTAGATTCCCCACAGATGTAGAGAGATGGGACGTGGAAATTCCGTGCTTTCAAATGTCTGTCACTCCTGCCTTTTTCTTTATTAATTCTCTACTACATGCCAGCTGTTGTGCTAGCTGCTTTCTGCTGTTCCTCCGTTAGCACTGCTCCCCTTTTGGGTTCCCCTCCTGTTTATGGACCACTGCTGCCCATGGGAGGAGGATCTCCTCTCTGTTTTCTTTTTGTTTATTTTAAAGCCTTTCAATTTTTTTTTAATACAAAAATACTCATGTACCATTTTCCAAACACAACTTTCCACTTTAAGTGCTATTTTTTCCCAGCTGGCAAGTCTCAAGTCTACACATTTCAGTCTATCCCCCCCAAAAGTCAGCTTCAAGATTTTAAATCTAACTGTCAAAACTGGCGGCACCACTGGTATTCCTAAAAGGTGCTATTGCCTGGCCTTACGTTGTAGAGGAAGTTTAGACACCAGTAACCCCATTGCCATCGAGTTGATTCCCAATCATAGTAATCCTATAGAACAGAGTAGAACTGCCTCATAAGGTTTCCAAGGACTGGCTGGTGGATTTGAACTGCTGACCTTTGGTTAGTAGTCAAGCTTTTTAACCAGTGTGCTACCAGTGCTCCTAGGCATCAATAGGCACATTTAAATTTATATTTAATCTCTGACAGGGCAGTTCACATCTCAGTAGGGTATTGGGTACATGATACCCAGTGGGACAGTGTGTTACTGACAGAGAGACATTCATTGAGGACTCTTCGCTTGGACTCTTGGGGGATCAGGACACTTGGCAACTGACAGTTTTTTGCATTAACTTTAATGGAACAGGTTTAATTCCTAAAAATAAGGTAGTTCTGGAAGATAGGTAATATACACATTTTGATTTAGATATCAAAATAAATACTTCAGAGCTGTCGGAGGGCAAACCCGAGTGTGTGTGGAGACCAGGTAGCATTGGCTGCAGGATCACCGGGAAATGTGCTCCGGCTCGGCATCTGTGGAATCCCTCATGGCTGAACAGCTTTCAGTGCCAGACTCATCTCCCACCAGTTAGCACGTGTTGTTAACAGCAGACTGACGTGCCTCTGGCCCGTACAGAGTTTTGAGAGGCACCACAGTTTGTTTATTTTTGCTACATGCTTACATCTTTCCTTTATTCATACCAAGACCTGTCAATGTCTTAGTGACATTAAATTTCATGTCAATAAGATTGGCCATGAGTTATAAACTGTTGATGTTGGGTAAAGGATATACTGTGGCTCATTATATTATTTTTTCTACTTTGTGTACATTTGACATTTTTTGTAATAAAAATTTGAAACTATCAAGACCCAGCATTTATTGCTGCTGGGAATGCAAAATGGTCGGTTATCTTGGAAGATAGTCTGAGTGTTTCTTACAAAGCCAAACAGGTTTGCCGTTTGATCCAGCAATTGCTCTTCTAGTAATTTACCTAAATGAATTGAAAATTTATGTCAACACAAAGACCTGCACAGGAAGGCTTAGAGCAGCTTTACTCCACAATTGTTAAAATTTGGAAGGAACCAAGATGTCCTTCAAGGGATAACCAAGTTGTGATACATCTACACAATGGAGTATTCAGCGATAAAAAGAAATATGCTATAAAGTTACAAAAAGATATGGAGGAACCTTAATGCTTATCGCTAAGTGAAATAAGCCAGTCTAAAAAAAGGTACATGTTATATGATTCCAACTGTAAGGCAATCTGGAAGAGACAAAACTATAGAGATAGTAAAAAGATCAGTGGTTGCCAGAGATTCAGGGTGAGGGGGACAGGGATGAACAGGTGAAGCAGAGGACACTTTAAGGGCAGTTCAGCTATTCTGCTTGGTATTGTAATGGTGCGTACATGATATTGCATTTATCAAAACCCATAGAACTGTACAATACAAGAATGATTCCTAATGCAAACTATGGACTTTGGTTAATAATCATGTATCAATATTGGTTCTTCAATTGTAACAAATGTACCACACTAATCCAAGATGGAAACCCTGGTGGCATAGTGGTTAAGTGCTACGGCTACTAACCAAGAGGTCAGCAGTTCGAATCTGCCAGGTGCTCCTTGGAAACTCTATTGGGCAGTTTCACTCTATCCTATAGGGTCGCCATGAGTCAGAATCGACTCGACGGCAGTGGTTTAATCCAAGATGTTAATTATAGGAGAAACTGTGTGCAGAGGAGAGGGGCATATGGGAACTCTCTGTACTTCCTGTGCTAATTTTTTTATCTATGTAAAACTTCTCTAAATATAAAGTATATTAAAAAGAAAACAATCCATGTTGATGACCCTTTCTAAATCCTCGTCTTACAGGTCCTGAATTAATCTTCACCTCCATCTCAGCTTCTCTCCCGAGATCTCAGGCCACGAGTTTTCCCCATCTGAACTCACTTGCCACCTTACCCACTCCCTTCCCTGTACTGAATTGATTACTGACCAACATCAAGACCTCCAACCCCTCTACGCTCTCAGTTTTCATAATCCATTTGCTTTCATTTTGTCTTCAAAGAAGTTCCCACCTGGCCTAGATCCCTTGGACAGAGCAATGAAATGATTCTTATAACAACACCGTCAACTCCCTACTCACTTGTCTTTATATGGTACCTGCTCTTCCAATCTTCATCCCATGGACACCCAACCACACAGTTTGTCTCCTGTGCTTGGGTTTCCAAAAGTAACTTACAAAGCAAATATACTCTTGGCCGTAATATCTTCAGGTATAGTTCATGTGCCAGAATATTGTCCTTATTCTTATACATATTATTCCTTTAGGGAATATCTCATGAGCTACCATATTTCTCTTATTTTAAATCACATCTTAGCCATTTGGAGCAACACTATCCAATATAACTTTCTACAGTGATGGAAATGTTCTGTAAATCTGCTGTGTTCCATATGGTAGCCAAAAAGCCAGATTTGCTATTAAGCACTTGAAATGTGACTTGGAACTGAATTTTAAATTTTATTAAACTTCAATTGATTTCAATTAAATTTAAGTAGCCACATGTGGCTAGTGGCCACCACATTGGACAGCACAGCTTTACAGCTTTGTGGCATTGTCCTAGTTTCGACATCACCGGCCCTGTAATGGAGATATGCTTCTTTCTCCACGTCAGGACAGCCGTTCTCTATTGTGCATATTTTCTCTGTCTGTGGTGCCTTTGTTGTTGTCTTTGGGGTAGACCAACATGATCCTGAGTACAGAGATTAAAGACTCTGCATCATTTGCTTCTGCCCAACCCTCTTCTTGTTAGACCATTTTTCATGCTTTGTTTCATTTCACCAAAAGCCTGGGACCCTGTGATCCCTTCTCTGAACCCCTGCAATGGCCTTTTGAGAAGTTTCCCTGCTGTCACATTTGGTTCCTTGTAGTCCATGATCCACATGACAGTTGGAGTGAATGTATTAAAATAAAAGTCAGACTTCCTTTTCCCCTCCTTTGCCATTTTAGGGATAGGATATGTGCTTCAGAGTCCCTGGGTGGTGCAAATGGTTAAGCACTCAACTACTAACCAAAAGATTGGCAATTCAAACCCACCCAATGGCACTTGGAAGAAAGGCCTGGAGATCTGCTTTTGAAAGGTCACAGCCTTATAAGCCCTATGGAGCACAGCTCTATGCTGTACACACAGGGTTGCCATGAGTCGGAATCAACTCGACAGCAGTGGATTTTTTTGGTTATACCCACATTAGCCTAGACTGTTCCTCCTGTGATTTTTTAAAGCTACCTTCCTGTCTTTCAAATCTCAGCTTAAATGATACCTCAGAGAGGCTTTCTCTGACTGCTGTCTAAAGCATGTCCTCGTTTCATTGTCTGTCTCTGTCCTTGTGTTTTTCCTCTGTCGGATTTGTTGCAATTTGTAATTATATTATTTGTTGGTTTAGTTGTCTTCTCCTATAGAATGTACATTCCATGAAAGTAGGGACCACATTAGGTTTTGCCCCCTCCCCATTGGATCTCTAGTACTTAGCTCAGTGCCTGGTATGGAATAGAGAGTCAAACAAAGAGTTGTTGAAGGAATGAGTGAATCATTTCCATTGTTTCTCTCAGTAGCTGAGATCCATCTGAGAAGATTCAATTGGTCAGCCTGAGAAGTAGAGCAAACCATTCCCAGCAGATATCTCTCAACATCTGGGAGTCAATTCAACCCCCTTCCTTGTTATCCTCCAGGGCCGTGCAGTGGATGGGTGGGATGGAGGGGTGGGCTTTCTGTTTATAAATTCCTTATTTTATCCACCCTCTTTCCAAGAAATTTCTGATTTCATTTCCCTTTCCAGATAGCTTTCTCCCCCCAGAGTTCTCTCTGCAGATGAACCTTCACTCATGTGCTTTCTTTTGAAGTGTATGTTACCATAGAGAAGCCACATTTGGGCTTTGACCCTTTGATGACCGTGGTGGGCAGCCCTTCTGGGCATCTGACATTGACTCCATGTTAAATTTCCCACCTTGTCCTTCTCTTGGATTCAGGAGTCATTTTTGGTCAGTAAAGCCCTGTTTGTAGCCATCTCCACATCCTGGCCTCTGTCCTCTGTTTTGCTGCACAGAGAGCATTATTGACAATTCCCTTCCTTCTCACACTTTGGACTGTGCATCAGCAGCATGGCGCCACCTAGGATTCTGTTAGAAACGCAGAATCTTAGGCCCCATCGCAGACTCATTGTATCAGAGTATGAGCTGTGGCAGCACCACTCTAGCAGGCTGACTCAGAGGAAGAGAGTAGGAGCTTCCTGGGACCACCCTCCATGTTCTCCCACAGGCCCCGGCCCCCATCTGTCTGTGGCCCTGGTAGTGGTTCTCTGTCTATTCAAGAGGAATAAGAATTTCTGTCCAGCAACAGAACCGTTCAAGGTCTACTGACTATTTTCTGGAACTGGAAGCTTGCATTTTCATCTCTTAATGAGTCTGCAAGCTACATGGGCTCATCTGAGGTTGGCAGCAGAGGCGTACTGAAGAGAGAACAGTAGGTTGAAGCCCTGACTTGTCACTAACTGTGTGAGATTTGGCACGTTACACAATTTCTCTGAGTCTGTTTAACACGTGACTTTAAAAAATAGCCAGCATTTATCGGTTGCTTATAATGAGCCAGGCACTGCACTAAGTGCCTTTCATGAATCCATACTTAATTCTCTCAGCACTTTGTTAGATCCCTTTTCCTGATCAGTAGACAAAGATGTGGAGCTTAGAGAAATGGAATAGTTTGCACAAGGTGGTAAGGTCGTACAACTGGTGAATGGCCCAGATGGAGTTCAAACCCAGGTCTACTTGTCTCCAGAATCTGATTCTCCAGTGCTAGACAGTACTTCTCTACTACTCTAGGATGAGAATACTTAAGATTCTTGTAACAACCCAATGAAATAGTACAGTGTTGACAACTGGTTAATCCCTATGTAAATGTTATGTAAAGGTATCCCTGGGTGGTACAAACAGTTAACAAACTTGGCTGCTAGCCAAAAGATTGGCAGTTGGAATCCACCATGAGGTGCCTCAGAAGAAAGTCTTGATGATCTACTTCCGAAAAAAACAGTCATTGAAAACCCCGTGGAGTAGTAAGTAGCAGAGTAGTGTCCTTCTCTAATATGCAAGAGGTTAACCATGAGTCTGAATTAACTCAATGGTCCCTCCCCCAAAAAAGGTAGTTAACATAATATGTAGCAGAAACAAATTGCCAGGTCCCTTAGCACATGACCATCTTGTACATATGGCCCCCAGACAGGAAGTGGCTCAGATGGCACTACCATACCTGCTAGTCTCCACAGAACTCAACCTCTCCTATGGCAGGTGTACGTGAAGAAGATGCAGGGATGTCAGCCCTCTCCCTGGGCTAGGGAGATGACCTAGGTGAGAGGCAAAGGGAGAATTCCTCTCCTCTCATGTGTTGAATACAAACTGGAGGCTTGGACCCTTATAGGATTACGGCTGCATCTGTTGTATATTTAAGCTATAGGAGAGGAACCAGCGTCAGCAATCACAAAGTGCTCAGGCCCCTTCAGTCAACAATCTCAAAATGTTCCCTGTGTATCTTATTCTAGGCACTTCCATCATCTCTGAAAGTGGCACAGAAGAGAAAAATTGTCCCCTTTTCGCACCTGGGGTAACAGATGTAGAAAGAGGTGAAACCATTTACCCAAGGTCACAGATTTCTTCATTGTTAAGAGCAAGGACCAGGAAGTTAAGCATTTCTCTACTCCAAATTCAGTTTTATCTAGTAGATGATTCTGCCTAAAAAGCTGCTGTTCTGATATTTTTATGCTAAGCTCTTTTTCAGCATTTCTTCTGATATATGGCCCAAATTCTGCTTCAGTGGATCTTGCTCAAAGCTCATTTCTTTGGTGAACCATCCTCTAATCTCGTATGACCACAGGCTCTCTTTAGACCGAAGCTTCCAGACATGGTCTTTGAAAAATGACATCATAATCCTAAAAAGAAATGAAGGAAATTGAAACCAATCTTTGCGACATACTATTTTTATTTGGTTGCTTGTGCTATTTAGATGAAGAGGGGACTGGATAGGGACTATATCTTTTCCATGTTTTATACCATGCTTAATAAGTTCTCAGAATATAATAAATGCTTCATAGGCCAATGAAAAATTCCAAAGCACATAACCTACTGGAGAGGTTGTAAAATTATTCATGGCTGACACTGATGAGAGGACCACAGAGTTTTTACACTACAGGGAGAAGATAGTGTGACACCCAGAGAACCGGGAGTTATTTCCTGGGAAAATCAAATATATGGAGTATTTCAATATAACCTATTTCCAGAATGAATATTAATAAGACATTTACAAATGTATACAACAATGTGCTAATTTTTGCCACTCTGGTAAAACTGAGAGTTGGCATTAGTTATTTATCATATGATGTACTAATTGTAATATGTATCTTAATAGAGTACCTTTCAAATGGTATATTGCTGATCAAATGGCATAATAAGTGTTTAGGAGGGCATATGTGTATTAAATGTTATATGTGCAATTTATTATTATTAATGATGAAGTCATATTAGGTATCTGAACAAGTGAATGTATTTTGTGGAATCCTTGGAAAATAATAGTGCAAAGATGTCGAGCAGAACACTTAATTGTGCTCATGAGGAACCTTTGCATAGACGAAGAGGCAGTTGTTCAGACAGAAGGGGATACTGATTGGCTTAAAGTCAGGAACGGTGTGCGTTAGGGTTGTATTCTTTCACCATACCTATTCAATCTATAGGCTGAGCAAATAATACAAGAAGCTGGACTATATGAAGAAGAGTGGGGCATCAGGATTGGAGGAAGACTCATTTACAACCTGCGTTATACAGATGGCACAGCCTTGCTTGCTGAAAGTGCAAAGGACTTGAAGCATTTATTAATGAAGGTCAAAGACCACAGCCTTCAGTATGGATTGCACCTCAACATAAGGAAAACAAAAATCCTCACAACTGGATCAATGAGCAACATCATGATAAATGGAGAAAAGATTGAACTTGTCAAGGATTTCATTTTACTTGGATCCACAACCAACAGCCATGGAAGTAGCAGTAGAGAAATCAAAAGACGCATTGCACTGGGTAAATCTGCTGCAAAGGACCTCTTTAAAGTGTTGAAGAGCAAAGATGTCACCTTGAAGACTAAGGTGTGCCTGACCCAAGCCATGGCATTTTCAATCACATCACATGTATGTGAAAGCTAGACAATGAATAAGGAAGACCAAAGAAGAACTGACGCCTTTGAATTGTGGTGTTGGCAAAGAATATTGAATATACCATGGACTGCCAAAAGAATGAACAAATCTGTCTTGGAAGAAGTACAACCAGAATGCCCCTTAGAAGCAAGGATGGCGAGACTGCGTCTTACATACTTTGGCCATGTTGTCAGGAGGGATCAGTCCCTGGAGAAGGACATCATGCATGGCAGAGTACAGGGTCAGCAGAAAAGAGGAAGACCCTCAACGAGGTGGATTGACACAGTGGCTGCAACAATGGTCTCAAGCATAACAACAATTGTAAGGATGGCACAGGACTGGGCAGTGTTTTGTTCTATTGTGCGTAGGGTCGCTATGAGTTGGAACTGGCTCAATGGAACCTAACAACATAATAACAACGTCCTGATATTGATTTTCATTTACTAATGTGTGTGTTTCTGAATGTCTTAGTACATATGTATACTGTAATCAGCCAAACACAACTATAGAAGAAGGTGAATAAAAAGGGATCATTGAGGAATGAGTACATGGAACCATGGGGGTCCAGAGGCTGTGGGGTGGCTCCAGTCCAGATCAGCAGTCAAGGCAAGTATGAGCTGGGTGGAAGCAGAGTAAGCTGGTGTAGGGTGTGACCTCAAGCCAGGACCAGGTGGCAGGGAAGGAAGAATGGTGGTTTACCTGAGATGGTTTACTCATGAAATGTCAGCTTCAAGATAGTCAGAAGGAACCTAGTTCATTATTTAAAAAGACTTGGAAAATGGAAGGATATTGTTATGGATTGAATTGTTTTGCCCCAAAATGTGTGTCAACTTGGCTAGACCGTGATTCCCAGTACTGTGTGATTCACCACCATTTTGTCATCTAACGTAATTTTCCTATGTGTTGTAAATCCTACCTCTATGATGTTAATGAGGCAAGATTAGAAGCAGTTGTGTTAATGAGGCAGGACTCAATCTACAAGATTAGGTTATGTTTTAAGTCAATCTCTTTTGAGATATAAAAGAGAGAAGGGAGCAGAGAGACATGGGGACCTCAGGTCACCAAGAAACAAGAACCAGGAGAATAGCACGTCTTTTGGACCCTGGGCCTCTGCACTGAGAAGCTTCTAGATCAGGGGAAGATTGATGACAAGGACCTTCCCCCAGAGCTGACAGACTGAGAAAACATTCCCCTGGAGCTGGCACTGTGAATTCAGACTTCTAGCCTCCTAGACTGTGAGATAATACATTTCTCTTTGTTAAGGCTATCCACTTGTGGTATTTCTATTGTAGCAGCTCTAGATAACTAAGACAGATACTATGAATTATTCATTCATAATTCATTCTTTCATTCCATTCAAATACCTGCTCTATATTTATTATGTGGCGGCCTTTCTGCTAAACATTGACTATACAATGGCGAATCAGTCACAGTCTCTAAGGTCAAGGAACTTACAGTCCTTTAAGAGAGACTGTTATACTAATAGATGTAGAATGCTACGTGCTGTGATGATGATGACAATGATTTTTTTTAGCCTTTACTAGGTGTCAAGAATATATTTTACATGCATTCACAGGTATTAATGCATTTTATCTTCGTGCAGACACTTTAATAGATAGGAATAACTAGAGGATGCCATAGAATCAAGTAAGAGGGGCATCTAATCCAGCCTAGGCAGATTATTTCAGGTTTCCAGAAGAAGGTGAATATCTTAAATGAAAGTGGAGGGGAGATGAAAATGTGGGAGCAGAATAGGGTGGACAGGGGAGAGTATTTTGGGTGGCACACCAGAATGGCAAAAAGACTGAACTGATTCGCTCTCCTCCACAATTTATTCCTAATCACAAGCGTAATGTATGAATGAAGTAATTCCTGGAAAGAGAATCATTCCATTTATAAATAGAAAAAATCGAGAGTCTCCCCCAGCCCCAATGTGCTTTTGTTATCTGTGGTAGATATTGCTCTTATTCACCAATATATCTGGTCCTCTCTCTAGGCACACAGAAAATTATACTTCCTTGATCACTATGATGGTTAGGATTGTGTGTCAACTTGGCTGGGTGGTGATTCTCAGTGGTTTGGCGGTCATATAATGTGATCACTTCCATGTTGAGATTTGATATAATGTGATCACCTCCATGATGGGATCTGCCGGGGGTTGCCAATCAGTCCAAAGGGAGTTTCCTTGGGCATGTTGCCTGCATCAAATATAAGTGAACATTCTGGCAAGGCTTGGTGCTTTTGCTCACTCTGGATCCTGCAGCAGGCTCCTGTTCGTCTGACCTCTGTGTTTTGGAACTGAGCTAGCAGCTTCCTGTGGTCCTGTCTGCTGATGTTGGGATTTGTCAATCTTCAAAGCCTGCGAGGAAGAGCCCTGCTCTCTGACTTGCTGATCTTGAGTTTGCCAGCCTCTTCGACTACATGAATCAGGAGAATCCTCTATATTGACCCACAGACTTGGGACATTCCAGTCTCTATAACCATATGAGCCATTTTCTTGCTATAAATCTCTTTCTGTATGTCCTAGTCATCTAGTGCTGCTATAATGGAAATATCACAAGTAGATGGCCTTTAACTGAGAGAAATTTACTTCTTCACAGTAAAATGGCAAAAAGTCCAATTTCAAGGCATCAGCTCCAGGTTAATGCTTTCTCTCTCTGTTGGCCTTCTCATCAATCTTCCCCCAGACTAGTAGTATTTCTGTGCAGGGACCCCGGGTCCAAATGACATGCTTTGCTCCCGGCATTGCTTTCTTGTTGATATGAGGTCCCCTGTCTCTCTGCTCACTTCTGTCTTTTATATCTCAAGAGATTGCCTCAAGACACAATCCAATCTTGTAGATTGAGTCCTGCCTCACTAACAAAACTGCTGCCCATCCTTCCTAATTAACATCACAGAGGCAGGATTTATAATGTATAGGAAAATCACACAATATCAGGAATCATGGGCCAGTCAAATTGATACACTATATATGTATACACTTTACTGACTGCTTCTCTTGAGAACCCAGCCTAAGACAGGCAAACTGATGCCTTCATTGAATTAAGTGTACTCCACTCTTTCTTGCCTAGGCATCCTCATATAACCATGCCCCATTCTCAAGTGATGTAATTTTATCATGAATATAATTTTTTTTACCTTTATTTTAATTGAAAATGTTCTTATTTTTATATTTTCATCTTGCTTTTGTACTCTTCGACTCAATTTTACCATGAAGTATTGTCTGTTGGCTCTTAATGACATCTGCATACCTGATGGAATGAAGTGATTTGAAAATAACATACCACAATTTACAAATCTTGGTGTGAATTTTTGATGAGAACTTGAGTTAAAAATGTAGAAAATGATTCTGTTAAAATGCTATATGGTTAAGGTCTGGAAGACGAACTCAATATCACAGTTTTTCCTGAATGGTTTGACATTTGGTCATTTCTTTTTACTGGCATTGTACCCTACAGTTTTTCCATCATCACTGATTAAAGTGTCCTTAATTTTCAGTTAACATGACATTCCTATATTCATCAGGAATTAACTCTTAAAAATCATAATTGTGGCTGAGCTATATTTTTCTGGAACTATTTTTACTTTTAAAGAGAAATTGCCAGACCTCATGGTTTGCATTAATTAAATGTGCATTAATACGCTTCACTGAAGCTGGAATTTCAATGTTAGATACTTTTGAATGCTGTGAGAAGGTTGGACCCAAACTTACAAATCTGGAACAGCTTGTTGCTTAGAATCCGTTGTCAGTTTAATTTCCAAAGTAATTCACAAGTAAGCTAAAAATAGATTAATATAAACTCAGGTGAAAATATATCATCAAATACCTCATCAATCTTTGGATCCCTAAGTTGACAGGCTGACATGAAACAAGAGCAAAATTTCAAATGAAAATCTGTTTATTATGGAATTTACAGAAAGTGAGGGGAACACAGTCTTTACTAGGATGTTTTTATTTGGAGACCCGGAGATCGAGGTGGGCGGTTATGAGATTTTTCTGTGCAACAGCCTCCCTCTCAGCACAGAAGAAGCTGGCCTTTCAAGTTTTTCTGAGCACCTGCCACACAATTAAGCCCTATGCTAAGCTTTTCAGGAAACCTGTGGAAGTAAATGCTGAGATTAACAAAAAGGCAAAGATTGGTTATATCTCATAGTCGCAATGACTGAAAGAGTACTCTTTCTGCTCATCTCATTTCACGTTCTTCTTCCAGGTTTTGTGACTTTTCTACACTTAGTATTACTTCTTGTTTCTCTCCCGCCCCTTACCCTGTCTCTTCCTTTCCCCCTTATGTTTCCTCCAGATGCAGCTCTGCCTGACAGCCACTCTCATGCTTTTTCTACCTCTTAGGTTCCTGCAGGTTTAAACTTCCCTTGGCAGAAAGAAGCATGCTTCCTGATCATCCTTTCCCAAACCCTTTGAGCAGCTTGTCACCTGCTTATTTTAATAATTTCACAACCATTATCATGCAGGTTCCATTATTTCATTGCTTTACCAAGCAGCACTCTGAAAAAATTGATAAGATGCACCTGGCAAAACAATTTAGCACTAGACTATTTTATGTAATGCATATCTTATATACAAATGCATATACGAAAGTCTAAATTATGTGGTAAGATAATTATAGATTAAAAATTGTTCCTCAGAGATAATACATGTAAAATAAAGTGGAGTAAGGAGTGATTCACTTGAGAGCAGAATTATGCCATTACCAGAAAAATTAAATTCTAAACCTTGAGATTTGAGTTTCCCTTGTGGGGTTCATCTTGAGTGCATTTGTTTCTCTTTCAGTCAGTTTCTCTTTTCTTTTCAGTCCTCTGAGAAATCAGTGTCTTCAGAAAGTTTACTAGCAGAGGCATCGGTGCTCTAAGCAAGAAGACAAAGCCAAGTGTAGATACTGGATTGTCAAAGGTAGAGCTTACGGGTGGTTTCTGAAATTCTTATCCAGTATTCTTTCCCGTACATCATGTTGCCTACAATGTCTACTTGGCCTTGCACGCACGCACGCACAGACAGCAGTTTTTATACATAAATGTGCATATTTCATTCCTTCAGGGGTGTACATACGCTCACTTTTCGGACATCCATTATCTGTCTACCTATCTACCTACCTACCTATCAATCATAGTGTGTGTATACGCATGCACACACACACACACACACACACACAATTCTCTGTTACCAGACCTTTCTGTACAGGAGCATAATTGAATTAGGCAGGGCAGGGCAGAAGGTCCCAGGTGATCACGAACATTACTTTCAAAACATGGGCAACTCACTTACTGTTAAACGGGGGTTGATGGTGATTACACAACTATTGGGTTAACTCCCCTAACAAGAATACCTTCTATGTTTTTATTTTATTTTAATCTTTGCATATCGTTGTTTCATTATTGAACTCTCTCTTAATATGCATCGTAACAACAGAGGCAAGAATTCTCTCCAACAAGCAGTGGGATACAGACCCCAAATTCTCATAAAAAGACCAGATTAATGGTCTGATTGAGACTAGAAGGACCCCGGTGGTCATGGCCCCCAGACCTTCTGTTGGCCCAGGCAGGAACCATTCCCAAAGCCAACTCTTCAGACATGGATTGGAGTGGACAATGGGTTGGAGAGGGATGCTGGTGAGGATTGAGCTTCTTGGATCAGGTGGACACTTGAGACTATGTTGGCATCTCCTGTCTGGAGGGGAGATGAGAGGGTAAAAGGGGTTAGAAGCTGGTGGAATGGACACAAAAAAGAGAGATTGGAGAGAGGAGCAGGCTGTCTCATTAGGGGGAGAGCAATTGGGAATATGTGGCAAGATGTAGATAAGTTTTTGTGTGAGAGGCTGACTTGATTTGCAAGCTTTCACTTAAAGCACAATAAAAATTTTAAAAAATTAAAAAAATAATTCTCTTCAACAACTTATATGTGGGTTTGGAATGTTTTCATAGAGATGTAATTATTTTTTAAAACCTATAGAGTGTATTTCCCATTCTAGTTGTAGTTTATTTTAGTTAATGGTGAGAATTAGTTTATATTTCTTGAGCACAGGTGCTAGCTGAAGTTGGAGGAAGGTGGCTGAGGATTGAATTGGGACCAAGGGGAAAAGGAGGTGGATAAAATATCTGCCACTGCTGGTGGGAACGTAAAGTGGTACAACCACTTTGGAAATCAATTTGGCATTTCCCTAAAAAGCTAGAAATAGAACTACCGTATGATCCAACAATCCCACTCCTTGGAATATATCCTAGAGATATAAGAGCCTTTACACGAACAGATATATGCACACCCATGTTTATTGCAGCACTGTTTACAATAGCAAAAAGATGGAAGCAACCAAGGTGCCCATCAACGAATGAATGAATAAATAAATTGTGGTATATTCACACAGTGGAATACTACGCATCGATAAAGAACAGTGAGGAATCTGTGAAACATTTCATAACATGGAGGAACCTGGAAGGCATTATGCTGAGTGAAATTACTCAGTTGCAAAGGGACAAATATTGTATAAGACCAGAGAAATAGTTTAAACTGAGAAGAAAACATTCTTCTGTGGTTATGAGATGGGGGAGGGAGGAAGGGTGGGAGAGGGGTACTCACTAATTAGATAGTAGATAAGAACTACTTTAGGTGAAGGAAAAGACAGCACACATTACAGGGGAGGTCAGCACAATTGGACTAAACCAAAAGCAAACAATTTCCTGAATAAACTGAATGATTCGAAGGCCAGCTTAGCAGGGGCAGGGGTCTGGGGACCATGGTTTCAGGGGACATCTAAGTCAATTGGCATAATAAAATCTATTAAGAAAACATTCTGCATCCCACTTTGAAGAGTGGCGTCTGGGGTCTTAAACGCCAGCAAGCAGCCATCGAAGATGCATCAATTGGTTTCAACCCACCTGGAGCAAAGGAGAATGAAGAACACCAAAGACACAAGGTAATTATGAGCCCAAGAGACAGAAAGGGCCACATAAGCCTGAGACCGGAAGAACTGGAGGGTACCCAGCTACAACCGATGACTGCCCTGACAGGGAACACAACAGAGAACCCCTGAGGGAGCAGGAGAGCAGTGGGATGCAGACCCCAAATTCTCATAAGACCAGGCTTAATGGTCTGACTGAGACTAGAGGGACTCCGGTGGTCATGGCCCCCAGACCTTCTGTTGGCCCAGCACAGGAACCATTCCTGAAGCCAACTCTTCAGACCTGGATTGGAGTGGACAATGGGTTGGAGAGGGGTGCTGGTGAGGAGTGAGCTTCTTGGATCAGGTGGACACTTGAGACTATGTTGGCATCTCCTCCCTGGAGGGGAGATGAAAGGGCAGAGGGGGTTAGAAGCTGGTGAAACGGACACAATAAGAGAGAGTGGAGGGAGAGAGCGGGCTGTCTCATTAGGGGGAGAGTATTTGGGAGTGTGTAGCAAGGTGCCCTATAGGGTCGCTATGAGTCGGAATCGACCTGACGGCACTGGGATGGCACTGGGTAGCAAGGTGTATATAAGTTTTTGTGTGAGAGACTGACTTGATTTGTAAACTTTCACTTAAAGCACAATAAAAATTAAAAAAAAAAAAATCTGGCTTGGACAGAAATTTCCCTCTTTTTGAGGTGGTAGAAAGGGGACCAAGGAGGACCATGGCATGTTGATAGTTTATTTATTACAAAAGCATGAATACATTTTACTGATTTTAATTACAAAACCATATACAACTTATCTTTTAACAGCTTACTTTTTATAATAAATGCAACACAATTTGTGAGAAAAAATATAAAAATTCACATATGAAAATTAGCCTCAGTTTAAAAATACACTGGAATTAGATCTTCACTAGAGGATCTGCACCAAATACTGAGTAGTTTTCCTTGGGGAGAGATTACTAGTAATTTCAGTTTTATGGTTCCTTTGGAGAGAATTACAGAGTTGCTTAAAAAAAAAAATGCTGTTGAATTAGATCTGTGTGAAAGATAACTGTAAATTACTTGAAAAACAAGGGGGAAAAAAAAACTATGAAAATCTAGAAATGAAACACTGTGATAATTTCCCATGAGTGGGAGCTGACTCTATGACAACTAGGTTTATAGTTCATAGTAGATACATGAGATGGGCCATCACATTCAGTAAATACTAAACATATTTTAATTTAATAACACACAGTCATGTCACTTATATCTTGATTATCATTGTCTCTCAAATAAATTATTAGAGCCATGCAATAGGGTAAAGAATTGAAATCATAATTCATGCATGTCACATAAAGTTGACAAGCGTTTCTCAACTTGGAGCCAGAAAATTCTTTGTTGTGAGGGACTGTCTTATACATTGTAGACTGTTTAGCAGCATCCTTGGATACCCACTAGATGCCGGTAGCAACTCCCAAGTGTGACAACCAAAAATGTCTCCATATATTGTCAAATGTCCTTAGAAGGGCAAATCGCCACTACATGAGAACCACTGAGCTAGATCTAAGTGTGTATATATTTATAATATATAATTTATAGTGTATAATTGTATATATTTATTATATATTATTTAAGAATAATAGAAATTGTTTTATTATTGCAAAACATTTCTCTGTCACCAAGAGAATCATGAATTGAAACAGGAAGAGAAGTTAACAAAAAAAGGCCACTTTGCAAGAGCAGAAAATGAAACTTTGTTCTGAAAAAAAAAATCTATAGACAAGGTAATTCTTTTTTTTCTAGGTGCTTCCCTGCTCAAAACCTTCTAACAGAAGATTCAAAGCTACCTTTCTGTTTGTTTTTTTCTTACAGATCTATTCAGGAAACCCTGGTGGCATGGCTGCAAACTGAAAGGTTGGCAGTTTGAATCCACCAGGGGCTCTTTGGAAACTCTATGGGGCAGTTCTACTCTGTCCTGTAGGGTTGCTATGAGTCAGAATTCACTCGACGCAACAGGTTTTTGTGTATTCAATACTTTTTTTTTTTCTTTTCTGATCTCAATTTAGCAATCAGGTAAATTGAAGATTTTATGGCTATCAAAGATAACAACTGCCACAACAACTACAAAAAATTGCTTCTTATTTAAATATGGTACTCAATTGATTTTCTGTGGGTCAGATATCCTCAATAGTAAAAGGATTCTGTAATTCTAGTTTTTAGATGGTTTTTTTATGACATGCCACAACCACAAGTGAGCAATGAAGATAGGTTAGTCCTTAGTGTTATTTTTTATTTTATCTTACCACGGAGTAAGAGAGACTTTAGTCTAGATATGTGTTCTGCCACTTTTCTGCTGTGCGATCTTGGGCAATTTACTTGATCTCTCTGAACTTCAATTTCTTCCTCTGTAGAATGTCAATAATAATATTCAACTCTTAAAGTTGTTGTGGAGAATTGAATACGATAAGGCATGTAAAGTACCCCATTGCCCTGTCCGGCTCTGGGCTAAATTTTTTGGTAATACTAGCCCCCTTTCCCTTTCCTGGATGCTTCCTGGCCTCCTGGCATCAATGTGTGCAGGGATCCTTCGTCCTCTTGCTGTGGTATCCAGCACATAAAAGGGGCATTTTGTGTGGTTTATCAGTAGTTCCTACACAAGCAAATTCTCTAAGGACACCAGAGTACCATTCCCTTACGCTCAGAAAGAATCTATTATCTGTAAAGACCAACTAGTCATATTCTTCTAGCTCCCATTATTTCTAAAGTCTACCCTTGGGTCCTAATCTGATTTATTCACTGTGACTTGAAATACACTTCGTCCTCCTTTTTATCTCATAATATTGTCTTTTGTTTTATAATAATGTCTTTCCTCTCTAAAGATGATTATTCTGTGTTAACTGTTTTTTGAGTTCAAAGCTGGCCCCAATTCTGACTTTTTTGATATGAGTAAATAGACAAAGTCTAATTTCTAAGCCCAGGGAAATTTGCACGGTGTACTTTCGTGTTTAATTTCTGTCACTGGACCTGGCACGTGCTAAGTAGGCAGTACGAACTGCTTTTTTGAAAGGTATGGATGTGTAGAGCTGGGTTTCAGTGCTCCTTCTTCTTGGCCATACCTAAACTGGTCAGATAAAACATTACAGATCTTGACAGAGATTTTCTTTACAAATGCGTAGTATATAGTTTTAGATTTTATTGTGCTTTAGCTGAAAGTTTACAGGACAAATTAGTTTCTTATACAAAAATTTATGCGTACGTTGTTTTGTGACATTGGTTGCAATCCCTGCAATGTGGCAGCACTCTCCCCCTTACTACCCCAGGTTCTATGTCTATTCATCCAGTTTTCGTGTCCCTTCCTGCCTTCTCGTTTTTCGCTTTTGGGCAGGTGTTGCCCATTTGGTCTTATATGCTTGATCGATCGAACTAAGAAGCACATTCCTCACATGTGTTATTGTTTGTTTTATAGGCCTGTCTAATCTTTGGCTGAAAGGTGGACTTCGGAAGTGGCTTCAGCTCTGACTTAGCAGAGTGTCTGGAACCAGGGTCTCCAGGGTTCCTCCAGTCTTTGACAGACCAGTAAATATGGTCTTTTTTTGTGAATTTAAATTTTGTTCTACATTTTTCTCCCACTTTGTCCAGACCCTCTGTCGTGACCCCTGTCAGAGCAGTCAGTGGTGACAGTGGGGCACCATCTAGTTCTTCTGGGCCCAGGCTGGTGGAAGCCGTGGTTCATGTGATCCAGTAGTCTTTTGGACTAATATTTTCCTTGTGTCTTTTGTTTTCTTCACTCTCTGGACATCATGGGACCAACTGATATACCTTAGATGGCAAGCTTTTAAGACCCCAGATGTTACTCACCAAAGTGGGATATAGAACATTTTCTCTATGAACTATGTTATGCCAGTTGACCTAGATGTCGCCTGAGACTTTGATCCCCAGCCCTCAGTCCTGGTAATTCGGTCCCTCGAGGTGTTTGGATGTGTCTATGAAGCTTCTATGGCTTTGCCTTGGTCCAGTTGTGCTGACTTCTCCTATATTGTGTGCTGTCTTTCCCTTCACCAAAGTTAACACTTGTCCACTATCTAGTTAGTGATTTTCTCTCCCCTCTACTCCTCCCTCATGACCATCAAAGGTTGTTTTTTTCTTTCTGTGTGTAAATCTTTTCTTGAGTTTTTATAATTATGGTCTCATACAGTATTCATCCTTTTGTGACTGAGTTGTTTCACTCAGCATAATGCCCTCCAGATTCATCCATGTTGTGAGGTGTTTCATGGATTCATCATTGTTCTTTATTATTGCATAGTATTCCATTGTGTGTATGTACCATAATTTGTTTATCCATTCATCTGTTGTTGCGCACTTAGGTTGTTCTATCTGTTTGTTATTGTGAATAATGCTGCAATGAACATGGGTGTGCATCTTTACAAATATTGCAGAAGGTTTGCCATTGGTTTCAATTCAACAAATTCATTGAACTTATAAAGTTCAATGAAAATGCACTGAAGAGAAACTCTTTGATAGGTTAATTAGATATGCTCCCAGTTTGTAGGAAGCTAAAGAAATTCTAAAAATTTATCTAAAGCTATTTCAAGATCATTTTTCAGCAAGGAAACGGCTTAACAATTTTGGATAGTAGTTTTGTCTTTGTTTTTATTGCTTTTCATTCCATCCTTTGTACTTCTTAGCAAATGTATAAAATATATATATATATATTTTATATTTATTCTGTAAGAGTAAACCCTCGTGGCATAGTGGTTAAGTGCTACGGCTGCTAACCAAAAGGTCAGCATTCAAATCCACCAGGCCATCCTTGGAAATTCTATGGGGCAGCTCTACTCTGTCCTATAGGGTCGCTATGAGTCAGAATTGACTTGACAGCAACGGTTTTTTTTTTGTTTGTTTGTTTTGTAAGAGTTCTATAGAGATGAAGAGGCTGCATTGCAGAAAAAACAAAACAAAAAACCAAAAAACTTCGGAAGTAGATTCCATTAGCATTAGTTTTCTATTTCCTCAGCTGTTCTCTGAGATCCACAAAGGCAGACCCCTGGACCTTATTCATCACTGTTTTCTGAAGTCTTGTTGATAGAGGAGGGATTCAAATTTTCATAAGTGAAAATAATAATCACAATAGTAACTAACATTTATCGAATGCCTCAAATATACTAGGCAATATTCTTAGAGCTTCGCATGTAGGGTGGCCCAGTGTTCTGGATTGCCTGAGACTGAATGGTTCCCTGGGATGCAGGTCTTTCACTGGTAAACTTGAAAGGTGCTAGGCAAACTGGGATTGTTGTTCACTGTCTTAGGCTGGGTTCTCTAGAGAAGCAAAACCAGTAAAGTGTATAAAAGTATATATAGATATTTATATCAAGGAAATGGCTCATGTGGTTGTAGAGGCTGAAACGTCCCAAACTCGTAGATCATGCTGGAGTCCTCCTGATTCACGTAACCACGGGCTGGTGAACTCAAGATCAGAAGATCAGACAACAGGGCTCTTGCTTGCAGGCTGTGAAGACCAATGAATTCCAAGATCAGCAGGCAAGGCGGCAGGTAAGTGCTAGCTCAAGCCTCAAGAATTGAAGGTCAGGCGAACAGGAGCCAGCTGCAGGATCCAGAGCCAGCAAAAGCCTGCCAGCCTTGCCAGAAAGTCTACCTATATTGAATGTGCGCCACACCCCAAGGAAACTCCGTTTCAGTTGATTGACTGCTCACAGCAGATCCCATCATGGAGGTGATCGCATTGTATCAAATCTCATCATGGAATGGATCATATCATTATATGACTGCCCAACTACATTGTAACTGCCAAACCACTGAGAATCATGGCCCGGCCAAGTTGTCACACAACCTTAATGATCACAGTCACTATGTCACACCTATTAACTTCAAGCAATTTGTATAGTAATTTACAGACACTAAATCGTCCTACAGATAATAACAGTGTTGAAAATGTTCATTGTACTGCAGTGTTCCCAGCTTTTCAATAAACTTCTTACAGGCAGCAAATTCCTTAAAAGTGATGTCGTAGTAAGAAAATCTGTGTTCCCTTAAAAAGTACAATAGGTTAGGATGACACAGCACCAAATTTACTTCTTTACTTGAGAATAGAGTTACTACTTGTTGACCCTGAGGCTGTTACATACATTATCTCATTTAATTTTGGCAACAATTTTTGGGGGGATAGAAATTACTATTTTTATTTATAGATGAAGGAAGTAAGGCACAGAGAAGTAAAATAACCTACTTTAAGTCACAAATAAATGGCAAGGGAATGAACCGTGTGATCGCACCATGTTTACCCCTTCTGAGACAGTACAAAGCTTCTTCCCAAATAATGGATATGGTGCAATGGATCTCTTTTATATGGCCATTCTAACCATGGTCTTGTGACTCTTACTAAATGATTGTCTGGGATTGGTCGGTTTTTATGCAAATAGTTGTTTGAAAATCCAACTAATAGGGTTGAGGCCCTTGTGGTCAGTTAGGGAATTGGTTGGTTTTGCCATCTTGCAGGGCTTATAAAAGGCCAATTCCACTATCATCAAGAAGTGTTTGCAGTGGAGTGCAGCTGAGAACCTCCTAGACCCAGAAGAGGGAGTTATAACACTGAAGACATCGTGAGATAGTGAGAAACGTTGATAAGCACAGTGTCAGAGAAATGGCAGCAGCAGTATGAGTGGTGGAAACCATGGGTGGGCTTGCTAGCCCACAGAGAGAGTGCTGAACACCTTTGGGCTGGAGGCTTGCTGGCAGAGCTAAGGGAGTTGTAACACTTGCAGTGCAAACTTGGGTATCATGGCAGGCCTGGGTGGCATTTCAGGAGTCAGCAGCAGAGGCCTAGTAGGGCCCAGCCACAGAGGCTTGAGAAATCCTGTGTAGGGGCTTCCCATCTTTGAGGCAAGACCCAGCTAGGTCCAGCAGCAGAGAAGAAGCCTTGGGATCCATGCACGGGCCCCCCCTCCCCGCAGCATATCAGGATTCCCAGGCAGGTGGTACTACCCAGTGACAGCAGTGACATGAAGACAGCATCTAACCTGAACCACAGTGTGCCTGCCCAGTGACATAGAAAGGACGTGGGTGATTTGGGAAAGTGTAAGCATTTCTCCTTTGAGAATCTGTTATTGTTTACTGTCTGCTTTTTATAAATAATAATAATGGTTTTCACTTTACCAAACACTGTAATTGTCTCATGTGTCTGGCTCAATCACAGATGAATGTAGCACCCATGTAATGGTTGATGCCAGTGGATGTACATGCCTCATTGCTAGCAGCCTTATGGCTGCCTAAAAGTTTGAGGCACAGCCTGCCTGCATGTGCAATGCCGATAGACAGGGCATACAGTAGAGATATCTGATGAGATAAATGTGTCTAACATGAATATGCCAGTGGGTCTAAAGCTAGAATTCTACCTTCAGGCTTCTCCAGGTTAAGGGAAGGCGCTGCTTTCTGTGGTCCCCAACTCAATAGAAACACATATTAGGCTCTCCCAGTGATGTTCTTACTTTCTTCTTTGGAAATAGAACTGGATATATTTAACGTTCTGTGGCTTAGAAGCCATGTAGCTTGGAGTAGGAGGTAGAGATGTCAGCTTCCACTCCATCAAATAGCTCCAATTTCTGTTGAGTTTGAGTGTTCGGGGGGAGATGAAATGCTGCAGCACTCTCTACTCCTACAAACTCTCTTTGAAAGATCTTTAATTAATTTACAGTCTTTGCTTTCAGAAGCTATTGAAGGTTATACTCAGTATCTGTTTGCCTACTTCTTGGTGAGTTCTCTGAGTATATGGCTCTCATAGAAAATGTATTATGGCAGCCATGAAAGTTCATGGCTCAGATCTGTTGTGGGAAGCATGTTTGATGGACATCCCCAGCTGCTGTGCTCTGGATACACCACTGTGTTGACACTGAAGTCCACTTCCCATGAGCAGTGCCCAGCCAATGACTGAGTATGTTAGGGACACTAAGACAGGCCTGTTCCTATCAGATATAGAACTTTTCTGAAGGGCAATTTCGGCTCAAGAAATTCCCCTTGGTTTTCCCCAAACCTTAGACTTCTGCTGTTGACTGAGAACATTCCTACCCAACCCTCCTTTCTTCCCTCTCTTCTTCACAGAGGTCAAACCTGCAGTACATTCTCAAGGTTCTTCTGCCTCCTCTCTTCCCTAATCTCTGGCATTTCTACTCCCATCATGGTATTCTAAAAGGACCTAGACTAACACATATTGATACCAAGTATCCATTGCCTTCAGTTTTGAGGTGCCAAAATTCTCATTTGAGGCAATAGAAAAAATCCTATTTGCCATCCTTTACACATGCCTTGCTTCAAACTTTAGGATATTTGATTCAGTCCCAGATATCTGAAAAAAAATTTTTTTTGGTGGGGGGCGGGGAGTATACTTGAATCAACAACATTTGAAGAAAAGTCATTGTAGTACAGATTCTTGGGGTAATTCCCCAGGTTTCTAGCTCCATTTACTTGTATAAATGGAAACCCAGTCATAAAAGAAACAGCACAGTAATAGAAGACTGGAACTGGAAGTCCAGCTCTGTGGCTCCTGAATTCATTCCTCTCCCTGATAGTATTAGTTTCCTAAGGGTGCTATAACAAATTAGCACAAACTGAGTGGCTTAAAACAGCAGAAATTTATCTCTCACAGTTCTGTAGGCTAGAAGTCTGAAATCAAGGTGTTGCTCAGGCCATCCTCCCTCCGAAGTCCCTAGGAGAAGATCCTTCCTTGTCTTTCCCAGCTTCTGGTAGCTCCAGGTGTTCCTTGGCTTGTGGCAGAGTTACTCCAATCTCTGCCTCTGTCTTCATGTGGCTGCCTTCCCTCTTTGCTTGCCTGTGTTTCTTCTCACTTTTTAAGGACACTAGTCATAATTGAGGAAACTCTGGTGGCGTAGTGGTTAAGTGCTATGGCTGCTAACCAAGAGCCCTGCAGTTCAGATCCACCAGATGCTCCTTGGAAACTCTATGGGGCAGTTCTACCCTGTCCTACAGGGTTGCTATGAGTCGGAATTGACTCGATGGCAATGGTTAGTTTAATGGTTAGTCATAATTGAATTAGAACCCATCCTACTCCAGTATGACTTCATGTTAACTACTAATTACATATTCCAAGACACTATTTCCAAATAAGATCACATTCATAGGTAACGGGGGTTGGGACTTGAACATATCTTTTTGGGGGACACAATTCAACTCATAGCTCTTGACTAACAATGGCCTTGGATACATCCCTTCATCTCTGTCTTCCACATTCTTCATCCGAGAAATATAAAGTTCCTTCATTATGCCCAAGAGAAAAGTATTATTAATCCCATTGTTCAGATGAGGAAACTAAGGTTGCCAGAGAAGAATTTAACTTGCCCAGGTTAACCCTCCTAGAAAGCAGTAGAGCTAAGATGTGAAGAGAAGCGTCAATAGCTAAAAAGTCTTCGTTTTTTCTTCTATTAAAATTACCTCAAGGAATCTTTAAGGTGTTTTCAGCTCTTAATTTTATCATTTTATACACTTGGAATTAAAATGACACTTTGTCTAAATCCATATTTTAACTGTACATGGATTTGTTGTTAGTGAAGGGAATCATCTTATTGGACAATTTCAGTTTATTTTTCATTGGCTGCTTTACTGAGCCTCATCAAATGTATTTGCTGTAGAGCTGCAGTGGATTAATCCTGAATAAGTAATTTGGAAATGTTTTTATTCATTTCTATGGAAACCATCTATTTGGATTTTCATATATCAAGATCATAGAGATTTGTCCCAGTCCAATTGCACTCTTAGTCACAGCACTGTCGGCTTACATATTAAGGGTATAGTTTTGCTCTGATGGTCCTTCAGAAATCTGTAATTGGTGTGGAACACTGACTCTAACAGAATGTGTTTTATGAGGTCCTGTGAGTTAGGCTTCTGCAGATTAGTGAAATATTTCCTGATGGAACGAGCTCTTTGGAGTTTATTAACCCTGCCTCTTCCATTAACTACTTATTTCTCACGCAATCCACTTGATCTGCCTTTGCTGGCATTTTGAAGAGTCAAACCTGAATCTGAGAGTCTAATTGATATCTGAGGTAATATACACCAGATATATTCTTTGACTTTTAACCTCACAACAAGGGCTGTTTTTTGTTTTGGAATGAACACATACTTCCTTTTTATGTTTTCTTCATACAGAAAGGAAACGCTGGTGGTGTAGTGGTTAAGAGTTTGGCTGCTAACCAAAAGGTCAGCTGTTCAAATACACCAGGCGCTCCTTGGAAACCTTATGGAGCAGTTCTGCTCTGTCCTGTAGAGTTGCTATGAGTTGGAATTGACTTGATGGCAATGGGTTTGGTTTGGTTTGGGTTTTAATACAGAAAAAGCCTTTGTCCTTTTATTTTCAGAATATATCATACTGTCGCCAACATTACTTTATATGTTCCCCTCCCAAGTTTTAGGGCTCTTTGGTCTATGGTGTCACTTTTCCTCTAAAAATTGCTGAGAGGGTCGCATGTTTGTTTGGGGGTATATATAGGAGTGCATGGACCAGTCCTGAAGAACATGAGCCTTGTTAAGGAAACAATACTATAGGGAATGGCCTAGAGCTCAAAGGATCATATTAGAAATTTAAGTCACTTATTTAAATCCTGGGAGATTTTATAAATATCTAAAATCATCTAACTATGTATCTATCATCTATGTCAAATAAGTTTTGTAAAATTTATTTCTTAAACATTGATTAGATATAGTTAACTCACAGTACGTAAAACAGTATTTAATATGTCAAAAATTACGTTTCCAAAGAGTAATAGCATACTCCTATTAGATCCCTAAGGAGCCCTGATGGCACAATGGTAAGTGCTCGGCTGCTATCCGAAAGATCAGCAGTTTGGACCCACCACCTGCTCCATAGGAGAAAAGACCTGGTGATTTGCTCCCATAAAGACTATAGCTTAGGAAATCCTATGGGACAGTTCTATCCTGTCCTTTAGGGTTGTTATGAGTTGGAATCAACTCGACAGCACACAACAACATATGTCCCTATGTATTCAGTGTCATGAGGTAGTTAAAAAAGTCAAACCAGAGATACTAAGTCCTCAATGTAAAAAGAAGTCATGCCCATTTTGATCGACTTTCTTTGCTGTGACTTCATACTATGTCTAATGGTATTATAGCTATACCAGCTGTCTTTCGGTGTATCCTTATGTTTAAATTATGAGTCCTGTAAGTATCATGAGTTTTTTTTTTTTTTTTTTTTAACAGGTCTGACAATCCTAGTCTTTTACCTGGAGTGTTTAATCCATTTATTTTTAATGAAATTACTGATACATTTTATTTCACATCTGTCATCATACTATTTGCTTTCTATTTGGTCTGTTTTATATTTTCTTTTCTCTCATTTCTTACTTTGGCTTAGTCAAGTATTTTTGTTATCTCATTTTCCTCCTTATTAATCTTACATTTAAAAAAATTATTATTTTGGTGGTTAACCTAGAAACCACTTGACTTATTACAAATCGTTACTTTTAACTCATTCCCAAATTATGGTAGAAAACTAGAACCTTTTAACTACATTTACCCTCTACTGCCCTTTGAATTATTGTTATATGTTTTAGTTGTCTATATAATTTAAATTCCACAGAAGTTTATCATTATTTTTTGTAGGGTAAAAATTCATTTATAGGTACCCACATATTTATCCTTTCCTGTGTTCTGCTTCCTCCTGTTCCCCCCCTCCCCCCGTTTCCATCTGTGGTAAATTTCCTTTTGCCTGAGAATCTCCCCCTGGTATTTTCCTTAGTACAGACCTACTGTTAATGGAGTCCCTCCATTTTCGTTTGACTGAAATTGCTTTTTGTTTATTTTCAGTTATGAAAAAGATATTTTCGCTGGATGTGGAATTCTGGGTTGGCTTTTATTTTCTTTTAGCACTTTAAAAATGTCATTCTATTGTTCTCTGGCTTTCATAATTCCTACTGAGAACTAAACTGAAAGGCTCATCATTGCTCCTTTAAAGGTAATATGACTTTTTTCTCTAGCTATTTTAAGTTTCTTTGTCTTTATTGTTTAGCAGTTTTACTATAATATACTTAGGTGTGGTTTTCTTTGTCTTTATTCTGTTTGGGATTTGTTGAGTTTCTTGAATCTGTATGGAATTCCTCTGGAATTCTAATGAAACATATGTTAGACATTTTGAGCATGTCCCAGAAGCCTCTTTAACTTTAATATTTTGTTCTATGTTTTTCTCTCGTTGCTTCATTTTGGGTATTTTTCTACTAATCTGTCTTCCAGTGTACCAATCCTGTGTTTTTCTATATGTAGTATGCTGCTAAGTCCATCCATTGAGTTTTTAGTTTAAGATATTATATTTTTTATTTCTAGAATAACCATTTGATTCTTTAAAAAAAAAAAAAAAGATTTTATTTCTTTGGTGAAATTCCCCCATCCTTTTGTTTATTTTTCCCACTTTTCCTATATTTTATTTAACATTATTGATCATATTTATTTGCTTGCTAACTCAAAAATTTGGGTCATTACTGGGTCTATTTTTATTCTGTGTTTTATTCTGTTGATTATAAACCATAGTCTTGAATTTTTCTCATATTGACTGAATGCAATTCTTTTGGTATAAAAGAACTGTGCTGGTTCCATATAATTTTATCTTCCACCAGAGAGTTTCTCCTTTATATTGTTACCCAGAGAGAATGAGGAGCTGATCATCTCAATTCAATCAGAGATTGAGTTTGGTTGATGCTCGTTTCAGTAAGACTCAGTCTACCTTTGGTTTGCCTCTATTCCTAGGGCAAGCCCTTCCAGACTTTTGGCACAGAGTCTGTCCTTTGTCTCCTGAGCCCTGAAGACTGTAGGAAATTCAATTCTTCTCTACAGAGGATTTCAGCTTAACCCTTTATATTCCTAACTTATGCAACTTCAAAATTTGCAGGTGTCTTGAGGAGATGACCAGTAGTCATACATTTGAGGCAGTTTCCTTCACTCGGCAAGTCTTTATTTCCTAAGCGTTGCAAGATCATGGGAACCTTCCCCCTATTTTTTGGAAGTTTTTACCTAGCTTCCTATATTCCTGTGTAATAACAGAACTCTAAAACTGTTCCTCTGGGTAAGACTCGTTGCTTGTTTAGGGTTCTTTAGGGTTTCATTTTGTCACACTATTTCTGTGTGACAACTAAAACCTGTGATGGTTTCTCTTTCCCACCACATAGGATCTCTGCGTGGGTGAACCTTGATCATCAACTCATGCCCCAAACTGGAAAATGCCCCCAGGAAAAAAAAAAACTGGCCATAATCAAATCACCTGAGAACACTTTTCTCCTCTTTGAATTAGTTCATCTAGTCCTAATTGCTTTCATAGTTCTTGAATCATAGTTCTCGAATGCCTTTAAAAACATTTAGAAAATTATTATTTTTTTTAGTTGTAAGGGTGAAAGTCTTGGCCTGCTGTGGTCTACTACACTCCATCTGGAGATGAAAGTCCTTGTTCTCACACTTTTTTCATCACTTATACCACAATTTGATAATCTGGAGATGATTATAATAATATCTCCTATCTAGCACAATTGCACATGAAACTGATTGTCATTACCAAACCAAAAACCAAACCTATTGCCATCGAGTCAATTCCGACTCATAGCGACCCTATAGGACAGAGTAGAACTGTCCCATAGAGCTTCCAAGGAGCGCCTAGTGGATTCGAACTGCCGACCTTTTGGTTAACAGCTGTAGCACTTAGCCACTACACCACCAGGGTTTCCTAAAATTAACCACTATCCATTAATTGAGCACCAATATAATGAAGGCATTGTGGGGAAACAGCATTTTCAGGCACTGGCCATTCTATACCAGCAGACTTAGTTGAATCAAAGCATAAACATATTAGAAAATACGTTGTAGATGCTATATGAACAGTACAGGTAATTAATATTCTAGAAATTTAGAGGAGATAATGACCACTCCCAGATATGTAGCCTCAAGAGACTTGGACTTTAATGATCCTTCTTTCCTCCCTTCCTTTCTGCCTTCCTTTCTTCCTTCTTTCTCTTCTCTTTCTGTCTTGCAAATTGAATTAACATGGCCAATCATGCTAGAAGAAAAATAAATAAATTTAATATGCCATCCCATCTCAGCTGGTTTTAATTGTCTGAATTCCTTTTAGGAAAAACTTGTAAGGCAAATAAAGAACTTCCTGCCACACTCTATGAATGCCATCTGGCTTGAAGTGGAATCTTGGTGGTCCAACTCCATTTACAAGGAAAGTACAGTTTACCACAACTATTCTGGAAGAGTCTGGGGGTGGAGGGTGTTGCAACATTTCTCATCAGAAATGTCAAATGTGGAAAAGGATTAAAGATGAACTGAATAAGCAGTATCTCTGGAGAGCCAGAGCTTTTATGCATTTCTAAATATTCTGGTAAAACAATATTACTAGTTAGGCAGAACCTGAGCTGTGGAATAAAACTGATGGGAGGGAATCAGAAAGAACATATAAGAATTCTGTCTGAGGGCTGTCTCTGACACCAGTATATAAATCAAAATTTGCCAATGTTTGCTCAGCATACTATGCAATTATTAAAAACTAGAAGGGGATTTAGTAACATGGAAACATGCTTGTGAAATACTAGACATTTAAAATATCAAGATGTAAATTTAATTGTACACATGGAAAAAGTGCAAATGACAAAGACCAGGAAGAGTTCAGACTACCAAAAGACAAAAGTTGTGTTGCATGGTGGACTAAAGACTATTTTCTTTTTCTAGTTTTCACAACTATTACATTAAGTTAATAATTTTTTTTAAAACAGTACCTTTATTCAACAAATATTTCATGGTTTCCTAATGAGACTTTACGGTGGATTCAGAGACATGTTACATATTATTTCTACCCTCAAGGAATCCTGAATCTATAAGAATGTAAGACATATGAAATTTTACAAATAGTATTGAATAGGTAAAGTCAGAGAGAGCCACAGGGATTCAGATGAAAAACATTCACACAAGACTGTTGAAGGCTTAGTGGTGGAGAAGGTGGAGTTTGAACTGAACCTGGAAGGACAGGATTTTAATAGACTGTGTTGAGCATAAAAAGGCATTCTTTATGCATAAGCAAAAAAGAAAAGATGGAAGTGCATAGGCTATGTTTGTGAAACAGCAAGGTTCACTTTGTAAAGGAAAATATGAAGGAAAGTGTAAAGGAAAATGCGTCTTGAAAGTGAGGTTGAGGCCATATTTTAAGGTCTTCTGTAGCTAGGCCTAAAGTTGGACTTGGTTCTTCAGCCATTGCATCTTAGTAGCTAATATGTGTATTTTACTTCAGCATTTAAAAGGTGCAACACGTTTTCATATCCTTTACATCTGATCCTCACAATAATGTTTTAAAGAAGAGACTGCAGTTTGGTCCAGCCTAATTGTCGATGAGTTGATTCCAACTCATGGTGACCTCGTGTGTCAGAGTAGAACTGTGTATAGGATTTTCCATGGCTGTGATCTTTTGGAAATGAATCTCCAGGGCTTTCTTCCAAGGTGCCTCTGGGTGGATTTGAACCACTAAACTTTTCATTAGTAGCTGAGTGCTTCATTGTTTGTGCCACCCAGGGACTCCTGAACTCTGTCAGCTTGGTAAGTGCCAGGATAAGAGAGCAAGAATTCTCTCAAACAACTTATATTTGGGTTTGGTGCAGTTATTTCAAAAAACCGATATAGCGATATTTCCTACTTCAGTCATAGTTATTTTTAGCTGATGGTGAAAACTATATTTCCATGATACTTACAATGTTGATAATGAGGCCAATTTGTTAAATGGTGTAAGTAACAAATAGCTGGAAAATAAGTTTGGAAGAATTTATGGAGAAGAAGATGCATGTATTAAATTGAAGTTTATGCTTCCTCTCCCTGGTATCAGCCAGCTTTAAGGCATATTTTCAGAAAAATATCTTTTATTGCCACCTTAAATTCCTTCAAGTATTAACCAACTAAATACAAGACATGAAATATACAGTTTAGCCATAGCTTAAAGTAGATGCTTCCTTGGGATTCGGAAAAGATGAGCATATTTCTTTAAGCACTCGTGATATCTGGTCAGCACTAGAATTTTGGGAATTCAGGGTAGTTGGAAGAAGCTCTGCAGCAATGAGAGTTTGACTCAGGAGAAGGTGCTAATTGGAGGTTACCTCAAGAGGGCTTTTTCTGGTGTGCTGCCTTAGCCTGGAGAGGTGAAGGTCCAGTGGAGGAAGAAAGCAATCCTGTCGCTCTTGCTTTCATGGACTGCTGAAACCAAAAAACCAAACTCCTTGCCGTCGAGTCAATTCCGACTCATAGCGATCCTATAGATCCTATAAGACGGAGTAGAACTGTTCCACAGGGCTTCCAAGGGTTTGAACTGCTGACCCTTTGGTTAGCAGCCTGAGCTCTTAACCACTGTACTACCAGGGCCCCACTTCATGGATTACCAGGGAGGATAAAAAAATCATTAAATTGTGAGCATAACCATCAATAATGATAGATTTGGCCAGGAAGCATTAAATTCTCCCTAGCTTGCAAGCTTCTCTCCTTGCTGTTGCTGTTGTTAGGTGCCATTGAGTCGATTTCGGGTCACAGTGAACCCATGCAACAGAGTGGAACTGCCGCATAGGGTTTTCTAGGCTGTAATCTTTATGGCAGCACGTTGCCGAGTCCTTCTTCTGCGGAGCCACTGGGTGCGTTTGCAGCACCAGCCTTTCAGTTAGCAGCCAAGTGCTTCATGGTTGTGCCGCCAGGGCTCCTTCCTCTCTCCTTGTCCTGCACAAATTTTCTGAGATTTTTTTAAAAAGAGAATAAAATTAAATAGTATGTGTTTAGATAATTGATTTAATTCACATATTCTTTGGAGAGTATGCAAGTATTATTTAGTACATATAGTGCTGATATAGTGCTGATAGTAATTTCTATAAGTATCTTGCTATTAGAGCCTGGATGAATTCCTCCTTATTGTAACAAATCAGATTCAATTCATTTGACTTTTCACTCACAACATTTTTCCACAAGTATTCCATAAATTTTAGCATTGGCCATACTATATACATTTACCTATTGCTAGGAAGCAAAATAAACTTGCGAAGCATATCTGAAGAATACAAATATTTAGGGATTTACATATTACAACCCTTCAAAAGAATTTAACTTTGAGATTTATACATATGCTTTATAAGTAGGAATAAGAGAGACAGCTGAATTAGTACATAAAGTTTTTATTTAAAGTTTTCCCCTTCCAAGCAAGCTTCATTTACACATTCTAATACTGTACAAAATTTACATTCTCTGTGACTTATTTACTCACTTTTCACTTTCTAATAGGTTGTGTCTTTCTGAAAAACTATAAGCTTTACTTATAGTTCTCATAAATGATTTTTTTTTTTTTTGGCTAAAAATAAAAAATAAAATGAAGAACCAGTATAAGGAAAGCAAATATTCTCATATAAACTGTGACTTTCAGAAGAAATGGTGACAGTTGACGATAAAATGTTCTAATCAGACCTTGTTCTCTTTATGATATCAGCTGGGGTTTTTCCACAGAGTACTGTAATGTTTTTTCTATATATTTCATATGGTTTCAAGGAAAAAGAAATGAAAGTTGATTGCACCGCATATATATATATTTATACATATATATCTTACAATGGATCCTTTGGATCTGAACATACAAATAAATACAAAAACAATGAAGATTGCACTTTACTGTAGAAACGGCATTGGATTCCAGTATACCCACTTCATCTTGACGTGCTCCACAATGAAAGCTTATCCTCAAGGCATTTTAATCTGTGGCTTTCCCGTATTGTTGTTTTGAATGGCACATTTGTTGAGGGATCAGCAATATCTCTGAGTATTAAAAAAAAGTATTTTATGCTTTTCTTTACTCCTAACTGTCGTTGTTTATATCTTAACCAAAAAACAAAACAAAACTCGTTGCCACAGAGTTGATTTCGACTCATAGTGACCCTGTAGGACAGAGTAGAACTGCCCCATAGGGTTTCCAAGGAGCGCCTGGTGGATTTGAACTACCGACCTTTTGGTTAGCAGCCATAGTTCCTAGCCACTACACCACTAGGGTTTAATCTCTTAAGAGTTTGAAAATCAAATTCATGTTCCTGCCAGTTTTGCCCATTTGATTTGCCTAATGGAGACTATCTCACAGTCTTGGATCCTTCTGCTCCTAAAATCCTTGTAGTCCTAATGACAATATAGCAATTGCTTACTTAACTGGGTTCAGGCATCGCTGGTGGTAGTAAAGAAAATATGATGAATTGGAGGAATATTGATGGTAAGTCATGTGCTTTTCCTGAGCATTCTTTTAAGTAACGTTGTGTTGTGTTTTTTAGGGACAGACAGCCAACTTGGGTTGTACATAAAAAGTTATTCGTTCTTTTTGTTGCTAAATTTCTTAAAGGAATTTTCCAGTTTTTTAATGGTTAGTTAAGTTTGGGTCAGATGTGTTAACCAACAGAACCTCGTCAAAATTGTATGACTAAATTTGTCAGGCAAATAACCAATATGTTCACTACTTAGGTACTTCAGAAAACCAGAAAGCACAAGCCTCCATGAACTGAAGAGTGATATAGTGTATTTTGTTTTAATCTTTTGGATAAGATTGAGGACAAAACAATTATGGCTCTGGCTAACCTAGAACCCACAGGGCAGAAAGCAGTTGCTACAGTAGACGATATCTTTTCTTCTCTGGTCCCGTGAGGTGCTGTAAGGGCAGAAGGTATGTAAAAATGAAGCTGTATAGAAACGAAAATGCCCCTCTTTAATCTTACACTGTTTTCTAGAACTGTGTTGCTTACGGAGTCTGTGAAGTAGCCAAAGGTTAGGAATACAGAATCAAGTGACAATTTCTGTAATGCTGTGTATGTCTTTAGTTGGGTCAAATTTTGGATCATTCATGAGCACAATATCCCCAAAACTTCAACATAGGTCACATGCAGGAGGACTACAATGCACAATACTGATCTCAGGTTTCTCTGGGGGAAGTCTTCAGTATTTTATCTTTCTCCTCTTGAAAGTTAAAATCCACATGAGAAGTTTTTGCAAAGCTGGGACAAGTTAAAACCAGTCTGAAATGGAAGAGTTTGTCACCATGGGAAGTTCGGTGTGATCTGAGTTACGGACTCCGTATCTGTTCAAGAACAGGTCACTTTCATTTGTGATTACTTGTAAATCGTTCATCAGAAACCAAGGGTGGGTTTCGGCATTTGGATCATTAGAATGCATTGTTCCAATTATAATGGTGATGTCACTTGTCATTGCTTCCCAGAATGTGATACTGTTCATTCCAGGGCTTCCTGGTGTTATTTGTTGTACGGTACACAGGCAGGCAGGATGACTGTGGCACAGGCAGGGCCTGCGAGTGGTTCTGCTACATCACCTTCGAGTTCTGTCCAGGTTCCTTTCTCTGGACAATAGCATATTGTAGATGACTTGTAGGCCCCCTGTAATGGTAGAGCACGGAGCACATAGAGAAGGATGTTCAGAGAAGTACAGTGGCAGCGTTATTTACCACATTTACCCTGGAATGAAGATACCTTCCCTGCTCTTGCTAAAAAATTTAAATGAAAGCCATGAACTTTGGTTGTTTTACTCTAAGGAACAATTTGAAACAAGATTTCCAAAATCTTTTTTGTGCGTTTGTGTAACTAATAGCAAAAGTCAAGTATCTAGAACATTCTAGATGGTCAACAAATCCTTTGAAATAATTGATCAAAAACTGAAATTATCTACCTGGTTTAAGTTAAAGAAAAAAGCCAAATTCACCTTCAAGATTCAAATAATTGAAGCAAACTGGATTGATTGTGGCTTCACTTCATTTTATTTTGTTACTGTAGAGAATCAGAGCTGGGATTCAAAACCAGTTTTAAGTAAACTGGATATGAAGGGTTGCCTACTGATCACACATTGATTCACTTATTTTTAAGAGGCCACACAAGAAACAGAGACTGTTTTTAATCTTCTTTGTCAGCCTCAGGGGCTAGTACTTGTATAACATGTCCCTCTCCCAAACCAAAGACTTTGTTTGCATTGCAGGCAACAAACAACCAACCTAATAATCATTTTCTGAAAGCATGTTTCTGATGTCTGGCTCCTAAACATATATACCTTTCTGCAGCTAGCAATTTACACCAATAAATAAGCACACATATGGCTATCTGGTTATGTGTCAATACATATTTTCTTCCATATAACTAATAACTTTTTAAAACTCCTCCCAAACTTTTTATCACCGCCTTGTTTGATGCAAAAGAAATAAAAATAATTGATATTAGAACCCCAAATTAACCTTATAAAACTAACATGTATAAATAGGAAAATATAAAGACAGCCATCATTTTAAAAGTTCGTAGCTAGACAATTAGACGCCATGTGCCTCCTGATGCGATGTGGTTTGAATTGCACGTTCACCTCCTCAGGTATTCTTGCCAACAAAGGAAAAAAAAATGACAAAAGAAATAAAAAAGAAAAAGAGAAAAAAGCTGAACCATAAGACCTGAGCTCTAATTCCAGTCTATCAGAAATATGCAGACAGTTTTATTTTAAATGACACTACAGAGAAGCCATTAGGCCATTCCAGAATGTGGGATATTCCGTATGACAACGAACCCTGTTTTTCAGCAAGACAGTGGAATGGAAAAAAAAAAAAAAGTGGGGCAGGGGTACTGTTTTCACTAGACATAATAACTTATGACTTTAAGTTACTTTACTTAAAGAGACATAATAACCAAAATGAGTGGAACTTGTTGGAGTCTGATCTGAACATACCAACTTGAAAAGTACATTTTTTTTCCAAGTCAATAGGAAAAAATGTGAATATGCACTGGAAGTAATGGAATTATTGTTCATTTCGTTAGGGGTGATATTGATAGTGTGCTTATGTAAGAGACTGATTTTTTTTTTTTTAAGATGCATACTAAGCATTAAAGGTGAAATAATATGTCTAGGATTTGCTTCAAGCTGTTTTAGTAAAACATTTTAAAAGGAGGGATAGATGAAGTAAGTATGGCAAACTGTTGATGGATGTTAAAGATGGATGTGGGGTTAAAGAAGCACTCTTGCAGTCTCAATTTTGTCTATGTTTGAAAATTTTCATGATAAAAGGAAAAAAACGATGGCAAATTACACATCCTAAACAGGATTCATAGACACTAACTAATTTCCATTTCTCATCCCATACTGTTAAGAAACGGTTCAGATTCTCCTATTCAAACAAATGCAACAGAATGCTTATAGAATCACTTCAGTTTGACCTCTACTAGGAAAGCCAGAATAAAAAAAGCGTGAGGGTAGGCACGGGCCAGAGACCTATCCTGTCCTGTGTTACAGTTGAACAGGCAGTAAGTTAGCTCCAGGGCAAACTAACTGACTCCATTTTACTACTTCAAGTAACTTACCGCTTGCCCAGGAGCACAATACTCTTAAAAGATAAATATGTGAGCAGTGACACATTTGGAGGGAGACAAGCAGAAAAAGTAAGCACAAACACAAGTAGGTCAGTGAGGTCAATGCGGGCACCCACCATACTCCAGCTGTAGCCCCCGACAAGGTAAATGCTGTCATCAAGCACTGCACAGCCAGGACCACTTCGGCCCTCTAAAATGGGGGTCTGGAGAATGTTCCACTGGTCACCTTTTGGGTCATAGCATTCCACAAGCATGACATCAAGGTGGGAGAAACCTGAGTGACACAAGCAAAATGCAACCTCATGAGAATAAATTTTCTGGGTCCCGATTCAAGGCTAGGGCTTCTTAAAAAAAAAAAAAAAAGTTTAGAGCCAGCAAGCATATCATTGTGTATTTGAGGACTCATAATTGTATAAATTAAAAAATGCTGTGCATTAAATAAGCTTTCTTTAAAAAAACCAAATAGAAGGAATTTGAGAATCATAGATGGTTTGATATTTGAGTCTTAAAAGAAAGAATTCTAAATTTAGATAAAGTTCTACTCAATGTTTTCTTTAAGAAAAATCCCAAAGTAGCTTCCTTGTGCAGCTATGATTAAAGTTCTTTATGATTACTCCTAAAAAACATTTTTCTGAGAAGAAATCCATTACCACCACTTTGGTGATAAGGGATAATTTATTTCACTGAATTCATTGTTACGACAAATTGTGCTTTTCAGTTATTAATGCTTCTGTTTTTTCTTTTCTGTAGACTTCATTATTCATTTCTTTAATGCATGTGGAAACTTAAGAATAATCTTATCTGCAGGAAAGCCAAAATAAATGCTTGCCCAAGAGTACTGCTAATTTACACAGAGTAGATTTTATTTAGTCAACACGTTTTTTACTTGGTTAACTATGATGATCTAACGAGAAACCCCCTTAGCAAGAGACATGAGATGCAAATGTTATTGTGATTAGAAAGAAAGGAAAAAGAAAAAAAAGACCTTTCAAATGATTTCCTCCGATTGCATACAAGCGATCATTCATTACAGCCAGAGTGTGGATTGCACGTTTTGTGTTCATATCTTGTTTTCGAGCCCAGACATCCATTACAGGGTCGTAACAGTATAGCCATGGGACATATTCCCCATTGTGAACACCCCCTGCGAATTAAACATATACATACAAGTCAAAAAAGTGCCTTGGAACTGAACTTTGAAACAGAAAGTGGAGAAATGACTTGCCTGAAATGTATATTTTCCCATTGTGCACTGCTCCTGCATGAGCTGCCAGGGGCTGTGGCAATGAGGACACATAACGCCATTCGTTTGTTTCTAGGTTATAGCACTCCACGCTGGACAAGTAGCCGGTTTCATTCCTTCCACCAATCACGTATAAGTGTTTGTCCAACCGACATGCATAGAAACTGGCTCTTCTACAATGAAACAACAATGCTCAGTGAATCACACACACACAAAAAGAAAGAAAAATGCTCAGTAAATCACACACACACACACAAAGAAACAATGCTCAGTAAATCACACACACACACAAACAAAAACAAAAAAACAACAAAACGAAACCTGTTGCGGTTGTCACTCACAGCAACCCTATGGGAACCCTGGTGGTGCAGTGGTTAAGTGCTATGGCTGCTAAACAAAAGGTCAGCAGTTCAAATCCACCGGGTGCTCCTTGGAACTTCTATGGGGCAGTTCTACTCTGTCCTGTAAGGTCACTGTGAGTAAATCACAAAAGGAACTATGAAATAGGATAAAGGCCACTCAGTTAATCAGGGAAAGGAGGTATATTGTGCTTTAGAAAGGGTTGCAAACATTTAGAATCTATACACATAGCTGCCAGGAAAATCTGAGACCATACACAGTAATCTTATGTATTGCCCATTATGGCTAACAATTTTGGTATTAAAGCAATAGTAAAGAAGAAATTCACCAACTCTTTGTTTCAGCTCTTTTTATCTTGCCTTTTATACACTGTTAAAATGTTGATTAATGTTTGGGATGTTTGGTACCTAGTAAGGATAGCACAGCTCAGTAAGACAAAGTGAAAAATGAGGTAGATAATGTAACAATAATAATAAATTATCTTGACATTCACTTTCTTTATGGTCCTTCAAGGGTCATTGTTCCCAATTTATAAGAACAAAAAGAGAACTACATAATCAAAAATTTTCTTCAATTATAATTTTTTTCTTTTTTCCCCCCCAGTACTACTGCAAATAGAACAACTTTTGTGAATTGTATATAAGGTTCAAATTTTGCTCTTATATAACCAATTATGGAAACCCTGGTGGCATAGTGGTTAAGTGCTATGGCTGCTAACCAAAAGGTCGGCAGTTCAAATCTCCAGGTGCTCTTTGGAAACTCTGTGGGACAGTTCTACTCTGTCCTATGGGGTCGCTATGAGTCAGAATCGACTAGATGGCCATGGTTTTTTTTTAAATAACCAATGATAGGAATTTCATTTAAGCAGCTTTTGGTGCTGATTCTTCAAGGCTATAGGATACTTTTTGAGTCCATTTTCATGACAGGCTCTGGACTTGAATAGTATGCCTTCAAAGGCAAAAGATGTAAGCTGTGTGAAAGGCTTGGGGAGAGGGAGACCAATTCTGAACTAGACCAAAAATCTAGGTGTGAGATATTGAGGACCTGAATTAGGGTGTCAGTAGAAGAAATGGAAAGGAGAGGTGCCAAAGTTATTTTTCAAGGAACACGTACAACTTGGTAACTAATAAGATACGGGAGCTGAGGGAGAATAAAAGTTCAAAGAGCACTCAATAATTTGGAGGTAGGATGATTTGTAACTTTAAGCATGTCCTTGATCCTTTGCATTGTTTTCTCATTGTTGCCACTGGAATAATATACTTCACAAGGTTAACATGTGGCCCCATACTGAAAAAGTATAATATAATTAAGCAGCAAGCCCCTCAGAGAACATAATTCATGTTTGCTGAGTTAATGGTTTCCAAAATGTTGACACCAAGACTCTTATGTAATGTCAATAGCAAGAAGAGGAGTGCTGGAAGTTTTTTACCACGTAAACCTATGTATATAGCATCTCGATTAACATTTTAGTCTCTAGAGTCCAATTGCCTGGCTATACCATTTAGTAGGTGTGTAGCCTTTAACACGTTCCTTAACCCCTCTTGGCCTGAGGTTGCTCATCTGTAACATGGGGATAATAAAGGCACCTTCCTCACAGAGTTATTTGTGAATCAGTGTGTAAAGTGTTTGTCCTACTATCCAGCATTTTGTGAACGCTCAAGAAGAACAAGAAATATTGAAAAAAATCAAGCATAAAGACATTTGCATGTAAACTTTTCCTAATAACATTTGAATGACTAAATTCTTTTGTGTTTGTTTAGATGATTTATTATCTTAGAGATATAGTATCTATTATAGATGGTGAGCCATTCTTTTTTTTGTAGCCCAGGAATTGTTAGCCATTATTGATATTTTTAAAATAATATATCAGCTATGTTTACTTTTTCTAGATTTCCTTGATGCCTTTGAAAGAAATGTGTGCTGTGAAAGATCCGGAAGGATGAAGAATAACAAGTATAATGGAAAAGGGGATGGAAGGAAAACAAAGAGAAGGCGAGTCAGATTCATAAAGTAGTAGTTGTTAACCTGGGTCTATGGCTTCTGAAGGGTCCATGAAGCTCTGAAATTATAATAAAATGTATTTTTTTTTTATTTTAGAAAACTAAGTTCTAGATTATAAATATCATATGCTTATGCATATATACATGGGGGGCATCATAGTTTTTAATCTAATAGTCAAAGGGATCTATGACATAAAAAATTTGGGAATTCTTGGCATACAGGACTAAAAAAAGGAACTAATTTAAATAATAATATTCGGTTTAAAACTAGCTGCAAAATTAAGTGAATATGAATAGACTACTGGTTCTTTGCATTTCTCTAACCAGATTCCATTTGCTCTCTCACTGAATATGGTAGGTCAAAGTTATTTTTACCAGTGTTTTGATCTTCTTGAGATAAAATGTTTCATTGAAAAGGCTGACAAGTGTCTAAAAAAGTCTGTCTTAAAGTAACACGGATATTTCTTTACACTGTTGACACAAGGGTAGGGCAGTCTCCCTCTCTTATATGATTCTATGACAGGTCTTGGAGCTTCCAGAATAACTAATTTCCTTATTTTACCAATGAGCGCTCTTTAAATAACTTGGACTCTGTGGGCAGGAAGGTGCTAATGGAGAGTTCTATGCAGTACTAGTCTAGGAGAGAAAATGGCTGTTAGTCATGCCAAGTATGAAAGGCCTCTACTTAATTAAGTTTAGACTGTGAAGAATAAGAGAGTGATCTCCCTTGGATAGTGTGGATGGCTTTTATCTTGTCCGAATTTCAATTTTCTCACTTTTCCTATCTGGCTCCATCCCCACTGTGACACTGAGTCAGCCTGTCAGAGCTTGCTCTGTGTAGCCAAGGCCTTCTTAATTTGATGCTCTGTGTGTACTCCTAGCTTTATCCACACAGTGTCACTGTTAGGATCTAAATGAAAAAAAAAAAAAAAAAATCAGTAGGTTTCCCTTTCTGACTAAAAGTGCTTTTTATGTGGAAATTCCAGTAGCGAAGATTTCAAGGCTCTGACTTACTCCCTTGTGTTCCCAAAGTGAGAATTCATGAAATGCATTATGGAAACACTGGATAGTTAATGGTTTGTCAGCAGCTGTGACCACTTGCCTGAGGCTACAGTTTTACTAGACAGTGGTCCCTGGCCCTCCCCACCCCCACCTCATAAAGAGCTCACCTCATTTAGGCTATTTTAAGTTTGGAAAAGTTCAAGATTATTAAAGATACTAATGGCATTATGCTATTTATATTTGAAATTGTTCATCTTCCCTTGCTCCACCCCCAGCCAGGGGCAATATTCAACGCTTCTGAGGTAAATTTAAAAACCACTAACAATTATTCCTACAAACGTACTTTGAACCCTGCCTAGCGTACAAATCTTCCTGACCTTTAGGGTGGTAGGTTTATGCCCTGAAGCATGAGACTGAGTTACTATCACTTTATCTCAGCTTGCATTTTTAACTTTCATCATTTAATTAACAACAATACCACCACCAGCACTAACCACAGCAACTGATTTTTCAGACAGAATATTGTCTTCCATTGTTTCTCATAAGATTGCTAGAGACAAAAAATATTTAAATTTGGAAACATTTGAAAATGTATTTTCTTCTAGTCTTCCACTTTGTGAAGAGGAAAGAGGCTTTCTTGTTCTTACTGTCCAAAACTGCTTCCCCTCACCTTTTTTTTTTTTTTTTTTTAATTAGCTACGGTAAGATCTACATAGGAATAAAGCCTAAGATGCCTTTAAAAAAAAATTTATTGTGCTTTAAGTGAAAGTTTACAAATCAAGTCAGTCTCTCATACAAAAACTTATATACACCTTGCTTGTTTTATATACTCCTAGTTGCTCTCCCTCTAATGAGACAGCACACTCCTTCCTTCTACTCTCTATTTTCGTGTCCGTTTGGCCAGCTTCTGACCCCCTCTGCCCTCTCATCTCCCCTCCAGACAGGAGCTGCCCACATAGTCTCATGTGTCTACTTGATTCAAGAAGCTCACTCTTCACCAGTATCATAAAATGCCTGTTTTTATTGAGGAAAAATTTAAAGTCACCAAAACATTTCTATTGATCCGAGTTTTCATTTTTATCCTCTCCCTTGTAATGAAAAATCAAATCCTAAACCTGGGACCAAAACAATTCACTACCATTACATTTAAATTTGTTTAATCACTTGTTAGTAAAATTCATAGTAAGCAAGCATGCCATTCATGAACTGACTCCATGGTTTGGTAACTGTAGAGGCCATTTGCACATTCCCTGCTGAAATGGGCGGTGGTGGGGGGGGTGTCTTTTATTATGTACTTTTATTATGTCCCCTTGGAAACTTAAACTTGTTTGTTATTTTAAATCGATTTGGTGACTTCTCAGCATAATTGTAACTTAGCATTTTGGTGTCTGCAAAATGGAAGGGGGTTGGTGGGGAGTTTGTAGTGAGTTTGATTAGTGAATTACACAATGCAAAATTAGCTCAAATAAATGTTTCGAGAAACTTTTCAGATCTAAAGAATGTCTCCTATATTTTAGGGCTTTTTTTTTTAACCACCAATTAGTCCACACTCATAACCGATGTAACTTGCTGTTTTGAATGGAAGCATTGCAATGACAGAAAAATTTCATTTCATGTTATGGATTGCTGCCTGGGTCAACCAACCCATAGGAGATCCGAGCTAGAAGATTGACTGGGCATTTGTGAGATCTGCTTTTTCCCACTCAGCTCTGTAAGGAGCTCTTTATTTGGTCTATCGAGTTGATTGTTCTAAATCTAAAAAAAACCTTCTTTTACTAGGGACCTGACATGATATACCATAATGACTTAGAAAGAAACGTTAAACAGTCCATCCTGTCAACGGTGGCTGCCGGGCGCCGACAGACCATGGCAGGTCTTTTTATCAGGTCAATGAGCTGCTAAAAATTGTCTAAGTAGGACCCTGCCATGATAGGCCATAGTGCCTCAGAGGAAGTCATTACAGACTATCAAGTAAACAATACACATTTAAAAAAAAATTACTAATTAGGTTTTGCAGCAATACTTCCCATCCTTAGGGGCTCTACAGTGAGATAATTGACCGCGACGTGAGTTATGCCTCCCAAGCTGAAGGCGTGAAGGTTAATTATCATGGTGTACAGCCCCCAGCAAAGGGGACCATTGTGATGAGATGCTGACATTTCAAACATATTATTGATACTTATTTTCTTTAAAAATTTTTTTAAATAAAACTTTCTTTGAGTGGTTTTAATTAAAGGGCAAAGTGATGCAGCTGCAAAAACAGCAACCAGGAAATAACCCCAAAAAGACAGACAGAGGGTACAATGGAAGAAGACATCAGGAGGCTTCTGGTTCACTGAAGCTGGTCAGAATATTAATTGATTTAGAATTATTTTGGGGGGTATGTTTGCACTACCCAGATATTCCTAAAAGTGTCTGTGGTCTTTACATCTCATATTGCACCTTCCTCATTTTCAGGGTATAGCTTTTAGTCTCCTAAAAGGAAATTTATATATATATGGAGTAAAAAGTTAAGCATTGAGTTTCTTTATGGCATAAATTCACACTGTCATGCTGTAGTATATTTTGTACAAAAACGTACATTTTTGAATGAATAGTATCATCTGAAAATTTTCTTTTAACTTGCAATTATGATTAAGGATCTAATTTGATCTTCATGTAATCTACTTGAAGTTAAAATGGATATGTTAAGGTGGGGAGTCGTAAAGGAGCTAGGAAAGAAGATGAATGCTGTGGATTCTTTACATGACTCAGTTGGGGAGAGGAAGTAGGTTGTAGCTTATTGTCACTATCATATTGGAGAATTTGTTCAAGAGGATATTCATATCCCGACATTATTTGAAAAGGACCAAGGGTTCAAATTTTGGCATGTGAATTTGCACGTGCATATTAAGACATTGGCTGATACCTAGGTTAACAGCCAGGAAAGACAAAATGTGTATAATACACAGAGTAGCCATCTTGTCCTTTTGTAGCTAGGAAACTTAGGTGACATTAACACTGTGCGTAAAAGAGATGACATGTTCAAAAGTATTGAAAACAAAGCAAAACCAAACCAAAAACAAATGACCAGTTGTTAAATATCTGCTGGAAAGACATTTGGGGAGGCAAATGTAAACAATTTGAGTCAGTGAGACTTGAAATATTTGATATTGAAATTTCTGCATTTAAATGCATATCCTTGTGAGACTGTGTCCTATATTTCAACTCTAGGATTTAAATATATCATCACCGAGAATAGTAGGGTAGCCAGTGATATTTTCGTTCTGCTTACAAAATACCGATGCAATGTAGTAAAAGAAGACAAGCCATCCCTTCTTCCAATATGAGGACAAAAAATGGAGTTATTTGACTAGTTTTCGCCATTGAGTTAACAAGGCAGTTAATCTAAATTGGCTAGGCCAAGCTTCCTGTTCTGCCTCATATGTCTTTCGTTGACTCTGTCTAGCATCCCTTATCATGGAAAACCACTCAGCCTCGTGCTTCCTGTATGTAAAGCAGCCACAAACGTTTCAAGCACAAAAATCAAACACTTACCTTTCTTGCATGGGCGGAAGTTGAATCCAGCTATTAAATCGGGGATCATATCGACTGACAAAATTTGTACTGTGTTTTCCTGGAAAAATACATTTGACACACTTAAAACTTGGCTATCTTTATTGTTTTGCACATTTAATAGCATTTTATAAGACATCTCTGTTCTTGGGGTTAACAGACAAATTAAACAGAGGGAATACCTCCATAAATCAAAAGAAGAATAAATGTGTTAACTCAAATGTTTATCCTTTTCTTCCCTCCCCCACCTTGTTTGCTTTTAAATAAGTTGAGATAAAAAGAAATCAACCATAGTAATACAAGCAAGTATATTTACCAAACTGGTTTTTATCACAGTGGTAGGGTAAAAATTTCTGGGTTTTGAGGTTTTTATGTTTTAAAAACATGAAGTTATCGTCTATAAATTATCAGTTCCAGGGACAGTCTTGTGTCGTTTTTCTGGATAGAGCCTCTTATTAATGATCCGGGAACTCTAGCAGCAGTAAAGTCTGTTCTCTCCCCATGGAAATGACAGCAGTCACTACAATAAGACTCTGAGGTAGGAAATGAGTTTTGTTTTATGCATGTCACTTAAGCACTGGGCGTGTATTTGGGGAAGCACAGTTGCTGTGACGTATCGCAAGCTCATTTGCTGAAATGGGAAACATGAGTCCTTGGAGCTGGGTAACCACCTTATCCTCTCTGAGCCTAAGAAGCACAATAATGCCTCCAAGGTATTAGAAAGAATCTTATTTTACATACAGATTGACATCAAAGCGAGAAATGGAAGCAAAAGAGTGTATTACATTTTTGCTTGTAGCACCTGAGATGACAATCATCCAAAGCACCTGAGGCCTCAGCTCTAAAAATCTGCTTTTGTTCATATACATGTAATTAAACATTGAAATACAGGCACCAAACTTTACCACAGGGGTAAACCCATATGGTTGTGTCTATGCATGCTCACACAGGCATGTATACATAAGTATATATTGAGCACCAACTATATGTTTGATGTCTTCTAGGCTCTGGGAATGTATTGGTAAACAAGAAAGACAAAGCCCCTGTCTCTGTAAATGCATAAACAAACATGTAATATTAGGTAGAGATAAATGTTTAAAGAAAAATAAAGTAGGGATGGACAGAGGGACAGAGGGTAGGCCAGTTTAAATAGGATGGTCACCTTCTCAATGATGTCGACTGCAAGTCATGCAAATACCTGAGAATGAACCTCTCAGGCAGTAGAACAGGCACGTATAAAGTCCCTGGGTTGGTGATGAATTTGGCATATTCAAGAATTGCAAGAGTGCTGGGGTGACCAGGACAGAGGTGAGAGAGGTTTCAAAGTCAGAATACAGGGTGCCTTGTAGGCCGATGTAGAGTTTTGCATTTGTTATAAAAGCAACAGGAAGCCATTGGAGGGTTTTGAGCGAGTGAGGGAAAAGGTCTAATTTATCTCTTAAAATGATCACTCTGGCTGGTGTGTGAAAAATAGACTATAGAGGGGCCACTGTGGAAGCAGGAGAACTGTCAGGAAGCTACTGCAACTGTTAAGGCAAGAGATGACGGTGGCTTGAACGAAGAAGGTAAAGATGGTGAGATACAGTCAGGTTTGGGATCTAGTGTACAGGCACAGACAATAAAATTTTCTGATGGATTGAGTATTGGTATGAGAAAAAGAGAGTAATTAAGGATGGCTGCCAGTATTTTAGACTAAGTAACTGAATTGAAGGTCATGCAGTCTTCTGAGGTGGGGAAGACCAGGGAGGCGTATGTTGGAGGTTGGAAGAGAAATCATGAGCTCTGTTTTGGACTTCACCTTGAGAGGCCTGTAGGATCTCAAAGTGGAAGTGTCTGGTAGGCAGTAGGCTAAATGAGCCTGAAGCTGGAAATTCGGGAGTCATTATCTCAGAGATATTGTTTAAAACCATAGGACTGATGAAACAATCTGGGAAGAGGGTATGGAAATGGAATATCATGGATCCTGGGAACGAGCCCTGGGGAAGAAGAGGAAAAAACATTAATGAAAAGGAACAGTTAAAGAGGAAAACTAGAAAAGTGTGGTATCCTAAAAGCCAAGTCAGAAAGTGTTTCAAAAAGTAGGGAGTGAGCAACTGAGATTTGATCGTAGAATTTAGCAACATCAATGTTGTTTGTGGCCTGCACAAGTGTTTCTTCAGTTGACTGGTAGGGATGAAAGCCTGAGAGGAGACTGACTATTCAGGAGAGACTAAGATGTAAGAGCGGAGGTGAGAGGATAGGCAATGCTATGTGGGAATTTTGCTATAAAAAGAAGCAGATTATAGTTGGAAGATGCAGCATCAAGGGAAGATTTTGTTTGCTTGTTTGTTTTTTTAAGTTGGGAAATACTGCAAAGTCCTTAAATAGGCAAGAGGGAAATGAGGAATAGGCCTTATGTTAGAGTAGAAACAGCAATAAGAGGGAAGATAGAATATACAGGTAGTGACGGAGCTAAGTGAATAGATTTGGTAGTAACCAGATGAAGACTTTACCTTCTGGTTACTTCTGTTCTTATTGGACTGAGAGAAGCAAGGCCATCAGTTGAAATTAAGGATGGTAGTTTTGGAGAAGGAAGCACTTGAGGAGACGGAGAGTGTGAAATAGGAGAGTGTGAAATAGGAAAGTGTGAAATAGCTATCCCCAAGGTGGGAGAGGGCATTGACTAGGGGAATTTAACAGGGTTGATGTGTGGTCTTACACATCTACATTTAGTTGCTCAAGGGCAAGGAAGAGGTGAAAGAGAGTTGGATCTATCTAGGACAGGGCTTTGCTAAGCAAGTACAGTGTGAGGAGGGGCAGGCTCGGCAGGTGTGTGCACTAGAGTGACTGTTGGCATGGGCCATAGAATCTAAACACAGTAAGGAGATGCAAGGATACAGGGAGAGATGGAAGTGAAAATATGCTAGGGTCCATGAACTGGGGATTCAGGTAAGGTAGAAAATTTGTTGGAGAGGGACTACAGGAAAAGGGTTAGAAATATTGGAGGTGTTGGTCAGTACAAATGATCAAATTTGAGATTTGGCAGGTGGTTCAATAATTGGGAATGACAACACTTCAGGTATGACTGGGAATGGGGGCTGAAGTGAAGTGGAAGAATGGAGAGTTTAGTGTGTTGGATGACTTGTGTGATCAGCAAGACGACAGGTATTATAGTAGAGAGAACGGCCATGATCAGGTGCTCAAACCTCAGTGAAGGAGGTGGTATTATCAGGAAAACAGTGGACACCTCCATATAAAGGGGCAGCTGGTGGTGGAATCCGAAGATGTCCTTTAAAGTGACTTGGGATTTAAGTGTTTGGAAGCAGCAATGAAGAAGAAGGAGAAAGGCCACCTGCTTCCGATGCTGTGGTATGTAAAGTGTGGGAAGGGAAAAAATAGCTCCCCCTAGGAAGGGTGCTGGGGAAGCAGTCCTCTCAGAGGATAACCAGGTTCCAATTAGAAAAGAAGCTGAAGGGACAACTCAGAGGAGAATTTAAAGATTTTAGGGATTTTGTTGATGTGAGATCATGAGTTCCAGGGATCATATTGGAGGGCTAGAGTTGGATGATAAATTAAGTCTTATTTGGGGATGTACAGAAAGGATAATAGTGCCAGTGATGGGGATGACCCAGTGAGCAGGATCCAACTAAAGGAAGGATTTATGTCTGGTATGGGTTTATAAGTGAGTTTTTGTAAAATCTGTAATCATTTACCCATAGAAACAATATTATTCTTGATAGTCAGGCTCCAAGGTTAATTCTCAAATACATCTGAAGATCAGTGTTCTTAATAGGAGAATATAACCTACCCACCATGTTTAAGAATATTTCTCTATGAAATTTGATTTAGAATTTCCATTTGGAAGAAGACGTCTGTCTCTTCTTGGCAGTCGGGCAGTAAGTGCCTTCACATGCTGAGCAGTGGTGGCAGAAGCTAGCAATGTTAATTTCTGGTCATAATGCGAATGGACTTGGCTCAGAGAAAAGGCTAAGCAGGGACTGCGGCGAGATGGGTATGAGGAAAAGGTTTGGAGAAACAGGGTCAATGGTGTGAAATAGGGGTAATGACTAAGAACTGGGGGGATAAAAAGAAGGAAGGAGTTCTGGAGGTGGTGAAGGAAGTGCAGAAGGGATAATGAACCTCAGAAGGAGTGAGTATGGTGAAGTCAGGAAGGTGAGATAAAATGAGAGTTATTCTTTCCTTCCTTGTAGCTTCTATTGAGACTGTTCCAGGAGCTTGAGCACGAAGGTCATTGGCAATGGAGTTTTATATTACTCTCCACTCCAGTTTCTTCTTGCCCTTTTCATTTTCTTTCAGACTCTCCCCCCACTTCTTCGCTTTTCTTGTGATGCTGTGACAGCAGACACCTTTGTTGACTAGCACTTGGGTGATGTGAGAAATGGGGCTAGGGGTGGCAATTTCCAGCCATTAGTAGAGGGGAAGAAAGTGAGAAGGAAAGGAAATCCCTCATGGGCAGTTGTTTTGAGTTCAGTTGTCAATAAGTGACAAATGTTAATTGGGTCTCTTAAGTAGGAGCACTAACAGAGCATATATGCATATACCTTAAAATACTATAATGCATTCCTATTATGAATGACATGAAGGGAGTTTATAGCTGAGAAGAAAAACTGATATAGGGATTCTGCTTATATTCCCAGTAACTAATGTGTTTTCTGATTTCAACTTTTAGTCTTGTAAATAAGATCATTAATAAATAAGATTGTGTTTTAAAAATATGTATATTAATATGTATTGAAATTTACAACTTTGTATTTCATTTAAGGAAGTTCATCTCAGACACCATTTTCATAAGAACTACAGTTTAACTTAAGATTTCATATTTGGAAAGGATACATAACAGTAGAACCCTTAGATTTTTAATTTTTCTCCTTGCCAGCAATGAAGTTAAAGCAAGTTATATACTATTATAGGATTGTTATTCTTTATAAATTTTGGTACTGAGATGAGTGAGTACCTTCACTGTTTTCTAAATGGGAAATGAAGAGTTCTTTGTGAGTGGGAGCCACTTTCCCTTGTGATGCAATACTGATTTAATTTCACAAGCTAAAGGGCAAAATGTGATTTTTGATACATAACTATCCAAATACATACATTTATGTGAATTGTGCTATAGTTTAGAGTGGTTAAAGACTAAGGCTCTGGAATTGGACAGACCTGCAATGGAAGCAGCTCAGCTTCTTGCAATCTGTGTGTCCTGGCAGATAATTTAACCTCTATAGGCTCAGTCTCCTTATAGTAAAACCAAAGCCGTGACAGAACATGCCTCACAGGGTGGTTGTGAGGATGAAGTGAAATGGTGCAGGTCAGTGCTTAGCAAAGTTCCTGGAAAATAGTGATTATGCAATAAATATTATTACTAATACTAAGAAAAAGCCAATTATGGTTACTTAGATGGATGGAAATATGAAGCCGCAAGGAAAACGTTTAAGGAATTATGGTGGATGCTCTTGGTATCCGGCTCAGGTTCCATTTGCCAGACTGGTGGCCATCGCCTCTCCCCAGTGTTGCTTGCTCATGGTCATAGCTGCCCTGTCTCTGGAGAATCTCCCTCAGCTGAACAGGCTGCCTTGCTGCCCACTCACCCCACTCCTACCTGGCGAAAGACCTCAGCCAAGGACTGGCTGATTGACATGGGGTCAAAAGGCTGGCCTGCTTGCCTCAAAATGTAACCAGTTCTCCTTCGTTTTGGAGAGCCATGCCAATCATTCACCAGTAATTACCTAGATCTATTCTAAATGACTTCACAGGGGCAGAATGATTCAGCCTTCCACATGGCAGGAATCTACAGGGCACCATTAGCTGCCAGGCCTATATGGACACTAAAAGGAACGTTAAAATACAGTAAAGTTTCAGTGAAATTCAATTCTGAGCTTCCTGGTGGCCAAAGCAAAGAGAAGAGACATAGCAGGTCACATGGTTAGTGTTGGTAATAATTTTAGAAAGCACACAATGCTTTATGACTTTGGTCTGACAAGAATCTGTCATGTGGGTCTTCATACGAAGTATATTGAGTGGTAATAGTGAGATAATGAGAGGTGTCCTCAGTGACATCTGACAGGAAGTGCAATACTGTGTTTTATACAGTCTTCTCAGAGCATATTTGCTGAGGGCTTTATATTAAATTGCTGCTCCTCCCAGGGAAGGGGGAAGGCAAATCAGTATGGTTCAAATGCACAGCTTTATGGGGGTCTGAATTAATTCAAAGCTAAAATCTAGACTAAAGAAATGAAAACACAGACAATTTTATTTATTGATAATCTTGATCACAAGACCAAAAGTTGACATTAGAAATTTCCTTTACATTCTCCTCTACCCTCCTCCCCACACAATTCTCTCACTGTATTTTTTGATATATAACAACAACAACAACATACAGGCAGTCCCTAGCTTATGAAGAGATCTGTCCCTGGGTTATGAAGAGATCTGTCCCTGAGTCTGCTTTTAGGTTAAATTTGTAGGTAAGTCGGAACAGGCGCACGTGGCTCTCATTTAGCCTTAACTTTGGTGCAAGAAAAAGCTCTAAGCCTTTTCCATTATTCAGAAGCTGCAGGGGCAGCAAGTAAAGGTGATTGTGATGAAGAATTTGTTGTGAGAAGGGATTGGTTCAATCGTTCCAAAGTGAGGGCAGGTTTACATAACATTAAAGGGCAAGGTGAAGTTGTCCTAAGTCTGACATTCTTTTTTCATAACCCAGGGATTTACTGTATGGGCACAAGCCTAGCGGGCAGGTTTTCTGGGCTGCTGATGACAATCTAACTCACAGGAATGGGAGGTTCATAGTGTTTTGTGAACATTGAGTTATCAACCAAGACAGGTAGTCCAACAGAGACCTACTCCACACTGCACCAGAGGTGGGCTGAGGGAGCACTGTCATCAGAGCCAGGACTTTCTAATTTATTTTGGTCATGCTGTATTTGTAATCTGGCCTTCAAAAAGAATGTTCTGCAGATTTTTTGTTTAGATTTACACGATAGCTTCCCGTCGTGTCTTTACTTACATGTGCTCTATTCAGTTCAAATCACTTCTGAGGAAGGATAAGTTAAACAGTAAATGGAGAGTTTACAGTGGATTGTACATATGTCAGGGTTTTCCGGCAACACATCACACCCATCGTTGCAAAGATAAGTTCAAGGAGCGATATTAAATATCACTCTTGGCCTGTTCCAAATCTGTTTCTCAGGAAGCGCAAGAACCATCTCCTTGCCTACACCGAAAGATAGGGAACAACAAAGCTGCAGGTCCCCCTCTCTTAAAAGAAATGTTCTTAGAGGGTGGCCTGGGTTGTTTTCCTTTAAGATTTTCCAGAATGAACAGATGTAACAATTTTCTATAATTTGCCTTGGTGCAGATGCTGAAAGAGAACATTGACCATAAAATATATGCAGTATATGTAATTTCAGCTGGATGTTCTGGGGTTTTAAAGTAAAAATGTGTACCTGCAAGCTGTTTTATGGTTTCTCAATCATAATTATCTCTGTTACACAGAAGGCTACAACCGCAACTCCTCCTTCCTGTGCAAGCTTTCCAAAAATATCTTGATAATTTTACGTATTTTGCAAGGCCCAGTTTTCTCCTTGTGTTTGGCTTGGGAAGTGTGTTAAAATTTCTCTTTGTGAGAAATTTATGGAAGTGATCCCATCAATGGGGCCAGTAATGGATAATCTGCAGAAGAAGCGTTTGCAAAGGATACAGCAAATAGAATGGGTCTCAAGTAATAAATGCTGCAAAATAGCTTCAGCTAAAACCATGTACAGCCCGACTGGAGACAATGCTTATTTATTGCAATCACATTATTATATTGATAAAATGGGAGAAAAGTGGAGAGAGTGGTTAGAATTCTTAATGGCAGCAGCTTGATACCTTCCTCTAGGGAGCTCGTGCTTATGTGTGTGGCATTTCTCAGGGGATGGATAAGGAGAGGGGCTGGGGCGTCATTGCCAAGCCAAATCCCCAGACAGTCAATAAGCGAATGCTCTGCTGCATATGTCCTCTGCTAGCTCAATGATTGACCCTCCCTCCAATTGTCAGCCCAATTCACTGTCATTGTATCATGTGTCCCAGCTTCACAGGCATGTATTTTCCAGAGTAACTACAAAATGGCCTGCTACTAGGGACTTCTGTTACAGACTTACTGGTTGAGCACCTAGAATGCAGTCATTCAATAGTTACCATTGGGGTTCCACTGGTCCTCTCCACCCAACACGAACAAGAAGTTTTCTACCTCCACAACACAGTGGTGGGCACTGTTGTATGGCATAACTGGAAAAAGAAGAAGAAAAAAAGAAGATACATGAAATTTTCTACCTTAGAGCATGATATGTTGGCTTGCTAGTTAACTGCTTTCAGCGAAGTGTCTAAAACGTGATACAAAGTCAGGAGGAAGAAGGGAGCCTAGGCAGTCGAGCAGGGCGCCCACCAATCCAGAAAGCCCTACACCGTGGCTCAGTGGTGTCTTCACAGCAGCTTCAAACCCAACCCCTTTTGATTAATTTTACATAATGTTATTCCACAAACTAGTCAAGAACAACCTGTCATGCTGCTTTCGGTTCTTCTGTTCTCCTCACCTGCCTGATGATATAGACGGCATTCTGAAACAATGACTGACACTCCCATATGGTCAGGGCTGGGGTTACTTCTTGGAAGAAGTTACCTTGAATACACTCTGAGCCATTAAGATGCTCTGCCCCAACTTGTTTGGCTGGCAACCTTTCCAGAAACGGAGAGCTTGAGCGCTTTCTATTCCACAGCCATGAGCAAGCTGAATTTCCATACAGTTTTAAGTTTTTAAATTAAGGTCCTGCTGATTTAATGCCTTCTCCAAATGTATACGCTTAATTTCCTGTACAATGTCATTAGCAGCACAATCGCACATTTTCTATCTATCCGCTTAGGAGCTCTTCTGTAGCAAAGATAAAAACTGCCAGGCACATCACAAATTTCCATTCTCCTGGCCTTTCCCTTCTCCCTGCCCAAGTGTGGTGGCTGTGAGGTGGGGGCTTTATTCAGAAAACCACTAAAGCCAGAGTTCTTCATATTTCTTCCCATTGCTGTTTCCTTTTGGGAGACACACAGCCCCAGAGTAGGCTTCCCCTGTCACCCTGTGTGCTGTGCTGTGTTAGCCTCTGCTATTACAATGTCATATGGTAAATGTAAACTTACACAGCATTAGTTATCATATCACATGCAGTGGTTTGAGCCCAGTGACACCAGTAGGAAAAATGATGTCCTTGTTCAGCTCATCATATGGGCACCTTAAATCTAGGTGAGGACAAATGGGGAGGTGATGTGCATGTTCAGGCAGGGAACTTATTGCTTGACACGGATCAACAGAGCACTTAAGAAACCAGTGCAGTGGGAAATCAATATGAGTCAGGGCCAGCTCTTACTTTGTGCTCTTTTGCCAGTGCCGAGAGAGAAAGAAGAGGGTGGAGAGAGAGAGCCTATCTCCATAATTCTGGGTGATATATATTTCTTTTAATTTTGTTTTTATTCTCTTTTATTTTTTTCAGAATGCACTTAGGCAGGCTATGATATGTAAATAAAAATATTAAGAAACACGCATAGTGTTGAAACCTAGGCCTGCTTCTGACAGAGCAAATCAGATCACTTAAGCTTCTTACTAAAGGGTTTTAGGAGTTTTATTGTAGTTATTTATTTTGACTGGGAATGCTCCTTGTTTTTGAACTTATAACCGCAAGGGAAAAGGCACTGGTATGCAAACTCTGGATTTTGGGGGATTATGTAGAAATTGGGTGCAGGGTGGATTTGTGCCCTCATCAGTTAGGTCAGCTGACTTAGAAAGTCATTGCTGGACTATCCTTTACATTCCTCAACTCTGAGTTTTTTGCTTTGGAGAATCCTTTTAACCTATCGGTCCTGCAGGCTTGGCTACTCAGAATCCATTGGGGGAGAGTATATGTTAGGTTCATTGAACACCTAAGGTTGAACATGCTTTAAACATCTTTTTTTCCAGTGGAACATTCTGAAGCAACCCCTTTGGTTCTGTCTCCTGCACCTTGGTCTCCCTTGTTGCTGTTAGTTGCCTCCAAGTCGATATCGACTCATGGCGACCCCGTGTGTGTAGAGTAGAACTACTCCATAGTGTTTTCAGGAAACCCTGGTGGTATAGTGGTTAAGTGCTATGGCTGCTAACCAAAAGGTTGGCAGTTCAAATCCTCCAGGTGCTCCTTGGAAACTCTATGTGGCAGTTCTACTCTGTCCTATAGGTTCGCTATGAGTTGAAATTGACTTGATGGCATCAGGTTTCGGGTTATTGGGTTTTCAAGGCTGTGACCTCTTGGAAGCAGATGGTCAGGCCTACCTTCCAAGGTGCCTTTGGGTGGGTTCAAACTGCCAACTTTTGGCTAGTAGTTGAATGCTTAACTGTTTACACCATCAGGGGCTCTGGAGCATATTAAAAAAAAAAATTAGCTCACCATTGTTTAGATTATGATGCTAGTCCCAAAATACCAAAACTCAAATTAGGCTGCCCATGTTATATTGTGAACAGCCTGGTGCTATTCTAGTTCATTGTAATGGCATATGGCCCATGTAAGGTTATTCAGCATCAGTTTTTACCCCAAATCTGTCCATTCACCATGAGACATCATGAGTGTAGGGACAGATACCATCAACTATAACTAACTTACTTTATGACTGCCAGTCTTTGAATATTTATTTTAAACTTTTGGTCAGTTCAAAGCCTAAATCTTACAAATCCGTATTGTATTTCCTACTTTTAACCAGAAGCACAGTCTTCTAAAAATATAACAACACTTGTATTTTGTTCTTAACTATTCATTTGCTCCCGTTCAGGCAAGCAGAAATTAAGTGAAGGAAATAATATGTGATTTTTAAGCCTCTTTCTCATTTGATTACCCCTATTGTTATGCTTAATGCAAATGAAACCATGGCACATAAGCTAACTATTGAACCCTTCCAAATAAGAGAAAAGGAGGTGTTTTAAAGCCCTAAAATAAAGACTACCTGAAAATACTCTCATTTATCTGTACATTTTTTACTTTTGTTTCAAAACCTTGCATGCTATATTTTTTGGCAATTTCAGTATTCTTATTTCTGAATTATTACTGTAATTGAGAGGCTATGAACATACACAAATAACTCAGAAATTATTCTGAATGTAGAATGCTCTCAAATTTATTAGGAAAAAAACTATAGTAAATCAATGTCTGAATTTTACAGAAGACCTCATTTCTTTGACTTCTGATAAAATCTGAAGGGAAGTCAAATAAATAGGGCCGTGAACAGAAGTAACCAACTTGTTTAAAATGGCACTGGGAATTGTGCTTATTGATGGTCTTTTAAATAACAACGAACACATGCCTGGTCCTTTCCAGATTTCTCCAGAGGTGAACAAACAATTGCCTCGCCCTCTCAAGAAGGTATTTGAGGAGAAGTTTGTACTCTATGTTCATATACAGCCCAGTGTGAGTTTTTAGCGTGTCAGTCAGTGAGTTAGAGGGAAAGGGTAAAGAGAAGCTAATCAGGATGAAATGAGATTAAAGGCTGTCTAATTTTACAGCAACTGTGATCCATCAGCCACTGTGAAAGTGACAGTGGAAATGAATGATGGAGACAGACAGGTGGGGCTGTACATTTCACTGATTTATCCTCAAATGCACTGGGCCTTATTTTATTGAGTGAACATGACCGCATTTATCATGACTGTCATCTAAACCCACTTCCCTCCATTTAAAAAGGTCACTTTACTCAGAGGAAGTAGGAGAGAGGCACTTTCAAATCAGATTTAAAACCCAATAACACGTGTTTTTTATAAGGCCCTTTGCAAGAATTCTCAACTTTATTAAACAAACTGACAGTGCTAGAAAATGGAAAAAAAAAGAAAAAAGCCAGAAAAGTAGAAAAAGAAGAAACCTTTGGTCATCCAAGTAAACACATTTCATTCAGTCTCTAAATTTGAAGCAATTTGTGCTGATTTGGGCCTTTCCCACTCTCATTGCCCCCAAAATTCTATTCTAGTCAGGGAAATCAGATGAACATTTACACTTAATATTTTTAATTAAGAAAGTAGGCAGTGGGCAATACTGTAAAACAAACTGGGAGAGGATATTAAGTCACAGTATTTCCTCTGCAGAACGGAATTCATCATCACACACTAAAGAGCCATCAGTATTGTAAGCTGAGTCACTGCCACAGTGAACTTCAAAAAACATGCCTGTTAATTGTTTCCCCATAATTTGAAGACCATCAAAATCTCAGTTACACAAAATCTTATACCCTTCCCTGTAGCAGTGCAATAAATGCCATGGAATGTTATGCACAAAATTTGTCTTTGTGGATAGGAAAACGGAGAGTCACACCCTCAGAGTATTTCGAGTTACTTTTCACAATAATAACCGCCATTTACCAAACACTGAGTGTGTTACAGATACTTTGTAAGGGCTCTACCTCTATATTTCATTAATATCATAACTAACTACAAGTGAGGCGTTTACTCATCCATTTTATTTCTATAACAAACACTGAGGCCTGGAGAGGCTAACGAACTTGTTGAAGGTCATATTCAGCTGGTAAATGGCAGAGATAGACTCCAAACACGGGGATATCTGGATCCCAAACCACGCTCTTATCCATTTCACTCTACTGATTTTCAATAGGTATGTTCATCCAACCAGCAAGTAATTACTGAGTACCTGTGTGTTCAATGATGGTGTTCTTGAAAATTGTGTATAATTTTTATATTGAATCATATTTTAAAGGTGTTTATTAGTTTGATATTTAAAGGAATTCTTAAATAAAGCAAGTAGACCCTCCTTTAAATATTTTTTCTATAAACCTGGAAATTCAGATGTTTTCTTAAAGCAAAGTACATTTGCTTGTTGAAGCCATACAAACACTGAGAAAATCAGCCAGTTAAGGATGGGTAGTCTATTAATATACATATATATATATGTAGTTTTTAAGGACTTATTTCAACCTTTCAGGCAAGTTCAAAATATCTTGGGCACAGAGGCCCTTTTCTTGGCATATAAAAACTTCCAGTGAGAATGTATTTATGAAGGCTTTATTCTGCTACAGATTCATGTTACTCTTATTCTCCCCCATATTTTATATCTAAGGAATGTATACCTCTTCCCCACCACCCATCTTTTGATTTGTTGTACTGTGGTGGTTTGCGTGTTGCTGGAAGCTATGCCACTGGTATTTCAAATACCAGCAGGATCACCCATAAGGGAAGGTATCAGTGGTGCTTCCAGACTAAGACAGACTAGGAAGAAACGCCTGGTGATCTACTTCTAAAAAGTAGCCAACGAAAATCTTATGGATCTCAGCAAAACACTGTCCAACTTGCTTGTTTGGGACCTGTCATCAGGAGGGATCAATCACTGTGCAGTAGAGGGCCAGCGAGGGTATGGGAGATCCTCAGTTGAGATGGACTGGCACAACAGCTGCAATGATGGACTTGAACATGCTGGCGATTGTGAGGATGTTGTGGGACTGGGCAGCATTTTTTTCTACTGTATAAAAGTTCCATGAGTTGGAGTGGATTCGATGGCAGCTAACAACGCTACCTCTTCCAGCAGAAAAATGTAGGCATTCTTTGCAACCCACAAATTTTCATGAACATCTAGGAAGAGATTGCATGGGGCTGTGCCAAGAATACAGGATTGCTAAATAAATGGCTATTTATCATTTAATTAGCACATTTATGAGGGCCCTGATTTCCTTTCAGCCTCAAATACATAAATTCGGAAAACTCTCAAATATGACATACCCCTTATTCTTTTGAAAAGGTAATTGACGCCTACAGTAAAAGTATAACTTAAAAAAAAGAAAAGATAAACAGAACCAGTAAGTTTCTCTTCCATCCCTGACCCCTAGCCTTTCCATTCCCTACCATGGAGGCTACCACTGTTACCATGCTCTTGTATTTCCCTTCCAGAGAGACTTTGTGTGTATATGAATTCTTTTCTTTAACGCAAATGGCAGCAGCACACTATAGACACACTGTGCTGTACATTGCTTTTTCCTGCTTAATAATACATTCATTCCTTCATTCCACATTGACCGAATATTTGTTGAGCTGCTACTCTTTGCCAGGCAATGTTCTACTTGTGGGGGAGGTCATGGTGAACAGCATCAAGGAATGTTCTAGTCAGGGGAAGCACACAGTCAACATGTACACAAATAAATACACACTTTTCATTTTGAACGGCAAGTAAAATTAAGAAAAGTGAAGCAGGGTCGGGGAGAGGGAGTGACAAGGATGGGGAGTGCTGGTGGTGGCCAGGGAAGGCTTTTCTGCCTAGATGACTTGGGAGAAGAGAAATGAGTGCAGAGTGTAGGTGCAAAGGCACTGAGGCACAAGCTTGAAATGTGTTAAGAACAGCGAGAAGCCCTGGAATAGAGGGATCTGGGATGAGGCTTAAGATGGAGGCAGAGGGTAGACTGGGTGCAATGTTGCGAGTGTGGTCAGAAGATAGCACTTGGATTGTCTTCCTCTGTGCTCTTTTTAACAACTGTATGGTGTTTCACTTAATGGATGTCCTTTATTTTATTTCATTCCCTTCTGATGGCCATTTATTAATTTATTCAATAAGCATTTATCGAGCCCTCATTATGTGCCAGCTTTCTGGGTGCTGATAATATGGCAGTGAACTCATCAGACAAGGTCTCTGCTCTCAGAGAGCTTACATTATAGGGAGTAAAAAGAACACAAAGAAATAAATAATGAATAGGAATAGTACCATTTGATGATCCCCCCCCCCCCCCCCCAGTGCCGTTGAGTCGATTCGGACTCATAGCGACCCTATAGGTAGATGATATAAAAAGAAATAAAATAGGATCACATACTTTAAGTGCCTGGTTAATATTGTAGATAGGGTAGTCTGGTAAGGCCTCTCTGTAGTGTGACATTTAAGGTAGGATTTGAAGGACCAGAAGGAGCCAGCTGTTAGAAAAGTGCCTGAGAATCAGAGAGATGGCCTCTGGGTCTAGAGCAAGGAGAGTAAGGGCCAAATCGGATGAGGTCAGGAGGCAGGCAGAAGCTGAGTCATACGAGTCTTTCCAAACTAGTATGAGTGGTGTGGATTTTATTCTAAGGATGATGGAAAGGCATTGCAAAGGTTTTAAGCAACAGAATGATATAATCTGATTTATGGTTTAGAAAGGTCACTCTGGCTACTATTGATGTTGTAGGAGTACAGAAGAAAAGCTGGGTGATCAGGTAGGTGGCTCCTTCCTTGGTCTAGATGTGAAGTGATAGAATCCTAACCAAAAGGGTGGCACTAGGGAACTGTTTTTTTTTTTTTTTTTTGTAGGGATGGAGAGAAGGGGATGGGACTCAGATATGTGTTAAAGGTTGCTGCTATTACAAACAGTGCTGTGTTATGCTTTCTTCTGTGCACACAACACTTACACAGGAGCTTATCTGTAGGATTAATTCCTCCAAGTGAAATTTCTGGGCCAAAGAATAGCTTCCCTTTACATTTTGATGGATATTGACAAGTTGTACCCCTTTTTACATTTGTATCTTTGCCAGTGTGTTATATGAAAATTTATCTATTTAAAATTTAAACCTGCATTTATTTAATTCTGATAGAGGTTGGGCGTCTTTTCATATGCTTAAAATCCATTTGTACTTTACACATTTTTTCAGCTGAGTTTTGATTTCTTGATATCATAATTTATGTTACATATATTTTTTTATATATATATATTTTATGTGATTTCTGTTTATATTCTTTGGAGCTTTCTAAACTGGATAAATAAATGCTGCTGTTTTGGAAACATGATATTGCTAGACTATATATTCATGAAATATTTACTCATTGAAGCGAATTTGAATAGTAATTACTGCTGTTGAAAACAAATATAACCTGAAAAAAAAAGGTTTACTTTAATAGTATCGAATGAGTATTCCTTGCTATGGAATCATAGAGGGTTTTTACAATTTCTTGTTTTACAGTAGTGCAATTGAGAAACATAAATGTTTTAAAATGCACTAGTTCGTTTAATCCTATCATCCAGTCTTTCTGCAAAGATGTAGCAACTTGGCCATTGCGTCTTTGGAGATGGAGCAGATATGTAGTAAAATGCCTTACCCACAGTAGGTGCTTAATGGACATTTATTGAATAAATAACCCAAGTGTTACGGATTGAACTGTGTCCTTCAAAAAGATATGTTGAAGTCCTAACCCCTGGTTCCTGTGAACAATGACCTTGTTTTGAAATAGAACCTTTGAAGATGTTATCAGTTAACATGAGGTCATATCAGAGTAGGGTGGGTTCTAGCTCATCTGAGTGATATTTTGTAAAAGAGGACAACAGACACAGAGGCTTATACAGAAGGACAACCATGTGACTATAGTGACAGATGAAAGCCAAGGCATGTCAAGGATTGCTGGTATCCACTAGAAGCTAGGAGAGAGGCGTGGAACAATTTTTCTGTCACAGTTTTCAGAAGCAATCAACATGGCCCATACCTTGATTTGGACTTCTAGCCTTTATAACTGTAAGATAGTAAGTTTCTGTTCTTTAAAGCCACCCACTTTGTGGTATTTTGTTACAGCAGCCCTGGGAACCTAAAAACAGACTAAACCAAACCTGTTGTTGTCAAGTCGACATGAAAAAGACTCTTACTTATTTTCTGTTATATTTGAAATGTATTATACCTGCAAAGGAGCCCTGGTAGCGTAGTGGTTAAGAGCTCAGCTCCTAACCCAAAGGTTGGCAATTCAAATCCACCAGCTGCTCCTTGGGAACATGATGGGGCAGTTCTACTCTGTCCTGTAGGGTTGCTATGAGTTGGAATTAACTCGATGGCAAAGAGTTTTTTTTTTTTTTTTCTTTAAATACGTGCAAATGGAGTGCTGGTAGTGCAGTGGTTAAAAGCTATGGTTGCTAACCAAAAGGTTGGCAGTTCAAATCCACCAGCTGCTCCTTGGAAACCTTATGAGGCAGTTCTACTCTGTCCTATAGGGTTGCTATGTGATGGAATCGACTCGATGGCAATGGGTTTTTTTTTTTTTTTTTTGGTGTACCTGCAAATTGCAAACAAATGCAAACATTTTACAGATTTGGGGATACTTTGATTACTATAGAAACCCTCGTGGCATAGTAGTTAAGTGCTGCAGCTGCTAACCAAAAGGTCAGCACTTCAAATCTACCAGGTGCTCTTTGGAAACTCTATGGGGCAGTTCTACTCTGTCCTATAGGGTCACTATGAGTTGGAATCGATTCAACACCAACAGATTTGGTTTGGTTTTTTGGCTTTGATCACTATAGACAGTCTGGAAAATTAAGCCCCCTAAGAAATATGTATGGCCTGAATCTATCGATGAGTCGGTCGAGGTCCTGAATTAATCCAAAGGTTGTCAAAACTTTCTCACACTTGACTTGTTCTACTCACACTCAGCCAAATTTCCATAGTCATTGGGGAGGAAGTTATTTAAGTGCATTCAAGATGTATGCATCTTAAAAAAATAAAGCACATATGTCAGGTTTTGGAGGCTGTGAAAGACCCAGGAGAGCTTGTTTCTCTTTCATAGTTCAAAACTGTAAGTAATGGAGAGTTTTCCTGACCATGAGGATTGCTTTATCATTCCCTCCTCTGTACAACTATTGCACTAAGTACATGCCTTTACCCTTTTACCACCCTTGCCAAGTGATACCGTGTATTAAAATTGCCTTTTTTGTTTTTTTGTCACCCCCCAAAGGACCTATGAGTTCCTTGAGGGCAGACTATGTCATGTCTATAGCATTATGCCTACCCTGGTGCCCAGCACATAGTTGTGGGTCAGACTGTGTCATTACTATAATTTTATACCTAGCACATTGTGCCCAGTACACAATAGTGAGCTATACTTTGTCATTTCTATAGCTTTATGGCTAGCACAGTGCATAAAACATAGTAATGGGTCTCAGACTGTGCCATCATTATAGCTTTTATGCCTAATATAGTAATTAGCAAAAATTAATGAATCAATAAATGTCAGTAGCAAGACTTAGTGAATACTTGCTAAGAAAGGCTGTGGATTTTACTTCTTCGGAAGGTGTAAAAAATACAATAGGTATAAGAAAATATGAGGAGGAAGGCAGTGAAAGAAGAAGGAGGCAGAAAGAAAGAAAAAATGCATCCTCAATTATGATTCTGTGGTGCCCAGGACAGATGCTGCTCTATGTGCAACACATATAGGAAGGAGGTTTGTAAGCTTTTCAAGAACTGAGACATTTCTTCAGGAACTATCACAACACTTAATGGTTTTCAACATATCCTTGTTGATTTACAGCTTAAGCTCTGAACACTTAACTTTGGGGAAAGTGCTAATAATCAGGAAGACTAAAGTGACCTAAAATAGGGCATCTATTAGTTATTTGGAAACCCTGGTGGCATGGTGGTTAAGAGCTACGGCTGCTAACCAAAAAGGTCGCAAATTCAGATCCACCACATGGTCCTTGGAAACGCTATGCAGCAGTTCGACTCTGTCCTTTAGGGTTGCTGTGTGTCGTAGTCGACTCAGTGGCAATGGGTTTGGTTTTTGGTTTTATTAGTTATTTAAGCAAAACTAATGTTCAAAGTCCTGTTTTAACTTTAATTAGAGTATTTTCACTAAAATGTTACCTTATTATAATTGTGTTATTACAATATCAACTAGTTTGTTATGTTGTTTTCTCCCTAGCTTGTTGGTCAGAATATAAATGTAGTTTTGTTTTCATTTTTGTAAAGTAAAAATCTTTGGGAATGAAAACAGAAATGCCTTTCAAAGACTAATCCTTTCCTGTTTCATAAAATGTTGTGTATTTCTTACAGCTGCTTTCAGAGACAAATTGATGAAACATGTTAGTGCTTTGATGTTTGCCCTTTCACAAGTGAGACACAATGTCTTCTCATCATATTCTTCTGGAGGAGTGAGGCATAGCACTTTTCATTGTTCCACACCTACCATTTGAATGCAAGTTACTAATAATAGGGGAAACTGAGTGTTGGGTACATTGGAATCTCTGTAATATCTTCAGAATTTTTATGTAAATCAAAAATTTCTAAAAAATAAAGTTTAGTAAAATAAATAAATTAATTAAATTAAACACATACTATTTTAAATTTTTGAAAATAAGATCCTTGAAGAAAAGTCAAGCGAACCAGGACTATTTATACTGTGGATGATATGGCAGCTCGATAATAAAATTGATCACTGAAGAGTTTAAATTCTCTTAACCCCCCCCAAAAATTCTCTTAGTGGCCCCATAATTGTCACCCCTTTTTTGGGGGGGAAGAGAAGAAATAAGTGTGATATAAATCTTTATAATGAGGTATAAATATGTAATGTGTATAAATAAGTAATGTGATATAATTCCTTATAATGAGAATTATAAGTTTTTTTTAAATTTTGCTTTAGATGAAGGTTTACAGAGCAAAGCAGTTTCTCATTAAACAATTAATACACATACTGTTTTGTAACATTGTTTGCCAGTCCTACAACATGTCAACACTCTCCCTTTCTCGACCTTGGGTTCCCAGTTATCAGTTTTCCTGTCCCCTCCTGACTTCTTGTCCTTGCCCCTGGGCTGGTGTGCCCGTTTAGTTTCGTTTTGTTTTATGGACCTGTCCAATCTTTGGATGAAGGATGAACCTCAAGGAGTGACTTTTTTAGTGAGCTGAAAGAGTGTTCAGGGGTCATACTCTCGGAGCTTCTCCAGTCTCTGTCAGGCCAGTAAGTCTGGCCTTTTTTTGTGACCTAGAATTTTGTTCTACATTTTTTTCCACCTCTGTCCAGGACCCTCTATTGTGATCCCTATCAGAGCGGTTGGTGGTGGTAGCCGGATACCATCTGGTTGTGTTGGACTCAGTCTGGTGGAGGCTGTGGTAGTCGTGGTCCATAAGTCCTCTGGACTAATTTTTCCCTTGTGTTTTTGATTTTCTTCATTCTCCCTTACTCCAGACAAGGTGGGACCAGTGGAATATCTTAGATGGCCACTCACAAACTTTTAAGAGTAAGAAAGTGCTTTCTAATGAGGATCACATATATAGGCAGTCCCCTGGGTAACAAATGTCCGATTTTCCAATTTACAGACAACTTGTACTTGCCCTTTAACATTATGTAAATTTGCCCCCACTTTGAAACTACTGAACCAACCCCCACTCCCAACAAACTCTTCATCACAACCACCTTCACTTGCTGTACGTACAGCTTTAAAATCACTGAAAAGTTTCCAAGCCTCCTCTTGCACTAAAGAGCCATATGCACCTTTTTGGACTTACCTGAAATCTGTCTTAAAGACACAATTAGGGAGGGATCTTGTTCGTAACCCCTGAGGACTGCCTGTACTAAATATTAGGAAGGGTTATCTCTGGAGGTAATTTAAAATTCTAGTGGTTTACTTTAAAATATATGAGGTATAAAAAAGTCCTGTTAAGAATCATTTTCTTTAACATACTTTTTAAAAAATTGTAGTTTAGATGAAGGTTTACAGAACAAGCTAGATTCTCATTTAACAGTTAGTACACATATTGTGTTATGACATTGGTTAACAACCCCACGACATGTCAACACTCTTCCTTCTTGACCTTGGGTTTCCTATTACGAGCTTTCCTGTCCCCTCCTGCCTTCTAGTACTTGCCTCTTGGCTGGTGTGGCCCTTTAGTCTTGTTTTGTTTTATGGGCCTGTCTAATCTTTGGCTGAAGGGTGACGCTCAGGAGTGACTTCATTACTGGGCTATAAGGGTGTCCGGGGGCCATATTCTCAGGGTCTCTCCAGTCTCTGTCAGGTCAGTAATTCTGGTCTTTTTTTGTGAGTTAGAATTTTGTTTTACATTTTTCTCCAGCTCTGTCCAGGACCCTCTATTGTGATCCCTGTCAGAGCAGTCATTGGTGGTAGCTGGGCACCATCTAGTTGTACTGGACTCAGTCTGGTGGAGGCTATGTTATCTGTGGTCCATAAGTCCTTTGGACTGATGTTTTCTTTGTATCTTTAGTTTTCTTCATTATTCCTTGCTCCCAAAGGGGTGAGACCAGTGGAGTATCCTAGATGGCCGCTCCCAGGCTTTTAAGACCCCAGATACTACTCACCAAAGTAGAATGTAGAACATTTTCTTTATAAACTGTGTTATGCCAATTGAGCTAGATGTTCCCTGAGACATGGTCCTCACAGCCCTCAGCCCAGTAATTTGGTCCCTCAGGGAGTTTGGATTCGTCAATGGAGCTTCCGTGACCTTGTCTTGTACAAGTTGTGCTGGCTTCCCCAGTATTGTGTACTGTCTTACCCTTCACCAAAGTTATCACTTATCTGTTGTCTATTTAATGTTTTTCCATCCCCATCCCTCCCCTCTGTCATAACCATCAAAGATTGTTTCTTTTTCATGTGTAAAGCTTTTCATGGGTTTTCATTGTAGTGCCAGTTAAGAATCATTTTTTTTTTATCAGCTCAATCATTCATTTCACTCAAAAATATGCATTGAATAACTATTAGTTATTGTGCTAAACTCTCAGCATATAAAGATTAACTGGACACCATTCCTGTATTCCAGCATTCACAGGGAGAGAGAGAACATGTAGACAGATAAATAGGATACCGAGAACTCCTAGAGAAGAGCAATAGAAACACCAGGGAGGAAATGACTAAAACTGCAGTGAGAAAGTGAGGCTTAAGCTAAATCATAAGGATGAAAAGGGATTTTCCAGTCAGTCCAGCAGCAAAAATCACTATTGGTAAAAGAAACATTCATTCAGCAAATGTTTACTGAGCCCCTATTATGTGAAATACATGGGCCTTGGACTAAATCCTGGAGATATAATTTTTATTTTAATTACATTATTTTCTAAAAATGTATAAAATTAGTTTCTAAAATGTCCTCATACTATTGATGGTATTATTACAATATCAACTGTTTTATTGAAGCATGGAGGCCATAAAGAATGAGTTTGGTGAATGTGGGTACAAATAAAAGTGATGGACTCTTATCTACACTGTCCTTTTAGGCAACTATCCCAGTCAAATTCCCTCTTGACCATCTTCTCCTTGGACAATACAGCGGTAGTGACCTCTGCTCTAATTAAATCTCTCCTGACATTGGGTACTGGGTTTGGGTAGTCCTGGAGGGAGTTGGTGGCATCATTAGAACTGTGAGCAATACTTGGTCCTTTTCTATCACCCCCTCACTCCATTTGCTCTTGATGCTTCAGTCTGTTAGTGGAACCATTGCTCTTCTTGAACTTAAAGGATATTTCACTGCAAGGATTCAGAAGGATTTGTTCTACATTCCTCCCATGGCCATTTCATGATGTGTGCATGCTCACACAAATGCTTGTGTGTGTGTGTGTGTGTGTGTGTGTGTGTTATATCCAGTAGGAACTAGACAGTTAGGCCAGGCAATCAAGATTATACCGAGTCAGCAGCTTATAGCACACAATGAGAATTCACGTGCGGTCCATGATCATAGGAGATGAGTCCAAGGTAGGTGGTCAGGACCATAAAGGGGTGCTTATCACTGCCTTTCAAGAAAGTTCTGAAATTTATATTGCTGGGAGAAATTGAAGAACTGGAGCTGAGCAGGTCACTAGAGGCAAATATGTAGGGCTATAAGATGAATACTGAAGATCCCTTTTCTCCTTTTTGGTGTAGTTTTTTTTTTTTTAACTGGAAAAACTAGACATTTATTAAATGTTAAAGAATATTTACTTATGAATGTGTTTTTGAATGTGTGTGAATATTTGGCACTTTTCCTGTCTTGAGGTTTAGGCTGAGGTTCTAATGCTGAAGCTAATCTAAAGACATATGCCAGGCCATTTTTGCAGGACTTGCAAAGTGGCCCCCAAACTGGTTCTGGTTTTGACTGGTTCACACACACCCACATGCATACACATACACACTTATACATACATTCAGCCTATAGAGTGATGAGGAACACAATTAGTGAGCAGGATTTTTTTTTTAAGAGAGTGGCTGTAGGCGTTTATGGGAATACTATGCATTTTCCATCCACTGGAAGAGAAAAGAATGCTCCCTTCCCCCCGCCCCCCTACAAGGCAAATGATGTCATCTCCAGGGACCCAAAGTAAAGAGCAGTGGAAGAATTCTTGGGTTAGCTCTTCCTGTGCCTCCTGGGATTTGGTAGGCACAAGGAGAAGTCCCAGGGCAAGAATTTGATGGGAGCTGTCTCTGACTGGAGTTTCAGGGAGAGAGCTGGTGGGGAGTGTTCTGCATTTCTGGATTTGGTGGGGCCCAAGGTAGCCAGTGCCTCCCTGAGGTCTAAGCTGATACTGTGGAAGCTTGCTTGGTTGGAGATGTCCTGAAAGGAACCTCCCCTCCTCCACACACACAAGAGGATTAATTGGTAGGTCAAAGTGACCCTAATAGGAGGTATGTGGTGATAGCCCATGATAAATGAGACATCTTCAGAGAGAGGCTCATCACAGAACCCATAAAAGCAGCTCATCAGAAAACAAAGTCAGCTTGACAGCATTTGCCTACTGAAGAACAGAAACACCAGGTTGTAAAAACACCGGGCAGTTAAGGGCTTTTCTCCCTTTATCCCCATTCTACCCCAACCCTGTTCCTGGTAGACTATACAGGGCGGGTCAGCCTTGCACGCCCTCATGTCAACACAGGTGTGGATAAAAAAGTTAAAATATCAGGCCTGAGGCCTTGGATTCTGGGAGGGTTCCCACCATTGCCAGACTGATAAGAGTGACTCACTGTGCCTGTTGTTGTGGTTAGGTGCCGTCGAGTTGGTTCCGACTCATAGCGATCCTATGCACAACAGAAGGAAACACTGCCCGGTCCTGCACCATCCTAACAATCGTTATGCTTGAGCTCATTGTTGCAGCCACTGTGTCAATCGACCTCATTGAGGGTCTTCCTCTTTTCTGCAGACCCTGTACTCTGCCAAGCATGATGTCCTTCTCCGCGGACTGATCCCTCCTGACAACATGTCCAAAGTATGTAAGACGCAGTCTCGCCAACCTTGCTTCTAAGGAGCATTCTGGTTTTACTTCTTCTAAGACAGATGTGTTCGTTCTCTTGGCAGTCCATGGTATATTCAATATTCTTCGCCAACACCACAATTCAAAGGCGTCAACTCTTCTTCTGTCTTCCTTATTCATTGTCCAGCTTTCACACGCATATGACGCGGTTGAAAATACCATGGCTTGGGTCCGGCGCGCCTTGGGTCACTGTGCCTAAACTGTACCAATAATCTGTCTTATGCTAAATAATTGCTTTCTGTCTGGGTATTGGGAATTTTGGTATGTGTAAGGCAGAGGGAGCCTAAGTGACCAGCCCCAGTAAAAACCCTGGGCACTGATCTGTACTGAGCTGCCCCAGACAACATTTTACACGTGTTGTCACAACTCATTGTTGAGGAAATAAGTGCATCCTGTGTGACTCCACTGGGAGGACACTCTTGGAAGCTTGCGCCTGGTCTTCTCCAGACTTAGCCCCATGCTCCTTTTCCCTTTGCTGGTTTGCTATCTATCATTTTGCTGTAATAAATCATAGCTGTTAGTACAACTGTTTGCTGAGTGCTGAGTCCTATGAATCCTCCTAACGAGTCATCAGGGGCCTTGGAGACCCCTGACACAATAGGACACAGAGAAACAACAAATATATTTAAAGAATAACGTTTTGATTTAATATCCAAAAATGTCTGGGGCAGCTGTGAGAAACTCCTGAGGTATAGCCCAGAGAGATATCCAACAGAGAGGGTTTGAAAAGTCAGTGGTTGGAAAAAGATCAAGTTGTTTTCAGTTGGCCCCATATATGAAGCTTGTTCAATAAACTGAGTATGGATGTATGTCTTTATGAGAGGACTAATACGTCTCAATCTGTAAGGGTTGTTTAAACTCCTGAGACTTCCTTACATTTTAGCCGATGAAGACTGGCCGCCAGATTTCCTCTGGCTGGAATCAATGTGCACATTTTTCCCGAGAATTCACTAATACCCGACATTGTCCAATCAGAGGTGCTAGAGGGTTTACCAGAGAAATTGATGCTATGACCCCTTTTTATTTCCTCAGGAAATTTGCAATCTAGTTAAGACATTGATGCAAATATCTGAGACCATTTGGAAGAAATAATACCGCGGTGTGGGAGTTTCATGTCAATGAAATCTAAATAAGGACAAAGTCACTGGGGCTTGGCCTACTCAGGCACTGATGTGCCATCTTCAATCTTTCCCTAGCCATTATGTCCCTCTGCTCTCGTCACAGGGTACTTTGCCTTAGCTTTAAAATACAAAAGAAAATGATCCTTTTTTGATCCTGCTGTCTTTTCTAGCTACCATTGGAGCATCCCAATATCTGGCCCTCAAAGCTGGGTCCACAGTCACAGCACTGGGCACAATGAGTGATTGGTCTAATGGTCATATAACCCCAACTATGCCCTTCAAAGGGGCTTTTCCTACAAAGCTGGTGGGAAGAACCCTTTCTTTTCTGACCACAGATCCTGGAGCTGCCTGTATCCCAAAACAAGCAGGTCGGAGCAAAGAAGCTCATGTAGTAAGGTGACATGACACCTACAGAGAATATCCTGACAGGGTCTTCAAATTTTGTTTCTTTGTTGTTAGCTGCTGTTGAGTTGGCCTCTGATTCATGGTGACTCCATGTACAACAGGATTAGACTGTTATGATCTAAAGGTTTCCATTGGCTGGTTTTTCAGAAGTGGATCACCAGGCCTTTCTTCCTAGTCCAGCTTAGTCTGGAAGTTCCACTGAGATCTGTTCAGCATCATAGCAACAGATAAGCATCCAGTGACAGAAGGGTGGTGACTGCATACGAGGTGCACTGGCTAGGAATCAAACCCCGGTCTCCCACATGGAAGGGAGGACTTCATCCCTAAAGTCAGCCTGCACTCCTGGTTATGTGTCTCCATAAATCCCCTTTGCAATAGCCTCCTAATAGGTCTTTCTGCTTCCTTTCTTGCTCCCTTTGGCTTGTTCTTCACAAGCAGTCAGAATGAGCTTTCTAAAGCAAAGTCAGATCATGGCATTCACTCCCATTTGGTCCTTCCCTCACTCATCGTTATCCTTAGAATTAATTTCACAATAGCTTACAAGGACCATACTTTTTTTTTTTTTTTTATGACTACCTTTCCAACTACTCTTCCCCTTACTAATGGTGCTTCAGCCATACTGGCTTCCTTGCCATTTCTCCAGCACCCCAAACATGTTCCTGTTTCAAGGACTTTGCACTTGCTATTCTCTCAGACCCATGCATTCTTTTTTTTTTCTTAAATTTTATTGTAGCACGTGTATATAGATAGCAAAAAATTGTGCCATTTCAACCTTTTTTACATGTACAATCCGGTGACATTAATTATTTTTGTGTGTCATGCAACCAACACCACTATCTGTTTCCAAATTTTTCCATCACCCTTAAGAGAAGCTGAGTGCCCCAGAAGAAATGAGTTCCTCTTTCTTCCTCCCTTTCACTCCAGGTAACCACTAATATACTTTGGTCTCTATACATATTTTGGGGGGCCTCTATACAAAATATCTATAGATATTTTATATAAATGGGATCATATAATATTTGGCCTTTTATGACTGACTTAGTTCACTCAACATAATGTTTTCAAGGTTCATCCATGTCGTAGCATGTATCAGGACTTCATTTCTCCTTATGGCTAAGTAATATTCTATTGTATGTATATACCACATTTTGTTTATCCATTCACCTGCTGATGGTAATTGAAGTCTTCACCTTCTGGCTATTGTGAAGAGTGCTGCAATGAACACTAGTGTACAGATACCTGTTTGTGTTCCTGCTTTCATGTATTCTCATGGCTTGCTCATCACTTCATTCAAGTGTCTGCTGGAGAGGCCTTCCCTGGCAATCCCATGTATAAAGACCTTTCCTGTCACTGCACTCTTGTGCCTGGCTATTAGTCTTCTTAGTAGTACTTGAAAATGCCTAACATTATATAGTGTTTGTTTATTTATTTATAGTCTATTTCTGTACTACAATATTAGGAGGTCTGAGTGGTGCAAACGATTAAGCACTCGACTACTAGACAAACGATTAGCAAATGGAACCCACCCAGAAGCACCTCTGAAGACAGGCCTGGCAATCTGCCTCTGAAAGGTAACAGCCTTGAAAACCCTGTGGAGCGATTTTACTCTGCACGCATGGGGTCGCCATGACTTGGAATTGACTTGACAGCAACTAACAACAACAACTAGAATATTAACTGCATAGGGAAGACAAGGACTGTTGACCACCACTGACTGTCTAGAAAAATGGCTTGCTTGTAGTAGGTGCCCAATAAATGTTTGGTAAATTAATGACAAAGTAATTAATTTATATTGAATTGAATTCGTCTTACTTGCAACCAAAGCATCCTATACTTTTACATTTCAAATAGAGAAAGTAAAACAGCGTAGTTAAGGTGGAATAGTAACTTAATAAGCATGTAGCTTTAGCTACTTGGTTCAATATTGAAGGTTTATGTACAATTTGCCTTTTAAAATGGGAGACAGTGTAGTATCACACAGATCTGGGTTTGATATCACTTAACTGTGTGAGTTTAGGAGTTCTGATTTTCTTCATCAGGAAAATGTGGGTTATAATGTCTACCTTACAGGGCTATTGTGAGAATTCAATTAAACTGGATAATTTATGTAAAGAACCAAAACCATTATAGACAAACTATAAAAGTTAATTCCTTTATTGTTCCCTTTCCCTAATTCCTCCACCAAATATTCTTATATCGTTTAACTTTGCAAATGACAAAACGTTTCCAAACAAGAATGTTCCTTTACTTGTTGTTGTTGTTGTTAGGTGCCATCCAGTTGGTTTTGACACAGTGACCCTAACAGAACAAAACACTGCCCCGTCCTGCGCCTTCCTCACAATCATTGCTATGTTTGAGCCCCTTGTTGCAACTGTATCAATCCATCTCATTGAGGGTCTTCCTCTTTTTCACTGACCCTCTACTTTACCTCTGTGTCCTTCTCCCGAACTCATCACTCCTGATAACACTTCTAAGTGCGTGAGATGAAGTCTTGCCATCCTGGCTTCTAAGGAACAACCTGGCTGTACTTCTTCCGAGACAGATTTGTGCATTCTTCTGGCAGTCCATGGTATAGTCAATGTTCTTTGGCAACACCATAATTCAAAGGCATCAATTCTTCTTCGGTCTTCTTATTTGTTGTTCACTTGTAACATTAACTTATTAATAAAAGCATGAAATTGTTAAAACATAGATTTAATGTAGAACTGAATCATCATATAGTGTCGACTTTTTGGGGCAGATGATCACATCTGAATATGAGAATAGGATGAAGTGACACAGGTCCCCAAGTTTTCAAGAGTCAGATGGTGATGTTTAAATGGCTTGAACACACTTTCTGACAACTCTTGTTGCATGAGAAGGCTAAGAGATTTCATTTAATTATAATTAACATATATCAGACAGCAGCTATGTACTGTGTTTGAAATAAAAAGGGAATACAAGCATAGTCTCTGACTACTAAGAGGAAAAATTTACATGCACATATAAATTTAACACAGGTTGTATTTAGTAATATGATAGAGGTCCAAGATACAGAGAAAGCTAAGGCAAGAGAAGAGTAATTTTATTTTTTAGCTGATCTTGGAAAATGGTAGCTACAGGTACATCTGCATTGGACCCTTGCAGGAAGGATGGGGAATGGACAGATGGAGAGGGGCTCTGGGAATTCCAGGCAATGCCATCTGTGTGCACAAAGGTGTGGTGGCTGGGTACCTGTCAGGCAGCTAAGTGGGACTGGAGTGTAAAGTGAGTTTTGAGGAGCAATAGGATGTAAAGTTGGAAAGTAGGGAGAGATAAGGCCATGGAGACACCAGAATACCAAAACATCTACTATTCTCAATAGAAGGGCCTTGAAGGGTTTACGGTGGGGAGTAAAGCTTGAACAGCGTGAACCATAAGTAGGTCGTGTCCTTAGATTTTGCTAATGTTCTTTCATCACCTGAGTATGCTTCTGCTAAAATACAAAAAACTCCACCATTTTAAAGTGCAGAAACTCAATGAAAGAGAGAAAGTTTTATAGGGGAAAAAAGAGAGAGAGAGAAGAGTATAAAAATCTTCAAGCGTTGACCAGAAAAAGCAAAACAAAGCCACGTGGAAAGGCTAAGAGGCAAGGAAGATGGGACAATGGGACCCCAGATTGAAAAAAAAAAAAAATACCCCATAAACTAAAACATAACAATGGTACATGTAATATCTGGGGAAACAAAACACATGGAAGTAAATCTTCACTTAACAAAGGAGAAGAAGAAAGAGAGTAATCCTAATAAATAGGAAAATGTTACTATTGTAATCAGTGAACCATGTGGCACAATGGTTAAGCTCTCAGCTGCTAACCCAAAAGTTGGTGGTTCAAACCTGCCAGTTGATTTATGGGAGAAAGATCTGGAGGTCTTCTTCTGTAAAGATTAAAAATTACAGCCTAGAAAATCCTATGGGACAGTTCTACTCTGTCACATTAGGTCGTTATGAGTCAAAAATTGACTCAAAGGCACCTATGAACAACAATTATTGTAATCAAGACAGCCATTCAAATAAGACTGCTCCACCTGGACTCTCCTTCCCTTCCCATTGATAAAATGGGGTAACATTGCATCTACCGCACAGAATGATGGTACCTCTATGCATTGCCACCCAACAACGTTTAATCACAATTTAGCTCTTGCTCTTCAATAAACTAGCCAATGAACTGTCCTCCCTTAGGAAAAGGATCTGAGCATCGAAGGCTAATATGAAGGCCTATAATCTGCTAAGCCTGCCTACACTTCACTTCACTGTCCGTCATACTCTTCCTGTCCTTTCTTCTCTCCTGCCTCAGACTGAAGTCCATAGCTTATCTCTGTAATCATTTCCTGGCATACATGCTCAATTGTCTTTCCCCTTTCTCCACTCCTCATGCTTGCCTAGCAAAACCAAATCTTGCTTATCTCCAGCTCCTTCCCATTTCCATGCCAGCACCCACATACCTGAATGTGTCTGGAGAGATCCATACCACTATGTAAATGGACCTCATTTTTTAATTTCATGCTGTCTTTGCCTCAAATTCCTACTACGTTTTTCTAGACCATTACTATCCCATTCTCCTATATCAAGGATCAATAAACTATGGCTCATGGACCAGATCTTGCCCGTTGTGTGTTTTTGTAAATAAAATTTTACTGTAACATAGCCACATCCATCTGTTTATAGTCTATGGCTACTTTGGGGCTACAATGGTAGGCTTGAGTAGTTGTGACAGAGATCTAATGGCCTGCAAATTCTAAATATTTGCTATATTGCTGTTTGCAGAAAAAGTTGGCTGACTCTTGTCTTAAGTGACTATTTCACATCTTGTTCTCTGTCCTCAACTCTCTAACAGCTATTCTCTGGTTTACTTTTAGCTGATGACTTTGTTTTCTATTTCTTTAAGAAAATAGAAAAAATTAGAAAAGAACTCCCATAATCTTCCAGCATTATAGTTACCAAATTATCTGCACCGGTATACGTAGACTCTCTGCCTTTCCTTTTGTTATTATGGACGGACCATTCATACTTATTTCTAAAATCAAACCTCCATTTGTGTACTAGGTCCCATTCCCTCTCAACTACTCAAGGATGTTTTTTCCAACAATTTGGTCATCATTAATTGTTCCTTCTTTATCAGGTCTTTTCTATCAGCAGAAAAACATGCTGTTATATTGCCCACCTTTAGAAAAAAAAAACCTTTTTTGAACCAGTATCCTACTCTTACCTCTTCTATTTCTTTTTCCCTTTCCATCGCTAATTCTCGAAAGAGTTGTCTTTATTCAAAGTTTCCAAGCTTTCTCCTCCCATTTCTACTTACACCTTTTCCAAATTAAATTTTAGCTTCATCATTCCACTGAAATAGCTGCTGTTAAATTAACCTCTGTGTTGCCAAATCCAATGTCACTTCTTAGATCTCACCCTGTGTGATCTATCTGCAGCATTTGACATAACAGATCACTCTGCGTCAAACACAGTCTTCTGAGACAGCATTCTCTCTGGGATTCTCCTTCTACCTGATTGGTTGTTCCCTGGTTCAGATTCCTTTGCTGGTTGCTACCTCCTCAATCTGTAAACTTTACATGCTCCAGGGCTTGTCCTTTTAAATCTTTCCTCACCTTTCTCCACGCCCACTACCTTGGGGATCTTCTCAAGTCACACATCCTTAGAAGCATTGATACCACTCCACTTGGGTATTAAATTAAGCTTCCCAACTCGGCATGCTCCTAAACAGACCCCAGGCTTTCCACTCCAGACACGCTCCTTGCCACTTGAGTCAGTGCTAACACTACTCTTAGTTGTTCAGGCCAAAAACCTTGGACTCATCTTTGACTCTTCTCTTTCTCTTATATTCTGATTGGTAAAAAACCATATTCATTACTCTTGGGATAAAATATATTCCTTGAGATTTTTTCTCTGCATACTTGCAAGCACATAAAAATGAATTACAATACATATTCTTTTTTTAATCTGCTCTTTTCACCAGTAAGTATATGGTAAACGATTTTCATTTTGATAAATTTAGATCTGCATTAGCAATTTTTAATAGCAGTATGCTATTTTTTGGTATGGATAAACTCAAATTTATTCAACAATCCCTGATTGCCAAACACTTAAGCTTAATTCCAATTTATTGTTATTATAAACAACACTGAAATGAGTAACTTTTATCTCGAACATGTGAATGATTATTTCTTCAGAACAAATTCCCAGAGGCGAGACTGCTGAAATCAGGACCATTTAATTTTTCTTTAATCTATATTTTACCTAGCTTACATATAATTTATAAATAAATACATTTTTCCAGGCTTCCAGATGAGAGTGATATACTAATATTTATTGATGAAAATGCATAACAGAAATTACTGATAGGTTAGTAATGTTGTTTTACTGCTTACATTTGAATTGCAGTGGGGAATCCAGTGTATGTAGAAGACATTATGTATTTGATTTACAGACAATGTGCCTTGTGACTGTGGATTCGAGGACCTCTGTATTAGCTACATGGTTCTCCAGAAATTCACAGACTGGCAACCATGGCTTTGGTTGATGATGATTTAAAGAAGCAATTCACTTAGCATATGATCACAAATGGAACCTATTTCCTTTTTTACCCAAGTTACTCACTTCATGATATAACAAAGTGTTACAGTAGTAATATTAATTCTGGTACTAAACAAGCAAGTAAAAACTTCTCATTAAAGCAGAGTAATTATAGATACACAGCCAGAATAAAGTGGGATTTTAACTGTGGGCTATTTAAATTAACTTCCTAGATTGAACCCTTTTGTGCTGTGAGGGTTTCCCTCTGGAATTCATGACAACCACTTCAGCATTCCTCAGGCACTTAGAGAAATGCTGAAGGAAGAACTATGGGTATTAATTGCTATGGCTGCAGACACCCATTGCTGCATCCTGTTCAAACTCGCCTCTCTTCAGCTGCTGCAATTCTCAACTGAGCCACTAGATGGTGTACACTGTTCTTTGCTTCCCCCCCAGAAAAATCATCAAGAACTCAGACGTGGGGGCTCCAGGGCTAACAAACAGGGAGGAAAACTACAACAGTTATATAAATGTTAAGGGTATCTCTCTGAAACCTTGATTTTCATTTTTTTATGGAGATTGATCTGAGTAGAATAATATCAATATTATTTTCTTTATTTCACTCTTTCGAAGTAATTTAAACATTTGAGCTGGACAAACATCTCTGATTCTCTAGCTATTCATAGCAACCTACTTTTGAACTTCATACTTCAATCCTGGAGCCAATATAAGATGGCTTATTTGCTCCTTTAAACAAATATTTAGCCAGGATATTCTATACTAACATTGTTAAAGATAGATATTTTAAATAGGCCAGATTTCCCAGTATCTCGAAGAACCTGCAGGTCAATCTTGTGGTGTTTATGTGGCAGAGATGTAACAAACTAGAATTCACTGCTGCCTTTCAATCTATAAGCAACTTTGATTATGCATCAACATGAACTTGAACTTGCATTTCTATTTCTGATGTATACACGATTGAGAAAACGGTATTTTTGTTTGTTTCACTTTTTAGGGACTAATGCCATGCAAGAGTCAAGCATCGTTAAATTTTTTTTTTTTTTAATGATAAATTGCTTTAAATTCAGAAGCAAATATATTAGGGAAGAAGTTAAAGGAAAAGAAAGAAGTCCTCTACTTTAAAATGCTCTTTGAGATTTTTACAAATACACGGGCGTTTAACTATGGATGATCTTTTTTTTTTTCATTAAGCAGCTTCAGCGTATCTTCTACTCTTTCTTGTCATCTTAACCTAGATCCTTTGTGAATTTCAGCTGCTCATCCCACGCTGGAAACCCTGGTGGCGTAGTGGTTCAGTGCTACGGCTGCTAACCAAGAGGTTGGCAGTTCGAATCTGCCAGGCGCTCCTTGGAAACTGTACGGGGCAGTTCTACACTGTCCTACAGGGTTGTTATGAGTCGGAATCCACTCCATGGCAGTGGGTTTCGTCCCAAGGAGCAGTTAACATTCTGAATCCTTAATAGTCAAAGATGACTGTAGCAATTCAGTGTGATCATCCTTTGTTGTTGTTGTCAGGTGCTGTCGAGTCGGTTCCAACTCATAGCGACCCTATGCACAACAGAACAAAACACTGCCCGGTCCTGTGCCATCCTTACAATCGTTGTTATGCTTGAGCGCATTGTTACAGCCACTGTGTCAATCCACCTCTTTGAGGGTCTGCCTCTTTTCTGCAGACCCTGTACTTTACCGAGCATGACGTCCTTCTCCAGAGACTGATCCCTCCTGACAACATGTCCAAAGTATGTAAGGCGCAGTCTCGCCATTCTTGCTTCTAAAGGGCATTCTGGTTGTACTTCTTCAAAGACAGGTTTGTTCCTTCTTCTGGTAGTCCATGGTATATTCAATATTCTTCCTTTGTGGAGAAATAGTATTCAAACCAATCAGGGCCTCTGAGCTGACTGCTGCTCGAAGTACATTTCCGTTACGGAATGAGATGAAATAATGTCTATAGGTGGATCTTCAATTGGAAAATCTAAAAAGTCAGTGAATTTACTAAACGGCGATAATGGTGCTTCTGAAAACAGACACTAATTTTATGTTCACACTCTCCGAATTACGTTCACCTGACATTTAAAAGTAATTTTAAGGGAATTTTTTTTTTATTAACTGAGAAACAAGATTTCCTGGGCTATAATGATAAATTATGACTATATTTTAGAAATATAGTGAACTCATGATTATTCAATGACCAATGGTCTGCTTTGTATGTTATTCTAGTATTATTATTTCTTCTTTTACCTCCTTTCAGCCTGTCCTTTGGTTATTTAATTCTTCAGAGAGTGGGCAAAGCCTAAGGACAGTGGTAAAATGCAAGTAAATTATGTATCACCTCTGAAAAACTGACTATTTTTGTAGTGAGAAATGGGACGAGGAGTTAAAATTATTATAAATTGTGAGATTTTTAGATTTTAAAGATTAATTTTGCCCCTTTGCTTCATATAGTTGATAATTAGAAATTGACTTTTTCACATTATTTTTGTACCTAGGTTATATTTAAAATTTTTTTTTCAAATACAACTTTTGTAGACATAAACTTTTTCCATTAAAAGGACCCCTAAAAGTTTAGGTTCGATTTCTCATTATTTACAGGTTCTTATCCGTTCTGTCATCCTCATCTGCTGGTCTAAGCTGTGCCTATAAAGCAAGGTCAACTCTGATAGAAATTGAAACGTCCTCTCTCTCCAAAACTGGAGTCCCTTGGTGGTACAAATGGTTAAGCATTTGATTACTAAGAGAAACGTTGGTGATTTGAACCCACCCAGAGACACCTTGGAAGAAAGGCCTGGAGATCTGCTTCAAAAGATCACAGCTTTGAAAACCCTATGGAGTACAGTTCTACTCTGTGACACAAGTGATTGCCATGAGTTGAAATCAACTAGATGACAGCTGGTTATTTTTGTTGTTGTTGTTTGTTTGTTTTGTTTTGTTTTCCCAATGATGGGTAAGGTGTTGGATCAATAGGTCCAAAACCTCTCATGCAGTATGATTGGATAAATGGGCCACAGTAAATAAAATGGATAGACCAAATATTTTGGTTCTATTTAGCCCGCTTTTAGTACATGAAAAAGTGTTATCATTCCCCGTCATTGTTGTAGTGTGGGTAGTCTTAAAAAAATTTTTTTTTTTTTTTTTTAAGGAAGGAGTAATTTGGTATACTGTTCGATAATGGATTTAAGTAAATAAATTGAATCTGAAAGAAAGCATGTAGAAGTGAGAAGGACAAAGGGAAAAAATTACTCATGGGTTGCCTGAAATTTAGGCTATATCATTCACGTTACCTCATGGCTGCTAGATGTTGAATTAGTCTATGATCCAGACAAAACGGAAAAAAGAAAGGGCTACTGCAAGATTCCAGCTGCTTTTTCTTTATCTACCCCTGAAACATTGATATTCATTTCTCATTCATTTATTCAGCAAATATTTATTGAACCCTACTCTATTTAAACCCTTACCCCATTGCCACTGAGTCTATTCTGACTTATAGCGACCCTATAGGACAGAGTAAAGCTGCCACATAGAATTTCCAAGGAGTGCCTGGTGGATTTGAACTGCCAACCTTTCGGTTAGAAGTTGTACCTCTTAACCACTACACGACAAGGGTTTCCAACTTTATATAAGGAACTGGAAATACATAATAGTGTTTTCCCACTGTTGTGTCATCTCTTCTACTTCGGAAGTCTCAATGATGCTATTTGCTTATATGCTGGCTTGGAAACCTGTATTTCTACCCTTATCTCTCTTGTTATCTATACAAATATTGTCCATTCCTTTTTGGGTAGCTTCACTTGGCTATCACTCATTTTTTCTTTCCTTCTTTTCTTCACTGATTGATTTACCAGATATTTATTGAACATTTGCTATGTGCCAGGCACAAGGCTGGATGCAGTGGAAACCTCAACTTAACATGTTCAAGACTAAACTCATTACAGCCTCTTCTACACTTTCATCTTGGATTGCTCTTTTGATTAAAGGCGTTGACTCAATTTGGTCAAACAAGCCAGGCTCTCTCTTACCCACTATTGCCCAGCAGTTACCAAGTGATGTTTAACTTTATGAAAATGAGTTATAAATTTACCATCCTTTCATCATCTTCATAGCCATTGCTGTAAATCAGGCCTCATTATCTCCTGCCTGGGCTACACAATAAATGTTTACCCTGCCTCCAATCCCTTCTTTGCCAATTCACCCTAAATTAGCTTTTAAAACACAGACTTAATTATGTTATTTCCCTTCTCAAAGTTTTCCGTTTACTCCGTACTGACTATAGAATAAAATCCAAATGGTTTTCATAGGACCCTTTACTCCTAGTTGCAACTCACCTATCTGCAGTTCCCTACTCTCTGCAATTCCCTAAATTTAAAACACAACGCCACACTCGGCTTCGTTCAGTTGTTTTTTTTCTCTGTCTAGAGTAATAAGAACTCACCGCATTTGTATGTCACTTTCCGGTTTACAAGGGACTTTCCCATGCACTTTCTGTGAGGTAAGCAGGGATCATTTCCCCCAATTTAAAGCTGAGAGAACCAAGGCTCTGAACATATAAGTGATTTACCGAGGGCCTTAGGATTTGCAAGAAAGCCCAGACACTAAACCTCGGTGGGCACTAGCACCAAAACCAGATTAGAGTAAGGTGCAGCATCTTAATGGATAAAATGAACTTGAAATATAGGTTTACATCAATATTCACCGTCATACATTTTATCTAAGGCCTCCTTTTTACACAGAAAGTTAATTTTTAAATCTCATGTATCTTTGGACTTACAACACTGTTCAGTTGTTGTAACTATCCCATGTACAACAGAAGGAAACACTGCCCAGTCCTGCGCCATGCTCACAATCATTGCTATGTTGAGCCCATTGTTGAACTAACACTATAACACTAATCTGAGTTTAAAAAAAAAAATGTAATATATTGTAGTCATTATGATAAGCTCTACCCTCTTTATAACCTTGTATATCTCTAGAGTGATAGAAATGTATTTATAATATGGTCACAGCCTAGCTTTCGTGAACATTTTGTAAAAATAATACCTGCTAGTTTCATCAAGGTTTACAATATACTGGACTATAATTTGATGGAAGCACAGCACTTCAGCAGATTTTTAGCTAGTGCCTGTTTTGTGCAACTATGGTGGGCACTTACTAAATAATCTGTAGGAAAAAATACACTGTAAAAGTTTACACACAGTTTTTGAACTTGAACTATAAATAAGATACGTCTGTATCTCAAAAGGTGGCCCTAGGTGGTGCAAATGGTTAACGTACTCAGCTGCTAACCTAAAGGCTGGAGGTTCCAATCCACCTAGAGGTGCCTGGAAAGAAAGGCCTGGTGATCTACTTCTGGAAAATCAGTCACTGAAAACCCTGTGTAGCACAGTTCTACTGACACACGTGGCGTTGCCATGAGTCAGAGCTGACTCGGTGCCAACTGATTTTCATAAGCCCACTAGTCAAAGATCAGGATGGACTTAGGAATAAATATCTTTTTCATTATGAACAAGTATTTTTTATTCTATTGGTATTTATTCCCTATTTATTTCTGACCTATTTTTTTTTAACAGCTTTATTAAGATATAATCCATATAAGCTACAATTCACCCATCTACACTATTATTTGTTATTTCCTTCTGTCTACTGATTTGGGTTTACCAACTAAGTGTTTTGGAGCATCATTATAATAATAAACCAAAAACCCAAACCCACTGCCGTCGAGTTGATTCCGACTCATAGCAACCCTATAGGACAGAGTAGAACTGCCCCATAGAGTTTCCAAGGAGCGCCTGGAGGACTCGAACTGCCGACCCTTTGGTTAGCAGCGGTAGCACTTAACCACTATGCCACCGGGGTTTCCCACTATAACAATATATATATATAATAGCGTGTATATATATGTTATATGTATACACACACACACTACGTAACAAACAATTTGATGTAACGCTCATCCAAATTTCTCCCTCTATAAATAGAATGGTAAGGTCAGCTGACTTTGGTGTCTGTCTGTTTACGGACTGCCAGAACTGCTAAGGCTGTTGTTTAGGCACTGCTCATCCATTTCTCCAATAATTTTTACGTGTACTCGACACAGTGGCTATAAGGGGAAATAAGGTACAGCATTCTTGCTTTCAGTTTAGAAAGCCAGATGTATAAACAAAACACAAAGCAATACATTTTCTAGGGCAGAGTATTATGACAACACAGAGGAGGTGGCAATAGTTTGTTAGAGGTGGATTGGGAGTTTCTTTTGTACTTGGCGGGAAGGACGCTCATCACCAGGTGCGTGTAACAGTATGTGTTCCCTTGGCACCTTTTGCATACTTTCATCATTGTCTATCTCCTTACATAGAATTGATTGATTTGTTTCCTGTAAAAAATTATGGCGATCTTAATAATATGGACCTTGTCTCATATACATACCAAATTCCTAGCACAAAGTTTGCAATAGAGCAAGTGTTGCAAGATGGTGTGGGGAACTTAGCAGAGTGGAAGAACATTCCATGCCAAGGATGAGGCATGAGTAATGACCGAGGTGTCAGTAGAACTGCATTTTGGGGATCTGCCTGTAGTTTGGAAAAGCTGGAGGAAACGGTGTGGAATGGGAGAAGCAGCATAAAGTGAATCTGTAAAGGTGGCCTTTAGATGCCATGCTAAGAAGTTGGATTTCATCTTGTGGGCTCTAGGGATTTACTGAAAGATTTTATGCTAGGGACCAACAATTGGAATCGTCTATGAGACAATTTTCTGTGAAGAAATGGATTCAAATAGATACAGAAGATGACAGTGACACTGCTTGGTGTGGGGATTGGAGGGCTTGGGGGACAAGGAGAGGTTAGGGATGACACTTAAATTTTCAGGTTAAGCAGTTGGGAGATGAGGATGTCACTTACTGAAATAGAGAAAAACGAAGACAGAATGGGTCTGAAGGCAAGAGGAAACTCAGATAGGCAGGTTATCAACTGTTATGGATGTCATGGCACATGGACAATGTTCAAGATGAAAAGAGGGTTTAGGATGACATTTTGCCAAACACAGTACTTATAAATTGTCTAGAAAAACAGGCATCAAGGGAGGCATCTGAGAAGGTACATTTCTTGCAAAGCTGCATTTTTGAAGAAAGAAGATGACTTAACCAGATAGATACAGCTTTCATTCAGATGGAGGATATGCTAGAGTCCTAGAAGTACAAAATGGATTCTTTCTAGACCAGAAATCATTGCTAAATAAAATACTCCGTGTTCTTTATGATATCAGCACCAGTCCCACCATGCTTCCCCAGGTATAGTAATAATGGTCATTACTCTTTCTCAATTTCTTCTCCTTCTCTTTCCCTGGAAGGACATGTTTTTTTAAGGTCATCTTCTTCACATAGGTTTTATCAAATGGATATGTAGGAGAATGGTGAGATAGTTAAGTGGCAAGATGGAAAGTACAGTTGTAGGACAAAGTGTGTTCTCTATCTATAAAGAAGGCTTTTTACTCCAAATAGGGCCAGGAATGTGCTAGTGCTCTCAGGTTGTCAATTTTTGAGCCGCTGTAACAACTAGGAAACCCTGGTGGTGTAGTGGTTTAGTGCTACGGCTGCTAACCAAAGGGTCAGCAGTTCGAATCTGCCAGGCGCTCCTTGGAAACTCTATGGGGCAGTTCTACTGTGTCCTTTAGGGTCGCTATGAGTTGGAATTGACTCGATGGTACTGGGTTTGGTTTTGGTTTATAACAAGTAGGGAGCCCTAGTTATTAAGAACTTGGCTGCTAACCAAAAGGTCAGCAGTTTGAAGGCACCAGTCGCTTCTTGGAAACCCTATGGGGCAGCTCTACTCTATCCTACAGGGTTGCTAGGAGTTGGAGTCAACTTGATGGCAACAGGTATGACAACTAGATCCTCAATTCGGGTACAACAAAGTGGTAAAATCCACATTTGCAATCCTGCTGAGAGGAAACATGGGCATTTGTTAGTAGTCTCCCAAGGAATATGCACTTTGTACAGAGAGGGTGAGGTGGGTGCACCAGATTTTGCGCAGTTGATGTCTTGCACCACAGAACGTGTGGAGGTAAGAGGCAATAGTTAAAGCTCCTCCTACTGTGAGCCATTTTATTAAAATTAATAATACTCATTAAAAATGATTCATTATTGACATCTACACTCACTAAGCATTTGTTCAGGTTTAATTCACATGGAATTTACATTTATATCTGTTTTCCGTTCACACGAGGGAAGCGTCCTCTCCCCCAACCTGAACACATTCTTTTGAAATGGCTAATTAGTCAAACTCTTCTTTTGAACAAGGCTTGCCTTCCTCAGTAACCATGTAGTGAAAAATGTCACAACATTGGCTTCTTCAGTGTAAACGAGTTTGCAGCAGCCCTTGCCTACAGTCTCTGTCTTCCGTTCATAAGCACAGGTGGACCCACTTGCCTCATTTACCGTCTAAATGCACAAATACCCATCTGACCTTAAAAACAGGAAATGGAACTGTCTCATCAAACCCTCCAAAGGGTTTTCCTTTTGCATTTAGTGACAACAAGGAGGTCCTACCTCACACCTACGCCATCCCTCAGACACAGTGCCTTTTCTTTATCAGCCTTAAGTCCAACTTGATAGGAACAACAAAAAGAGAAACTTAACCAAAAAGAACCTGGGAAAGTGGAGAGGAGCAATCCACTGAGCAGAGCTCTGCTCTGCAAATAAAGAACCCCAGAGCCCAACAGCGATCTTCACTGCTGAAAACACAGTGTGGTCTCAGCTCTCACCACAAACGCCACTTGAGCCAAACCACTGATTGCACTTTATAACCATTAATGTGTGCAATACACAATTCTGTACCATGGAAAATGTCTCTTGCTGGCAAAGAAAATCATGGGGAAGAAGAAAAGTAATCCATCTTTCAAAAGTCAAACAAAACATTCCTGGTCATTCTTACTGTGGGGGATGGGTCTAGGATTATGCTGGTTACCCCTCCCTTGGTAGGCGGCTTTAGGCAGCAGTATCATGTCACTCCCCCCTTGCTAACTGCCCCCATCCCAATTTTTTTACTTGGTATCCAACAAACAAAACTCTGCCTCGAGTTGATTCAGAGTCATAGTGACCCTATAGGGCAGAGTAGAACTCCCCCATAAGGTTTCCAAAGAGCAGCTGGTGGATTCGAACTGCCAACCTTTTGGTTAGCAGCCTAGCTCTTAACCACGGCCCAGTATTGGGCCAGCTGAACCCCAAAAGAAATATAAAGCAGGTAAGGTTTTAAGGGGCTTGGGTAAGCTAAAGTAGCTATTACAGGTCCAAAGGACTGAAAATGTATCCGCATCTCAATATTTTCACTTTTGTCTCTTATAAAGGACAACATTTAAGGGTAGTGAATCAAGGGTCCCGGGCATCTTCCAGTTTTTCTTCCAGTCCCACTCCCCACCCTGATGACCCTGCCCTGTTCTTCCTGGACTGATGGTACTGACCACATCCAGGGGCTGGTGCTTGCCTCTGGCTTCTGGATGGATTTAGCTTCAGGAGATTGACGGGAGAGAAGAAGGGAGATCAAGGGCTTTTTCTCCCTGGATTCCTTCTTCTGGGTGAGTGTGAGATGTCTTTCTTGTTTGAATGGTCGTATTAGTCCCTCTCAACATCACTGTCTCTGTCTTCAGTTCTTGTAACTTCTCTCCCCACCCCTCCCCCCCGCCCCTTTCAGGCCTAGGGGTGGTAGCAGAGCCCCAGTGTTACAGTTATTTGCACCTGGGTGGGGGAGGCTATACTACTCTCCTTGAGGTCTTCCTAACCTCTTGCACACATCTCTCTAAATAGCTCCCTTATTATTAAACAGTGTCATCTGTTTCCTGTTGTAGCCCTGATTTATACACCAAATATGCCTCAACTTTAATATGGCATTGTATGAGTTCTCACCTCTGCCTTATTTGCAAACAAAGAGTTTATTACTTTCTACTCAAAAGTGGCTAGAGTAAACGAAAACCTGCTGATGTATAAATACTGTGCTAAATAATCCAACTGGGGGAAAAAAAAATACCATGTTAGAAAGAGATCAAGCGATGTCAGTTACAGGTCAAAGAACTCCTAAAAAGGTTTCATAGAACATGGTTTAATAGAAAGAACAGTGAACTAAATTAGGTCAGAAGTCAAGGGTTTGAGTCACAAATTCATTAATTATTTGGTGACCTTGACAAGTCACTTAAGCGCTCTGAACTTCAGTTTTCTCATATGTCAAACAGTGATAATAATGCCTGACCTGTTTATCTCAGAGTTATTATGGAGGATTTAGTGAATGGTAGACTTGAAAGTGCTTTAAACTATGGGGACTACATAAATATAGAATTATATTATCATTAAAATGGAGATAATATTACTGAGAGGATAAAATTTATCTGATAAACAAACATGTAGAACTCTTTTATCCTACAGTGCTCTCAATATATGTCCACCTTTATTCTGGAAATCATAGAGACAAGATAAAAGCAAAGTAGACTCTGAAGGCAGCTGCCTGGGTTAATAATCTGGTTCCACCATGAATTGGGTTGAACACATTTCCTGACCTTTTGTTTTCTTCATCAGTAAAAATGGGGAGAGTAATGGTATTGACCTCACGTTGTCACTTTGAGTATTTGTTTTTATTTATTGTGCTTTAAGTGAAACTTTACAAACCAAGTCAGTCTGTCATACAAAAACTTATATACACCTTGCTATGGAACCCTAGCTGCTCTCCCCCTAGTTATGACAGCACACTCCTCCTCTCTACCCTGTTGCTGGGGGCAGTGGGTGCAGAGGGGCCGCCCTTGCAGATGCTGGGAGCCAGGCTGCAAGGGCAGCCCCTCTGCACCCACTGCCCCCAGCACCCTGTATTCTCTGTGTCCATTCAACCAGCTTCTGTCCCCCTCTGCCTTCTCATCTCACCTCCAGACAGGAGCTGCCCGCAGAGTCTCACGTGTCTACTTGAGCCAAGAAGCTCACTCCTCATCAGCATTATTTTCTGTCTTATAGTCCAGTCCAATCCCTATCTGAAGACTTGGCTTCAGGAATGGTTCCAGTCCTTGGGCTAACAAAGGGTCCAGGGGCCATGACCTCTGGGGTCCCTCCAGTCTCAGTCAGACCATTACGTCTGATCTTTTTATAAGAATTTGAGGTCTGCATCCCACTGTTCTTCTGCTCTATCAGGGATTCTCTGTTGTGTTCCCTGTCGTGGTAGTCATCGGTGGTAGCCGGGCACCATCTAGTTCTTCTGGTCTTGGGCTGATGTAGTCTTTTGTTTATGTGGCCCTTTCTGTCTCTTGGGCTCATATTTGTGACTCTGAGCATTTAATGACTATTCCATGTAACGTACGGATACAATGTCTTGCACAAAGAAGTTCTTGATCTATGCTAGCCTCCTCAAGCCATATGAGGTAGAGAGAGAGCATCTCAGTGGAAACAATGTCATGAAGTGGCTAAGCATCCAACATTTTGAGTAAAAAAACCTCATACCTTGGAATATTAATTTATACATTTACTAACTATGTAAGTTTGGACAAATTAACTTTTCTAACCTCAGTTTTTTCATCTTCATCAAGGTAGTAACAACTGCCTTAAAATGGGATGTTCTGAGCACAATATAAGATGTTTGGAAGGTATTTAACACAAGACTGGGCATATAATAAGTGCTCAATTAAAATATTCATTATCATTTTGGTGTTGCTAAAACCAAAGCTCCCCTTCCTCGTCTTTGCACCCCTTACTTCTTTTGTATGTGGAACCCTCAAAGAGTCTTAGTTTACATAAAAGATATTTGTAGGTTCAAAGACAGAACTAAGATATGCAGAAAAATCTAAGTACATACATTTAAAATCTTGACAGATCTTTGAAAAAGGCTGATGCTGTCTCAGCACAACCAGTATATACCCTATTGGAGCACCCCATGTCAATGTTTGGCTACTTTGGGTATTTGCCTAGGGCCCTGGAAAACTGTGAGAGTGGATCCCCTTATTCAATAATTACCCACTGTCTGTGGAGTATGTCCTGTGAGCTAGGCAGGGGAGTTAAGTTAGTCAAACAGGTAGACATACTATCGGCCCTCATGTTGCTGACAGAAAAAAAAATGTTTTCTTTATATTCAGAACCATGTTTGCCTCTGAAGTTAAAGATAAAGTTCACAAAGAGAGTTGGCATAGCTGTGACTTAGGGAGTGATCTCCAGAGAAAGACTACTTGAGTTTGAATATTGGCTTGGCTACTTCCTTGTGGCATTGGACAAGTTATTTAACCTTTTTATGCCTTTATTTCTTCCTCTATTAAATGGGAGTAATAATAGAACCTGCTTTATAGGGTAACTGTGAGGAGTAAATGAATTAATACATGTAAAAGGCTCAGTCTAATAAATGTTAGACATTATTATTACCTTGATAACTATTTATCATCTTTAAACATTGCTTTACTACCAAGTGGTGGGATTTGTGAGTAAAATAGGTATGCCCTTAGATTACACTCTCAGAGCTGGCAAACGACAGCCCACAAGTCAAATTTGGCCCTTGTCAATTTTTATAAGTAAAGCTTTATTGGAACATAGCCATGCTTTTTTTTTTACACATTGTCTATCACTGCTTTCGTGTTACATCGGCAGTGTTGAACATTTATGGCAGAGACCTTATGGCCTGCAAAGCGAAAAATATTTACAGCCTGGCCCTTTACAAAGTTTGCTAGCCCCTGGATTAGATGACTACTACTAACATATTTTTCTCAAATAGTTGGCATGGAATTATTTATTCTAGGAAATATGTTTATATGCATGCATTTGCATTCTGTCAAGTGCTATATTATGCACTGCAAACAAATAAAACTAAGAAGACCTGAGATGGCACTGCTGTGTGCTCTCTCTGCCCCCATCAGTTCTGCTTAAGGAAGCAACGTGCCTGAATATGATGCTACAACCTACTTCCAGCAGAATAAATGTCCTGGTATTTTCTAGTAGTGCTGATGGATTTGCACTCTTGCATCCTCTCTTTCAATGGATCTGTGTTATCAACAGTCACATATGCTTATTAAGGAGCTAGTTGGGGTGCAGCCCGTGGCTTGGAAAAATAATTTCCCTCTTTATGAAGCCAGCCGAGCTGTAAAGGGACTTGAACCCTCATCCTCGGCTTTAATTTTACTTAGACCATGATAGAATCGGGCATCGGTGATCGTATTTGTAAGCAACTACCATTCATTTGCTAAAAGGAACAAAAGGTGCTTCTTAAAAAGATATTTTCTTTTTCTTTTTTTAAGCAGGATATGGGAAAGTTAAAATTTTTCCAAAGGTCAAGAAAGGTTATTCAGCCCATCGAAGGTGCTTGGTAGTGCCACAGCTTCTGGTTTAATATTGTACCCATGTTTACTCAAGCTTTTCAGTTCAGGACTGAACCAGCTGGAAAAAGGCATGGAAGATGAAAGCTTGATGCTGAGATTAGCAACTGAAATGGACATTAATGATACATACAAGTTATGAGAACCATCGCTGATTGTGGTCTAAATTAGATCTGGAAACATATTTGTGACAAACACAATATAGAATATCAAACCGATGCAAATTTAATGATAAAATGGCAAGAAAATAACCATTACACTTCACCTTAATTCATCAGCACATCTGTCTTTTGATCATCAGTCAGGTGGGGAAAATGACTTAGGTTTTTGACAAGAATAAAGACAAAAAAGGATGCTTTATTACTTTTTGAGAAATGAAAGCTGCAAAGTGGAAGAAACAATTGAATCCCAGGAAATGTTTATGCACACCCAAGAGCAGCTACTGATATTTGGTAAAGTTAATGATTACAGCAATGAAGAACTTCAAACAAATTTATGAATGAACAGGAAACAAAGGTCCAAGATTTACCAATATACCACAGACTGTACAAGAAGAGCCAGGCAATCTTTTCCTCTGCAGAAAATCGTATCTTGGCACACAGACCTTACAATTAGGATTTTTGTGAGTGAGGAGGTACCCACAGAAACCAGTGGTGGGAGTTGTGAAGATCACCTCGTTCTAAAATAATTTTCACCTAAAAAGAATCTATTGCCGTATTCTTTCTTCAACCTTCAATTAATAACAAAGGGAATAGTGGAAAGGTTTAACAAATGAACCTGCATGTTTAAGCTACTGATATATTCTATCCGTGCAAAGAATATTTAGGTTTATTCTAAGCAAAATGCTGGAAGAGCCTCTCTAGTCCTGCTTTGCCTTTAACTCTTCTAGCAACATGCACTCTATTAGAACTATAGTAGTGGGGAACAGATAGAAGGGAAGCTCTGGAGCCTTATTTGGGTAGACATTTTTGCTCTGTCATTTACCATCTGTGTGACCTTGAACAAATTACTTAATGTCTCTGTGCCTCCATTTCCTCATCTGAAAGAGAAATAATAATGGTGCCTATTATCATAGAGAAGCCCTGGTGGCTTAGTGGTTAAGCATTCGACTGCTAGCCAAAAGGTCGGCAGTTCAAATCCACCAGCTGCTCTGTGCTTCATGGGAGAAAGATGTTACAGTCTGCTTCTGGAAGGATTACAGTCTTGGAAACTCTATGGGGCAGTTTACTCTGCCCTACAGGGTCTCTATGAGTCAGAACTGACGTGACAAGGATGGGTTTGGGGTTTTTTTTTTTAGGATTACCATAGAGTGTGGTGAGAATTACATGCATATACAATGCAAGCGAAGCTCCTAGAATGGGTGCATAACACACAGCAAAGTGTCTAGTAACTGCCTGCTTATATTCTTTCCTTACATATATCATTTGCTAGGTAACAGAGATGAAAGAGTGGGGGTTTGTACTGGGGGAGTCCTTAGGTGATATAAATGGTTAATGTGCATGGCTGATAAAAGATTGGAAGTTTGAGTCCACCCAAAGGCTCCTTGGAAGAAAGGCCTGGCTATCTACTTCCAAAAAATCTGCCATTGAAAACCCTATGGAGCATAGTTCTACTCTAACACACATGTGTCGCCATGAGTCAGAGTTGCCTTAAGGGCAGCTGGTACTGGTACTTGTGGGAGGACAAAATGAGAAGCCTAGAGGTGAAATCCCTGACCTATAATAGGACACACATATGGCTCCTTAGGTGTTCTTTGAGTTATATTATGGAAGTCACCTTTTTTTTCCCCTTGCCTGCAGGAGAACAGGTTTGGCCCAGCAGGGTAGGGATGGCAGACACCAATCCTGTGTAACTGCACACATCATGTAGCTTCCTGGTCTCTAGAACTATGCTGTCAGACTCACCACAGGATCTTATTTAAATTTAAATTCCTTCAAATTAAATAAGACTAGAAATTCAGTGGTATCAGCCACATTTGACATGCTCAATAGCCACCTGCGGCGAGTGGCTACCATACTGGACAACACAGATACAGAACATTTTCATCATCCTGGAAAGCTCTACTAGACAGTGCTCGTCTAGACGACATTTTTATTGTAGTAGGATTTATTTAGGAGGCAAGCAAAGCAAGCAGACAGGCTTTGCAGAAAAAAGGAAGGATCGTACTCTTGTAATATGGATAAGCAACACCAGAATCTGTTAAGGACAAAAGGAAAAGTGAATATTATGGCCTCTGATACTTCTGCAGCTGCTCATACGGCGTCTCTCACTTGTTGAATGGCCTATTGTTCTCCTTTAAGTCATCTACACCACTGCTTTTCTGTAATTTGGACAAGGGATCTTGTATTAATTCTTTAAGACTGAAAATTAGTGCAGCCGAAACCTAGCTAATCTTTAACACCAGGCATCCCCATGGAAAAGTCTAGCCTGCTTTACTTTGGTCTGGCTGAGATACACCTTGTAGAGAACTGGTTAATATTTGGGTCCCTTAACACTGTGAAGGAGGTAAAAGCTGCAAAGCAACGAAGGAGATCAAAAAATCTGTGAGCTACGATCTCCCTCCTCCCTCTTCACATCTAATCATACAGATGAATAAATTGCTATAAAAATACCAAAAATAAAACTAAAAACAATGACTGAATCATTTTTTTAAAAAATCTCATGTACTCTGTGTTCAGGTAGCAAGAAATTTAATTCCAGTCGGACCAGTCTCCTGTGATTTTTTTTTTTTCCTTTTCATCGAAGATATTTTTAATGCTCAGAGGCATTATAATGGGAAAGCATGTATTTTTGCCTGGTTTATACCCATCATCCTTACCATTACAATAAGACAAAAGCATTAAAGTAAAATTAATCATGTCAAGAGATTTTAGCAAAAACAAGTGAGACCATGCATAAAGCATCGCTTTGTCTAGTGTGAAGTCACGCTCTGATTAAAAACATATAATGAAAGTGAAAGTGATACATCATTGCCTTAGCAGTAGGGTTTTCTGAAAGTGCTTTGTAGGTCTCAACATAAAAATGTGGAAAGATTTTGGTCTTTGAAACTCACAATGATTATTGTTCTAGCTAAATAACTGGAATTCAATTTTAATCTCTAATAAAAAAAATTAATTAAGACTTCATGATTGTCATGGATTGAATTGTGTCCCCCCAAAATATGTGTAGACTTGGTTAGGCCATGATTCCCAGTATTCTGTGGTTGTCCTCCATTTTGTGATTGCGATTTTACGTTAAAGAGGATTAGGGTGGGTTTGTAACACTCTTATTAAGGTCACATCCCTGATTCGATGTAAAGGGAGCTTTCCCTGGGGTGTGACCTGCACCACCATTTATCTTACAAGAAATGAAAGGAAAGGGAAATGAGCAGAAATGAGGGGAACCTCATAACACTAAGAAAGAGGCACCAGGAGTAGAGCTCGTCCTTTGGACCTGGGGTTCCTGCACGGAGAAGCTCCTAGTTCAGGGGAACATCAATGAGAAGGACCTTCCTCCAAGGCTGACAGAGACAGAAGGCCTTCCCCTGGAGTTAAGTCCCTGAATTTGGACTTCTAGCCTACTAGACTGTGAGAAAATAAATTTCTCTTTGTTAAAGCCATTCACCTGTGGTATGTCTGTTATAGCAGCACTAGATGACTAAGACAACGGCCAAACAAGGCAGGTCAGTAGGATTACAATCAGATACACTGTAAGGAGCAGTAGTTTGTCCTGACATCCCAGACACACAGATAGGAAAGTGTCTGCTCAGCATTCCCCTTAGACTAAACCATCTTTAATGCTAAATATGGCTTGGTTCTCCAGTATCTGCTATGAAGCACAACTATTTGTGTCATCAATAGCACTTAATGAAAATAAAGATGTGGCTGTAGAGTGATCATTCCCCAATAACGGAGTCATTTTGTGTATGATACACAAAACCAAAATTCCTGATTGGATGGATATTCATGAAATATAGGTTTAGTTCCTGACTCCATCATAGAGTCACCACGTGGATCTGAAAAGAAAAAGTTTACTTGTTCAGAATTTGCCTTAATTACTCCTTTATTTTTACAGAGACATTTGCATGTAATAGTCATTCATCTCAATTATCTTTTAATTTTTACAGTTGTAGTTTCAAAAGTCATTTCAATTTTTTTTTTTAAATGTGGTATCTCTAAATGAAAAAAATCATTTTGTTCTATGGGGTTATGTTTATTTATATAATATACACCCACATACATAATTGCATAACTATATTATATAGAGATTACATATATTTGTATAACTATATTGTATAGATGTTACATATAACAGTAGAAGCAATGAAAATAATATAAACTCAGACACTATTGGGGGTGTTAACATTCGAAAAATTCCACCACAAATGCATTATAACATTTGGAATACATTTTTAAACTTTTTCCTTTAACAAGTTGTTGTCGTTGCTAGGTGCCATTGAGTTGATTTCAACTCATAGTCACCCCATGTGACAGAGTAGAACAGCCCTGTAGGGTTTTCTAGGCCGTAACCTTTATGGGAACAGATCACCAGGTCTTTCTCCCATGAAGCCACTGGGTGGGTTTGAACTGACAACCTTGGGTTTAGCAGTTGAGTACTTAACCATTGTGCCACCGGGCTCATTTCCTTTAATATAGAGGTGTCTAATCTGGGAATGAATATCAGTCCTCATAATAGCCCCACTGATGCAGGATGTGATAGAAAGATGCATATAGTCTCTGTTCTGTTAATACATATTTCTCAGAAGAGGAGTCATCATATTTTGCATACGACAAGAACAGTGAAATATTTGTTGAACATAGAGGTACACTATCGTAATCATTAGGCTATCATTTGATTATCCTCCTTTTAAGACTTAGGGAAGATTATACTTTTCCACCCACTTTGACATTAAGTGTGGCCAAGTGATTTGATTTGGCTGGTGAAATGTGTTAATTCTGGGCAGAAGCTATAAGAGACATTTTCCTCTCTCCTCTCATGGCAACGCTGACATGCCAAAAATGGTGGAGTTTCCATCAATCTGAGTGCCAGAATGGGAAGCTGTGGAGCAGAGCCACCAGCTAACCTGCCATAGACATGTGACATGAAAAATAAATCTTTACTCATATAAGCCACTAAGATTTTGGGACTGTTGTTATGACCGCCAAATCTAGCCTTGCCTAACCTGACTGATTCAGGTATTGGTGCCAAGAAGGTCTAGCAGCTAATGACAAGGAAACAGATATTGGAAGGTAGAAAGATGGAAACCCATGTTATAAAGTAGAAAATAATTGTTAAAACTGTTGCCTGTTATTACTTGGAAGGTTAATGAGTTATTTAATAAACTTCTCTCTCTAGGGGAAGAAGTTGGAAAACAGAATGTTGATAGTGTGTATTGGTTGCTGTTGGCTGCACCTGGCAAGAGCTACAGAAAGAAATAATCTTGGAAAAGAATTGACCCATTTATAATTAGAATCGAAAGGAAATAAAAGTCTGGAAATTTAGAGGTATGCAACATTGGAAGAAGCAATGCTTTTCAGTCTTATCTGGTACAAGATAAAATTCAGAAAAATTTTGAGCAAAAAAAGGCAAATTGAAGCTCAGCTTAGTGACAAAGATACAATTAAGGGTATGGCTTTCACTCTTAATTTCATTGAGTTATAGTGTCTTAGAAGAAAGTTTCAATAAAGGGTGAGATACCCAGTAAATCCTTCTAACTCAGGCAAAGAAGTAAAAAGATGGCTTTCCCATTGAAGCTTGATAGGTAAATGAATATATAGAGAGAATATTGGAGTTAGGATGAGTGTGTGTCTGTGTGTGTGAGAGAGAGAAAAAGAGACAGAAATGGGGGCAAGGAAACAAAGAGAAAAAAACCTAAGAAGTATGGGAGAAAAGAAATGTGGTCATGGTCACTGCCCCGTGGAGCTGACTGAAACATAAGAAGACAACTAAGCTTTCTAGAGAATTTATTGCCAAAAGAACTACCAGCCTGGACTGAAAGAGGCTGTGACAATTACAGTCTTAAAATGACCATTGTTCCCTGGATGTCCACAGGGAGATAATTTACTTGGAAAACTCCCTCCCAGGAAGAGCATATTCCTCAGGCTCACTTTGGATATTGCCAGAGAGGATAATGGAAACGAAGAATCTCCCATTGGATGGAGCCAGGGGCATGGAGAACAAAGAACAGGAGCAGAATTCCAACTGCTGACCTTTTGGATAGCAGCCAAGCATGTAACCACTGCGCCACCAGGGCTCCAGAGCAGAATTAGGGAGGGTGCTAATGGAGGAACACAACTCGCCACATGGATAAAAACCTATTGCCATTGAGTTGATTCCGACTCATAGTGACCCTGTAGGACAGAGTATAACTGCCCCATGCTGGTGGATTCGAACTGCTGACCTTTTGGTCAGCAGCCGAGCTCTTAACCACTGTGCCTCCAGGGCTCCTCCACATGGATATAATATAGGCAGGTAAATTTCTATGTTCTTTCTTAAAGGGAGTGTTCATAGTGGTAATCCTGTCCCTATTCCACCACAATGCCTTATGTGTGAGGGAACTAAATAACTTGTCTTTTTAGTTTGTTTCTGGATCAAGAGGGATCACAAATAAGCCTGATGTTGTGACAACCCCATCACCCAGAGATCCTTGACATTAAGCTTGATGCTTTGACTCAAAGGGACTTTTGGGTGATCTCCCTTTGGAGGGACTGTACTTTGAGCACAGTAAGGAGAAAATAAAACACACTGCTGTCGAATCAATTCTGACTCATGGCGACCCCTTGTGTTACAGAGTAGAACTAAGCTCCATAGGGTCTTCTTGGATGTAATCCTTATGGAAGCAGATTGCCAGATCTTTCTTCTGCAGTGCCATTGGGTGGGTTCAAACTGCCAACCTTTTGGTTAGTAGCCAAGAGCAAACAGTTTGCACCACCCAGTGACCTGCAGTTAGGAGTGTACACTGAATAATAGGTGTCCCATTCATAGCTGTAGCTATGCCTGAATGCAGAAAAAGGATTTAAGCTCTTTCAATATGTTCGCCTTATAAGAGCTTTCTTATATAATGTCTTTATTTCCTTGAATTTCAAATCTGGTGAATTGAGTCAATAGATACTGAGCGTGGAGCTTTATTTGTATTATATTATTTCTTATAATAACACTGTGAGGTGATTAGGGAGCCCCTGGTAGTGCAGCGGTTAAAGTGCTTGGCTGCTAACCAAAAGGTTGGCAGTTCAAACCCACCAGCTGCTCTGTGGGAGAAAGATGTGGGAGTCTGCTTCTGTAAAGATTTACAGCCTTGGAAACCCTATGGTGCAGTTCTACTCTGTCCTGTCAGATTGCTATGAGTTGGAATCTACTCCATGGCAGTGGGTTGGTTGGTTGGTTGGATAAGGTGAATACAATTATCCTCAATTTTCAAATGAGAAAACTTAGAGAGTAGCAGCTTGCCCAGAGTCACACAGTAAATACCTGGGTGTGTATTTCAATTTAGATCAGTCTGCCCCTAAAGATGTTTCTCTGTGTGTGCGTACACACATATACATATGTCTACCTATATACACAGATGTGTGTATGTGTGTAGTTTTTAAATTTCATTTTTGACACTATGCTGCTTCCCAGAGTTAAAGGTCAAGAAAGCTGCATCGAATTATGGCTTTCAGTAATCTTAATGCAAATTTTGTCACTTAAACATCATAATTTGCAGTTTAGTTCATAAATCAAGATTATATTCTTGATCTCTAAAACCAAGCCGGTTGCCGTCATGTCAGTTCTGACTCACAGTGGCCCCACGCATGTCAGAGGAGAGGTGGGCTCCACGGGGTTTCAGAAGTAGCTCATCGGGACTTTCTTCTGAGTAGACGCCAGATGGACTCGATCCTCCAACCTTTCAGTTAGCAGCTGAGTGCTTAACTGTTTGCACCACCCAGGGATTCCTCATGATCTCTAGTGGAAGAATATTCATCCGAGTAACCTATACTAGTTCCATTCTAGGAGTTCTGGTGGCGAAACTGTTAAACGCTCAAGTGTTCGGCTACTAACCAAAAGGTTGGTGGTTGGTGGATGAATTGAAATGGGGAACTCAGGGTGGTAATGAACAGAGTGCTGGCAGATTACACGGATTGCAACCAGTGTCATGGAACAATTTGTGTATAAACTATTGAATGGGAAAATAATTTGCTCTGTAAACCTTCACCTAAAGTGCAATTAAAAAACAAAGCAAAACAAAAACACAAAAGGTTGGCAGTTGGATCCTGCCCTTCTGTAAGGTTTAAAGCCTAGAAAGCTCTATGGGGGCAGTTCTACTCTGTCAAATGAGGTCACTACGAGTTAGAAATTGACTCAACAGCACCTCACAACAACGACAACAGCTATTCTATGAATGTGGTACTATGCTAAGCACATTGAATTCATTTGGATTTTCGTGGATGAAATGGATTAGCACAGACTGAATCTCCTTCATCTGCTTGGACTCTTTTGACCAAAGGCACTTGTTGGTGAGACAGATTGGTGTGGCACATGAGGCAGCACTGTTTGATGGGAATAGAGGGACCAGTGCTCTGTTCCTCACTCCAACACTAATGGGTTGTGTGACTCTAGGTAAGACACCTCCTATCTTTGCATCAATTAAAATGAAGACCGAAACCTACTAAACTGACATAGAAGTTTCTGGTTTCTACCTCCGTCTTTAGCCACATCTCATCTCTCCTCCTCGCTCTTTGAATTCAGTCACATACCTTCTTTCTTCAGGGTCTTTGCACTTGCTGTTAATTTATCTGGGATGACCTTCTCTCACATCTTCACCTATTCACCTGGCTAACTCTCCTTCTCATCCTTCATTTCTGAATTCAAGTGTCACTTCTTTGGTGATATTCTCCATAAATCCTAAACTAGATCATATCTCTCCATTATAAGATCTTATATATTTTATACCCTCCCTTTGGAGCACTATCACAGATTATTAATATATATTGCTATCTAGGATTATTTACTCATGCTAGTCTCCCTACTAAACTCTAAGCTCGATGAGGGCATGATGATATTAGCTTTGGCTCAGTGTTGCATTCTCTGTGCATAGCACATTTCCTGCTACATAGAAGACATCAGTTAAATTTGGTGAATGAATGAAATGAACTTGCAAAATGGGAGGGTTGGGCAACAAGATCACTTAATCTTTCAGCACTTATATCCCATGGTTTGCCAGACTTAATCTTCAATTTGCCTAGTAATGACACAGAGCAAATTTAAGCAGCCCACGTGACTCACGCCTCCTTCATGCCAGACTCAGTAGCAAATACCACAGCTTATGTGTAAAGAAGGCATCAGAGTTATTTGTAAACATGCTGTTCTCTGGAGAAAAAGCGATTATTATATTCAAGGGAGGTATAAACCAAAAATAGATAAGAAATGGTCAAATAAAGTCAACTGGTGTTTCTAGGCACCCAAAGTACATGAAATACAGTATTTGGAGTGATCATCACACTTATTTTTAAAAATCTATGAAAAATCCACTAATCCACTGGTGCATGAATACACAGGAGCAAATAATTCAAGATATATAGCAATGTGCAGCCATGTATCTCAAATTAGAATTGAGCTCATTGAAGGTAAAATTAGATGCTGGCATATTTAAAAAGCCCAAAACAAAATTCTCTCTCCTTCTTCTTTGTCCAAAGTCAGAAACAATTACTGCATGAAATGAAATAAGTTCCAAGTTGAGAGAAATCAAATATCATGATATTGTATAAAATCATAGATCACTATTTCATTAATACTGAGAACAGAAATTACTCTCAATACCTAATTCTTGAATCTATTTTAACAATTCCTTGAAATAGTCCCATAAGTTCTTGGATAACTCGCCAGCTCCATCAGAGATAGACACCCTTATAGATACACACATTTATCTCAGTTCCTAGAAAACATTTTACTCTCTCTTATCTTCGTTTTGTCATTAGATGCCATAAAGATGGTTCTGACTCATGGTGACCTTAGGTACAACAGAAGGAAACACTGTCTGCTTCTGTGTCATCCTCACAACCGTTGGTATGCTTGAGCACCTCATTGTAGCCACTGTGTCAGTCCATCTAATTGAGGGTCTTCTCTCTTTTGCTGACGCTGTACTTTACAAAGCATGATGTCCTTCTCCAGGGACTGGTCCCTCTGGATGACATGTCCAAAGTATGCAAGAAAAAGTCTCACCATCCTTGCTTTGAAGGAGCATTCTGGATGTACTTCTTTCAAGACAGATTTGTTCATTGTTCTGACAGTCTATGGTATATTCAATATTCTTCGCCAACACCATAATGCAAAGGCATCAATTTTTCTTTGGTCTTCCTCATTCATTGTCCAGCTTTCGCATGCATATGAGGTGACTGAAAATACCATGTCTTGGGTCAGGCACACCTTCGTCCTCAGAATGACATCTTTGCTTTTCAACACCTGAAAGAGGTCTTTTACAGCAGGTTTGCCCAATGCAATATGTCATTTGATTTCTTGACTGCTATTTCCATGGGCATGGATTGTGGAGCCAAGTAAAATGAAATCCTTGACAACTTCAATATTTTCTCCACTTATCTTGGTGTTGCTTATTGGTCTAGTTGTGTGAATTTTTTTTTTTTTTTTTTATGTTGAGGTGTAATCCACACCGTAGCCTTTGAACTTCATCAGTAAGCACTTCAAGTCCTCTTCGTTTTCTGCATGCAAGGTTGTGTCATCTTCATATTACAGGTTGTTAATGAGTCTTCCACCAATCCTGATGCCATGTTCTTCTTCATATAGTCCAGCTTTTTGGATTATTTGCTCAGCATACAAATTGAATAAATATGCTGAAAGAATACAACTCTGACACACACCTTTCCTGATTTTAAACCATGCAGTATCCCCTTCTTCTGTTGGAATGACTGCCTCTTGGTCCATGTACAGGTTCCACATGAGCACAATTAAGTGTTCTGGAATTCCGTTCTCCACAATGTTATCCAAATTTCTTATGATCCCCACAGTCAAATGACTTTGCATAGTCAATAAAACACAAATAAACATCTTTCTGGTATTCTCTGCTTTCAGACAAGATCCATCTGACATCAGCAGTGATATCCATTGTTCTACATCCTCTTCTGCATCCAGCTTGAATTTCTGGCAGTTCCTGTCGGTGTACTGCTGCAACTGTTTTTGAATGATCTTCAGCAAAAGTTTACTTGCGTGCGATACTAATGATGTTGTTGGATAATTTCCACATTCTGTTGGATCACTTTTCTTTGGAATGGGCACAAGTATGGATCTCTTCCAGTCAGTTGGCCAGAAAGCTGTCTTCCAAATTTCTTGGCATAGATCAGTGAGCGATTCCAGTGTTGCATCTGTTTGTTGAAACATCTCAGTTGGTATTCGGTCAATTCCTGGTGCCTTGTTTTTTGCTAATGCCTTCAGTGAAGCTTGGACTTCTTCCTTCAGTGCCATCGACTATTGATCATATGCTGCTTTCTTGCTACAGTGATTCTGTGTATTCCTTCAGTCTTCTTTTGATGCTTCCTATGTTGTTAAATATTTTTGCCCATAGAATCCTTCAGTACTGCAACTCGAGGCTTGCGTTTTATCTTCAGTTCTTTCATCTTGAAAAGTGTTGAGCATGTTCTTCCCTTTTGGTTTTCTAACTCCAGATCTTTTGCACATTTCAGAATATTTTGTCTTCCAGAGCTGCCCTTTGAAATTTTCTGTTAAGTTCTTTTGCTTTATCAGTTCTTCCATTTTCTTTAGCCGTTCTATGTTCAAGAGCAAGTTTCAGAGTCTCTGCTGACTTTCATTTTGGTCTTTTCTTTCTTGTCTGTCTTTTTAATGACCCTTTGCTTTCTTCACGTATGATGTCCTTGATGTTATTTCACAACTCATCTGGTCTTTGGTCATTATTGCTCCATGTGTCAAATCTGTTCTTGAGATGATAGTCTCTAAATTAAGGTGGGACATACTCAGTATTGTACTTTGGCTCTCATGGACTCATTTTAATTTTCTTCAGCTTCAACTTGAACTTCTTACATATGAGCAATTGACGGTCTGTTCTGTAATTGGCCCCTGGCCTTGTTCTGACTGATGATACTGAGCTTATCCATCATCTCTTTCCACAGGAGTAGTCTATTTGATTCTTGTGTGTTCCATCCAGTGAGATCTACGTGTATAGTCACCATTTATGTTGTTGAAAAAAGGTATTTGCAATGAATCAGTCACTGATCTTGCAAAATTCTATCATGTGATCTCTGGGGTCATTTCTATCACCAAGGTCATATTTTCCAACTATCAATTCTTCTGTTTCTAGCTTTCATATTCCAATCACCAGTAATTATCAATTCACCTTGATTGCATGTTTGATCAGTTTCAGACTGCAGAAGTTGGTAAAAATCTTCAATTCCTTCCTCTTTGGCATTAGTGTTTAGTGGGTAACTTTGAATAATAGTTGTATTAACTGATCTTCCTTGTAGGTGTATAGATATTATCCTATCACTGAAAGTGTTATACTTTAGGGTAGATCTTGGAATGTTCTTTTTGGCAGTGATTGTTACGCCATTCCTCTTGTCATTCCCAGCATAGTAGACCATCTGATTGTCTGATTCAAAACGGCCGGTACCAGTCTATTTCAGCTCACTAATGCCTAGGATATCGATTTTTATGTTCCATTTCATTTTTCCCTTGACAGCTTCCAACTTTCCTAGATTCACACTTTGTACTTTCCATGTTTAGATTATTAATGGATGTTTGTAGCTGCTGCTTCTCATTTTGAGTCATGACACATCAGCAAATGAAGGTCCTGAAGCTTGATTCCAACCATGTCATTAAGGCCAACTGTATTTTGAGGGGGCAGCTCTTCCAAAGTCATATTTTGAGTGCCTTCCAATCTGAGAGGCTCATCTTCCAGCATTATACCAGACAATGTTCCGTTGCTATTCATGAGGTTTTTTCAGAAGTAAATCGCCAGGTCCTTCTCCTTAGCCTGCCTTAGTTTGGAAGCTCTGCTGAAACGTGTCTACCATGGTTAACCCTGCTAGTATTTGAAATACTGGGTGAATAGCTTCCAACAACACAGCAACATGCAAGTCATAGCAGTACAACAAAATAATGTTGTAGTGTGGTGGCTCTTATTTTTACACATTCTCAATATTGGGCTATCTTGCTGAAATACTTTTCCATTCACTTCTTTGCCTAGATAATTCCTACCTGTTTTTCAGATTTATAGAAGGTCACTTCCAGGAAAGCTTCCCTATTCTCCCATGTTTAGATTATCAAAAAAACAAAAAATATCAACCTTGTTGCCACTGAGTCAATTTGAACTCATGGGAACCCCATATGTTTCAGAGTACAACTACTCTATGAGGTTTTCATGGTTGTGGCCTTTCAAAAACAGATCATCGGATCTTTCTTCCTGGGTTCCTCTGGGTGGGTCTGAACCGATAAACTGTCAGTTAATAGCTGAACACTTAACTGTTTGTACCACCTAAGGACTTTTTGTGCTCCTGTGCTATCGACGGCACTGGTGGGTTTGGGTGTGGTATACTGTGCTTTCCCTATATCTTGGCACCTGTATTGTAATTGCCTCCTCAGATTCTTGAGGGGAGAGATTATTTTATTCATGTTACACCTCACCACCCAGAGCAGAGTGGGTATTCAATAATTACTTGCTAAGTGAGAGAATGAGATCTGTAAACAAGTCTAAATTTTTTCCAAGCATTTTCAGAGTTATTCTGAAAGTACCTAACCATTTTCTGAAGTTCTCCTACAATGAGGAATGCATCATCTACAGGCTCTACCTACCTTTATAGGAATGAAATTAGATTAAATAAATATGGGGTTTTGTTTTTGGTTATAATGATGATATGAACAACAGGAAAAAAAAAAAAACCTTCAACTTAACCTCACTTATTTCCTTCAAAACAATAATTTTTAGAAATGGCTATTAACTTTGACTAAATTGACTTTTCCCCCGTATGTCCGCAAAGAAAATAAATGAACCCAAATTAAGAAACACAAGGGCCAAGAAGAGAAGTCCAATCACATAAATCCACATACAAGTTTATTATTCCCTGAACAATCAGCAATTAAACTATCCTCCATTGTTTGAATATTGAATATGATCACACCTATATTTGACTTTTGGTACTGAAGTTCCCTGTCTTAGGTAATGTTTGTTTTCTCAGTACTATTCCTTCAACTTTTATGAAAGGAATATTTTAAAAAGTATGAAGAGTTGACCAGCTTTCTGATCTTCATGATTCTCCTAAAAGAAACTGATGACAACCAACCTTAGGAACCATTACTCTGTAGGAGGAATCAAGTCAAATGTTCTCCACAGAACACAGGGGACAATCTAGGAAACCTCTGCACAATGGTTTCCTTTATTTTCTATGACTGAAAAATGGGGTCCCCCAAATCCTTGGACTACGAAGTAGAGAAAAGAGCTGAAAACCAACCAAAAGAAAGAGAAAAAAAGGCATTTCTCTTACCTCTAACAAAGGGAAGTCAGAATGGTCAAAAGAAGGAACCAGCCTTTCTAACTTAGGTCTTCTAATTTTCCTTCTAATGTTATTAAAAGAAAATTATCATTGACAAGTGGAAGGATAAATCTATATTTTGAAGTCCTTTTTTCTGTCATTGTCCACAGAAAGCAACAAAGGAACACCTAATTAACGGAATCTCTTTTCTGAAACATTGGAAAAAGGAAGTCATTTCCTGGGAACACGTTTACCGCCAGTAAAGAAATTGGTCAATGGAGATTACAGGAGATTACAAATGCCATAGGCGAGCGTCCACATGTGGACTTCATAAAAACTTTGGTATGTAAGAAATCTGTTACAAAAAGTGCACGGCGGCCCTGGGGAATTATTTTCTCGGATCTTTGCACCAAGGATTTAGGGCCTGCAAAATGCAGGAGGCATGTTTTTTTGCATTGGCCATTTTAGTATTCATGTCTCCTGTACTGCTTTCTAATAAGTTAAGAATGAAACGGGAGACTGCGTGCAGGAGTGAGAAATGCAAGAAAAGCAGGACTGTAAAATAAAAATGGATGAAAGTGCATTTCAACTTCCCTTTTATTATTAACAGCCAAGAGAACAACAATGCCAATTTTATTGTTATTACTTAACACTTCACATTTACAAAAGGACTTTACCGTCATTTTTACTTGGTATTTCTCAATACTTTTCTAATAGAGGCTGGGAGCGCTGTTACTATTCTCAATGCCATTTTTATAATGTAATATTAAATGATTTTTCCAAAGATGAGGATAAAAATGCAGGTTGTGCCAGCATGATACCCAAACAGACTTATCAGTGAGAATAATCATGCCCTTTGTTTTTGGGTAGACCACACCGCTGGCTGACTTGGTTTGGATTTTGTTTTCTTCACTCCCACTCACCTCCACTCCATTCAATTTATTGGTATTTAAGTGTGCCTTTTATATAGTGTCTCTAGAATATAAATAACACAACAGGAGAAGACCTAAAGGAAATTATTATTGGCCGTTCCTTTGATTCTTCTTTTATTACATAATTTGTATAAATTAGTGTGGTTCCCATAGTGAATATTTGTGCTTCCGTTTGTAAGCCTGTCTTTCTAGGAGGGAACGTGTTTGAAACATGCTGAGAAATGTTTGCTCAAGCCAAGTGAGAAAAATATTCCAAGACTCAGAGGCTCTAGCTAACCTCAGGTTTGGGTTTTTTGTTAACTATTTTGTTAATTTCTGAAGACAGTCATCCAATATATAAGCAGATCCCAAACAAAAAGGAGACTGTCCAATTATTTTAGCAGTTTTCTAGGTCAAAAGAATGACAGTGGGGAATTCTGCAATCCTTAATGTTTTGTTGGATTTGGGGAGAATTTGGATAATTTCTTAACCCATGACAAACATTTGTTCATTTATTATTACATGGCCCAAATAATGTGGAAATCTGTCAGTTACCTGACCTATTTATTCAATGTAGCCAAATAAGATGCCTGAATTCAAAAATACAAACAGCAGAAATTATCCAAATTAACTGTCAATAATTTTTCAAGAAATCTGAAAAATATTTCATTTGGGGCCAGATAGTCCCAGCCTAGATGGTGATAAACTCTATTTTTAAAAGCAGAAGTTCCCAGTGAAATGAAGAATGTAAGTAGAGTAGACATTTTTTTCAAAGCTATAACTATGCCTGAGTATAGAAAAAGTGTTTAAGCTCTTTGAATATATTCCCATTATAAGAATTTTTCTGTTTGTATATTAGTGTTTTTACTTCTTTGAATTTGAGTCAACAGATGTTCATTTATCTTTGCTTCTTTGTCTGTAGATGATTACATCCAGCGTATGAAAACTATGGAAATAGGCTCCCTCCTCCAGAGAAAGTGGCTTGAAGTGTTGTATCTGTCTGAGTGTCATTTGCCTCTCCAGCGCACGGGGAGCCTGTGCTGACTGATGCCTCTAATGTATAAAGGAATCGTCCTTGTTCTAATATTGGTAGTGGTATTACAATGATAGCAAGAGTAGCTGCAGTTTACTAAGTGCTTGTTATATGCTAGATAATTTGTAAACATAATTTTATCTGAAAAATATTAGAAAGACCACACCAAAATGAAGAAACCATGACTCAGAATGTCTAAGTGACTTTTTCAAGGTACTACTAGATCTGGGTCTGAACCTGGGTCTGTCTGATTCAAAGGTCATGCTTTTTTGCTATATCCCTCCACGTAGAGAGTTAAGTCAGGCAGTGTAAACAAATTTGAGTAGGGCAACCTTAAGTTCCCCACCGTACCTGTTATCCTAGCATAGTTAATAGCTCCTCTTTTATACTCAAAAAAGTGTTTCAGTTTGGACAATTAGTTGGATGGTAGCCCTATTTCTGCTGAAGTTTAAAATGAACATAAGACTTTTCTTAGGTATTGTTTACAAGGCTTTAATTAATCACTTTGCCTTTAACAAAGGGCTACAAATTGAACCTAGCCTGGTGTATTTGGGAAAAACAGATGAGTTTATGAATGAAATTAACTGGTTGGGTCTAGTATTTCCCTGTTCCTTAGTCTCTTTTTCTCTCTTGTCTTCCTCTTCCGTCTCTCCTCCCAACTTCCATGCCTCATTCTGTGTAGGCTTTCTTTATTGATCAAATGACAGAAATGGATTCGTTGGTTTTCCTTTAGCTTTTGTTCTGAGGACTCTCTAAAATACAGCTTGGTCATTCATTCAGATGTTTAAACCACTATTCACGGTATTTTTGTCAAGAAAGAATAAAAATTATTTGAAGACATCTCTAACTTATTTTTCTTTCTTTCTTTCTTCTCCTTAATCTTGCTGCTACTATTGCACCACACTTCTTTACTACAACCAGAGTGAAGAGGTATCCAGGGAGCTTTCTCGTTGCAGTTCTTGGACAATGCTACTGCAGGTTTCACTGGGGCAAGCCAGCTCAGAAATGTATTATTTCAAGCACCACCTCACATGTCTTTGCGCCTCTTCTGCTCTTATGGGCAAACTGTTGTCCTGTTTCTATTATTCTAAAGGGCTTTCAGGAAGAGGAAAGGGAGTGATTTAAAAAAAAAGCTGATAAGCTATATAACTGCTTAAAAGACACGTGCAATAAGAAAATCCAACTTCCACTTCTGCTGGTTTTAAATGTAGAGCTTTGATTTATGGATCAAAATTGTTCATTTATTATTTTATCTATACAGCTCTGGGCAATTCTGACAGTTAAAATTTAGTTTTATTGACCAGTGCAGCCACCATGCCCACAAGGGGACTGGTGCACACAGCCTACTGCACTCAAGAAGCGATGATTTTTGATTCCGTGACTGAGTCATATTGGGAATCATAACCGATATAACAATAAGTTCCAAATCTCAGTGCCCAAGGCAAGAGGTTTGCTGTAAAACACAATCACCCTTTAAGGAGGGGAGGAGGAGAAATCTTGGGTGGAAGTTTGCAAGCACAGTTTAATGTGGCTGGGATAGGTCATGAGTATATCTGTCCATCCAAGCTGTGGAGTAGTATGAGTGGGTGTTTCTCTAAAGACCAGGTTCTCCAGACCAAAAATTAATAAGCGAAAATGCCTAAACGGCACAATGCATGCTAGTTACAGAGACAACGTCCTAAACAGCCATTTTGATATGTGAAAATTCAAAGTGGGAAAACTGACTAGTGCTATTAAACAATCTTTCCCTTTTCATTTACCAAAGAAAAAAACTGAAGAATTTCATTTGGAAGCTCTCTGCCCCTCTCTGTCCCAGCTCACACAGAAACATAAACCAGTACAGTGATTTTAGGCCACTTTTAATTTAGGCCTATTCGACTACCAATGTGGCCACCTCTGCAATGTTAATTTACTCTTTTATTCTAAATCCCCTGTGATACAAAAACAAACCTCCAAAGGGTAACAAATCAATAAAATGTCTAATTTGATTAACCATGTTTTCAAATTCATCAAGACAGCTCTAACCTGAAATAAATAGGTGGATAGATAAAAAAAGAAGTCCACTCACTTGTGAGTATTTTCCATGTCTTCTTTTCATCATCATAATACTGAGCCAAATTGCTGGGGAGCCGGTCTGGTCCAGGAGGCAGCCCTCCAACCAACAACAGCATTTTCTTGTTAGAGCGAATTCTTCACCCAAAACAAAGAGGAGATGAATAACCACATTATTGTAGAGTCTTTTTAGTGGCAACAAAATCATAACCATCAAAAGAATGTTCCTTGCTTGCAGATTTCTATTTCATTTTTTTCTGTTTCTTCTCCCATTCATGTCTCAACAATTTTTTGAACCAAGCAGAAAAATGATCAGAAGAGCTGCGTATCCCCATACTCATGGAATAATAAGCTCCCTTTATGCAATTTGTTAGAGGTTCATTCTAGAACGACCTTTTTCTTATATTATCCCTTTAAATCATCACTCTTTACAGCTGAGTACACATGAAATGCTCTGGAGTTGTACTAAGGTTAAGCATTAAAGTTGCATGTCAAAAATCGTATTAGTCAAAATCATTATTATAAGCCATTCTCCACTCAAAGAACCTTGAAAAAATTAAGGTTATGCAGAGAGTTTGTGAGCCAACTTTTTAATCACCCAGGGAACTTCAAACACCAGTTTAGTACAATTAGTAGCACAGGGCTAACTGGGGTGGGTTAACCAGTTTGCCCATGACCTTTCGTTGGTTTAATTTTGCTTAGACTTCCACCTACATCCCTTTTCCCCACTCCCGGCTCACCCTCCCTCTGCCCTCCCCTTGCGCACCACTGGCGATACAGCAGCACCAATTGGTAAAAATGAGACTGTGATGTTGTTGTGAGCCTCCCTAGAGTGGAGCCCTGCCAATGCTTGCCACTGATCCAGCGGCATGAACCTGCTCAACTGTGCAAAGTCACTCTAATTCCCTCCCTCTGTTTTTCTACCTTCTCCCCCAGGGGGCAACCACTGAAAGGAGTGACTACCCACCCATCAAGAGCTGGCAATTCACTGCTATTAACCGTGACTGTGATTCCCAGTCTGCCTGGCAGTTGCTGAGCACAGGCCTGCAATGTCTCATATGCAATAAAAGCTATAAGATGCACCCTGGCCAGCACACTTGACCTGATGGATGTACAATCCTCAGGAACAGTAATGGATTGAACACACTTGTGAGGGAAGCAGGGAGAGGAGGCGCAGACCCCCACAAGGGGCCTGCTGATTTAACAGTCGCTTTACATACAATTGAACTTTTCATTTACCTGAAAGGCTGAAGGTAGTGGAAGAAATGGAGCAACCATGATGGAAGGAAAAAGTTAATAAATAAAAAAAGGTTCTTCCTAAACAGAATCACCACCCCTGTGTGTGGTCCTGAACCTGTTACTATATACTCAGCCCGTTCTGATTCAAGGATGCTTGGCAAAATATACCCTTGTGGAAAAGCACTGTTTGTTGGTTAAGAACCTAACATTCGGAGAGTTAACTTAATACAGTTAATGACTTTTCCATGTGAAGGAAGGGGACAAGAGAATTCCTGTAATGAAACTCTGGTGCCATTGAATGCGTTGTATATGCCTCAGTAGGAAAAATACCTATTGGAGAAACATCGATAGAGGAAGCCGTAATTATAGAAAAATGCCTAATGTAATATCTGCTTGCAGTATTAATTTTGCCACACTTTGAATATAGTGGAGGGACAGATAAAACCAACCAACCACAACAACAAAAATCCCAGCTTCTTCGAATTTGAAGTACTTTTTTGAACCGTGCCTACATGCCTTATAGACTAGTAGGTGGAAAACAAAATCAGAATACAGTAGCCAAGAGCTCCACCCTGGCATTGAGGGTTTCAGTGACTGGGGTGGATTTGTCATCACAGGTGTTAAGAAAAATCAGTATGCTAAGTATCTCTCTTTTATTTGGACACAGTGCGTCTATAAATCATGTGCTGTGTAATTTATTAAATGCTTAGTGACGGAACTGATACATACGATTATTTTTTGCTGTAATTTTTAGTCCAAATAATCAACCACTTTGTTGTATAATAGAGGTAAAGGTGAGAGCAAATAATCTTTTTAGGCTGCTGTAAGTGACCACAGGTAGATAGACCTGTTCAACTGAAAGTCACCATTCTGTATCTAACATCACATGAGTACATGCTGCCAGACTGCAGGTGGCAACAGCTAGACCATATCAGCTGGCTAGATATAGATGAAAGGACTCATTAAAGGGGTGATTATGACAAAAACAACATAATTAAAATCCCTGTTTTAATATATAAATACGTGTACTGCTTTAAAAATGTGTTTAATGAATGAAAAAGGGAGATAAATGCATGGCTCATATATGTTCATTAGTTGGCAAGGCCAGCTTCCCTGAACCATTCCCACTGGTGATTTTCAACACTGACCTAGACGGACCATCTATGCCAATGAAGAGAGGATCTAGAGTCATTGTCCTCTTTGCCCAAAGAGCCATTCTTTGCCATCTGTCCTCTAAGAACTGGACTGAGACCACCAACATATACGTAAGCCACTGAACAGCTGGCAAATGGTAACAATGTCCAGCCCCTGCCAACAATGACATGATTCAAAGAGCTAACACAGCAGCGTAGAAAGATTCCACATAACCAAGATGAATCCCTAAGCCAACCAGGCCTCCTCTGGGCACCTGATGAAGAGGGTAGGGGCTACAGAATTATATATAACGTGGGCATAAAGGCCTACACGTACACCTAGTGGCTATGTGTTTTCTACAAAGGAGCAGTGCTTTGACTCCATTATCTGTGGCCTTAGTGAGTGAAGACACATTCCACATCTTTTGCATGGTCATATTTATACATCATACACTCAATTTATTATAGCATTTTACTTGGAATATTTTGTCTCTAAAGTTATGTTATTCGATTTTCCAACTGTGATGGTTAAAGTTGTGTGTCAGCTTGGCAGGGCCGTGGTTCTCAGTGATTTGGCAGTTGTGTAATGATGTAGTTTGCAGTTATGTAATGATGTAATTTGACAGTTATGTAGTGATGTAGTCATCCTCCATGATGTGATCTGATTTGATTAGCCAATCAGTTGTAGGGGAGTTTTCTCGGGAGTGTGGCCTGCATCTAATAAATACACGGATGTTCTCGCAAAGCTTGCTTGCTTGCTTGCATCCACCTCATCATCATCTGACCTGACTTGAGCCAGCTGCCTGCCATAGTGCCTGCTGATCTTGGGATTCATCAGCCTCCTCAGCCTGTAAGCCAGCAGCCTGCTGTATTACCTGCTGATCTGGGGATTTGTTGGCTTCTGCAGCTTGTGAACCAGTGGTTTGCCATCTGATCTGCTAGGTTCGGATTTGTCAACCCCTGTAGCTATGTGCGTCAGAAAAAGCCTCCAGCCTGATGCTTGACCCACAGACTTGGAACTTGCCAGCCTCTTCAACTGTGTGAGCCATTTCCTTGAGATAAATCTCTCTCTCTATATATATACATCACTGCTTTCCTTTTCTAGAGAACCCAGCCTAAGATATTTTGTACCAAGAGCAGCATCAGGTGGAAGTAGCACTAGCTGGGTCCTGAGTCATGGGTAGCTCATCGGATGTGGGCCACTAGATACTTCCAACAAAAGCCTTGAAAGAGCCTCAAGAAAGTAACACAGTCCAGTTCACTCTTGCTGAGTAGGGAGGTGACTGTAGAACACTGAAATAAGGTCTTACGCCAGACCCAGTCTGTGAGTCTCACCAGATATACTTGACTTCACCTGGTTCCTGGTCCTTGGCTGCTTGCTAACTGGTAGATTGTGTACATTGTAAAAGTGACTCAAATTCTTCACTACTCCCTGTATCTAAGGTCTGGGCCATGTAATCTTGCAGTGTCCTCTGCCTGTGGGTGGATTGTTTGTCCTATTCCATGACTCTGAACCCAGCCTTCTGACTGGCTTTGGCCAATGGGATGGTGTCTTAGGTTTGATAGGATAACATGTTCTGTGGAAACCAGTCATCCTCTTTCCCCAGCCACTCCCATCATTGCCCAACAGCCTCATGAACAAAGTAGCCATAGTGGCAAGGTTATGCATGGGCTTAGTAAATGGACTTTCACTCACCAAGGCCAACTTGGTTATAGCCACTTCTAAATGCCCGATCTGCCAACAGCAGAGACCAACACTGAGTCTCTAGTATGCACCATTCCACGAGGTGATCAGCCAGCAACCTGGTGGCAGGTTGATTACATTGGACTGCTTCCACCATGGAAGGGGCAGTGTTTTATTCTTCCTGGGATAGATACTTCCTCTGGATATATATTTGCCTTCTCTGCACGCAATGCCTCTGCCAAAATTGCCATCCGTGGACTCATAGAATGCCTTATCCACTGTCATGGTATCCCACACAGCATTGCCTCAGATCAAGGGACTCATTTCTCAGCAAACAAAGTATGGCAATAGGTCCATTCTCATGGAATTCACTGGTCTTACCATGTTCCCCAACATGTGGAAGCAGCTGGCTTGATATGATGATGGATTGGTCTTCTAAAGACACAATTATAGCACCATCTAGGTGGCAGCACTTTGCAGGGTTGGGGCCATGTTCTCCAGGAGGCTGGATATGCTCTAAACCAGCATCCGATATATATATGGTGCTGTTTCTCCCATAGCCAGGATTCACAATTCCAGGAATCAAGGGGTGGGGGTGAGAGTGGCACCACTCACTATTACCCCTAGTGACCCACTCACAAAATGTCTGCTTGTCCCCATGACCCTATGCTCTGAGGGTCTGGAAGTCTTAGTTCCAAAGGCAGGAATGCTCCCACCTGGAGACACAACACAGATTCCACTGAATGCCATTCCATAAGAATGCCACCAGGCTACTTTGTGTTCCTCATGCCTCTGGATCAATAAGCAATGAAGAGATTTACTGTATTGGCTGGTGTGACTGACCCTGACTACCAAGGGGAAATCAGATTGATGTTGCATAATGGAGGTAAAGAAGTGTATGACTGGAATACAGGAGATCCCTTAGGGCATCTCTTAGTACTACCATGCGCTGTGATTAAAGTCAATGGAAAACTACAGAAACCCAATTCTGACATAACTATTAATGGCCCAGACCCTTCAGGAATGAAAGTTTGGGACACCCCATCAGGCAAAGAACCACAACCAGCTGAGTTTCTTACTGAGGATAAAGCGACTACGGAATGGGTGGTGGAAGAAGATAGTTCTAAATGCTAGTTATGACCACGTGACCATTTGCAGAATGAGGACTCTAATTGTTATAATTACTGCTTCCTTGTATGTCTGCATCAAGTATATTTATTTTCTTCACTTGTAAAATACAAGATGGAAATGGGGCTAGTGTGTTTTCGGTTGTACTCATGCTAGTTGTATCATGTTAGGGGCAAGTATGACTGTGTAATTGTCTTTAGTTAGAGGCTATGTATGGTTTAAGGAGATGTGTACAAGTGACAAGTTGACAAGGGGTGGACTGTGGTCGTTATGGTTGTGTGTCAGCTTGGCTGGGCCATAGTTCTCAGTGGTTTGGCAGGTATATAATGATGTGGCTTGGCAGTTATGTAATGATGTAGTCATCCTCCATGATGTGATATGATGTGATCAGCCAATCAGTTGTAAGGGGAGTTTCCTCAGAAGTGTGGCCTGCATCTAATATATACATATGGACATTTTGGCAAAGCTTACTTGCTTGCTTAGGATCCTACATCCAGCTTGTCATCATCTGGCCTCTGGTTCTTGGGACTTGAGCCAGCTACCTGTCATATTGTCTGCTGATGTCAGGACTCATTAGCTGCCCCAGCCTGTGAACCAGCAGCCTGTCATCTTATCTGACAATCTTGGGATTCGTCAGCCTCTATAGCCTGTGAACCGGCAGCCTGCTGTCTCACCTGCCAGTCTTGGGTTCATCAGCCTCTGCAGCTATGTGAATTAGGAGAAGTCTCCAGCCTGATACCTGACCCATGGACTTGGGACTTGCCAGCCTCTACAACTGTGTGAGCCATTCCTTGTTTTTGCTTTTCTAGAGAACCCAGCCTAAGACATCAACCTAATATCAATATTATTTAATTTTATTTAATTATTTAATTTTAAATAAGGCTTAAAACTCTATCTTATGAAGGTGAATCACACAGAAACCATAAATAGGATAAAGCATGTGAGAAGTAGTATACACGTACAGAAAAAAAACACATGAATTAAAACACACTTGAGGGCTTTTTCTCATCGTTGTCTCCCTTGAGTGTCAAAACAGCCACATATGGTAGGTGTAAATCTCTGTTTTACAGAGGTGAGAAAGTTCCTATAGTCACATTAAGTGACAGAAACAGTGTTCAGACCTAGGCCTTCTAACTCTACAAGAGCCCATTCTCTATTCTCTAAAATTATTATTATTATTTTACTGTACAACAACCTCTGATTAAGACCCAGGGAACCTGGATGTTAGTGCTGACTCTGCTATTAAGCCAAGTAACTTTGCATAAATTACTTGGCCTCCTGGAGACTACATTTTCTCATAGTTAAATATACTTATAATATCTGACCTGCCTCTTCAAAGGATTGTCATAACGATCACATAAAACAGGGAAGTGAAATGTTCTGTATAAACTCTATAGTAAATTATTATCAATCTTTAGATATTGACAATACAATGCGGGCTTTATTTCAACATGCCAAACCTGATGAAACAACTGAAAAATAAAAGTAATATTTTTTATTGAGATTCTTATTGAGCTCATATATATATATGTATATGTACATATATAAAAAATAATTAAGAGCAATTTCCTACCCAGTTGTTATTTTAATTATTTGTTCTGAGGAAATTATCACTTCAATTATATTGGCTATTTTTTGAGCCTTGTTAGAAGAAAATAGACATTTGGCCATTATATAAAACTAAGATTGTTTCTGGATCCAAGTAAAATGACCTAATAGAGATTACATTTCTTATTCCTTAAGATTAATACAAATGAGAAAATGCCATCACATATTTTACTTTGATATAAATGCATTATCAACTCTTCAATTATTCCTAGAAAGTAAGACATGTGCATAATTCCTGTGGAAAAGCTTCCATTCTTTTTATAATGTGTAATTACAATAGTGACAATGACAATAATTGACAGGTAGTAATGAATGTATATTGGGATATTGAACCCCTAATTTTCATGCTATTTATTTGGTGGGTGTGAACGCCAATTTGAAAACACCATGAAGAAAAATACTTTGTGAATTAGAAAAATAAAACTAGGAGAATCTGAACTGGCTGTGCTGCAGTGAGTTTCATTTATTCCTTTCTAAATAATTCCAACAGACCTTTATAGGTTTAATTTTCAGATAGGTAAAATCTACAAATGTTGTAATAATTAGAGCTCCTTTATATGGCAACATGGAATACATTTTAGAAGCTCTTTCCATAAGGAACCACAATAGCCAAAATTAATAAATTCTCTTCATATATGTTATTTTAAATATATTCCTTTTCAAGACTTGTCATATGAATAGACATGCACACACCCATGTTCACTGCAGCATTGTTCACAATAGCAAAAAGATGGAAACAGCCTAGATGCCCATCAACAGATGAATGGATAGACAAACTACGGTACCTACACGCAATGGAGTATTAACGCAGCTTTAAAGAACAACGATGAATCTGTGAAGCATCTCATAATATGGATGAATCTCGAGGGCTTTATGCTGAGTGAAACAAGTCAATCACAAAAGGACAAATATTATATGAGACCACTACTGTAAAACTTATGAAAAGGTTTACACACAAAGGAAAAATCTTTGATGGTTACGAGGGAGGAGAGGGGTAGGGATGGAAAAACACTAAATAGACAATAGATAAGTGGTAACTTTGGTGAAGGGCAAGACAGTACACAATACTGGGGAAGCCAGCATAACTTGTACAAAGTCATGGAAACTCCATAAAAACCTAAACCGAACCCACTGTCGTCAAGTGAATTCTGACTCATAGCTACCCTATAGGACAAAGTAGAACTGCCCCATAGAGTTTCCAAGGAGTGCCTCGCGGATCTGAACTGCCTACCTCTTGGTTAGCAGCTGTAGCGCTAAGCCACCAGGGTTTCCAGAAGCTCCATAGACACATCCAAACTCCCTGAGGGACCGAATTGCTGGGCTGAGGGCTGCGGCCTTGGGGAACATCTAGCTTAATTGGCACAACATAGTTCATAAAGAAGATGTTTTACATTCTACTTTGGTGAGCAGGTCTGGGGTCTTAAAATCCTGTGAGCGGCCATCTAAGATGCTCCACTAGTCTCACCCTTTCAGGAGCAAGGGAGAATGAAGAAAACTAAAGATACAAGGGAAAGATTAGTCCAAAGGAGTAGTGGACCACAGCCTCCATCAGACAGTCCAGTATAGTGAGATCGTGCCCGGCTACCACCACTGACTGCTCTGACAGGCATCACAATAGAGGGTCCTAGACAGAGCTGGAGAAAAATGTAGAACAAAATTCTAACTCACAAAAAAAGACCAGAATTACTGGCCTGACAGAGAGTGGAAGAACCCTGAGAGTATTACCCCTGGACACCCTGTTAGCTCAGTAATGAAATCGCTCCCTTCAGCCAAAGATTAGACAGGCCCATAAAACAAAACGAGACTAAAGGGGTGCACCAGCCCAGGGGTAAGGACTAGAAGGCAAGAGGGGAAAGGAAAGCCGGTAATAGGGAACCCAAGGTCTAGAAGGGGGAGTGTTGACGTGTCGTGGGTTGTTAACCAATGTTATAAAACAATATGTGTACTAACTGTTCAGTGAGAAACTAGTTTGTTCTGTAAACCTTCATTTAAAGTACAATAAAAAAAAGAAAAAAAAATCCTTTTCACTCCTCATTTTAGCACCACTTAGACCAAAGTAATGTATTCAGAAGATAAGAAATTAGAGAACTTAAACAAAGAGCCGAGAATAACACGATTAATAATATTATCTGAATACATATGATTTGATTTCTTAGATTCTTGCACAGAAAAAGATAAGGTAGAAAGGCAACGGAATTTGAAGGTCTCCTTTGTTCCATCTCAGTAATTGCCCGACATTTACCATGTGTCACATTTGTGTGTGTGAGTGCGTGGGCGTGTGTGCTCGTGCGCACATGTACCTTGGTTCCGGGGATGAATGACTGAAGGATGACCTAAAACCTCCCGGTGTAAACAAATTTTTCATCATACTGGTGTTCTAAGTAGGGTAAAGTCTCATTTATTTATATTTCAGTGATTTGGAACTTTAATAATTGGGAACCAGGCCAGATAAAGTCATCGTTTACATGATACATGAAAAAAGTTTTGTTAACTCGATTGCAAGATGAGTTTTAGGGTAGCAACTGGCTTGCTGGCACTTTAGAGTTTCCTATGTACATCTAGACAAAATTCATTTTACAGATTATAAATAATTCTCATTTATTTATTAAAGAAAGCATTCTGTCATGATCTAAGAACCATTCAGTCACAGAATTAGAAGGGAACTTGGAGGAAATCTAGTTCAATGATTTCCAAACCTGGAAACGTACCAGGATCATCTGGGAAGATTAAAAAATTCAGATTCTCTATATAGATTCTCAGGTACCAGATCCCAGAGATTATGACTCAATGAGAGAAGGCTTTAAAAACGAGTCATGTTTTACAGTCTCCCCCTTGATTCTAATATACAGCCAGACTTGGAGCCACTGATACAGTTTTCTGTATAATGCCAAAATCTTTTTTTTAATATTATTTTCTTTAAGTAATTATTCTTATCTTTTAAATTCGTAATGAAATGGACTTCATGTTTCCAAATATATTCTATTGTTGAAAGTTGTTGGACAACTTTCTAAGTGTTAGATTTTTTTCTCCTTCTGCTGAGCTAAAAACCTTAACTCTGCTAGGTCTTCCTGAGAAAAAGAGCTAGTACTACCATCTGTGGCATGGCAGCTCCTCAAATACTGGGAGATAGTTGCCAGATATCTTCTCTTCTCCACGCTGAAATTTCCCATTCCTTTCTGAAAAAGTCTCCATATTCCTCACCCTCCTGGTCACTTCCTTCGAGGATGCTCTAGGCAGTCACTGTCCTTTTTATAATGTGAAGGTCAGAGTTGTCTACAATATGACAAATGTAATATGGCCTAGGCTAATTTTCCTGTTGGGGCTCTCTTAACTTTAACAATTGTCTTTCAGCAGTCACAGTGCAGTGTTGGGTTCCTGTTCTGCTTTTGATTGATGACAAATAATAGATTTAGAACCAAACCAAACCAAACAAAGCCAAGTGAGGTGATTAAGAGCTTGGCTGCTAACCAAAAGGTCAGCAGTTTGAATCTGCCAGGTGCTCCTTGGAAATCCTATGGAGCAGTTCTACTCTGTCCTGTAGGGTTGCTATGAGTCAGAATTGACTCAACAGCAACAAGTTTTTTTTTTTTTTTTTTTTAATATTTCTTCTAATTAAATGTTTTAAACACCAATCTGTGACTTTTTTATTTTCTCTACTGATTTACACTTCGTTTCAATTCATTTATTTAGCAATTATTGAGTTTCTACTATATGCCAGGCACTGTTCTAAGCACTGGAGATAATGGTGGAAATAAGAGGAACACAGTCTCTGTTCCTCAGGGTACTTACTTCCATCCTAATAGGGACATCTGTTGAAAATATCATAATTAAGAGCATGTAGGCCTCAAAGACAGGTAGGGGGAGACACCTGGATTCAGTTTTTCTGAGATGTATGACCTTGGGCTAATCTTTTTGCCCCTCTTTAGCTTTATTTGTACAATAGGGATAACAATAGACCCAGGACATAGATTTTTTTTTTTTCAAGATTAAAACAAATAATACATGTAAAGCACTTACAACAGCTAAATAAATGCTAACTGTCATATCATCATCATCAGTAGTATTAGCTATTCCTTTCTGTAATCTGGAGGTTTGATAAGTGGGTCACCTATGTCTCCATCCGAGTTTAATTACTTAAACATAATATTGTTGCATTTGAGTTGTTTAGATATTTTAATTTTTCTAACTAGTTTTCTGTGAAATGATCCTAAGTCACTGGGATTTTTACTCTGCAATTCCCTACACATAGGGTGTATGGCTTCAGGAGTATATGGCTTTTTTTTTTTTTTTGCATAACGTGAAGATTTGATGGAAAAACTAAGCAGTTTTGAAATGGCAAAGTCAACTGGGATATAAAATCACTTCCCTATCCTTCAAAGGCGAAGTTAATTTCCAGTTGGTGTCAGCCAGATCTGTATTGAAATTCTCTATCATTTCATACATTTGTATTCTTCCACTGGTATTCGACTTGTTTAAGCCTCAATTGCCTTATCCGTAAAGTGAGAATGATAGTGTCTTCTTACAAGGATGTTGTGAGGGTTAAATGAAGTCATCTAGGTGCAATAGGAAAACAAATGTTTGCTACTTAAAACCAAGGGGACCTGTAAATGGTTAACCTGCTGGTCTGCTAACCTAAGTTTGGTGAACTGAGTCCACCCAGAGATGCCTTGGAAGAAAGGGTTGGCAATCTACTGCCAAAAAGTCAGCCACAGAAAGCCTAATGGAGCACAGTTCTACACTGACACACCCTGGGGTCTCCATGATTGGAATTGACTCAATGGCAACTGGTTTTATGTTTTTACTTATACCCCAAACCACTTTCTAGTGCCAGACCATCCAGCGAATGAAAGGCCCTTGTTCAGCAGGGCACCTTGAAAGATGAATGCCGCTGCATAGTGAAGGGCGAAATAATTGAGGCTCCCAATGTAATCCAGCAGGGAGAGGCTGGGCAAGGTTGAAAGAAGCTACTACTCTTCCTTATGACCTTCCAGTTTCAGCAGACTTAACTAAAGACATTATGGCTTAGTATTTGATAAAAAGGAGTAGACGAACAATTTCACACCTGGCGGTACAGTAGCGATGTATGGTAGTAGTCTGGGAGGTTGAACAGACCAGGAGGACACATGCTACCCAGGGAGTCACAGAAACAAGAACTGGCTTTGGATTCCCACAGGCCATGGGACTGAAAGGGTTTGTCACAGTTTTACCAGATCTTTATTAAATCTGGGAATCCTCCAGCTGACACCTGGGTTACATGTGAAAAATATTTATGTAGTTCCCATAGTAATCAACTGATAAATGGTAGCATAATTATTTCGCATAATTATTAACCTTACAAAACACTCATTTGAAAATCAATCTTTGGAATTTTGGTGTTTTCTTTTATTGCTTAGAACACTTCCCGATACCATAGTTTATGCTATTTATAAGTAGCCAGAATATTTACTACATAAGCACATTCAATAAAAATATGGAACTATTAGACTTCTTATAGAGGTACTGATCGAGATATTATTTATCAATTCATCCTACTCACTCTCTTGGCTACCATCTCTCTCTGTTAAGGAAGTCACCAAACCTTATCGTACACAAGTCAAATTTATGGTAATCCTTGACTCTTTCCATTTTCTTGCTATATTCAATGTTCTGCCAAGTCCTATAGACTCACTCTATAATTGTTTCTCAAATCTACCTGTTCATTCTAGCCAAACTGATTCTGCTGGGTCGGCTTTCTCTTGAGCTGTCACAATAGTGGCGTCCCTGTTTTCTGTGCTTCCGCTCCCATTCAATCTACCCTATATACTTTGCCAGGCGAATTTTAGCCAAACCTGGCACTAAGGATCAGTTAACCTCAATTCTCCTCTCAGTCAGTTTGTATTGCCCTTATAATATGAAAAAACAAATCTTAGAGTTATTTTAACCATCTCAGAATCCCTCATTACTTACGACCTATAAAATACACATTTTCCCCACATTATAACCTTGCTTTTCTCTCTGTGTCTGTCTCTCTGTTTTTTTCTTGCAGGTGAATTCCTTGCTTGAAATTCATTTCAGGGATAGAAGAGTTTGTGAGTTAAGATCTGGAAAAACTTGAGAGAGGAATTTCAGATGGAAACTGCTTAGACCATGGGGAATAAGTAAGCAGAGGTAAATCGCAGGTCATTGGCCAGGAGAAGGCTTTGAAAGTCAGCTAGCCTTCCTTAAACTTCCACGCAGAATGGTACCCAAAAATCCCCAAAGGAGAGCTGGTACCTTTCTTTTAAAAATTTCCAAAGAGGTAAACTCTCTTGAGAATTGGTTCCAGCTGATTTGCTGTTGTACTTAGGTTTCTTTATCATAGCTGTTCTTGGTAATTACACAGCAACTTTCATTGGAAGAGACTTTAAATAGACCTGATAATGCCTCTCTGAGGTAGGTAAACACAGAGTATCATTATCCCCATTTAACAGATGAAATAATAGAGGAAAGGGGTTTGGGTACCTTCTCCAGTGCCTCAGGATGGGTTTTATTTCCTCCATTTTGCAGAGGAAATATCTCCAGGGCTTTCTCACACAAGTCCTCCGTGACTCTCAGGTGTGGCAGGTAATGTCTTAGCATCCCATCTTCTGACGTTGGAGCTACTCTTCCTTCCACCATGTTTCTGGCTGTGTGCTGACCACGAATGGCTAGCCATACGCATCACTTCATTTTCTTCAAATGGAAGTGACTTTAAGATGTGCTTTATCATATTATAAAGACAGTTAATGTTCACTGAGAAAAAAATCTGACTATACTCAAAAGCAAAAAGGGCCTAGTACATAGTCAGTGCTCAATAAATGCTTGGCGTATGAATGAAGAGATAAATAAAAGAACGAATGGATGAAAAATAAAAGTCACTAGTAGTCCCTCCATGCAGGAACATGTCATTATATGTCCTTTATCATCCTTTCTTTTCCCATACTTGATCTGTTTCAAGGTCCAGTCAGTGGGTGGAGTGGGAGGGGGGATGGTCAAAAGGCAAGAGGGAAAGAGAAAAAGACCCATTTCTAGACTATTAGATGGAAGAGTCCAGACTATTAGGTGGAAGAGTCAGAGGATGATACATTGAGGAAAGAAGAGTCTTCTTGATCAACCTCCAGATCTTACCTGAGACCTTTCCTATGCACGCTCCCAAATTTCCTCTGTCTTTGATCCCCACTTGAGCATGCCCAAATAATTAAGTTTTGCTCTTGTCACTCCACCACATTTCATCATTTTTATTAGATTTCTGCTCCTCTCTTTGTTCTTTAGGATCAATGTCTCACAGAATGGGAGCCGATGACAGAGCGCAGTGTTTACCAAGCTTTAGTTATTACCACAACACAGGACCTTCCTGATTTTTGCCATATCTAGAAACTATCTCTGATATTATTTACTCAATATTTTATTTAAAGCTATTCACTTAAAAAATACACAATCGTGGCCTATGTTAGTTGTTCTCCATGCTGGCTGCACTTTAGAATCACCGGGAAGAGCTTCTGTAAACTATCTAAGGTGGGTCACCTCTCAGAGATTCTGATTTTTAATTGACCTAAGGTGGGACCCAGCATCGGTGCTTTTGTTTGTTGTTTTTAAGCTTTCTGAGTAACTCTAACGTGCATCCAGTATTGAGAATCATCGTTCTGGGCAATTTTCCTTAGGAAATCATGGATGTCACTGGCTAATTGTATTTTATTTCAAATACACATTAAACAAACAAAAAAACCCTAACTATTAAATTCCTTATGGGGCAGTTCTACTGTGTCCTATTGGTTCTCTATGAGTCAGAATTGACTTGATGGCAGCAGGTTTGGTTTTGCCTTTTTTGAAACTATTAAAATAAATTTTTAAAATGTTCCTTTGTGCCATCAAAAATTATCTCGCATGCCACCAAAAACAAAAACAAAAAACCAAATCAAACCCATTGCCACAGAGTCGATTCTGACTCATAGTGACTCTACAGGAAAGAATAGAACTGCCCCATACAGTTTTCAAGGAGTGGCTGGTGAATTCGAACTGCTGACCCTTTGATTAGCAGAAGAGCTCTTAACCACTGTGCCACCAGGGCTCCTCAGGTGGTCAGGTGGGGAAATTTATATTATTCTCTGTGTGGGGAACCGTATAGGCTTTGGGATATAAAAATGGTAGGAGGAGGGGTTCTGGAGGTCCCTCATCTATGGTGCCAGGTGGGAACTTATGTAGCAAAGTTTCCAGCCCACCTTACTAGCCTACCTATTGAGGGGAGGTTGGTTGAAGGAAAGCCCTTTGAGTCCCTCACCTACAGTATGAAATGGGGAATGCATAAAAGAGTCATCATCTCCGCCTGGATGACTTTTTTGAATCATAGGGGGAACCAGCTCAAAAATGGATCCACTTGTGTTCTGGTGTGCCAGAAGTTACTTTTTTGTAAGTAATAAAAATACTTTCCATGTGCTAATGATAGCCAATGCATCCAGGAGCTGCTAGGCCATGTCAAGCAAGACCTGCTCCTCCTGTCCATTAGCAAACAAAGTGATGGTGATGGGTGTGGCCCAATTGGTAGCGGCTCAGACCAAGTGGAACCTGTCCCCTCATGTCCATTGTCCTTAAAGTGCTGGGTGTGGCTCAAGCCAGTCAAACCCAGTTTACTAGCCTACATGCCAAGGAAAAAAATGCAATTTGTAGTACTGTGCCTGAGAGCCATGATAACCTATGTAGTCCATAATGTTTGTATATACTTCCTTGTGATAGACGGTATGAAAGGTTCTTCTTCCCTTTGTTTGGGGAGGTTAATTTGAGATATACACCTCCTTGCTCCTTGCCTGTGTGCTTGCAGTAAACATTCTTCCTCCCTCCTCACCTCAGCACGCGTTTACTGATGAGAAGCTGCACCGAGCAGGACCTGCTCTGAGTGGCCCTAACACTCTGGGAGTATCTTGTGTGTTCAGGTGAGATCAGAAGAATGTAGCACCAAGGGAATGGTTGATGCCACTGGGTGAAATCTTCGTCCCAGAAGTCTTATTGCTGCTTAAAAGTTTGAGGCAACCTATGAGTGCATTATAATTTGAAAGCCTGAATTACATTCCAACTCTGTACTTTCTGTATATGTGAGCATGAGAAGATCAACATCTTTATTGGCTGTAGCTTTATATATTTCTATTGTAACTAACCACCTTCCCACCCTTTCACTCCTCACCCAAGACCCTATAGCTCACAGGAGTCCTCCAACGATTCCCCCCGATGCATACTAATTCCAGAATGTTACTATCTTCCAGAGCATGTGCATGGGGTCATTTTCTTGTGCTTTTGCCACATTCTTCTAGGTACCAAACCTGTAGACTGGCTAATCATGGCACAAGCAGATTAAAAAAAAAAAAAAAAAGCCATAGGTCTGAAACCCTGAAATGTAGGACCCACCAAACCTTAGATCATAAGCATTAAGGGCTAGATGAATCTATATTGCACAAAACACTTCACACTCTATTCTTGGTCCTATGCTTGGTGAGAGACAATAGCTTCCAGCCAACTTCATAGTCATTGCATTTTCTTCCTCCTTCCCCAATCCCCAGATTAAAGCTTCCTTTAGTAACTAGAAGCAGTTGAATATATTCTTTGCTTGATTACCTACATAATCCCTAATTCTAATACATAGTACTTAGTGCCTTTCTTCTGAAGAGCATAAATTGCAATGGAAATAGCATCTCATTAACACTCCCTACATCCCTGTGAGGAAGTTGTGTGGCAAATATTACCTCAGACTAATCCTCCTGCCCGCAAGCAGGCACAGGGTCTCCCTGCTCACTAGCACTGCTGCTTTCTACGGAACAAGCTGGTGGGGACAGCCAATATCCATGTGACAGAAGAAAGCACTTCTCCTTATTCAAGAGAGAAATGGTTCTATGAGGCCTGTCACAAAGGAGCAATTCAAGCTCCGTATAGCCTAGTGACAAAAAGAGATAAAGGATCACTCTCATGCTCGTGATGGACTCCTAAGTAACGCCTCCATGGAAGCTCCTGATAAAGCCCAATTATCAGACTATGCTGCCTCCTGAGAACCAATCTCATTACTGAGATGTCTCTCTCTCTCTCCCACTCTCTGCCTCCTTTTCTCCCATCTGGCCGGCTTTTTGAAGAGATAAGAGTTACTTTCTGACCTGGGGAAACTTGGGTACTGGCTACACAAGGAAAAGTGCAGAAAAGCTGAGGATCACAGAATACTGCTGAAAATTCTAATTCAGGAGGATATAACATACCTCTCTACAGATGTAACATACCTCTCTACAATTATTGGAGCCCTGGTGGTGCAGTGGTTAAAAGTCACAGCTGCTAACCAAAAGGTCGGCAGTTTGAATCCATCAGCTGCTCCTTGGAAACCCTATGGGGCAGTTCTACTCTGTCCTAAAGGGTTGCTCGGAGTCGGAATTGACTCATCGGCAGCGGGTTTCATTTTGGGTTTGCTACAATTATTTGCCTCTGAGAGTCAAAGACATGATGACCAAAAAGGAATACTTTAACCAAATAATATTGCAAAGACAAGAGTTCATCCATTCAAAATGATGCTTAAAGGGACAATAGCCAGACCCCATCCCACGATTTGAAGCCTGATTTTATGCTTTGCTCCAACTCCAGGGAGAGATTTCTCAAGAGGGAAACTGTGCAGCTCGTTGTGAAGAACTGGAGCCAGGCTCCTGCCAAGCAGGCTCTTTCCAGTTGGAGAGTCACTGCAGGAGTGGCCAAGCAGGCAGACAGTGAGAAAAGTTAGTCAGTAACCGAATATATTGTTCTGCTCTTCCCCGGGCATATGCCTGGCAACAAATAGGTGTCCGTCTTCAAGAAAAACGGTCAGTTGAGACCTTCTAAAACGGTTCTGAATGTATTTGTAGGGGAAGAAAAAGTCTATGAAATCTTCTTGGGGTTAAGATAAATGGAGAAGGTTATTCTTATTTTGGGGTAGATTTTTTATGCAGCGAGGGAGTGATATGCACTGGGTATGCTGTGGAGACAATGAGGTGTGGCTTGTGGGATCCAGCTTAGGGACACCCTGCTGCTGTGGGTGAAATAGGAATCTCTTACCCTCCTCCTCTTTTCCTCTCCTTCTCTGCAGGGAGCCAGTTCTTTCTGTTCTTTGCTGCTTCACCAACCCTGGAGGGGTGATGGTGCTAAAGTGAACCCTAGCTGGAGGGTTCTGGGATATCTGGGATGCCCTCCGATGTCCTCTTCCAGAAAGGGCACTCCCAGAAGCCTTGGAGACCCACTCAGTCAGCCAATCTCTGACAGTATCCTTTTTAACCATATGATCTTTGACATGCAGAAACAAATTATTCTGGGGAAGCTTTATCACATTCTCTGAAGCTGAATTGTGGACAGTCTACTGGGTGGCTTGCATTATTCTACAAATTCTCTAATGCAGTAAAAAAAAAACCATTTTTTTTTTTACTTTCCCTATACTCATTTCCCAAATATATTTTTTTCATGTACTCAGATCTCTTTTAATTTTGCAATAACTTCTGCCCAAAATTCTTATTTTTTAATACATTATGGTATTTTCTTCCATGTTCTACAGATAGGTAGCAAAGTAGAAAACAGAAGGAATTATTAGTTTATTTCAGCGATTTTCAAATTGTGATCCAAAAACCACCAGCAGGAAAACCACCTGGGATGCTTGCTAGATATGCAGGTTCCTGGGTCCACATTCCAGGCCAACCTAATTAGAATCTCTGGGGTAGGGCTGGGGAAGACTTTTTTTTTTTTTTAAGCTCTATGGATGTGGTGCAGTGGTTAAGAGCTCAGCTGCTAACCAAGAGGTTGGCAATTTGAATCCACCAGTCACTCCTTGGAAACCCTATGGGGCAGTTCTGTCCTGCTCTATAGGGTCACTATGACTTGGAATCGACTTCATGGCAACAGGTTTGTTTTTCTTGGTTTATGGTTGATTCAGGTCCCTGCGTGGTGCAAACAGTTTGTTCTCAGCTGCCAACTAAAAGGTTGGCATTTTTAATCCGCCCAGTGGTGCTGTGGAAGAAAGGCCTGGCAATCTGCTTCCATAAGATTACAGCCAAGAAAACTCTATGAAACAGAGGTCTAGTCTGGAGCATTTAGGGTCACCATGAGTTGGAATCTACTCAACAGCAGTGGATTTTGTTTTTGGTTTTTTATGGTTGATTCTTAACAGAACTATTGCTTTAGGTAAGATTTTCTGGGACTGAGGAGAGATGGCCTACATTTTTTTTCTCTCTTCTAGTTTTGCATTATGTACTAGAAGAGCTATTAACACATTGCTGACTTGGATAATTGCTCAACTGCCGATATAACTGCCTTTATAGAACTAGTTGAAAAGTAACATTACAGTTAGTTTCCTTAACATGGCTTCTTATTCCCTCCATCTATTTTTGGCTCTCCTTAGCAGAACTGTCCAGCCAACAGGAAGAAAGGGCTGAAACAAGCCAAGGAATCTAACACTGAGTTTTGGGAATTGACGCTAGAGAAGGAGCCTTCTAAGATCAAGCCTGCATGACCTTCTTGAGACAGGATCTTCCTAATTTTACCACACACAATAACTATACTTTATAGCGACCTACCAGCTATTCTTTGTATGGAGAATTTGAAGACTATGGGGAAGCATGCTTCTTATCTTTTTCTGTTTGGTGCTTAGCATACTGTACAAAACCTGTAAATGTTAATCGATAACAATGTTGGCATGGAGGAAAAGGCAATGAGGAGGGATAAGAATAGATACAGCTTATGTAAAGAATAGATTCACCTAAAAGCCTTTGTGGCAGATTCTAATTGTCTATAAATCTACAGACGTGAATTTCTTCATGCTTTCAGAAATTTAAAATGTTTTCTTGTGCTCTGAGACTTTAAAGTTTCCTTGCCATAAAAAAATGTGAAGTGTTCTCCAGAAAAATCTTCCTGAAGGGACGTCTTTCTTTCTAGGTCAGAAAGATTGACTAGGCTGAGGGACAGCTTGAGGGGCTCCTTCCTGTATAAGGGAAGCCCCCTCCTTGGAATGGAATTTTATCTAGCCTAGTTGCTGCCTCTTTAGTTTGTTATTCCTACACCTGGAGAAACCCTAAACCTTGGATTTATTTGCATGCATTATTGGTGGTGTTTAAATATTTCAGTTTTGCTTTCTCTCTTTCCAGAATTTGAACCAGGAATATACCTGAGTGACAGTTGAAGTTTGTCTAGATTCTAGGTGTTCTGAAGTGATTGCCTAGCATTAAACGCTTTCTCTGTGAGACTAAGACTTTTGCTGAGCGAAGAAGATGCCTTCTAAAGACAACAACAACAAAAAAGGCTAATTTAAAGAGGTTATCTGCTTTCTTGGGATCTGTTGGTAGTACATTTTAAAATTGTAAAATTATATGTTTTACTATATGCATATACTATACATCGTATATAAGATACATATACTACACATACTCCTTGTCCCTTGAATATCTAGATAAGGAAGTCCATGTTAAAATTCCTTCCACTTCACACTCAGATCTATGATGGTGGCTCAGAGTTGTCTTTGTTATGTAATAGAGATGTGACTATTTTAACAGAAAGCAAGAATCTGATTGTTCAAAGAGATTCATAATCATTGGAGAAAATGCTCTATCTAGAAGCACACATATTAAGCCTAGGATATAATTTGGTGAATTCTTTCATATCTACATACTCAAAGCGGTAGTGGGTGAAGTAACAGTACCTAACCTACTATGAATGGAAACCTGGGTGGTGTAGTGGTTAAGATCTACAGTTGCTAATCAAAAGATCAGCAGTTCAAATCCACTAGGTGCTCCTTGGAAACCTGATGGGGCAGTTCTGCTCTATCCTATACGGCAATTTATCCTCCATCAGCAATTTCTTGTTTTATATATATATATATATATATACACATACACACACACACACACATATATATATGGCCCCTAAGGAAAATTTCAGGGAGACTGTGGCGAAAGATGAAGCAGGATAAGTCATCTTAATGATGAATTTAGCTTTTCCATGTCAGTGTCGGCTTTGGTGATATGTGTAGTGAAGCCCTCAGCTGAATCTCAGCCATGACCGAAAATCCTGCACTATGTTCTTTCCTGCTGATTCCCGTAAGGAGTGCTTTTGCATCACCATTACCCTGACAGCTTCTGTTTTTGGTTTTATTTTCTTTCAACATATCTCTTCTTCTGAAGTGGTTCCTTTGAGTTATCACTGTCTTGGCTGTCAAAAAATTCCATCTCATTCCCCTAAAATAATTATCATATAAACATAGTTTGGATAAATATTCCTTAAGTGCCTCTAAGAAAATTTAAGTAAATAACTTGAGTAATGGATTTTTTCTTTGAATAAAAGATTTGCTAGGCCAAATCCAGACTACCAATGCAGAAATACTAGGCCTAGGTCAACAGGACACCAAAGTAGCCCCCTGAAGAAGAAAACAAACAAAAACTAAAAATGATCACGGGTATTTTTCTCTGCTACACCAAACACCAAGATTTTTAATAATAGACATAGTTGTCATATAAAAGTATCTAAGTTATTTTCCACTTTATATCCTCATGCATTTTGTTTCCATTTTTGTCAAACACAACACTTGATTCCTGCTGAAAGTGGCTCCAGCTCTGATATAGGAATCACAAGAAGCTCCACTAAAAATGCTTGAATGCGTCTTACAACTCAATACAAAAAGATAAAAAATCCAACCAAAAAATAGACGAAAGATTTGAATAGAAATTTCTCCAAAGAAGACATACAATTCTACAGTAAGTACATAAAAAGATACTCATCATCAGTTGTTAGGGAAATGCGAACCACAATGAGATACCGCTTCACGGCCTCTAGGATGGATATAATAAAAAAAGGCAAATGATAACAGGGGTTGGCAAAGATGTGGAGAAATTGAAAGCTTCATACACTGTTGGTATGAATGTAAAATGGTGCAGCTACTTTGAAAAACAGTCTGGTAGTTCCTCAAAAGGTTACACATAGAGTTACCATAAACAAACAAACAAACAAACAAAAACCAAACCCTTTGCTGTCCAGTCGATTCCAATGACCTAGTAATTCCACCCCAGCTACATACCCAAGAAAAAATGAAAACATGCATCTATATGAAAATTTGTACGTGAATGTTCATGACAACATTATTTGTAATAGCGAAAAGTAGAAACAACTCAAATGTCCATCAACTGATGAATGGATAAATAAAATGAGAAGTATCCAACAATGGAGTATTATTCAGCTATAAAAAGGAATGAAGGACTCTTACATGCTGCAACACGGTTAATCTTGAAAACACTATGCTACATGAAAGAAACCAATCACAAAAGACCACATATTTTATGCTCCCATTTATATGAAATGTCTGGAGCGGACAAATCTATGGAAACACAAAGTATCTGTATAATGCCTGAGTCTACTTTGTAGTCCCTACCTACAAATGTCATTTTGGATAAATGCTGTGATTCCCTTAAGAGAGGGTATTGCTAGAATGGCCACTGATACTGGTGGTACAGTTGCCGTATGTAACCGATCCATCAAGTGGACTGTGCTACTAAGCACACACTTCTTCCTCTCTAACACATTGATACCAACTGGGATTGCCTCCCAGTATCAGTGGACCCCTGTTAATGCCTATGAAATAGGAAGTGCCAAGGTCCTGGTACGTATCTGAAACCACTAGAGTTTCTCCGTCAAAGTTTCCCTCTCTCAGCCACAAGTGTTACATTACCTCTTTTAATCCTTTTGCACAGGACGCTCTAGTGGGATTGGTTTGAAGGGGTGCGAAAAGTCAGAGCCAAACAGTGGTCTGCTGCTTTGTTCTAGGTAAGACTTACCAATATGACCCCCTTTTTTGGTGAAAAATTGACCTTCCCAACCCAATAATTCCTCACTGAGTAAAAAAAAAAAAAAAAAATTTTTTTTTTTTTTTTTTAGTGCCAGAAAGTGAATCCCACCTTCCCACTCCCACATACAAAACAGAACTTTCTCTGATAAAAGACAGCTAAGAGGTCGCTGTACAGAGAATTTAGAGCTAACACCCAGTAATATGCACTTTGTGTACACACACACAGACACACACTCATCTATATACATTTTCAACAATGCCTCCACATTTTCAAGGGTTCTTTCTTTGCTGGTATTTACTTTCTCTTCTTTCTCCTCCCCTCCATTTCATTGGCCTCGCCTGTCTTCAGAGACACCTGAAGGCACATAAGGCAGGGAAGTGAAACTGACTGTAATTCTCCAGTTCACTTCTCTGCAGCCTCCAGTGAGCCAGTCTCCATACGGTGGCCCAGCTGAGCTCAGGGGAAGTTGAGTCCCTGCGCAGGTGCAAGTTACCCACCCACACGCAGGCACAGTGGGAGCAGAGAAGCCAGACTTGTGAGAGAGGCTTGGGAGCCTAGCAGGGCTGAGCTTGAGTCTATGAGATGAAAAAGAAGAGGGACTCTCCAGTATGAAAGTCACATATGAAAGACTTTTATACCTAAAAAGGCCATCATTTTCCCTCTGAAGAATTAAATATAAACTGCTAAAAGCAGTCAGAAATTCTTATTTCCCACTTTCTTCTGATGCCCTTGGCTTCACCTTCGGGTACCTTCAACTTCACTCTCTGTTTCTGTGATATCAGATATCAGAGATCACAGAAATCATAAATATGTTCCAGGTTTGTCTCATTAGGCAAGAATATATCTAGGTAAAATTTGCTTAATTTATCTTTTAACATTAAGAATAAGTGAATTTTAAATAGCATTTTATGTTTGTGTAGTTTTTTTTTTTTTAATATCTCAACTGATCTGTACAAAAACGCTGGGAAGTTGTTAGAATTATAATTATTAACGTATTTTACTGATGTGGGGCTCAGCTAAAGTGGACCTAGGACAGATATTTAGGTCTATGATTTCGAAGGCAGCATTTTTTCCACTATAGTATTGCTATCTCCTCTCAGTTCAGTTAGAAACATGCTGATTTTTCCATTACTGAATTCATCCGTATAGTGGGTGTATTAACAGGGCTATGACTTTCTCTGTAATTTGGAGGACCCCTCATCTCAAGACACACACCCCTTCTTTTAGTTCCTGGGAGGTGCCAAGCTCTTTTCTGTCACTCAGCCTGTGCCAATTACATATCCTCCCTCCCCACCACCAAACCTATTACCCTCGATCTCATCTTTCAAGGCTCATCTTAAACCTTTTCTGTAGGAAAAGCCTTTGACCACTCAGACGAGGTTACATCATTCTGTTAAATGGTCTCCCACCTAATCCAGGGCATGTGCTACCAGTATGACTGATTTGTGTAATTATTTACGAAGTCAGGAATGTGTCTGTCTTGTTCTAGACCTCAGAACTTAGCACAGGGCTTGACTGTATATGTTCAGTACAAATTCTGGGGATATTCTTCAGCAGAACCTTTTCTTATTGGTGAGCTGCAACACATCGCCTCTAGTTCCCACTGTGCATGTGGGACCATCATGGGCACCAGTTCAGAAAAGCTGCCTGAAGTTGTGAAGGCCCCCTTGCTTCTCAGGTCTGCTGCCAGCTCAAATTACACTGGTGGTGAAGATGATTTTGCAAATAAGAAGTTATATTTTTGTCTCCTTTTGGCATAACAGGCTGGCCCCTTTGGACTCTTGACACTTCTGTAATTACTGCATTACCTAGCACAAGGACAGTTTTTTTTTTTTTTAAATATCTTGATTAACTCAGATCATAAATATATAAATATTGAACTGAATAGGAGGATAGGGGGGTAAATTGACCTCTTTTTCTTGTGGAACTTTTTTTTTTTCTTTCTTTTGAGGACTGTTTTTCTTTTTAAAGAAATTCTGTTTGTAACTTTGTGATTATATAAGGGTGGGTATGTAGTAATTTAAGTATTTCATGATTTGTGTGTTTGTTTGTCCCATAAACATTGAACACCTGCTCTCCAAACTCTAGAATGTCTCACCTATCCTTTTCTGTTGCTAGTTCCTTTTCTTTTTCCTTTTTCAGGTCTTATAGTTTATCTCTGTATACTTTTTTTGATTCCCCATATCTCCTTGTAATTTTTATTACTGTTTGTTTTTCTTCCTTTTCATTTCCCTCTGATTTTCTTTCTCTTTTTTCCTCTTATGTTGAATATTCACTATTTTCATTTCTCCACAATTGCAAGCTTTCCCTCTACCTTTCTGCTTTACTTCTAATGGCACAAATAACCCTATTTCCACTGACATTATTTCTAAGTAGATAAGCCTCGCTAGTATTTACTGCAAAAATGGACATACTCACTGTAGTATCCATGTTACAACTGATAGTTCTTACCCTGGTTGATGCATCTTCTTGACCATAGCAAAATAATGTTTTTTGTTTGTTTTTGTTTTTGAAGGTAATCATTAATAGCTAACACATCACAGTTATCTTAGAAGTTAATAGAAAGGACATGGAAATGAATATACTGTGTTTTCTGAAATCCTAAATGAATGACATAAGGCATAAACCTTGGTAGCACAATGATTGTTAAAATGATTCCCTTGACGTGAAATTGATTAGAATACATTTCCAATTAAAATAATCTTATTTGTGTTATTAAAATAATAATTTTTTTTATAATTATGGATTCTAACTGTTGTTTTTATCAGCAGAAAGTATCACAAACATTATCAGCTTTCTGTTGTCCTCATGGAAACAAAACTGATACCACACTAGTTCCCCATTGCACAGAAATCCAGAAAAAACAATTCTTGGCTTGAATTCAAGCTTCAAGGTATGTTTTGTTTGTTTTATTTTTGTAATTATTTTTCATAGTTAAAGTGAAAACTCTTATTTTTATTGATTTATTTCTATTTTTAATAAGCCTGTATCACAGTGACAAATCTTAGGAACATCATTATTTAGCCTCATAATCTCAGAACTAATAATTAACTATCATTGACCAATAGGAAAGAATTCTGACTTTCTAAATGCATTCTCCTCACTTGTCTTCATTGGTTGCGTGGCTTGAAGAGTTAGAAAGTAGGAACTTTTAACCACTTCTGTGGAGTCATTAAATCACTACTGATAAAGCAAAGGCAAGCAAGGTGTCCATTTGAGTTTGCTTTTTGTAGAAGCCTTGTCTACAACATACACTCATAATGAGAGGGTATTCTCCAGGTGATTGGAGTCCCCCAGTTCAAGACTATCCACATAATTGGACAAATTATCTTCTCTGAGCCTCTGTTGCCTAATATTTAAAAAGGTTGACAGGGAAAGGATTAGCAACAATGTAAATGGTATGTCTATCCTGCAGTAGGCACTCAATTATAGTTCCTATTATTATTGGCAGAGAATAGTTTTGTGTGTGTATGTGTATAAAATCATCTTTAAAATTATCTGCATTTTTATTTCACATTGACCTTGTCAATTTACACTAAACTGAGCCAAATCCTGTGTCCATCTCGATTCCATTTAAGACCAATACCAGTTCCTATTGAACTAACATTTTTGGATCAAGTTCAGGCACTGAGTTAAGTGCATTGGTTACAAATCTTCATAGAAGTCGCTGTTTAGTGGGGGAGATAGGCACATAAGACAAACCTACAACGGGATGAATGCTCCTCCAGAGGTTATTTGCTTTGGAGAAGGCAGGAAGTTTCTGCAGACAAACTCAATTCAGTTGCTTTACTCTGAAGTCAGGAGTCCTGACAACGTGCCCTTTGATTAAAGCACCTGAAGATACAGGATGGCACTTAGAAAAAAAATGATTGTTCACATGTTCACTTATATGTCTAGATTGGTTTGATGGATATGTGCACATTAGTCTCAGAAACAATGTGTTAAATGTCTTTGCCTACTCTGATTTCCTACTGGAAATCACTAAAATACCAGATGAATGAGATTTCCATGTTTTCTGAATAATGACCAACCTCTTCAGAGGGTTCTGCATCCAGTGTGCTTGGAAAAATGAGCACCTCACTCACTGTTATTAATCACCATTTAGCATCCTGGAATTTCTATTTAAATTCTTAAATTTTATTCTGTAAAGTTGAAATTCTAACATGGCATGGTAGAATTATTTAGACTTGAATTTTCCTAATGGAAGGAAGAAGACTAATGGGCATTCTTTTCGCTAGAATAAGGACAACCATTTTTGTCTGTTTTGTTCACTGATACGTCCCAAGTACCTGCAACAGGAGTTGACAAGCTATGGCCTGCAGAACAAATCCAACCTGCCACCTGTTTTTGCACAGCCCGTGAACTAAGAATGGTTTTTACATTTTTAAAAGGGTGAAAAAAAAAATCAGAAGAATAACATTTCATGACATGTGAAAATTATATGAAATCTCAGTGTCCATAAAGGGAGTTTCATTGGTACCCAACATGCCCATTCATTTATATGTTGTTCATGGTGGTGTTTTTGCCCTATAAGGGTAGACTTGAGTAGTTGCAACAGAGACCATGTGGTTCCAAAGCAGAAAATATTTACTATTTGACCTTCTACAGAGGAAAAAAAAAATTGCCTACCCTTGGCCTAGCACGATAACTCCCCTTAGCTTCTTTTAAAGTCAGATACATTAATATTTAATGCTCACATGTTTATTTTCCATAGGAGAATATTAAGCCTAACATATAATTCCAAGGTCAACCACTAAATTATGGCCTAGCATACAGAGGGCTGTAGAGTAAGAAGCAGCACATTGCAGTGGAGGAGAGAACTTAGATTCAAGAGCCCACTGTCTGAGCTCAGACTTTGGGCCAACCACTTACCAGCTGTGCAACCTTGGGCAAAATGCTTAACTTCCCTGTGCATCAGTTTTTCCATTGAAAACCATCACGTTAATGATGGTACCCTCCACCTAGCGCTGTTTTGAGAATTAAATAAGTTAACGTTGGCTAAGTGCTTAGATCACCTGGTATGTACCACGTATGTATGTATACATACGGTAGTACTACAACAGTAAATAAGGGAACATATTTTGACCGTATTTTTATGTTAAGAAAATTGAAGTACTTAGAAATTAGTTAAGGTAATGAATTAACCTCAACATATTTATAAATATGAGAAAAATACAAGCATGGATTAAAATTTGAAAATGTCTACTTTCATCAGTAAATCCTCAATGCCAATACAATACATTAATGTCTACTCTAATTGCATTTCGATTGTAGGATATAACAGTTTGGCTCTCATACCTATGACATAATTTTGCAATCAATGGTCTTGTTTCAGATAATAAACAAATTGTATTGTGAATGGTTGAGTAACTTCTGATACTACCTAACTACCTAACAACTTCTAATCTGAGGGTATCAAATTGATATAAAGGGAAGCACCAATTTAGCAAATGCATGGATACAAGATTAGCTTGCTTTGTTAAGGTTGTTATGGAATTCTCAGGAAGAGAAGAAATAAAAATATTGTCCTACATTTAAATAAACGCTAAGAACCAAAGCCAGGGATCAAAACTGTGTCATGTAGGGACGTTAGGACATCTAATGTTTTTTAAATCATTGCCAGGTGATTTTAGCAAATAGGTAATTAGAACCCCTGATGTTCAAGTACATTTTTACATTAATTTACGTGTTCTTCAAATAACCTATGTTTTGTAGAAAGTGAAATCTTGGTAAAGTAGCCTCTTCTATAAAATATAATTTTTGAAAACTACACTGTACACTCCAGCGAGGTACTACATATGGGGCTATGAGAGCTGGTGGTTAAATGTTTAAAAAGTAATCATTCTTTTCATGAATGCTTCTATATTACATGTGCTTTTCTGGGAGAATGTTCAGTGGACTTTCATTATGTGAAATAGTAACATAGATTGGGGACTAGAACAGCGAGTGAAGTGCAACACAAAGACTTTCTTATGTCATAAACTTCATCCATTCAACTTTCAACAGGCATTTATTTAACATTTACATTGTGTGGGGTGCAATGGAAATGTAGAAAAAGAAGTTAATTAAACTAGTCCAATTTGATTCATTTGGGAATAATTACTAAATTATGCATTAAATTAAAAAATGCAAATAAAAGAAAACTTTTTGGGTTACTTAATTCAAACTTAGACTGTAAGTCTTCTGATCTTTACTTTTTAATGTACTAACTACTGCATGTCATGTCACTTTATTAAATTAAATTTTCATGCTTTAGGACCTTTGAACAGTGACCTTTTCAGAAACCTTTTAAAGAACTAAGTTTTGTATTTCTTGCAATAGAACAATAGCAAAACAAACAAAAATCCCCCCAAAATTAAGCCTTCAAGATATTTAAATTTCTGTCTGCTCAGATCCTACAATCCTAAATTATTTATCTACACATTGGAATATAAGGTAACAAATTTCTTATTTTATTTATTATGCTTAATGCTTAGTTTGTTAAAATAGAATACGAATCCAAGCACAGATGGCATATTCAGAAAATCTAAGCAACTAGAGTAAAGATTTAAAATTAGAGTATTTATTGTTTTAGACTTTGATAGTTTAGTTTTTCTAGACTTAATAAAAAATCAAAAATATTTAATAATCTTTAAAAACACATTGAAAATACTATTCTATCATGTTATACAGATAACCCATATTCTTAAACAAGTAAATTCTCATTCCAACTTATTCTGTTTGTTTGTATTTTATACTTATTCCAACACTCTGGTCAACTTTAATTATTCATTTTGCTCTTTGAATTGGAGAAACTCCTATCTGGAGTATAAGAACTACAGGTGAACAAGAAATAGTAAATATAATGCACTTCCATTTAATAAAAGTGATGTAATCAAAAAATAATTAACACATTTACCCCCTGTTAAAGTACATATAAGGCCAAGAGAACATTTTTATATTATGCTGATGCTATAATAAATGGGCTGATTCAATACTATTGATTGCAACTTACAGCATTTTTGTCTACCTTAAAGTTAAGATCTTGTTTATTCTTTCTGTGAATTAAAATTAGTAATGGAATTAGTCGCTAAAAATTAAAATGATATAGTTGCTACTAATGGATTAAGATTTAAATTATATTATTTTCAGATCAACAGTAGGTTTACAGGAACTATTTTCTTTTCTGTTCCTTGCTCTTTTAAAGGAAAATACAATTTCCTTCCTACCGCAGAAGTATCAGATGCTTGCAGCATCCATGACACTTGTAAGCATTCAGTGGTCAGACACCACTACATATCCTTCAAATGATATGGCCCAGTGGAGCTGGAAGGTGTCGTCACACAGCCAGGCAGCCTGGTATCTCAGCCATCCACCAGGACAGAGCCAGCAGGCCCCAGCTGGCGTGCTGAATCCAGACTAAGGTAGGAAATGGATTTTGCATTTTGAAAGTCAACTCTTCTAACATGAATCCTAGGACATATTTATTAGACAGGCGTGCACTGAGTGCTTCAGAAATTATTTACTGGATGAAATTCTTAATGCTTATTATTCAAAATTACTTTTAGAATAAGTTAAATCTTCATTTTCTTATCTCTGTGTTTCTGAATTTACACAAGATCATACTTTTTTTCAAAATATGATTAAGTGTATGTATGGTCAGGCTTATAACTGTGTTGTCTAGATTCTTGAATATGTATGATATATGCCAAATTAAGTACATTTAAAGGTCATTTTGTAATGATAAAAGTTAAAATAAGGCCAGAATATTATTACTAATGTCCATTGCTGTGGTAACATTTGGCCTTCACACTCAGTTTACCCTTTTGATCTTTAGACAGAGGAAAAACTTACAAAATAAAAATATAGCTCATGTTCTTGGACCCCCTTGGACTCCTGTGTTCACTACTCAAGCATACATGGGTGTGGATTCTGGCTCGTGCTATTGTCTTACTGTCATCTTTTGACACCAGAACTCATTAACGCATCTCCCACAGGTATCAGAAATATCAGCTTACAAGATTTCCAAGTTCAAGGCTTATTCTGCCTCCAGTGGGCCTCACCTTAACAATAGCCCTGCCTAAACAACTGTTGAGAATCGCTTCCATTTCCTAAAACTTTAGTTACCTAGGTCTGGTTGAAACATCACGACCAAAAAACCCAAAAAACCAAAAACCACACATTTAATTCTGTTTGGCTGCACAGAGTGGATCCCATCCTTTAGACATCATTCTGGATGGGAAAATGCCAAACCATGCCCATGTACTTTTGTCTTATGTAACACTTCGGTAGATTACGCTAGGGGAGCCTGGTATCTGGAATCCTGATGCTTCATCATGAGAAACTGAGAAGATACTGTTTCTTTTTTTTTCAGAAAAGAGAAATAAACCCTCTGCTACGATTAATTAAAAAAAAAAAGGTTTTTAAATTGCAACCAATAAAACACGATTGACATTTCCTACAGACTTTTTATCTCAGTAGCATTTTTAAAAGGCATGATTTTTCTCTCTCCTTGGACATGAAATCCTATTTGCAACACACACAGAGACACATTCTAAATAACAACAACAAACAACTCCCTAACTTCTTTGCTACTCCCGAGCAGGCGCACAAACTTAAGGTGAGCTGAATGACTCTCTTCCCCCACCTCCCAACTGTCAACTGCGCTCCCCTCTGAGGGGGTCACTACTCAAGATTAATTCTGACGCCCTGAAGCCCGTGCTTTTCTCTCCTTTAAAAGTGAAAAGGGAAGGCTTTCTACAAGATTGAAAAGTTTGCCCAGGGATATGATGTCAGCATTGCCAACAGTGGCCCTGATAGACAAAGCACTTCTGGAGCTCTAACCTCGAAAAGGAGCAGACCCCCCTTTGAAAAAAAAAAAAAAACCCGGAAAACCAAAAAACAAAAGCAACAACAACAAAACGAGAAGGAGAAAGACCATGAAAGCTCTCCTCTCTGAGCATCTCTGGCTTCTGCTCGCTCAAGGCAGGAGAGCGGAAGGGATGGGGTGGGAACTTCTCATGACAGAATGCTTTTCCTTAAGCAACCTGTCTTGAGATTTGGAGGAAGGGCTGGTTTAGAGACGCTTCCAAAGGCTCGACTTCTAACTGTCCCGGCCTCTGGCCCCACTTGCCTGTCAATTTCAGCCTGGGTCCCCAGTTCCATCGTTTCCCTCTCTGGGGGTATTGAGAACCTGGAATTTCCAGCTCTCCGGGGGTACCGTTAGGCCAGCTCTCTACTGACCTTTCAGAAACCCTGAAATCAACTTTCCCCACACAGTCTGAATCGTTTGTTTGCGTTTCCAGCCTGCCGAAGTCTTCCTGCCAAGCCCACCCCTCTTCCCGCTCCTCTCTGCCCCCTCCCTCCCTCCGGCCTCTCGGACTCCCCCACCCCCGCCCTCTTCTTTGTTGTCTCCTACCTGCTGGCCAGGCTCTGCCTGCAGTGCTGCCTGAAGGGCATCAGGTGGTAGTTCATGGCGTCCAGGAGCAGCTTCTGGCAGACCGGGTCGGTGCGCATGAAATCCACTGACTGGACCCGCTCCACCAGCTCTGGGGCCGGGATGAGTGCGAAACGGAGGCGCTTCATGAGGTCAGGCGCGTACTGCATGCGGGTCTCGCGGTCGTGCTCCAGCCACAGCACGGACATTTGGAAGAGCGCCAGCTCCGACTCCACCGGGGGCGGCAGCGAGTCCAGCAGGGCGCGCATCTCTTCGAAGTTGAGCAGCAGCACATCCTCCACCAGGTACTTGTTGGCCAGCTTCTTGGTCTCCTCCAGGCCGTGCAGCGCGGCGATCTTGCACACCTGCTTGTAGTTCTGCACCGAGATCTGGTCGTTGAGGAACTGCACGCAAAGCTTGGTGACCTGGGGGATGTGCAGAATCTTGCTGACCGACAGCACCTCCTCCACCGTGTCTAGGGAGAGGGTCACGTTGGCAGTGTAGAGGTACTCGAGCACCAGGCGCAGCCCGATGGACGAGCAACCCTGCAGCACCAGGTTGTTGATGGCCCGGGGACTGGTCAGCAGCTTGTCGTCGGGGGAGGAGGAAGGAGTCCCGGGATCTTCCTGAGGCGGCGGCTGCTGCTGTGGCGGCTGCTGCTGCGGCTGCTGCTGGTCCTTGGGGGCCCCCAGGCCGTCCTGGCCGCCGACCCCTCCCCCGAGAGGAGGGTGGCTGGAGAAGAGCGATCGGAAGTACTGCGAACAGGAGGCCAGCACGGCCTTGTGGCAGTGGAACTGCTGGCCCTGGGCCGTCAGGGTCACGTCGCAAAACAGCTGCTTCCTCCACAGCAGGTTGAGGCCGTGCAGCAGGTTGTCGCTGTGGCTGGGGTCGAAGGTGGAGGTCCTGTCCCCGGATCTGGACATGGCGAGCTGACTCGTTGTACCTGGCTTTAAACCCTCCTCCAACCTGGCAGACAGGGGTGGGGGATGGGAGGGAGGGGAGAGGGTGGTGGAGGGGGTGGGGTGTGGTCGGGGTGGGGAAGGGTGTGGAGGGGAGGGCGAAGAACAACAATCAGTGCTCAGCTGGGCTCCCGCCTAGCGCACCTCCGGACCCCGACCCTAGGAGGAAGGTCTGCAGGCGCTGGATCTTTGAGCGCCACCAGAAGGGCCCTGTCTGGGGTCCGGGCGCCCGCTCTCCTCCCTGCTGCTCCTTTCACCACCCCTCACACACTTCGTCTCCCACTTTCCTAAAGCCACCGGGGCTCGGCTCTTGGCAGCGACAGCGGTGGCAGCAGCGACGGCAAAGTGGCGGCTGAGGCCAAGACACCTCGTGGGCTTGTGTCCATGCCGGGCCGGATGGAGGGAAAGGCCGGGGAGTGGGGAGCCTGGGGTGCCCCGAGAGTGCAGAGGCGACCGACGGCGGAGGTTCCAGGTCAACTTGTGCCCGAAGCTTTGCTTCTCGCAGTTGGCCCAGTTTGGGGGAGGGGTGTAGGAAAGGGGGCCCGACAAATGTGCGGGCGGGCGCTTCTCAGCCTTCCAAAAGCTGGGAAACCCTTCGATTATCCGTGCTGCCCCGAGAAACTCCTAGGCTAATAGTCTGAGGGAGGAGATAAAGCCCTTTCTTCTCCCGGGAAAGTGCAGCGGAGCGCGGTGAGGACCAGCTCAGTGGACTCGGCAGAGGCGGGAGCTGTCCTTATCAATTCTAGCTCATTTCCCTCACCCTGGCCCTGCCCGCTTCCCTGCTTCACAAACTGTTGGCTTCCCCGTCACCACTCAGTTTTGTTAATTTTCCAGAGACGCCTTTCAACCTGGCAGGAGAATCCCTCTAGCCACCCCCCCCACGCCCCTGCCTCCCGCCCCCCGCATTTCTGAGAACCGAAGTTCAGACATCTATCTCCCCTTCCACGGCGGGGCGGCACCGAGGGAGACGCGAGAGAGGCGGGGGGCGGGAGTGGGGCTACTGGGATGGATTTAGAGCAAGAGCCAGGAGGCCGGGAGGGATTGGTGTGGCCGAATCTTCCTCCCAGGCACCAGGCGCAGTCACTTTAACTCCAGTAACTATGAGAAGTTCAAGTTAGAAGGCAGGTGTTGGGGGAGGGTATGGGACTGTCCAATTGGGGGTGGGGGGGTGGCGGGAATCCAGCCAGGGGCTTCTGCGTTCCACCCAGCCTCATCGCCATCCGCCGCAGCTTCCTTCTGAGCCCCTGGGTACAGCCCCCTGAGGACCCCACTCGGGCACCCCCACTCCGCGGGCCTTGGAACTACTTCTGTAAAAAGTCTGAGCCGCCCGTATCTAAGCTGAGAAGGACGGGGTGGGGGAGGCGAAGCAAGATCGATACATCAGGTCCTTAACCTGTAATTGCACCTTCCAGGGCTAAGTAGCAAGGGACCCTCTGCCCACATTCCGCCCGCCCGCCCGCCCGCGCGCCGGCCGGGGAGAACTGCTGCCGCCGCCGCCTGGCTCTCAGGATCCCGCCGGACCTGCCCCTTCCACTGCGGCTCCTTCTGTCCTGCCTGGCGCCAGTCCTGGATCGCCGGCGTCCTATTTATACCGGACTCGGCTCCTCTGGACTCACTTTACCATCCCGTTCCAGGTGGACCCTAGCCTCTCTCGTGCTCCCTCCCCGGCACTCTGCCCCCCACGCCCCCAAAGCTCTGGCTTTGCTGAAACATCTCAGAGTCTCTCCCTTTCAGTGGACCCGGTCATACCTCTCTCTCGCTCTCCCCGCTTCGTTGTCTCCCCGCCCCCCCGCCCCCATCTTATCCTGTTCCCCTCCCTTCTTGTTCTCTTCCTTCGCCTTTCCCCCTCATCTGCTTATTTCTTGCCATAGGAGTTTTATTCTTGATAAGCGTTTGCCACACAACTACCCCCCCCACCCCTCTGAAAGACTCCCTCCCGGTCCCTTCCCCGACAACAACCCAAAAAGGCAGAACAAATACACACAAGGCAGACACAAGGCCAGAAACTTACCTGCTCTCAACCAGCTGCAAAGTCAAGGCTCACTTAAGCTCCCCCCCAAAAATCAATTGTCCTTCCTTTTTAAAGGTTTGGTCTCTCCTTGGGAGGGGGGGAACACCTTCTGGTTCCCAACTCCAGGCAGTCACTCTTTACAATTTATTTTGTCGTACATCATTTGATCACCATGAATTAGCAACAGCAAGAAAATGTAGGAGAGGAAGAAAAGAGAGAAAGAGAGAGGGAGAGAGAGAGGGAGAAAGAGAGAGGGAGCAGAGCTTTCTGCAAGAGAAGAAGAAGAAAAAATGTACGTGTGACAAATTATGCTACCAAGAAACAACACATCATTATCCTTGGGCCTGGGGCTCAGTGAGTCGTAACGAGAGTAATAGGAAATCCACGGTTGGGGAGAGAAACGGTCGTGCTTGGCCAGTAGAGAGAGACCATACAGGGGGATGGATGCTGGAGAGACTCGCAAAATTATGGCTCAAGGCTATTGTAAAAATTGTCGAGCGTAAATGACTGCGATTTCAAACATCTTTGGAAGAAAGAAGGGGAAAAAGCGAGCCCCCCCTTCCTCCCTCTCCCTCTCTCTCCCTCTCTCTTCTCTCTCTCTATAAAGAACCGTCAAGTTTTAGTGCGCATTGCTAATTAGTCAATTTCTCTCTGCCTTCACAGGCTGGCGACTTCGCTGCTGAGCTGAAACTGCTAATTTCTGTGACCAGCTTTTTTCTTAGCTGTGATCTGGATGAATGAGTAGCTGTCTCACAGAGATGACAAAAATAAACTCTAATCCCCCCCAAAATTTCCACTACATCTTTCTCATGCATAGATTTATGATCTTCAAGCGCTCTGTGCAATATGCAAACTTTTTTTTGTGTCTGTATATATGCTGTTGTTTCCAGATTTCACTACATCCGTAGGCTGCTTCTCCACACCCCCCCCACCATGAAATGCAAACTCATCTGATTCCAAAGTGTGCCAAGATGCCACTTTTTATCCTGTCTTGGTATTTGGGGTTTGGGTCTGACTTGGAGAACACTAGCCCTTGCCTAAGAGATGAGAGGCTGAGTATACAAACTGGGGGTAGGGGAAGTAAAGCTGGTAGACAGAATCTGGGGGCAGCCCTTCACTTTACATTTCTTTCTCTGCACTTTTCAAGCTTTATGATCTTATTTGAAAATATATTTTCTCTATCATTTTGTCTGGTGAAACAACAATCTCCGAACTTCTCTGTCAGCTCTTCAACAGATAAAGGTTCAGAAGTCATATATTTTTTTTTTATTGGGAGATTAGCATATTGTCAGATATGTCTTTCAATCAGGAGTCAGAATCCAAGCACTAGGAAACTCAGCTGCAATTTCACAAATGTAACCTCTCACCTTTGAGGCTCATTTGATATATAAGGGCAATCACACAGAGCTCACATTTTTGACCCTTGCTTTGCATGCAAAAGGAACCCCAGCATGCTTCTGGAATTTTAGCTGTACCAGAGATCCACGTGCATTTGGAGGAGGTAGTGTTCTCCAGACTTATCTCATGATGCATCGTGCCCTTACACTTATAGCCCTGCCTTTCCATTGTCAGTGGGGTTGGAGGTGTCCAAGAAAAAACAGAAAAAAAAAAACAAAAAAAAACAGAAAAAGGGAAGGCATGTCCTTGAATACAGTGAACATGAATGAAAGCCAGACATCAGTTACATTGTTTGCTATGAAGTCTGAGTATGATTCATTCGAATTTTTTTTTTTTGATTAGTATACTTATTAAGACTCACATCAGGGCTCCCCTCAGAGTCTGTCCTCTTTTACCTTCCTCTTTGATTTCTGAGAGATGGAAAGACACCTGCTTAAGGGAGGGGGAGAAACTGAAAATTCTGAGGTTCAGAGATTGGGAATTCCCCATTTAGAATGATAAACAGTAGCATTAGATATTTACTCTAAAAAAAATGAAGAAGGATCAAACGGAAGCATTTATCCCTCACATAGGTCCCTCTCCACCCAGCTCCTTAGCTGAGAGTTTAAGACTTCTTTATTCAGGTCTTGCTGAGATGTTTCATTTTCATAGTTTTATTCATAATAGAAAAGCCCAAATACAGGGGGACAAATAATAGAACATGATTTTTCTGTAAGGTAGGGGAAAGAAAGAGAATAGATTGTTCGAATCTTCTGACCCTCCTCTTTGCTTGGATTTTATTTTTGTTTTTTTGAAATTTCTCTTGTTCAGGTCCTGAATAGGAAGACAGTGTGACTCTACGAAGGCACCCTTTTTCAGTTGCCTCATTAGCAGTTAAAGCTATGGAGTACTTGGGGTGACACCAACTTACATACCTACCAAGTACAATTTTTATAGTACACTTTTAATGTTGATCTTGACATTGATCAGCATTGATTGTTGATCTTTTTATTGTTCCAATTAAGTGGTTGGAACTAAATAAACCCAAAGGTGAATAGTATAGTATTGGTTACTTAAAATTATTGCCATTTTCCCATTTTATCATCAAGAAATTTTAGTTATGTTTCGTAGGCTTCAAAATGTCTTAGTTTCAATTTTTTTTTATCGATAGGATATATTGGCCAGAATTATTATAATCTTTATTGCTTCCAAACAATATAAAAGCCACATTTCAAATTTTTAAACTACCTGTCATTTTAATACTTATTTAACAACTACAGTGGAAAGGGAGAGGGGAGGAGATAGGATTCTAAAACAGCTCTTGAAGCAAATAAGGCTGATTTCTTCTGGGTTTTAAACATGCATGATTTGATAATATTTAAAATTTCAGAGAAAAAATGGCAATTATGGTCATTTGGTAGGTCATTTTTTGAAAACAAATATTTATCATAAAAATCCCTTCATAATCAGTGTGTGGACTAGCATATATATCACATAAACCTCACACTTCCAATGTCTTGCCCTGACTTTGACTGAAATTATTGTAGAACTCACAAATGCTAAGATGCTAAAAATCCGGTTATGAAAGATTCAATTTGCAGCAATCAGATGCCAGCTAGTAAGCGATTGTAAGTATTTGAATTTTATCCTACTTCACTGTTCAACGTACAGAAATTGCTTCTGTGTGTTTGATCTGTCCTGCTGAGCACTATCAGCAGCTTGCATCTCTGCCACTATTGTTTTTAAAATGGCAGGAAGAACGTGACTAGTCAAGAGCACTCAGCAGGATGAATTTCACGTGGTATAAGACAAGCCAGAATTCTCTTAAAAAAAAAAATATATATATGTATGTAATCATGTTGTCATCTAATTCAGTCTTCATACATTGACAGAATTACCAAAATTATTCCTCAGTGAAACTGCACTTAAGCTGTGTACAGTGGAAACGTTCTGAAACTATTGCCACTGCAGGTCCTCTGATGAATAGAGTCAGCCTTCAAGGTGGCAGAGACGCAGGCATCCCAGTGGCTCAGGGTGTACTGCTGTTCAGGACCACCTCAAAGGATTGGATGAAATGAAGATTATCTTCAGAGCAGTTCTAGAAGTGCTTTGTTGCCTAACACGAAGGGGCAGCTGCACAGAAACTTTATTTTCCTAATTCTTTTGACATTTCTGTTTAAGATATGTATGCGTTATCTCCAAATTATATAAACATCAGAACCTGGCCTCTCCTGTGTTACTTTTTGTTACTTTTATGAGGCCTGACCTTTAAGAGTGCCACCATTGTGGGATGGATGGATAAAGGGAGACATTACTCCATTTTACAGATGGAATAAAATTGAGCTAAGAAGGACTATTAAAGCCAGGTAGTGGCAGAAACCAGACAAAACTCATAAGCTTCTAGTCTTTTTATTTTAAATATTGGGTAAACGTGGCCAGAGATATCAGAGAGCCTTCAGCATCTAGAAGCTTACTGACAAGCAAAAAAGTCTGAAATTAACAGTGAAAGACAAAAAATGGTGCTATTGGCTAAAATTTCAGTAAAAAGCCAATGGTTTACTGTTGCCCCAGGGTCAAGTCCACCTCCTTGGCCAGCACTTCAGGTCCCCAGGATCTAGTTCTCTGAGCAGTCTCCTCTAGTAATCTTTCTCTGGCCAGTTCTAACTTTCCTGCTATAGCACCTATGCTTAGGTTTTGTCCTCATGAGAGGCCTTGCTTCTCTACGTATAGAAATCCCACCTCTCTAAAGATTAAACTCAGATTTCCTTCCATTATTAAACTTTTCCTGTCAACCACAAGCAGAATAATAATAATAATAATAATAGCTAACATTTATTGAGCTCATTTCTTGTGTGGGGGGCATCGTTCTGAATTCTTTAGACGAATTTTTTTTTTAATCCTCTCAATAATCCTATGAGAGAGCATTACCGGTTGCCGTCGAGTCGATTCTGACTCATAGCGACCCTGTAGGACAGAGTAGAACTGCCCCGTAGAGTTTCCAAGGAGCTCCTCGTGGATTAGAGCTGCCGACCTTTTGGTTAGCAGCCATAGCTCTTAACCCCTACACCACCAAGGTTTCCATGACAGAGTATAGTAGATAACAAAAATTGCCCCAATTCTCCACTGCTTTTGCTATGCACACTCCATTACAATGTGGCTTTGTTGCTCCTCCCATCCAGAGTGTAGTTTACTTCCCTTCCCTTGAGCATGAGATGGCCTTGTGGTTTGCTTTGACCAGTAGAATGTGGCAGAAGTGACTTCTTGCCAATTCAGAACCTAAGCCTCAAGAGGTCTCGTATGCTTCCATTCTCCCTCTTGGAACCCTGCCAGTTGCCATGTGAAAGAGCCCAGGCTAGCCTGTTGGAAGATGAGACCATTGCATGGATCAGCCATTTCCCAGCTGACCTAGTAACTGAACTCAGATATATGAATGAGCCCGGCTGAGACAGAGCAACACTTACTGCTCAGTTTACTGACCCACAGAATCCTGAGCTACATAGATGGCAGTTGTGTTGAGCCATTAGGTTTTTGGGTGACTTATTCATAGTAATATTAGATGACCAAGGAAGGCACTATTATTATCGTTTTACAGATGAGCAAAATGAAGTGCAAAGTAATCAGGCAACTTGTTCAGAGTCACACAGCTCATCAACGGTAGAGTTGAGATTCAAACCAACACAGCCCGACTCCAGAGATTAGCTGTTCTTCTACACTGCACAGAAGAGATAGCTGCTTCCTGTGAACTTCCGTTCATTCATTCATTTATTCCTTTATTGAACATATATTAGGTATTTATTATATGCCAGACAATGTGTGAAACATGGAGGATACAATGGAGGATACAACGATGAGATGAACAAAATTGGATCCTTGCTCTCAAGGGGCTAACATTCATGTGGAGGAAACAGGCAGGTAAATTAGACACAGCATTTAATAATTCCAATGTGTTAATTGTCCTAATACGGTAATGTATAGGGGTGACTGGAACAGAAAGAAGCAGGTCCCTAACTTCCTTATAATCTGTAATACTCTTGACAGTTATTATTAACTCCTTAGTATTGTTAATCGCTTATTTAGGGAATTCCTTTTGTCATTCCTAGATTACAAGTTTCTAGGGGAGAGCCTTGTGCCTCGTGCTATCTTTCAAGGTGCATAGCTCAGGACCTTGTCCATAGTAGTTGTTCAATAAATATGTTAATAAACTATTAAAGGTAAATTTTCAGATTTGTCAAGTGCAGCAGCAGAAAGAACAAAGGCATATTTCACAATCAGAAATTATGTTGGGCATTTGAATTAAAGTGGTATTGGTCAATCTGCTGATCGTACTGCTTTACTGTCTAAAACTTAATAAAATCTTTACAACATTGTGGAATAAACAATTTACTGCCCCCAGCACAAAGATGATAAGAGCTTGGCAGGACCTTACCGAGTGCTTCCTGTAAATCTTTCATCTATAGTAAACATTACCCAGCAAAGTGCTCTGAAAATCTGAAGAGAAAGAAGTTGCTATTACGGAAATACTAAGTAAACTACTAAACAAAGGTAACACAGTGTCATGGTTCAGAGCATGGATTCTGGAAGCAAACCACCTGGGTTTGAGTCCTAGTTCTGCCACTTTTCATCTGGGTGATCTTGGGCAAATAACGTCTTTCTGCTCAATTTCCTCATCTGAGAATGGAGATAATTACAGCACCAGTATAGCATCGGGGCTTTATATTTTTGTAAATAATTTGTCAGATGCTTAGAACAGTGCCAGACACATAGTGAGGGCCATGTGAACATTGTTAAATAAGAAATGAATAAACGCACGTAGCTGGATAATTCCCTTCTTGTTTTTTTTTTTAATTTTTTCTTTTTCTGGAGATTATTGGGAAATATTAGATGGAAGAGGGAATGAAGAAATCTTTCCTTAGTGTTGCAACGATTCTTGATGTCATTCAAGAGAAGACTGGGCACTTGAACAAATAATACACTATTTTGACATTCTTTTTTAGATGTTTTGATTGCTTCATTTTGTTTACTTTTAGTTTTAAAAACCATCATCCTTTTACTTTTGGGAACATCTGATGTTTTATGCACATGCCTTGGGTAATTAAGATTTTTAAAAATTAAAGACATTTATTATTAATAGTAGTTTAATGGTAGGTTGGAGCTTTGGTGGCGTAGTGGTTAGGAGTTCAGGCTGCTACCAAAAGGTCTGTGGTTAAAATCCACCAGCCGCTCCTTGGAAGCCCTATGTGGCAGCACTGTTCTGTCATATAGGGTCTCTATGAGTTGGAATTGACTCAATGGCACACAACAACAACAACAATGATAAGTTGCAGAACATGTCCCTGACTGTGAAATGTAACTTCTTGGCAACAGGCCTTCATGCTAATAACTGAGATAAGGAGATGCTTGCTGTCCTTCTGATTCCATCTTTGACGTTTACTGTTGACTCTGGACTATTCACTTTTCTTCTGGTCTCAGTTTTCCCATATCTGGATATGGGCTCCCTAGATTTGTACTCTACTGCTAACCTAAAGGTTGGCTGTTTGAACCCACTCAGTGGTACTGTGGAAAAAAAGGCCTGGCCACCTTCTTCCATAAAGATTACAGCCAAGAAAACCCTATTGGAGCAGTTCTACTCTGTAACACATGCAGTCTCCATGAGTCAGAATCGGCCTGATGGCAACTAACAAGAACAACAACATAGGGATGCATTGAGAGAAGTGACTAGAGCGAATATTCCCCAAAGTGTAGTTGGAAACTGTCCCAGGGACTTGTGGGAAAAAACGAATGTTTAGACAGTAGAAGGAAAAAAGTATTCTTTCACTTCTGAAAACTGCCCAGAGTTATGGGCGAAAGGTATTTACCCAGTCATTTTTGTAGAAGTAGTCAGATAAAAGCAACAAATAAAAACATTGAAGCGTGTTGAGTGCATTGACAGGAATTATATTATGTACATTCACAAATTATTTTACATGCATAAAAAATCCTCAAAGAGTTAGAGTTTATGGAAAAGAATTTGTTTTGCTATAGAAATGTCATATCTAGAATGATCATTAAAGAAAGGCAGGTGCTCTTTCTCTGGGTAAGACAATGCATCTTTATCATAAAGGGTTACCATCCGAATTTGCAAATTACTCTAGTCACCTTCTCCACCCTCAACTTTTTCTTTTATTTGTGGCAACAAGTTTTTTCTTTCTCTTACAAATTCTTAAAAATGAAGATATGCATTGCTGTGTTGAAATATTCACCAGTCCATTGATATTTTTTATAATTAATGAAGAGGAATAGTTTAACTTTCATAGTCAAATACCTAAATGCTTAATCATCAAATGCTAGCGTGTTATTACAAGGATATATCACTTTGATTGAGGTCTCAATTTCCCCTCATAAGCTACCTGTTTATACCTTGAAGAATCTATGTAGTACTACTCTTAGATTCTTTGATATTAGTCCAAATCTCTCTGATTTTCAATTTTCAGAATTAAAATTTTGCTCTGCCTAATCCCTTTTGCCATATCTTCCTTATTCCTCCATCCCACCTCAGTGCACCCTACTTTGTTTTATAATACCATGTTTAATAGTATTTCAATAAAATCATTCAAATAATTCCATGAATTAATATTGTTGAATTGTTATCTGAAAGTTTAGATACTTTTTGAAAGCTGATTGAGGTGACAATTCTGTTGAGTATTTCATTTCGTTTTTAAATCTTTAAAGGATGTATTTTCTTAAATATATATCCTATAGTAACATGTAGCCACTGCCAGTACGACATGATAAATCTGAATTGAATCTTTTCATTTTGTCTTTACAATTATTGACCTCAAAAATAGAGTAAAACGTAAAAACTCACATAAGGACTGATTTAAGGACTTAAATCCCACCTGCAAGAATATTTGGTCTAGTGTTATCTGTATTAATGTCCTCGGCTTTCTAACAGTAGTCAAAAGAAACCAAATGCTTCTAGAGAAAATGTCAAGAACACCCTTATTGTGTAATACTCAGATTCTTAGAGTTCTCCTCTTTAAGAAAGACCTTCAGTTATAACAGTATTTATAAAGTTTAAATGTACATATGTTAACATGAAATTCTATAGCATCTTTGAAGAGAGTAAAATTTGTTCAGTTGATTCTTACAAGTAAATACGTATTTTTCCATTTATGAACATGCTCTACAGATGTTTGGAGTGGAAGGACATCAAGTATAATGATTTAGGTAATACGTGCAGTATTTAATTTTGAAAGTGAAATTATGTGTATGTATTTTTTGTTGTTTGCCAAAGTTAATATTTCTTAGTATGAGTAGCTGTCAGTATGTGCCATGTTCATTTATTTTTTGAAATTATCATTGATTAGATTGGACACTGGTTTAGAGTATATATAGCCTCCTGTACAACATTGCTCCAAGCCTGCAAGATATTGCCACCTATTTGGTGCCATAATTTTGTCTTTAGAAGGCCATTCCATCATTTTATCAAGCCAGCTGCTTTAGGATGATGGTGAACATGGTAAGACCAGTGAACTCCATGAACATGGACCAATTGCTGCACTTCATTTGCTGTGAAGTGAGTCCCTTGACCTGAGGCAATATTGTGTGGGATACCATTACAGTGCATAAGGCATTTTGTAAGTCCACAGATGGTAGTTTGGGCAGCAGCATTGTGTGCAGGGAAGGCAAATCTGTATCCACAGTAAGTGTCTATTCCAGTAAGAACAAACCACTACCCTTTCCAAAATGGAAGGAGTCCAACGTATTCAACCTGCCACCAGGTTGCTCGCTGATCACCTTGAGGAATGGTACAATGTAGATGGCTCAGTGTTGGTCTCTGCTGCTGGCAGATTGGGCATTTGGCAGTGGCTGTAGCCAAGTCAGCCTTGGTGAGTGGGAGCCTGTGTCACTGAGCCCATGTATAATCTCCATCCTTGCCACCATGGCCACTTTGTTCATCAGCCCATTGGGCAATGACAGAAGTGGTTGGGGAAAGAGAATGATTGGTTTCCACAGAATGCATCATCCTATCCACTTGATTGTTAAAATCTTCATCTGCTGAGGTTACTCCTTGATAAGCACTCACAAGAGACACAAATATCTTCATTTCTTTGGCCCATTCAGAGAACTCTATTCACATATCTTCTCCAGATCTCCTTGTCACCAGTTTTTCAATCATGTTCCTTCCAAGTCACTGACCATCCAACCAAACTATTGACCATAACCCATGAATCAGCATACAATTGCACACCTGGCCATTTCTCCTTCCAAACAAACCAGGTGCACTGCTGAATGAATAATTTCTTTTATAAGGATCAGCACAAACCTGGTTCCTATGAGACGGAGGTTAAAGATGTCCCAGATGTCCAGCTTTTCAAAATTGTTGTATCACTCCATCATCACTAACATCAACTACTCCTCCTCCCCTCAGTACTCTCCTTCTCATCTTTGGTTCCATAATTAGTTGCAATGTCTCACAAAACTCATGCACCATATCATGGAAATGGCTCACACAGTTGTGGCAGCTTGCAAGTCCCAAATCCACTAGTCTGGCGTAGGCTTTTCCTGACTCACATGGCCACAGGGGCCGAAGAGCCAAATTAGCAGGCCAGATGACAAGGCTGCTGGCTCACAAGGCCGAAAAAGCTGGTGAATCAGGTCAGACTATAGGCTGTTGGCCCATGGGCCTGCAGAAGCTGGCAAATCCCAGAATCAGCAGGTCAGATGACAGGTCACTGGCTCAAGTTCCAAGAACTGGAGGTCAGACAGCGATGAGTCAGATGCAGGATACAGATACAGAGAGAGGGAGAGGGAGAACCCTGACGGAGCACTCACACATACACATTGTATGCAGGCCACACCCCAGGGAAGAATGTGACTTGAGTAGGGTTGGGACTTGAGTCATGCTTTCCTGCCTCATTAACAAATAAAGGCTAGGATTTTCAACACACAAATGGAGGGTAATTACATCAAATCACAAAATGAAAGACAGCCATGCAATACTGGGAATCATGGCCCAGCCAAGCTGACACACAACCCAAACCATCACAGGTTCCATACACCTTATTTGCATAAAAAAACCAAACCTGCCACTGTTGAGTTACTTCCTACTCATAGCGACCCTAAAGAACAGAGTAGAATTACCCCATAGGATTTCCAAGGAGTGACTGGTGGATTTGATCTGCCAATATTTTGGTTAGCAGCTGAGCTCTTAACCACTACTCCACCAGGGCTCCTTATTTGCATAATTCCACTCAATCATTGTGTGTGAGTCAGAAAGACCATAGCTAGAAGGGCCATATTAAGTAATTCATTGTACCACAACTACTTGAAATTCTGCCCATTAGGAGGATTTTCCTTCACCACGGCCATTTAGAGAGGTCCCAGAAAGGGGCTATAGTGCTGCCACTGTCCATTTTTGAGTGGCACAGAACCCTCTGTAAACCAGGCATGAGTTTTCTCTTCCTCAGTCAACTGATCATAAGGAACTCCCCATGAGGCCATGAGTACAGACTGGGAGAGGGCAAATAATGTGACAGGAGTAGAGACCACAGGCATTTGGGTCACTTCCTCATGCAACTCACTTGTGCCTTCAGGTCCTGCTTGGACCCAATCTTGTATATTCCACTTCCATTTAATGATGGAGTGCTGCTATGCATATCTGACTTTATGGCTCTGTGGGTCAGAAAACATCCAGTTCATAATGGACAATTCAGGTGGCATAGTGACTTGTAGGCTTATGGTTAAGCATTCAGCCTCTACTAAGGCCCAGTAATGAGCCAAAAATTGTTTCTCAAAAGGAGAGTAGTTATCTGTAGAGGATGGCAGGGCTTTGTTCCCAAATCCTAAGGGTCTGTGCTATGATTCACCAAGAGGGGACTGCCAAAGACTCCACACAGTGTCTCTATCTGCCAGTGGCACTTCAAGCAACACTGGATCAGCTGAATTATATGATCCAAGTGACAGAATGGCTTGCATGGCAGCCTGAACCTGTTACTGAGACTTCTCTTGCTCTGGCCCCCACTCAAAGCTAGCAGATTTTTGAGTCACTTGATAAAGAGACTGGAGTAACATAACCAAATGAGAGATATGTTGCCTTTAAGATCCAAAGAGACCCACCAGGCATTGTACCTCCTTTGTAGTTGTAGGAGGGGCCTGATGTAACAACTCATCCCTCACTTTAGAAGGAATAACTTGACGTACCCCACACCACTGGACTCCTAGAAATTTCAATGAGGTAGAAGGTGCCTGAGTACTTGTCAGATTAATTTCCCATTTCTAGCAAGCAAATGTTTTATCAGTAAGTCCAGAGTCTTTGACATTTCTTCTTTACTAGGTCCAATCAACATAATCTCCATCAAGGTAATGGACCAGTGTGACATCTTATGGAAAGGAAAGGCGATCAAGTTCCCCGTAGACTAAATTATGACATAGGGCTGGAGAACTGATATACCCCTGAGGTAGATCAGTGAAGGTGTATTGCTACGCTTGCAAACTAAAAGCAAACTGATTCTATTGTTCCTTCAAAACCAGAATCTAGTAAAAGTCATTGGCCAAATCAATAGCTGCACACCAGGTAAAAAGGTGCCAGGAGATATATTAATTTGCTCAAGCGATGAAACCACATCTGGAACAGCAGCTGCAGTTGGAGTCACAACCTGGTTAAGTTTATGATAATCCACTGCCATTCTCCAAGATCCGTCTCTTTTTTGCACAGGCCAAATAGGTGAGTTGAATGAGAATGTAGTGGGAATCACCACCCCACCCCTGCATCCTTCAAGTCATTGATAAAGTCATTGATAGTGGCAGTAATCTCTGCAATCCCTCTGCCATTTATTTATGTATTCAAAAATTTATTTGTATCAGTATGCACTTATGGGTACATGTTTTGTACTTTGAGTTATAATCCAATACTATTTTATTTACTTTGCTGCTCAAACTGTTCCATGTTCCCACTTTGGCCACTGGGAACTCCTTCAGCTGACACCTGTACCTTTTTGACCTACTCTCATCATTTTCTCTGTGTGTGCGTGTGTGTATGTTTTCTGGTTCCTTACTCCCTGGCATTATAAGATACTCCAGATTCATCTTGTATATTTCCTACCCCAGCCTTAGAATCAGCCATTTCTCCTGGGTAGGAAGCAAAGGTTTGGGCATTAGTTGTGTTTACTGATACTGTGGTGTCATTTCTATTAAGCCCTCTTAGCTGGCAGAGCAAAAAAATATATTTGTGTATACTGATTTATGTATATCTATGCATATTTCTATATGTAACCACCTGTATCTATATTAAGATATACATGAGTTCATGCTGATGTCTCCAACTCTAATCTATTACCAGCCAAGTTCATTTTTAACTTAACAAATTTGCGTGAGTGACACATTAGAGGAAGGAAGAACAGCAAAACTTTGGGGTTGATGAGACCCTAGGCTATATGGAGCTCTTGACGGGATGTAAAGGAGTAATCTAGTGAAGAAATAAAATGCATTCTTTAGTAAGATTTTTCAGAATCACTATTTAATAGGTTTATACTCCAAACCCTTTTAACATGTGGACAATGGATACTTCGCAGCTGAAATCCAAAATCTTTTCAATAGAATAGGAATGATGTTGTAACCATGGCAGGATACCTCAAACACAGACTTACTGGGAGGAGGCTATAAAGACGCATCTAAGTCTAGCTTGATCTTTCTTCAGTAGACCACTGTGCTGATGACCAATGGAAGTTCCTATGACAGCGGTGGTTAGAGTTATAGTCCAGCTAATAGTTCAGTGCCCAGTGGTTTACCATTACTTCCATGTCTAGTTGAGTGTGCCTAGCTGTCCTGATGCAGGCATTGACTTCCAGGAACATTCTTACTTCCCATTGTGTTGACTCTCCCAGCATGGAAACATGAAAGTGTAAGATTGGAAGCTGTATTGTGATATGAATGTGCACTATTTCAACAGTCCTTGAAGTATATGGGGGTATTTAAGGTTGTTCACTCTACAGGAGAACTTCAAGTCTTACAGCTTATATATGAAAGAAACATAAAGATTTTTTCAAATTTGATTAAAAAAAAAAAAAACACTTGATCAATCATGTTAGAAGAAAGACTAACCAATCTCTACTTTTTTCTCTAGGAAATGGTCTTCGCTACTAGGCAGTTGAAGAGTACGAAGCCAAGAAATTTAGGCAAAAGAGTATCATAGAAGTGTTCCAGGCAGTTGAGCAGTTAAAATTGTTGTTTTCCTAGATTTTGTGAGGCTTGTGGTATATACCAGCTTTTTAGAATTTGTAATTTGGGGACCTACAGAACTTGTATCTGTCCATGTATCTTCCCCACTTTTGCTTCTCTGAGAATCCTCCCAAGCCTGTAACAAGTAACTGGCTTTCTGTGATTCAAAAAGATGCAGGAGTGAATATGGAGTTTCTTTTAGATCCTTTGTATTTCAGGAATCCTGTCTCGTGAAATAAGCATTTAAGGCTCTTAGAGTCATGTTATTAGAGTTCTTCTCCTTCTAACAGTCCTGGGCTATTAGAACTTCCTTCTGTTTGTAAGGAAACTCTGGTTCTGTATTGGTTAAGTACTACAGCTGCTAACCAAAAGGTCAGCAGTTCAAATCCACTAGGTGCTCCTTGGAAACTCTATGGGGCAGTTCTATTCTGTCCTATAAGGTTGCTATGAGTTGGAATTGACTCGATGGCAGTGGGTTTTTTATTCTGTTTGTACAGACGCCTCTCAGACTGAAATAGAAGAATCTTGTGGCTCCCAAGGGCCCAACTTATTACTTAGAAGCCACCTAGGGATTTAGCTTATTACGACTGTGAGTAGGAGACTTGAACTTGCTTGTTCCACGTGTGTCTACATAAGACAGATTTCACTATGCATTCATCATTCATTCAATAAATATTTAACATTATATGTAAAATGGCTTCTATGCTCATATGTCGATTTTTACAATAAATATTTTGAGTTTTGTGCAATGGAAGAACAGGCATTGCTGGAAGATTTGATCATATAGGTACTCTGTCACTTATCAATATATTCTGAAACCTGAAGAAACCTGGCAACTTCCAGTTTCATAACTTCCAAACTGGCTCTTCTTGAAGTCATCCAGATTCATGATAGTAACTCAACAATCCCCATCCCAAAGAGTTTCATTACAACAGCCACATTTCAGAATCTGAGGCAGACCTTGAGTAAATCTGCTAAATGTATCTCCTAACACTGCAATTTATTAAAATAATTTTAAAACAGCGAAATTATTTTGGAAAATAATGTATTGTTGGTCAAAACATCTGAAAAATAATTTAGGTGATAAAGATCTTTATCCCTTCATAGAGACAAGGTAATTTATTTATGTATATGTGTGTGCAAGTGTGTGCATATCCACATATGTACACACATATTTACATGCACACATATCTACATATGTGTATGTATTTGTATATATATTAAAAAAAAAAACTCACTGCCGTCGAGTTGATTCCAACTCATAGCGACCCTATAGGACAGAGTAGAACTGCCCCATAGAGTTTCCAAGGAGCGCCTGGTGGATTTGAACTGCCGACTTTTTAGTTAGCAGCTGTAACACTTAATCGCTACGCCACCAGTGTTTCCTGTACATATATATATAAAAAAATACATATATAGTATATATAATTACTGTATATGTGCTATTTGTAAAACTTAAGAATTAATTTACCGCTGGAGGGTAAGAACTGTCAAAATATTATTTTAGGACATGTGTAATAACTTTAGTGGAGTAAGAAATATTACCTCTCTGCTATGATCCATGTGGATTTTACTACTCAAGAATATATACAGATGTTTGCTCAGTGGCTCTTTACGTATTTCCCAAGACTGTGGCACCAGGTGGTAGATGGCAATTTTAAGCAACTTAAAAAATTTTGTTCTGCCTTGTAAATATTACAAACGGGATAACACCCATCCTGAGAATCCAAATTCCTATACAGCCCTACCCGGAATGGTGGAGTGAACGGTAGGAGTATTTAAGCAAATGGGTATCTGGGTTGCACAGTTAGCTAGAGGTTACTTGATAATTCTCAGCAGCTCAGATTCATTTGGCACTCTTTGCTACCTGGGTGCCAGAGATGGGTTCCTAAAACCCATTTGCTTAAAGCATTTTCCTAAGGTCCCTGGGTGGCACAAATGGTTTGCTCTTGGTTATTAACCGAAAGATTGGCGGTTTAAACTCACTGAGTGGCACCGCAAAAGAAAGCCCTGGTGATCTTCTTCCCTAAGGTTTACAGCCGAGAGAGCCCTATGGAGCCCAGTTCTACTCTGCAACATGTGGGGTCTACATGGAATCACCTCCATAGCAATGGGTACCCACTGCATCTAATACCAACCCACTGTCACAACAGTCTAGTCAGAAGTAAACCAGAGGCTGTGCCTGTTTTCCAGCATCCCCTATATCTTGGAGGGACTTTCTCTCCCACCCCATGAGAAGATATGCGGCTCTGCTACAAGGGCCCACGGGCAGCTTAAATAAGTTCCGAAGTTATAAACTTACTGTAAGCTTTCACGCACTGACTCTGCTGAAGAAAATGAATTTGCCACATGGAATCACACTCCTCAGAAAATATCCCTGTGTCTCCACAACATGCAGATGGAGAACAAGCAAGGGCACTGATAGACACTGATGTATTAAACCATTTTCCCCAAATACCTACAGTTTTCTCTTATGAAACGGGAAAAAAAAAATCATTAAAGCTATGGTTTGCCAGACAATTACTTCGTCAAATCTCAAGAAATTGCATAATAAATTGTATACATGCATCAAACACGAACAGCAGAGGAGTATAACAAGCTCTGTATTTCCAGTCCACTTGCTCTTTCATCCAAACAGTAGCTTTTATTTTCAAAAACAATTCTATACCCTTTTTGAAGGCTTTCATAAAATATGGGTATACATTTATCTATCAAACTAAGTAGAAATAATTGAAACGCTTACCATGCACAGTAATAGGGAAATGCATGAATAATTTCATTATTAATGTCTATTGATTATTTATGTTTTCAAATAAGCAAATGTAGCCACTGATATTTTTATCATGTAAATCTATACGTGTGTTTTGGGTTTACCTGTTTAGTGGTGAATTTACAATCCACATTATGGGCATTTTTATTGCTTTACACACTCGTTTGCTATGTGCATAACTAAGGTCAGTTTATAAACTGACTAGTGTTTATTCAATTTGATTACTATGTTGCATTTCTGAGTTTATTTTCCCTTTGGAAAATTAACTGTACAAGGAAGCCCAGTAAATCTTTACTTAAAAATTCCAAACTTTAGATTGATTTCAGCAGTGAGTTTGTATTGATCTCAAAAGCTTTGCGTTCCTAACTAAAAACTAATCTTTATTTCACCCTTTAGTGACTGCAGTCATAAATATGCTCACTCCTACCAGTGTAGAGTGGATTAATGGTTATTGGAGATTGGGACTTCCAACTGAGTCTGGGAAACCTTAACCTTTGGAGGACAACTTGAAGGCATTTACCCCTTGTCAGCTATAATCCCTAGGTCCATTTTCGATATTTACCTGAGTGTTAAAGAGGAGGCAGAACGGAGGCTGGGGAATAAAGCACCAGAGATTCCCTTGGCTATTAATCACTAACTGTTAGGTTGACTGCTGCCTGACTCTGGCTGCTTCTGGCCATCAGAGTCACCTAGACCTGCTGCTCCACCTAGAACCCAGGTTAACTCCTCCCGGGGAAGCATTCCACTGCCTGCCTTTAACCCCCAAACCAACCCCATTGCCACTGAGTCAATTCTGACTCACAGTGACCCTATATGACAGAATAGAACTGCCCCCACAAGGTTTCCAAGGCTGTAAATCTTTACAGTAGCCAACTGCCACATCTTTCTCCCATGATGTCACTGGTGGGTTCAAACTGATGACCTTTCATTTAGCAGCCAAACGCTTTAACAACTGTGCCACCAGGGCTCCATGCCTGCCTTTAAAAAAAAAAAAATTAAGGAGGGGTTTATTACATTGTTTAACCCATCTTTCATTATTGTTCCAACATTGCCGTACGGATGGAACAAACATTTGAGGAATATGTCCAACTTCTTTGCAAAATATAATTAAGAAGAATAAAAAAGCTAAAGAGGAACAGAGTAGAATTTGGTATCCAAAACCAAAAACAACAACAACAAAAACCCCTTGCTGTTGAGTGGATTCCAACTTACAGCGACCCTATAGGACAGAGTAGAACTGCCCCATAGAGTTTCCAAGGAGCGCCTGGTGAATTCGAACCACCGACCTTTGTTATCACAGGATGATCAGTAATATCCAAAGCAGCAGCAGACAGATGGCTGACAAACAGTAATGGAGGTGTAGAGTAGTATTTCTCAAAGTGTGGTCCTTGACACCACCTGATCACAATAACCACCTGAGAATGCTAAGTTCGAATCTTGGGAATGGGTACCAGATTCCGAACTTTGACAAGATCTCCAGGGAGTTTTTATGTACCCAGAAGTGTGAGGCCCTCAGCTGTAAGGTTGGTGTGTTTTAATGTGCTACCCCTTTCACTTTCTATGCTGGAATTTTAATTTTCTTGGGTCTCATGGCAGGAAATAACCTTTTGTTTACCCAATAGCAGCATTCCTCTTTCTCTTTTGTAATGGAGCCTAATTTTTACCTGAGCTTCTTGCTGCCCAGTTAACATTTCCCAGCCTCCCTTTGAGATAGATGTGTTGGGACTACAATGTCTTCCTTAAAGTGTGGGTCATTCTGCATCCTGCTGCCTAGAATGTGCCTATGTTAGCTGGTGCTCCAGTAGTATATCCTGGGCCGTGAGGACAATACTGATACCTGAGACTGGTGCATCAGAGAGCTTGAGGGTGCCTGAGGCCCTGGTGATTTCATGAAACCACCATACTGGTTCTGGACTGCCTACGTCTGGACGTTTTTTTTTTTTACACGAGAGAATAAAACCTTGTGTGTTTAATCCACTACTGGGAGTGGAGTGAAGAGTCACTCAAATTCACAGCTGAATGAGATTAAAAACTGGTAGAGACTCAATTCAGGAGAAAGGTGAATATTTTAACTTCATGCTAAATCCTCACACTTCAGATGACCTCAGCTTTCCCTGAGTGTTACGACTGACGGTGAGGATGAAAGTCGTGATTTTGTTGATTTCCTGTGGGCTCAGGTGTTATGGGGGTACTTCTGGTCTTGCTTAGAATCTCAGAAACACATGTGTGCCTCTGGCTGTTGTCCACAAAAAAAAAAAAAATAGTTTTGCAGTGGCCCACTGGCCAAGAGGGTTCCAGGGAGGGGGGCAGCCCTAAGGACAGCTGTGCATGCAAGAATCTAGATTGCCTGTTAGAGCAATTGATCATTTAGTGGCGTCCTCCATGGTCCATGAAGTTAACCTTTATCAGGCTTAAGGCTAGGACTGTTACATGTGGATGAAATGCAGTGTCTTAAAGATATTCAAAGCTTACTCAAAGTGCTCCATTTACCTTAGGAAGAAAAAATTGTATTCTTTTTCTTCCATTACTGTTTTTATTTCTTCTCTTTCCATATCTGATGCCGTCAAGTTATTGTCTTTGTGTAGAGATAAGATCTCCAACTCTTACTGTCATGACTCTTAAGATGATGTGCAAATACAGTAAGCACAGGGATAGTCTCCATTTCCTTCACTGATACTTGCTCAATCATTGAAGTCATTAATTAGGGGCGTTTTACCTCTTCTCTTTTCTCCTTCCTTCTGTGATCAATGCAGTTACAAACTTTACCACAGTTACCTTTACTGGTACATTGATTAGTGGGATGATGACTGATTTACTTGCACAAATAATTTGTTATTAAATTTCACAATCCAACATCTAGTGTTACCCTGTTTATATCAGAAAAGTGGTTCTCAAAATGTGGTCTATCGACCAGCAGCATCAGCATCTCTGAGAACTTGTTGTTGTGAGGTGTGGTTACAACTCATAGTGACCCTATGTACAACAGAACGAAACACTGCCCGGTCCTTTGCCATCCTCACAATCATTGTTATGCTTGAGCCCATTGTTGCAGCCACTGTGTCAGTCCATCTTGTTGAGGGTCTTCCTCTTTTTCGCTGGCCCTCTACTTTACCAGCATGATGTCCTTCTCCAGGGACTGATCCCTCCTGATAACATGGCCAAAGTATGTGAGATGAAGTCTCACCATCCTTGCTTCTAAGTAGTGTGATGTACTTTTTCAAGGCAGATCTTTTTGTTCTTCTGGCAGTCTATGGTATATTTGATATTCTTCACCAACACCGTAATTCAAACACATCAATTTTTCTTTGATCTTCCTGTTTCATAGTCCAGTTTTAGCATGCATATGAGGCGATTGAAAATACCATGGCTTGGGTCATGCACAACTTAGTCCTTAAGGTGACATCCTTGATTTTGAACATTTTAAAGAGGTCTTTGTAGTGGTTTTGCCCAAAGCAATATGTTGTTTGATTTCCTGACTGCTGCTTTGGTGGGAGTTGATTGTGGATCCAAGTAAAATGAAATTCTTGACAACATCAGTCTTTTCTCCATGTATCATGATGTTGCTTATTATTCCAGTTGTGGGGATTTTTATTTTCTTTATGTGAAGGTGTAATTCAAGCTGAACTTATTAGAAATGCAAATTGTTGGACCCAACCCCAGAACTACTGAATCAGATACTTTGGAGATAGAGTCCAGCAATTTGTATTTTAACAAGACTTGCAGGTGAATCTGATGCCCACTCAAACTGAGAACCACTGTTCTGCAGTAAGTCTAGTCATATCTTCAAATAGATTCACTTAGAATGCTTAAAGGTTAATATTTCTAATGTTCCCACACAATTGAAATATTGAAGAGGCTTGTACATGCTGGCTATTGAATGTTTAATTACATTGCTTTTATCTCATCTATCTTCAGTCTACAGAAAACTGGGCCAGGCAATAAGATTACTTGTGCTCAAGTAGCAATAATAACAATACCTAAAATTTTGCAGCATTTTTTTAGTCATTAAAGTGTTGATGCATTTAATATCTCATTTGATTATGCAACTGATTCAAATATACTATCTGAATCAGTACATTTTAATTGCAGGAAAGGAATAATAAACACAATTTTTTTTGGCAAGGCCATGTCTTATCCTTTTCTTTGTCTCTGATACTGCTGGAGTTCTGGAATTAAAACTTTACTTGGTAAAATAAACTTGAATGAATAAACACCTAAATGAATGATATTTAAGTGTGATTTGCTAATGAATTGGGCAGGGCATATATGGAGTTTTAGGCCAAACCCATGTACAGGGAGAGAGAACTTTATGAAAAAATGTTTCCATTTTCTAACTATAATTTGACACCAAGACCTTTGAAAAAGAGGTTAATATTCACTGACTTAGAGATTCACTGCAGAGATTGATATATTGACTTTATCTGAACAGAAAATATGAGTATGAGATAGCTATTTTGTCATACTGTTGAGGCCAATATTTTATTTGTATTATTATTAATATATGAGATAATAATATATGTGTGTATGATTAAGTGCAAGAAATATATGTGTGCGTGTATGTGTGTATATATGTACATAAATATATATCTATCTCATATAGGAACTGATTTAAATCCATTTTTATACCTATAATATAAACTAGAACATTATGCTCCATTACTTTACTAAATATAGCTTAAACAGTATTTTAAAAAATTTATATTAAAAACAAAAATGAAAAGTAGTATTACAAGATGGGAAAAAATAAAGCCAAGATCTCTAAAAACATTAGCACCTAGCTAAGTGCTAAGTTTTTTTTAGGGGCATTACCCAAGTAATTTTACTAATATTACAGGATTAACATTCTGCCCAAATATTTTAGAGTTTGATAATATTTTCTCTTAGCTCTGAGACTTGTAAAAAATAACCTCAATCCTAAGACTCTTAATCTTTTAGTAAGCCCTCCAAAAACAGCAAATTCCAAACTACAGTGTTTTGAGGCAAACTTCTGATAAACAATTTGGAGGACTTTTAATGAGAATAACTTAAAATTAAATTTCCTTGAGTGTGCTTTAGTGGAAAAGATTGATGCTTTGGAATTTGAAAGCTGGGTTCAGGTTCTACCTCTGTAATTTACTAGCCATAAGGCCAAGTTATTTATCCCATAAATCTCAGTTTCCTCACCTGTAAATTGGGTGTGATAATAATTGCATCACAGAGATTTTGTTAGCATCCTACTGAAACTATGTCTGTTGATTGTCTATCCTAGTGTTATAGGCTGAATCGTGTTCCCCCAAAATGTGCCAACTTAGCTAGGCCATATTCCTAGTATTGTGTAGCTGTCCCCCATTTCATGATCTGATGTGATTATCCTATGTGTTATAAATCCTAACCTCTATGCTGTTAATGAGACAGGGTTAGAAGCAGTTATGTCATGAGGCAGGACTCAATCTACAAGATTCGTTGTATCTTGAGCCAATCTCTTTTGAGATATAAAAAAGAGAATCAAGCAGAGAGGAGAGGGACTTCATACCACCAAGAAGAAGCACTGGGAGCATAGCACATTCTTTGGACACTGGGTCCCTGCACTGAGAAGCTCCTAGATCAGGGAAAGATTGATGGCAAGGATCTTCCCCTAGAGCCGACAGAGAGAGAGAAACTTCCCCTGGAGCTGGCACCCTGAATATGAAATTCTAGCCTCCTAGGCTGTGAAAGAATAAATTTCTCTTTGTTAAAGCCATCCACTTGTGGTATTTCTATTATAGCAGCACTAGATAACTAAGACACCTTGTGACTGGCAGATAGAAAATCCTCAAAACACAATACCAAAACCAAACCCATTGCAATTGAGCTGATTCTGACTCATAGCAACCATATAGGACAGAGTAGTATTGCCCCATAGGGTTTCCAAGGAGGGGCTGGTGGATTCAAACTGCTAACCTTTTGGTTAGCAGCCTGAGCTCTTAACCTCTGCACCACCAGATCTCCCAATACATAAGATCTCTTAATATGAAAAATAAGAATCTACATGCAATACTTTGTAAAGTAAAAGGGCTACATAAATGTTGATCGATATATTAGTTTTTGCCAGAAACAAAGCGAAACATTAGTTGGGTTGTCACTCAAACCAATTTGATTACATGACTTTATTCAGTTAGTACAGCTGAAGACTCACACAAAATCTGAGAAAATATCAAGGTCTTCTACCAACACAGTCCCCTAGCAGTTAAAAATAAACGCTGCTGTTGAATTTGTGTATCCTAAAAGGCAAGGAATTAGAAAAGCATATTTAGATAGCCTGCATGTGCTTTAGCAACATGAATGTGGCACTGAGTTTTTTAAAAGAAAAATACAGATGACAAAGAAAGCGGGTGATGGTATCCAAAAATGATCCTGCTTTAGGTTCTTGAATAATTTCCCATCACTATCTACCATTTACCCTAAAGGAGCAATAATAATAAAATAAGGCTAAACCAGTATCATCCTGGAAGACAATTACCTTTAATCCTTTAATTTAACCTTTCCTGAGTACTTACTAAGTGTCACATGCTGGGATTTTAAAGATGAAGATGAATAAGACACAGTGTCTGCTTTGGAAAAGTTCAGCAATCCAAATATGCAAGATATAAGAGAAGGACAGACATCTTAAGAACTAGAGTAATTGTTGAATATAAGCTAAAATCAGGCAAGTAAAATAGCCAACAGGCAAAGCTCTAATTAAAGCATGTTCACCTTGAAGAACTTTCATGAAAACATATAAAAGTCATTCCTGGGTATCCTCAGGGTATTGGTTCCATGACCCCCGGTGGAGACTAAAATCTGAGGATGCCCAAGTCTCTTATATAAAATGGAGTAGTATTTGCATATAACCTACATGCTCCTCTCATATATTTTAAATCATCTCTAAATTACTTGTGACACCTAATAAAGTGTAAATGATATGTAAATAGTTGTTATACTGTATTATTTAGGGAATAATGATAAGGAAAAAAAGTCTGTACCTGTTCAGTACAGGCACAACCATCATAGCCCTAACTATAGCCGGGTATGCCTACACACCACTTCATTCATACGGATTCAGTGTAATGCTCAGTGCTTGGAAAATTCAAGTTTTGCTTTTTGGAAGTTTCTTCCCCCTCCCCCCCCCCACAAAATTTACAATCCACAGCTGGCTGAATCTGTGGGTGTGGAACTCATAGATGCAGAGGGCTGACCCTACACAGTATTGCACATCATCTAAACAATATCACAGATAAACCCATCAGAGATTTAAAGGCAAGAATTCAGAAGTTCTAATGGCTATAAAGTATTCAATTTTCACACAGATATAAGCACAAGAAATTATTTATGTAAGATAGTGATTCTTTAGATGTGGTCCACTAACGCCTGGGGATGCTCAAAGTCCTTTCAGGGGATCCCTGAAGTCAAAGTAAGTTTCATAATAATACAAAAATTTTATTTGCCTTTTTTACTGTGTTGACATTTGTACCAGGGCTTCGAACTGGTTCTTCCTGGTTCAATCATGGCTGACAAAGTGAAACCAGAAACAGACTCAAATTGTTACAATTTGGGTGATCTGGAAGGATAATTGGAGCAGGAAAAATTGCAGGGTGAAGCCTCAGAATGGGAGAATTGAAAGGTGTAACGAGACCTTCCAGGAGCCTGATGCATGAGACTGAATTATTGGTGGGACTGTGGACAGCAAAGCACATTCAAAATGGCGAGGTCAGCCATCATCTTTGAACGGGGCACCACTGTTTCTCTGCTCAAAATCCGATGGGCAAGAGATTTGGTTGCTGTGCAACATGTTCGCTGCCCTTGCTTTCTAAGTGAGATTAAGTTTCTCGCAGGGTTTTGACCTGTAATTTTTCCTGTTCTGGTTATTATCTGAGTTCACTCAAACTTTAAAAATTTTGGGTCTGTTCCTGTTTCACTTCCTTGGCCATGACTAAACCAGGAAGAACTGGTTTGAAGCTCTGATTTGCACCGATGATGAAAAAGAAATGATGGATAAAATTGCTGGTGCCTTAGCCCGAATCAAAACAATGGCACCAAACTGAAGTAGTAGTCGTTGTATTTTTAGTGCTATGCAATCTGTTAAAAAAAAAAAAAAAAATCCAATATCACTTAAGAAAGTCTTTGATGAAGCAATAAAAGTGTTAATTTTTATTAAATAATAACCTGGAATACATATCTATTTAATACTTTTTATGACAAAATGGGGAGTTCTTTGTGTATACTAAAGTATAATAGTTGTCTTGGAGAAAGCACTAGTGTAGTTGTCTGAGTTGCAAGCTAACCTAGCCATTTTTTCATAGAACATCATTTTACTTGAAAAAATGACTGACTGACATTATTCAGAGTTGAATATTCGGCAGAATTTTTCCGGACAATGTGTGAAGTGAACTTGACACTTCAAGGAAAACAACTGATAGTATTTATTGTCCATGATAAAATTTGAGTTTTCAGGTGAGACATAGAATTTTAGAAAATCTGTATTCTCCACTATTAACTTGAATTAAACACTTTTCTAATGGTATTGGTGGTGCTATTAATGCATGATTTTTTTTTTTAATACTGTTTTAGTATGTGTCAACATTTAGAAGATTTGCTTAATTCAGTGAACCAGTATTTTCCAAATACCAATGTTTGATGATACAAAACCATGCATGGTAAAGAAGTCATTAAAAATTTGAGATCGACCAATGGATTTCAGCATAACAGAGTATGAAAAGTTAATTAATATGATTTTAGGAAACCATCACTTGTTGAATTTTGGTGTAGTATCAAAAGAGAATATCAAAAGAGAATATTCAAGATTATCTGAAATGACTCCTAAAATACTTCTCCATTTTCTAACTACATGTCTGAGTCTGGATTTTCTTCATATACTTCAACTACAGCAACATATTGTAACAGATTGAATACAGAAGCAGATATGAGAGTCCAGTTGTTTTCTATTAAGCCAGGCATTAAAATGATTTGAAAAAAAATGTTCAGCAATGCCATGATTCTCATTAATTTTTATTAGTTTTGAATAATATGGTTATTTTTTTTAATAAAAATGCTCTTTATGTTAACATGTAATGGGTTTATTTTAAAATTAATTTCTACATAAATAGTTTTGAAATATCTGCCTTTTCATTTCTAGTAAGGCAAACATCAATAGGCATAGTCCATATAACTAAAATCTCTTTGGACTATTCAATATTTTTTAAGTGTATAAAAGGTTCCTGAGTCAAAGAAGTGAGAACTACTAGAGAAGAAAATGGCTGCTGGTAACATCTTGATCTCTCAATCATACTCTCATAGGAAGACCCCAACATTCTTGACCAAGGATTAGGTTTTGGAATGAGATTAACTTCGCTGTACTGGGGAATTCCTGCAGGATGGTGGAGGGGACCACTAATTGTCTTCATACAGATTCTCAGGAAGTAACTCTCCTTAACAAGAAAGTCCCTCTGGTAAATTCCCTCAGGGCGTTTATTCTCTGAAGGCCAAAATACTTTTAGTACTAGAGCATAAGGTACTTTGATTTTTCTGATACCCCCAGGATGTAAAAAAAATATCTCAAGGGATGATGATAAAAGACTTAATGCCAAATAAGTTTAATTTTCTAAGGTTTATAAATATCAAACTTTATACATACATATACATATATATATATTTACATACACAAAAAATAGTATCTAGAATTTACTAGCTGAGGGGCATGGACATTAAAACACTAAAAGACATCACATAGCTGTAGGGACAATGCTTATGATATGAACTAATACCATCATTAACGGAGCTCACCTGTTACACTTTTCCTTCAACTCTAGCCACTTTATTCTTTTGTTTTTCCTCTTTGTTCATAGCGAGGTTCTAGCTCAGTACACTTATTGTAATTGACTCCCCCAGGCTCTGTCCATTTTTATTAAGCACCAAAATGTCAGCTAGTTAGCCAAAAGATGTTGCTGAACTCTGCATGGTGCATTGCACACGCTCATTTTTAAAGGTATACATGCACAGGGGAGGCCTGTGCACAGCAAGGTGTAGGTCACAAGGAGCAGGAAAGCCTCTCTTCCCTTCCTTTCCTACAGATGCCAGAACTTCCTCTTAGAACACAATCCCTTCAGTTTAAAGCTGAAAATGTGGAGAAACCCAAATACTTCTGAAGTGGTAATAGATAATGAAGAAATCCGGAGCCTGATTAGTAGGGATCTGGAAGGAGAAGCTGGAAGGCAGTCATTTCAAGGTGGTTCAGAGACAGTCTCCGGTGGGGAAGGAGCGTGGAAAGATGCAAGGGCCAGAGTCACCAAGTTTAGTTACCCCAGGAACTCATGTGGTATAGTGCCAAGAGCACAAAGGTTGGTGCCAGCTAGACATGAGTTTGAATCCCTCTTCCCCCACTCACTTACCAACTGGGTGACTTGAGGTCATCTACTTAATCTTGTTGAGCATCAACCTCCTCATCTAGTAAATGAGGACAATCGTATCTACCTTGCATGGCTGAGTGAAGATTCAGTGAGAGCAAGCCTGTGACATCCCAGGAACACAGTAGGTGTCCAATAAGTGCCTATTTTCTTATTCTGTTTTAGAGGTTTTCACACATATTTTACATTTGTTATCTTTTGATTGGGCAAATAGACCCATTTTTCAGGAAACAACTGGATATCTTATAACTTCTTTTCCATATTCCTACGAATTTACTTGTCTTAAAACTTTTTGTAGTATCTAACACAATACTTTGAAAAGCTTTATTTTATAAAAAGAAATCAAAGAATAGAGTGTTCATTCTATTTTCCTGGTCTTCATGGTCAGTTGTGTCTTCCAGAAATTCCAAGAAGTTAGTGAGGCCTGACCTTCCTCTTTTTTTTTCTTTTCTTTTTGTAATGCATGCCAGCAATCTTTAATCATGCTGCGATTTTTTGAATGCCACTCAGGTTAGTTTCTGAAACAGCTTCAAACAAAGATTTAATCCATAGACACATAAATAGCCAATCTGTACTTTCCAGAGTCCTAAGAAGCAACTTACTATTTTTTTAAGTGTATTGTAAGTTTTCTCCTTATTTTGATTTCTGTATTCATTTCTAGAGAAAAGTATTTCCTTTTTTTATAGATGTTAATAAAAGTAGTCCTTAATTACAGTATATATATATATATTTTCTAGTCCTTATTCTTGATTAGGATGACGAACATGCAAAGTTTTTATAACATTTTCTGTTTTAGCTATAAAAAAAACCTAGGTATATAAAAAGGACAGAGTGGTCTATTAGCTGCTTCCCAGGTCACCTAGTTTTCATCAGATAAAAACTAACTTGATTAACAGAGTTTATTGCTCGAAATTAGAAGCTTTGGAAAGCAAGGAGGTTAGTAAATGAGAAAATAGACTAACAAGAGTTAGGACCAAGAGTATTAAATGATGTAAAAATTACCGTGAGCCATTAAGTCGCTCTGATAAAAGTATTAAATGATGTAAATATTACTGGTAGCCATTAAGTCACTCCGATAAAAGATATGGATAACTAAGAGAGTTAGAATCTCAGACAAATGCAAATAGATACATCGAAGACAAAAACATCCAACAACCAATGGCCAAAAAGCCTAGCGGAAGGAGTTTAACAGAAATGTGAGTAGTGGACCTTTGAGGAACAAAGCGTGCATCAGATTGTTTCCTGGATGTGGTCATTTCTTTACCATACCTGATTTGATGTGGCTGCGGTGATACCTGGAGCGGTGCTGAAGACAGACAATGGTCAAAGGAACAGCCTAGGGATCAGTATTATTGTAAATTAAGCTCTTTAAGAAATACAACAATCCCACAGGGACACAATAGAAGGCCCCAGTTAGAATGGGAAGAAAACGTAGAACAAAACTAAAATTAATAAAAAAGGTTAGGCTTACTGGACCGATAGAGACTAGAGGAACTCCCAAAGGTATCATCCTAAGATACCCTTTTAACCTGGACCTGAAGCCATTTCCGGAGGTCACCTATTAGCCAAGTAATAGATTGGTCTATAAAATAATAACACCCGTGAGGAATATGCTCCTTTAACAGTTGACAATGGTCAATATTTATACAAAAGAAAAGATGAGAAGGCCAGGAGGGTCAGGGAAACTGGTCGGGTGGGAACGGGGCAGGCAGGTTGGAAACGGTGAGAGTGCTAGATATTATGGGGACTGTAACCAATGTCACAGAACAATATGTGTACGAATTGTTGAATGAGATCTAATTTGCTATGTAAACTTTCACCTAAAACATAATGAAATATTTTAAAAGATAAATAAATACAGCAATCTCAGAGATCGATGGGAAGTAAAGATTGGCAAAAGTATCACTTGCATGAGCTTGAATTTTTTGAATTATTTCCTTTCCTTTGTTGGCAAACAACTCAGGATCCTTTTATTTGATGAAATATTTTTTCCAAGTGGAAGTTCTTTATTGTTGAGACCCAGGAATAGCTTGTCCATTTTGCATTCCGTATGCCCCCTTTACTGAGCACTGATCAGATGAAAAAGCTGGAGTTACTTTTTGGAGTGAACTGATGATGTGATGTGTGATAAGGCAAAAGCAGCAGTGGCATACGAAGACGACCACATAGCCAGCTGGACCTGGTGCCTGATGTGGTCAGCCTTTTTTTTCTACCTTGGATTTCTGCTTGAGAGATTTACTTTCATTCTTTTCAGATCTCCAGTGCATGCAGTGGAAATCCTTAAGCCTTCCTCCCTCTATTTATTTTTTTATTTTTGCCCATTGTGTTCTAACTTCACCCTGTGAGAAATAAGTCCTGCACCTTTGAAGTGGGTTAGTCAGAAAGGGTTGTGGGAATGTCCATGTCTTTGGTTATGTGCTGAATTTCATACAAGGGTCCTCCTTCATCGTGCCCAATGTGCTGCTGGCAAAATGAGCAGCAAATATCCCTCCATCACTTCACATCACTCAAGCATTGCACTTTATTTCTTCTCCTCTAGCCAACCAAAACGAAACAACAAACAAGCGAAACCCATTGCCACTGAGTTGATTCTGACTTACAGTGACCCTGTAGGACAGAGTAGAACTACCCCCACAGTATTTCCAAGGCTGTAAACTTTAGGGAAGCAGACTGTCACATCTTTCTCCCAAGGAGCTGCTGTTGGGTTTGAAACTGCTGACTTTAGCTTAGCAGCCAAGCGCTCTAACTACTGTGCCACCAGAGCTCCTTTCTTTTCTTCTAGATTACTGAAAATGATGATCTGGTTGAGGTCATAATCACTGCTAATCAGAGTTTGGCCTCCTGCAAAGGTCCATGAGAGCACCAGACCTTTTTGAGACGCCACTGAGCAGATACCAGATGGAATGCCTTCCCCGCATCACCTTCTCACTACAGAAAAACTTAATAACTTGGTATTGTTCAGTGAGTCATTCAAGCAAGTGGAGTGGAATTCTACCTGCTCCTCAAGGTAGAGTATCTGTTAAGGTGCTGCAAAGACTGTTAGACATTCGTAGCTCTTTTGACATGAAAAGAAAGAGCTCATGGCTAGGAGGCTAAGGTGAAGGCAAACCCTGAGAGAAAGCTTTGTAACTTCCTGTCTTTGTCTGAAATCTGGCACAAATGAAGCCAGTGTGCAAAACAGAGTTCAGCAAATGTATTCCTCTTTTTCGGTGGCATTTTTTTTAATGCTAATTTTTTCACCTTTATCAATGGAAAGATACCCTGAAAACAGATCAGAAACACAAGGAGCTGAAACATTTAAAGTAACTGGGCCACACAGTTTCATAAATGATAACATAAAGGTTTTTCAAAACATTGGTTGTAATTTCTATTAGGTGTCACAATTCAGTGAACCATTCAAAGTGAACCGGCTCACTGAACCGAACTGAACTGAACAGATGGAATTCCACCCTTGCTATGCTTGAAAGGCCTCATGAACAATACAAAGTCTTCTTTTAAGTCCCTTCCTCTGAGCTGCTTACCTCACTAATGCAAACATGTGTGTGGGGGTGGGTGGGGGGCTCTCAGGATAGAAACATGGCCTCTTCAGCTCTTTGTTGGGTTTTACGGGGCTGCTGTTCAAGTAGAAAGGAAGGCAGTCCATTCTGAAATCCTTAGGGCCACCCTCATCATTTCCAAATTCCCAGTGTTATTTTCCATCCATTCCCAAATGTACGTTAGAAGTAGAATGTTTTGTTCACACTTAATTCCACCCTGGGTTATAATTCACTTTAATCCTGCCAGATTCACCTTGAAAGATTTTTGTTGTTGTTTTTGATCAGCCTGAAGAGCATGGACTACTGTTATTCTCTTCACCTCTCTTTGATTTATTATTTAATTTTCTTTTCTTTTTTCAAAGTGTAGACGAATTTCAAATGAGACAGGCAATTTCAGTACTTTCTTGGCTTCTAAAATCCCAAGAGCAGAGAGAAAGTAAAATGATGTGATTATTGACGTGTTATTTACTTTTTCCTCTCTCTTTTCTATAATCATTTATTTTTAATTTTGAGAAAAGTAAAACAGAAAGAAAAGTGCTGAGATGAATATAGCAAACACCTATGTATCCTCTACACAAGATTGACAATAGTTAGCATTTGTCATATTTGCTTCAGGTTTTTTCATTCTTTTTTTTTTCTTAAAGAAAGAAATGAAATATTAGAACTTAAAGTGGAAACTCATTTGACACCTGCCTCCCTTCATACATTTTTATAGTTTTATGTATGTACATCCACTCATATACACTATCCATGAGCAGTAAATAGTATTATTTTGTGTATTAAAAATATACATTAGTGTTCTCATATGGTATATATAATTCTTCAACTTGATTTATTTACTGAATATTCACCAGGATCAGACTGTTGTGATCCTCAGGGGTTTTTTGTTAAATTTATTTTATTTTTGTTGTTATTGAAAATAGACACAGCACATACACCCACTGAATAATTTCTACGCATACAATTCAGTGACATTGATAACATTTTTCAAGTTGTGCCACCATTCTCACCCAAACTGTCCCTTTTCCATCAACATAAACTCACTGCCCTCTGAGTTTCCTATCTAGTCTTTTGAGTTGCTGTTATCTATTTGATTCCATATAGGTAGTTCTGAAAGAACACAATGCTCAAGGCAGACATTCTTTAATAATTAAGCTAAACCCTTGTTTGGTTTAAAGGAGACTTTAGGGGATAGTTTTGGTGTAAGGCTTAAAGATTATTTCAGGGCAATAGTTTTGTGGTTCATCTAGCTTCAATGGTCCCAAAAAGCCTGGATTCTGAGATAATATGAAATTTTGTTTCCCATTTTCTCCCTTTTAATCAGGGAGGTAATCTTAGAGAATCAGGAGATCAAAGGCTGCTTGTAGCCAATTAATTAAACATTAGTCAATTAATTGATCAATTGAATAAACTTTTAAGAGGAGTAATTCATGCAAGCTGCTATTCTGGTCATTGTGTAGGATCTGAAATGGGATGAAGTTCAAGTCTCTGCTTTCAAGAAGGTTATAATTTAGTAGGAGAGATAAAACAGACATAGATAATTGTGCTTTTGAAAACACATACCATTCATAAGGTTTCTGGATTTCTATCTTATACCCTCCTGCTTACCTTCCTCTTTTGACTCATGACAGGTGCCCTGGTCTGGTGGCATGTAACCAACCTGCTTCAGTTTTGGGGTTTTGTAGTTGTGCTTAGTCTCCAGGCACACGTCTTAGTAAAGCTCTACACTGCTATTGTTTCTTTGAAAATCAGACCATTTCTTCAAAGCATGTTCTAACAGGGTTTGGGAGACAATGGGCCAGAGGTAGTCAGAGGGACTAGGATTTGGAATTTGATTAGGCACAAAGGGTACTGGCAGGTGGATCATTGATTAATTCCAGAGAGGTCAGCTGAGGGAGAGATTAGCAAGTAAGAGGCCCAGAGTCCATGGAGACAGATACTAAGGTTAGGATTCCAGAACGCACAAGGTCAGGGAGTGAAAAAGAGGTTTTAGGCAACATGAGGTCAGGAGTCCAGGTCAAAACCCCTCAACAACAAGAAATTAGGAGCCATTCAAAAGGTCTGAATAATAGGCATGGGGTGTAAACTGAGTCTGATGCTGAGTGAAAACAATGTAGGCCTGTGTCTCAGCCTTTCACAAAGCTCTGAGCTAAGGCCAGAGCTAGTCACAGGAATAGGCGTGTCTGCCTGAGTCCACAAGGGGACAGGTTTTGTATTAGATGAGGATAGGGCAGAGAATTATGTAGTTCCAGAGAGCATTAAAATATGATCTGAGCTTGTATATTCCTTGTTGCTGTTGCTGTTATTTGCCATCAAATCTAAACAAGTGAAGTGACTCATGGTGACCCCACATGTGCAGAGTAGAACTACTCCATAGGGTTTTCAAGGCTGTGACCTTTCGGAAGCAGATTGCCAAGCCTGTCTTGTGAGGCTCCTCCAGGCGGATTCCAACCACCAACGTTTGAGCTAGTAGCTGAGCACTTGACCGTTTGTGCCACCCAGAGACTTATATATTCCTTAGGGATTCACTTTTAGGCAGTAAAATATAGTGCTGAAGCTTAGTCTTTAGCACTTGCAGATTTGAGTTTGAGTCCGTGTTCTGCTACTTATTAGCTGTGTGAACTTGTGTGTGGTACTTAACCTCTCGAAGACGTGGTTTCTTCAAGTATAAAATGAGGATGACAATACTTATCTCAGAGTGCAAAAATATCCACATTTAAAAATAATAGATGCAAAATTGTTAGTTGTAGACATCATCATCATTATTATTAAAAACATAGATTTTTTTATTTAGGAAATTTACCCAACCCCTTAACCCTTTTAGAATGCAAACATTACACCTATAGAGTTAACATCTTGGCTATTCTTATCTGATTTTTACATTTATTTCCCTAGTGACCCAACCTTCTTCCAAAAGCCCTTTGCTTGTTTTGATTATTAGGCCTGATAAGCAGCAATAATAAAAACTCTTGGGGAAATATATTTTAAAATTATATAAATTTTTTCTAAGCTTGTACTCAGAGGTACCCATCTAGTAAAATGGATTGATTAGCAAATCTAAGCTCTTCTCTATCTTGTTTTAAGTATGATTCACCATGGGGTAGACCTTTAAACTGTCATTATCCCCAAAACACACAAAAATGAGTTGCCATATTACCTGGAAATCAAGTTTCTAAGGTATTTCTCTGTGCTTGTTGGAACACATATGTGCTCAGGACTTGAACCCAGTGAGTGCTAAACTATAGAATAGTCCAGAAGGTATTTTGATTTCTATTTTAACTATTTTCCATGAGTTGCTATTAAAAAAAAAAAAACATAAATGGAGATGTCTGAGGCAGAAACTGATGGATGTCATTTTAAAGGACAAAGAGAATCAGTTTTCTTCCCTCTCTGCATTGGGGTTCCATATCACTTTATTCAAATTATTACAGTAACATTAAGTAAAGGTCAGGGTCTTTGCATTTTAGCCTACTACTGAATTTGGGTTATCATAGTCTCTTGATTAATGCTTTCAGATGGATTTTTCTCTTTTTCTACTATGTATCCTTGCATTTTGATATTTGCTGCTTATTATCTCTCATTGCCTGATCATCACTCACCAGTATTCATACCCATTTCTTACCCCTAACTCATTTGTGTTTCCTGTATGATGGTGTCACATGGAATGTGGGATTCAGCTTAGATGCTGGGGCACAGGAGGCCATTATCTTAAAAGCCACCATCAAGCTATGGCTGGCTCCATACCTAGACAAAAAGTTATTCATCTGTAGATTCTTTCTAGCTAGCTCAGAATTTTATGCTTTTATGTGGGGAAAAGAGCTGTAGTGGCCTGGTCATGTGGACATTTTCTCAGTGCTTGACGTGGAGTTAGCAATGCTATTATAGTTGGCAATTCTCCCTACCCCTATGGGCTCTGGGCTGGAGAGTAGAGTTGTGAGAAGGCTTATCCCTACATTCAGATTTGGTGGAGGCATTGAAAGGCCAAAAAGTATATGAGTTTTAGGAAGGAGATTGTACTATGTCCAAGCCATCCTCTAACCACTGAAAGTTCCTTCCTCGACACACCTTACAGATTTACCATATCTTTGCCCATGCTGTTCCTTCTGGAAAGTCCATCTCTAATCCCTCATTTCCTTCCTTCAAGCTCATATGCTGCCTCCTTTTGCAACACTGTCTGAAATACCAATTTGCTCCAGTACTAAACAAATTTAATTGCACTTTTCTCTGTACTTCCATAGCAGTTATTTATGAATCTTTCTTCTCCATTCATCCATGAACCTCTTCACAGGAGGTTCTAGCTAATCTTATTCATCTTTTGTAGTTAGTCGTTAAGAATATGGACACTGGAGTTGAAAGGTCTGGGTAAAACTTTAGCTTCTTCCACTTACAAGCTGTAGAATCTTGGAAAAGATGTTTAACCTCTCTGAGCCTTAGTTTTATCATCTGTAAAATGGTTGTTGCTCTATAGGGTTGCTTTAAGACTTAAAAGAAAAATTTGCACAAAGCACTTGGCACATAGTAAGTCCTCAATGACTATGAGCCATGATTGATTATATAGTTTTTGTACCCTTAGTGCTTAGTACAGTGTCTGGCTCATACTAGGGCCTCAGTGCATGTTTTGTTTCATTTGGCTTGTGTCATTCTTAACCCACAAGGCAAAACACATATGGCTTTATGAGGCAGCTTATATATTTCTTTCACCGTAGGATGATGAGTTAAGATGTGTGTTACAGAACAGAATTGTGAACAGAACCACTACAACCTCAATTCATATCTAACATTGCCAAGAAGATTACCAAGATAGATTAGGGAGTTATAGATCTTCAGTTCCCACTTTCAGATGGCTTCTTCTCATTCACTATAAGAACGTGGAAACACCCTTTGATTCTTCTGTAGCTCAGTTTCAATAGCCACAGAAGGGATACTGTTGTGCTCACTTGTCTTCTCTAGGTGTAGAAAAAACAGCACAACGACACTCATAGCCAGTTTTATTATAAGTTCCCTTCCGTTTTTCAGCAGGGAAACTGAGATACAAGGCTGGTGACTTGATCAAGGTCACAGTCAGTGGCAGAACCCAATTAAAATTCATGTTCCCAGAGTCCTTTCCATGTCATTGCTTCACCTACTGACCCATGTTCTCTAACAAGGAGTACTTCTGATTAAGTGAACTTTCAGGTTTCAATAACACAAAACCTTGGCAAGGACTTTAGGTAATAATCTCATCTCTTATACTCCAGTTACTTTTTGGCAAAACCCCACTGTTTCATATATATGTTGACCTAATTGTGTTGTACAGCCTGACACAGAAGAAAGGGTGTGTTCTCAACACTGAACCAAGAGTCCAAGAACTTAATAAATTCCCTGCTTGAAAAGTAAGGAGGGTAAAAGAAAATGGGGGCAAATTTCTTATAGACTATAGGTCCCTTAACAGGGACTATGACACTTTTGGAGCCCTGGTGGCACAACAGTTAAGACCTCGGTTGCTAACCAAAGGGTTGGCAGTTCAAATCCACCAGCCACTCCCTGGAAACCGTAAGAGGCAGTTCTACTCTGTCTTATAGGTTTACTGTGAGTTGGAATCGATTTGACGGCAATGACCCTTTTGGTTCACCTTTGTGGTCTCAGAGCCTAGTGCAGTACCTGACACAGGGTATGAGTTCAGTTAATATTGATGAATGAATGAATATACGGAGCCTTAATATTTCAGAGGCAGTAAAATAGTTTCCTTTTCCTCTTAGGGACTTGGTACAATATTCGCCTAATATTAAAATGGTGGATATTTTCCCTTATCCACTATACATTTTAAAAACTAATTTATAAATATGATTTATTATTTTTTTTTTATATGTAACAGGATGTTAAAATTTAAGTTTTGGCTGAGGTTTCATGATACAATAGCCATTGTACAACAAAGTGAGGTGCTGGATCCAAATGCACATTTTTTAAAATAACAGGCCAACAGCTGGTTTCACTACTTTGGGCCTTGATACTAGAAGAACACTGACCTTAATGGAGGATATGAAAGTGTTAAGAGAAGGAAAAGGGAATGCATATTTAAGGACCATTTCCCTGGGAAAGCTGCATTGAGAGTCTCTTTCCTTGAAAGACGAGGACTGGGGACACGCCTGCCCTCACTCAAGCAGAGAAGGGAGAACTTTGAGGACTGCTCAGAGAGCTTACTATACCTCTCTGGGTTTGGGCCCAGAGCGGACTGAGTCTGACTCCGGCCCAGGAAACTGAAGAGCAGAAGAGACAGGTTGGAGAGCTGGTTTGGCAGCTGGGCAGAAGTGAGCCACTGCTGAATCCAGAAAATAGCTGCCCTCCTCTGACAATGGTGTAGGAAGGCAAAACCCTAGTGACCAGAGAGCCACCTGATACAAGAATGTAGGCATGAAGCCCTTTTATGTCCTGGCTAAGAAGCTGGCTTGGAAGAGGCAATGGGGTTCCAGTAGAGAAAAATCTCCATAGAAAGAACCGTCAGAGAACCAGGGCCAAAGAGGGGGAGGCCAGTCTCAGAAGGAGCACAGCAGGAAGAATGAACTGGAGATGTACCTGGTGGGGACCAGCAGGGGAACTGGCAATGTAACTACAAAAACCTACTAGAGAAAGAGGCCGCTTAAACATTTCCAGGTCCAGATAGCACTGAGTCAGCTTATAACAATACAGGAAATTTCCTTCTCAACTTTCCCCTTCTGGCTACCTGTGTTGCACCCCAGGAGGGGGTTTGACGTGGAGAGGATTTAACTCTAAATTAAATTCAGAATTCTCATTAATGCCAGAGATGGGCACATCAATTTGTGATTGGTTTCAATCTAAAGTGAACCTACCACCATCTATTTCTAAACAGTAAACACTGAGTACATTTTAAACGGGGAAGGAAGACCAAAATAAAATTACCTTTTGATTATATTTTGTAAGGTGAGCTTGGTCAAAACAGCAGATACATGTTTCTTTTGCTATCACTATGTACGTCCTTTCATAAGCCTGAACAGAGCTCTGGCATGAAAAAAGTACAGTTTAGGTGGCTTTTGAGAACCACCTCTTTGCACCCATGGGTGCTCTGTCCAGATCTGAGGGCACAGCTGTGGTTAACCAGGTCCTGCTCCCTGGGAGCCAGATTGGTAAAAACAAGTCAGTCTGGCTAGAAAGAAGAAACAAAGGGGTCGAAAGAGACCTAGAAATCATTGATTACATCTACTTAATGTCTGCGTTGCCTCTGCAACCCACTAGAAAAACGTCAATCCTCTGCTGATATTCCATACTTATTTTGTAATTTAGAGCTATTCCAAACTGGATCCATGTTCATGGCTGATGAAAAGCACTTCCTATAATGAGGTTCATTTACATGTTTTATTTTTTCAGGACCTCCAGGTCATTTCAACCCTTTTATCTCCCACTGGCCCCACCAGACATTAAGAGGTGACTTGGCAGCAGGGATATTACTGTCCTGGTGAAGAAAGAATCCAATAAGGCAGGAGAGCTAACACCTGGCACACAGTGAGAGTTGACATTGGCCTTGGAAATGAAAGAGGGATAAAGGCAGAGGAGGTGACGTTTATTGAGCACCTACCCAGAGCCATGTGCTGTGCTAGGTGCTTTCATGTGACTGATGGGACTTACTGACAACAACACCTCTGTAAAGTCACTATTCCTGTATTCTTTGTGTATATAAGGGAATGAGAGAAGTGGCTTACCCATCAGACCCCAAAATCCCTGCTCTTTTTGCAACTCCATACAACCTCATTTAAAACTACATTTTAAATACATTTTTGAAGCTTGCTTCTGACTCCTTTCATTCTTCTTAATCTCCAGAATCTAATCCCCTATCAAAACTGATAGTATTTTTAAATAAGGAAATTGTTTTTGATTTCCATTACTGCATTTTTACGAGACCACATTGACTTCTGTTATTAGAATTGAATTTTGGGATAGTGAATGTTGTATGTTCTCTCAGTATTGCACACCTTTCCATTATAGAGCACAACGGTTGATTCCAATCAACTTTTCTTTAAACCCATTCCACATTTCCAACGTTTTTATACTTCTATTACCATTCACAAATATTCTCAGAAGTGTGTTCCAATCTGGTGATATTATGATAAATTTCCCCTAGGGGTTTATTAGCTTCTATGTTACAGTATTCATTTCACCTACTTTCATTTCCTTGGACTAAGTCCAGAATAGCCCCTGGTCCTGTTGATTGCTTCACAAGCTGCGTGGGGGAACATTTTTGCAATGCACTCAGAGACAAGCATCCATCTGATTCCGTCCCTGTGATCTATCAGTCATTGTCAGGGGATTGAATCTGCATCCCGTTGACTACTTTTATTTCTCTAATGTCCCCAATTTTTGTTTTCTGTTCATTGCCTAGCTTCCTGTTACAGGAAAACATGCCACCCACATTAACATTTGTTTTTATAGATTTGATTTTTTTTCTAGAAAGGTAGCCTTTCTCTGTGGGTTGGTTTAAAAAAAAAATGGACAAAGGACTCCAACATACCCCTAGGTTGCATTTACCAGCGCTTTGACACACCTCTGGAGGTTGGGCTGCCAGAAATCAGGCTATTACTTTCCAGAAAAAAGTAATCTTTCAGGAAAGACCTCCTTCTAAGGAGATTCCAGGGTGAATTTCAAGTGGGGGAGAGGGAGATTTTGAGTATGACATGGTGCTTGTCATGTGAAGTATCCACCAGGCTAGTTATTAGGACATAACCATGAGAATTTAGGGTGAGGGATATGGATAAAGAAGAACAAGTTAAAGTAAATGAGCAATTTCTCTATCTTTGAGGGATAGTACCACCATCTGTCTGTCAGTTTGTCCTTCTTCAGTGACTTGTGTGCTGCCATGATGCTGGAAGTTATGCCACTGGTATTTCAAGTATCAGCAGGATCATCCATGGTGGGCAAGTTTCAATGGAGATCCCACACTAAGACAGACTAGGAAGAAGAGCATGGTGACTGACTTCCGCAAATTAGTCAGTGAAAATCTTATGGATCACAACAGAGTATTGTCCGTTATAGCGCTGAAAGACGAACCCTCTAGGTTGGAAGGGACTACACACTAGCAGCAACAATGGACTCAAACATACCGACGGTCATGAAAACGGTCCAGGACCAGGCCGTGTTTGATACTGGCCCAGAAGTGGCCATGTCAGAGACAGTAGGAGAGGTGGAGTTGGCAGTGGCAGCACTGACGTGGCCGCTTCCGAGCCAGCCTAATTTCTCCTCCTTCGCCAATACAGACTTCCACACCATGGCCGCGGCTGTCATTGCTGTTAGTGTCTTGCGTTCTTACCATCCTTTGCTGTTGTTGTTAGTTGCCTTTGAGTCAGCTCTGACCCGTGGGGACCTATGCATAAAAGAACAAAACAACGTTGCCTGGTCCTGGGCAGTCTTCATGGTTGTTGGTATGTCTGAATCCATTGTTGCAGCTATTGTGTAGTGCCTTCCAACCTAGAGGGTTCATCTTTCGGCACCATATTGGACAGCATTCTGTTGGGATCCACAAGATTTTCATTGCTAACTTTCAGAAGTAAATCTCCAGGCCTTTTTTCCTAGTCTGTCTTAGTCTGGAAGTTCCACTGAAACCTCTCCACTATGGGTGACCCTGCTGATATTTGAAATACCAGTGGCATAACTTCCAGCATCATAACAACACACAAGCCACCAAAATATGAAAAATTGACAGACAGGTGGTGGCACTATCCCTCAAAGATGGAGAAAAAGTTCATTTACTTTTTTTAAAAAAAACTTTTTAATTTTGTTGTTGTTGAGAATATACACAGCAGAACATATGCCAATTCAACAGTTTCAACATGTACAATTCAGTAACAATGATTACATTCTTTGAGTTGTGCAACCATTCTCACCCTCCTTTTCTGAGTTGATCCACCCCATTAACATAAACTCACTGTCCTGTAAGGTCCCTATCTAATCTTTCTAGTTACTGTTGTCAGTTTGATCCCATATAGATAGATCTTGAAAGAGCACAATGCTCAAGGCATATATTCTTTACTAGTTAAGCTAAACTACCGTTTGGTTTTTAAGAAGACTTCAGGGGATATTTTTGGTTTAAGATTGAAAGATTATTGTAGGGCAATAGTTCTAGGGGTTCATCCTCCCTCCATGTCTCCAGAATGTTTGGAGTCCATGAGAACTTGAAATTCTCTTCTGCATTTTCCCCCTTTTGATCAGTATTCTGCTATAGAATCTTTGATCAAAATGTTCCATAATGGTAGCTGGGCACTATCCAGTCCTTCTGGTCTCATGGCAAAGGAGGATGTTGTTTATGGAGGGAACTAGCCACACTTTCCATATCCTCCTCCTATTCCTGACTCCTCATTTCTTTTTACTTTGTCTTCTTTTTCCATATCTCTCATCCTAAGAACTCAGGTTTAAGTCCTGATAACTAGCCTCTACCCAAGCCATGATATTTTCAATTGCATTATATGCATGCAAAAGCTGGACACTGAATAAGGGAGACCAAAGAAGAACTGACATCTTTGAATTGTGGTATTGGTGAAGAATATTAAATATACCATGGAATGCCAAAAGAGCAAACAAATCTGTCTTGGAAGAAGTACAACCAGAATGCTCCTTAGAAGCAAGGATGGCAAGACTGTGTCTTACATACTTTGGATGTGTTGTCAGGAGGGATCAGTCTCTGGAGAAGGACATCATGATGAAGTACAGGGTCGATGGAAAAGAGGAAGACCATCAACAAGATGGATTGACACAGTGGCCGCAACAATAGGCTCAAGCATAACAACGATTGTGAGGATGGCACAGGACCGAGCCGTGTTTCGTTCTGTGGTATCTAGGGTCGATATGAGTAGGAACTGAGTCAACAGCACCTAACAACTACAACAACAACAACAACTAGCCTGCTGGAGGCTCCCTGTGGTAAGCTCCATGCCATGCTCAGAGTCTCCTTCCCCTCCACTTGAAATTTACCTTTTATCCTCGAGCCTCCTTAGGAGTGTCAGTGGTGTCCTTTTAAACTATAGGTATTAATAACAGTGATGGCAGAGTTTCTAATGAGCAGCCATGAAGCCTGAGGAGGTAACACCATTATAAGCCTTTGAGAAAAGGAGGGAATTGCACATCCTGACATCGCAGTGAGATGTCAGAATTATTTGGAAACTTAAAGAGTGAGGTTGAAATTTCTGAAAAGTAGGTGTGAATTCTTGTTTACCAGCAAGTGACCCTATAATCCCAAGGAGCTGCTGGGGAGTTTGAACCTCTGACCTCTTGGTTAGCAGCTGAGTGCTTTATCATTGAGCCACCAGGGCTCCATAGAGATGGAGAAATACTGCTTTGCATCTTTCATGACAATTTTCTTAGCCCCTGGCTGCTATGGGCTGAGAAACACAAGAAATGACGATAAGAATAACCTCAACCATGACAATTAACACTAGGTGCCAGGAGCTGTTCCATTCATCACAACGATTCTATGAGGTGATACTATTATTGTTCCCATTTATAGATGATGAAATTGAGGTACAGAGAAATTAAGTAACCTGTCCAAGGTCATATAACTAGTAAGTGCTGAGTGATGATGCAAACTTAGGAAGTCTAGCTCTAGAGGCCATACTTTTAACCAACATAAGACACCTCGTTACTTAATCTCAAACAAATACAAGTTTTTCAAAAATTGCATAAAGTCTGGTGAAATTTTATCTTCATTCCATTAAGAAAAAAAAACTGAATAAATTAATGTGAGATTGGAAAAGAAATATTCAATTCACCTAAAGAAGAAACTTTGTTTTTAATAACTAAAATAAGTTTATTATAAGTTAAAATCTTTCTCCTCCATATTCTTACATTTCTCTGTCTTCCAATTATCTTGCACTTTTTCTTTATTTGTTTTTAATTACTTAATTAATTTTACTGTGCTTTAAGTGAAAGTTTACAGCTCAAGTTAGTTTCTCATACAAAAATTTATATACACATTGTTATGTGACCCTAGTTGTTCTCTGTGTAATGTGACAACACACTCCGCCTTTCTACCTCAGATTTTCCGTGCTCATTCAATCAGCTCCAGTCCCTTTCTGTCTTCTCATCTTGCCTCTGGACAGGAGCTGCCCATTTAGGCTTATGTATCTGCTTGAGCTAAGGACCACTCTCTTCACAAGTATCATTTTATGCCTAAATTTTGTCTGATCTTTCAGCCTAATCTTTGAAGAGTTGGCTTTGGGAATGGTTTTAGTTCTGGGTTAACAGAGAGTCTGGGGGCCATATCTTCTGGGCTTCTTCCAGTCTCGGTCATACCATCAAGTCTGGTGTTTTTACTAGAACTTGAGTTCTGCACCCCACCTTTCTCCTGTTTCTTGTGTTCTCTGTTAGGGCGGTCATCTATGGTAGCCAAGCATCATCTAGTTCTTGCATTTTTCTTTCTATTGAGTTGTCATTGCCCTAGACCAATGGCCCCCCTGATGCCTGTCTCTCAAATATGAAATTCATTTAACATCGCCCAATAGACAAATGTTACTAAAATATAACCTCCTCAAAAACATTTATTTGCTCTAAATATCTATAAGATAAATTCTATACTCTTTTTTATTAGTTTGGTGCATAACCGGGAAATGTTTCATTCTGTTGTGGGTGGGGTCACCATGAGCCCAACAGCAGCCAAAAACTACAACAACAACAAAAACATACCATTTAGCCTGGAATACAAGGCTATTCATGTATACACAGTTTCATACAACGTCTTCACCATACTTTTCCTTATCTCAGAATACTCACCCCATGGAGACCTTACTCTCCCCATGCACTGGTGGTCCCCAAACATACCCTTGGCGCTTTTCATCTACTGACATTGTAGCCAATTACCTAGTTCCTCAAGACCTTGTTCAAATCTTATACCTTCCATAAAATTCCATTCAGTCAAGGCCCCCTGGCAAATATGATGTAATTTATGTGAATTATATATATATAAAAAAAAAGTCTACCCTCTGTGGTCTGAAATGAGCCCTCATCAGGACAGAGAACTTGGTGAGTGAAGAGGGAGTTGGATTTTAGCTGCCCAACCCCTCCCACCCCAAATGGATTTTTACTGCAGTTCACAAATGTAATCCGAGCGACAGCCCTGACCTCTATTGCTTCCCAAAGAAGAGTTTACCGGGCATCAAATTCCTAAAGCAATGTATCTACAAGTCATTAGAGTCATTGTAATCTTTATGGAATTAATTGTAATCATTAAGCAATTAATCATGTATTGCTTGATAGCATTTCTTCATTTGTGGCTTTACTTGTTTTTAAAATTTCATTATCAATATTTTAATTTTTAATGTGTTACTGTCTTAACCCTTTAGAATGTTCTCTCTTGAGGGCAGGGTTAATATATTATACTTCTTTGTGGCTCTCAGACATACAACATGGAGTCTTGCATTGTAGGAATGCAAACAATTTGTTGATTTTTCTTGAATTGTTTTTATGCAAATAAAACAGCTAATTACAAACGAAGCATGAATTTATCAGAATTAATGATCAATAATTGGCTGTCCATCATTAGCTGGAAAAGATAAAGTTTATTTTACACTAAAACACACACACACACACGTTTTGATATATTGAAATATCTACAACTACAAGCTGAGAGAATTAGTCTTGTATTTTGATTTACATTGAATGCTATACAGCCCTTCACTAGAGTTCGGTTTTTCAACATAATTATTCTGCCAAGAACTATTTATGAACACACAGTACTTCAGGAGAAACAACGATGAAAACATTTCAGTCTCTGCCTTTAATGAGCTTTAATTCTGAATGGGAGAAAACATTCATTAAGAAATAAAATGTTAGTAAGCCAGATACTGTGGGTTGCATAAAATCAACACAGGAAACATGAATTAAGTGTTTGGAGAAGCCAAGATGCTCTAGCATTTACATTTGAGCTGATTTGCAATAGGGCAGATTTGATAAGCTGTCATATTCATGTGAAAGGGATATTCCAGGCAGAGGAAAAGCACAGAAAAAAGGTGGGTCGAAGATCCATTTTTGGAATCAGAAGACTTTTTGTTTGGTGCAGTGCATCCTTGTGTACCACCTTCACAAAGCCGTATCCATGTACCTCCCTGCATATCTAATTTATGAGGTCTGCCCTAGGTGGATTATCATAGCATTGCATATTTAAGTCCGAAGCAATCATATCTGTAAAATTAGAGATTTTATGTGCTACCTATATGTCTTATAATACTCATTAAGCTCTAGAAAGAAAATCTTCAGATGGAAAGAGATGGCTGTATCAGTGACATTTCCCTTTCCCTGAAGACTTTTCTTTCAGGGATTTTTCATTTTTCAGCTAAAGGAGTCTGGAATTTCAAAAAGGGGTGTTACCTTTGAAGTGTGCAAGTGGTGTTACTGTTTTTGGTTATGACAGACTACCTTGGATTAGAATAGCCCTCCTGCCAAGAACAAGTAAAAAAGTTGGACAGAGTTTTAAAACTGCTGGCTTGGAGGAATATTGAGAGCTGCAAAACCATGAGTCCAGAGAGAGGAAAGTGCATCGAGATGAGCACATTATTGTGGTTTGCACTTGCCATCAAAGAATCTGCTGACTCACAAGTGGGATGGGTTTGAGAGCTAAACTGCATAAAGCTTTGGGCAATTTTATAAAGTTGAGGAGCTGAAAATTGGAGTTCAAGGCAAGAGGGCAGCCACAATTTGAGAAGTCAAGGTCCTAAAGAGAAATGACATTTGCCAATTTGTGAGCATCAAAAGAGGTAGAAAAGCTGAGAAGAAACCTTCAGCTAAGAGGATGAGTAGCTGAGTAAAACTTTTAGCAGTCTGACCGTCCTGGGGAAATAAAATTAAAATTCAGGGTCCAACAAGAAACAGAGTCTTAGGAAACACATCAGACTTCAAGTTGAGATCCCTGAAGTCTTCATTCTATGAGTAAAGGCAATCCAGAAAAAAAGAAAAGAAAGAAAGAAAGAAGGAAAGAAGGAAAGAAGGAAAGAAGGAAAGAAGGAAAGAAGGAAAGAAAGAAAGAAAGAAAGAAAGAAAGAAAGAAAGAAAGAAAGAAAGAAAGAAAGAAAGAAAGAAAGAAAGAAAGAAAGAAAGAAAGAAAGAAAGAAAGAAAGAAAGAAACCTAGCTTTTATAAAGAACAAAAATCCACTTCAATTCAGCTCAATTCAGCTTAGATTGGTGTGAACCAACCCTGACTTGATGGCAGCTAACAATAACAACCTTCCTACTGTTGCCAGAAACAAAAGGAAATCTCTGGAGGAAGGTAACATTATTCAGCGCCTCAAATTATCGGCACCTCAAACTATCATACACAGTGTCTGAGAGTCAACAACAGCAACAAAATTACCAAGAGAAAAAATACCAGGGGAAAATACCAAGCTCCAGAAAACCCGAAGAAAATAATAAATGATAGAAAAAGACCAGCAGGCGATCCAGATAATGGAATTATAGGACATAGAATTTATCATAACTATGATTGATACCATGCAAATGCTAACCAAGAAAAAAATCTGGAGTAACTATACTATCAGACAAAGTATATTTTAAGATAAAGCCCTAGGGATAAATCATGAGAGGGTCAATTCAACAGAAAGATATAATAGTTCTAAATATGTATGCGTCAGACAGCAAAGCCTCAAAGTATGTAAAGCTATTTAACAGAATTAAAAGGAGAAATCATCAAATTCATAATCATAGTAACAAATTTGAACACACTTCTTTTAAAACTGCAGAGAACAAACATGCAAAATACTTAGTAAAGATATAGAAAGTTTGAGTAACACACCGAACATTCTTACCCTAATTGACTTCCTTTAAGCATATGGGAACATTTACCAAAATTGAACATAAAACAGGATTTAAGTAATTTGAAAGGTTTGAAAACATACAGAAAGAAAGATTTGAAAACTACAATGTTAAAATCTACAGCAAAAAGATAAAATCTCCAACTGTTAAGAAATTAAAAAAAAAAAATTCTTTTCTGTAATCCACAAGTAAATAGTTAAAATGGCAATTAGAAAATATTTTAAACTTAATGATGATAAAAATATGGTATATTGAGACTTGTGGGTTGCAGCTAACACAGTGCCGAGAAGGAAACTTAGTCTCAAGTGCATATATTATTAGAAAGATAAAAAAGATAAAAGCTTGAAAGTCAATGATCTGAGAACCCATTTCGTGAAGTTAGGAAAAGACTGCCAAATCAAACACAAAGAAATAACAAGGAAAGGCTAGAGGTGACAGAATAGAAAACAAATATGCAATAGGAAAAAAATCAAAGAAGCAAAAACCGGGGTCCTTGGAAATAATAATAAAATTGATAAATTTTAGCAAAATTGATCAACAAAAAAAAGAAAAAGCACTATTAATATCAACCATAGCAAAGCAGATATTACTACAGATCCTTCAAACATTAAAAAGATAATAAATATATGTTAAGAACAACTTTAAATGAATGGACTTTAAAATTCAGATAAAATGGATAAATTCTTTGAGAAATACAACTTACTTAATAAACCTGATATAAGAAGAAGTAGAAAAACTGAACAGTCCTATATCTATTAAATATATTAGCCAATAATAACCAACTTTCCACAAAGAAATGCCAAGATAAGGTGCCTTTATCAGTAAATTCTTTGGAACATTTATAGAAGAAATACTGCCAATTTTACAAAAGATATTTAGAGAAAATAAAGAAGAGAAAAACCTTACCAATTAATCTTTATTATAACAGCAATAATTCTAGCAGAACTTCTTTAAAACAACAGTACCTCTTTGTGAGACAGGAATTTCTTAGGAAGCTCTTTTAAGGAACAAAGGCTCCTTCTGTGTTTTCCTTCACTTTTTTTTTTTTCCTATAATCATTTTTGTTGAAAAACCAGAGTCTCTGCCTGCTAGATTCTGACTCACAGCGAACCTATAGGACAGAGTAGAACTGCCCCCTAAAGTTTCCAAGGAGTGGCTGGTGGATTTGAACTGCTGACCTTTTGGTTAGCAGCCATAGCTCTCAAGCACTGTGCCACCAGAGCTCCGGAAGCAAAAGTAAATTTTCTCTGAACAAAGATAGCATTATCCAGAGCTTTAAACTATCTCTACAATAGGACAGATAATGTTGATTCCAAAATCTGACAAAACTTTTAAAGAAAACTATGGACCCATTTTTTTCATGGCCTCAGATGCAAAAAGCTTAAACAAATGATGAACAATTTAAATTCTATTATACGTAAAACAATAATATATCACTAGAGAATTAGTGTACTCCTGGCACATAAGACTGGTTTAATATTTTAAGATCAGTTAATTTTATACATAACATTAAGAAAATAGAAGAGAATAATCATCTCAATGGATGCAGAAAAAACAATGATAAAAAACTCGTACTAAACCAAGAATAAGAAGGAGTTTCATTAATCTGACAAATGTTATCTGTACAAAGCTTGCCTAAATCAAAGTAACAGGATAAAGAGTCCAGAAAGGACTCTGTTTGGAAGTATCTGGACTATACATAATTTCTTGATTTGTGACACTGGTGTCACTGCAGTGTGCAGAGAAACAATACCTTTCATATAATAGTATTGGATCAATTGAATATTCACGGGCAGGGGATGAATCTTGATTCCTATATACTTTCTTGAATGTATATGTATATATCTATACCTATGCCTACATCTGTATTCATATCTACATCTGTGTTGTTGTTAGGTGCCATTCAGTCCATTCCAACTCATAGCCACCCTATGCACAACAGAATGAAACACTGCCCAGTCCTATGCCATCCTCATAACTGTTGCTAGAGCCTATTGTTGCAACCACTGTGTCAATCTATCTCGTTGAGGGCCTTCCTCTTTTTTCACTGACCCTCAACTTTACCAAGCATAATTTCCTTTTCCAGGAACTGGTCCGTCCTAATAACATGTCCAAAGTATGTGAAATGAAGTGTCTCCACCCTTGCTTCTAAGGAGCATTCTGGCTACACTTCTTGCAAGACAGATTTGTTTCATTCTTTTGGCAGTCCGTGATATACTCAATATTCTTCGCCAACACCATAATTCCAAGACATTAATTCTTCTTTGGTCTTCCTTATTCATTGTCCAAATTTGCATGCATATGAGGGGATTGAAAACACCATGGCTTGGATCAGGCGCAACTTAGTCCTTAAAGTGACATCTTTGCTTTTCAACACTTTAAAGGGGTCTTTTGCAGCAGATTTGTCCAATGCAATGCATCGTTTGCTTTCTTGGCTGCTGCTTCCATGGTCGTTGATTGTGGATCCAAGTAAAACGAAATCCTTGACAACTCCAATCTTTTCTCCGTTTATCATGAAGTTGCTTATTGGTCCAGTTGTGAGGATTTTTGTTTTCTTTATGTTGAGATGTAATGCATACTGAAGGCCGTGGCCGTTGATATTCATCTGTAAGTACTTCAAGTTCTCTTCACTTTCAGCAAGCAAGGTTGTGTCATCTGCATATCACAGGTTGTTAATGAGTCTTCCTCCAATCCTTATCTATGTCTATGTCTATCTCTGTCTTTGTCTCTATCCCTATCCATACCCGTATTCATATCTGTATCCGTATCTATATCTAAAAGTCAAAACCAAACCCGTTGCCAATGAGTCGATTCTGACTCATAGCGACCATATAGGACAGAGTAGACCTGCCCCATAGGGTTTCAAGGAGTGGCTGGTGGATTCAAACTGTCGACATTTTGACTAGCAGACAAGCTCTTAGCCACTGAGCCACCAGGGTTACCGTACATATATATTTTCAAGAGAGGAAGTGTATCCAGAATATATAAATAATGTCTACAAATTAATAAGACAAAAGTCAGATAACCTAATATAAAAACGGCCAAAGAAATTAAACAGGTACTTCACTTTATGGATCCCTGTTGGTGTAGTGGTTAAGAGCTTGGCTGTTTACTAAAAGGTTGGCAGTTCGAATCCACTAGCTGCTCCTTGGAAACACTGTGGGGTAGTTCTTCTCTGTTTTATAGGGTCTCTGTGAGTCAGAATCGACTTGATGGCGATGCGTTTGGTTTGATTTTCACTTCATAAGAGAGAATATCCATTTTGGCAATAAATATATGATAAAGTGCTTAACAACATTAGCCGTCAAGGAAATAAGGATTAAAACTACCTTGAAATAACACAATGGAACCAATATGCAATTGAAGTTGTCAAGAATTTAATTTTACTTGGGCCCTCAATCAACACCCATGGAACCAGCAGTCAAGAAATCAAACAGTGTATTATTGCATTGGGCAAATCTCCTCCAAAAGACTTCTTTAAAGTGTTAAAAAACGAAGATGTCACTTGGAGGACTAAGGTGCACCTGACCCAAGCCATGGTGTTTTCAATCCCCTCATATGCATGTGAAAGCTGGACAATGAATAAGGAAGACCAAAGAAGAATTAATGCCTTTGAATTATGGCGTCGGCAAAGAATATTGAATATACCACAGACTGCCAAAACAACAAAACAAATCTGTCTTGTAAGAAGTGTAGCCAGAATGTTCCTGGGAAGTGAGGATGGTGAGACTTTGTCTCACATGCTTTGGATGTGTTGTCAGGAGGGACCGGTCCCTGGAGAAGGACATCATGCTTGGAAAAGTAGAGGGTCTTCGAAAAAGAAGAAGACCCTCAATGAAATGGATTTTCACAGTGGCTGCAACGATGGGCTCTAGCAGAGCAGCAACTGGGAGGATGACACAGGACCAGGCAATGTTTCATTCTGTTGTACATAGGGTTGTTATTAGCTGAAAACAACTCAAGGGCACCTAACGACAACAACAGTATAAAATAATACTACATATTCACCAGAAAGCATAAAATTAAAAAGAAGGCAAAAGCTGGAATATTCACACATTGCTGATGGGGCTGTAAATTGGGATATCCCCTTTTGGAATCTATTTGGAAGTATCTACTAAAACTATTCATATGCATCACCTAGGACTTAGAAATTCTACTCGAATAGAAATGTGCACCAAAATACATATATATGTGTGTGTGCATATACTATTTATTTATATATAAACTATGTATATGTTTATATATATACTATATATAGCTTATATATAAACATATATAGTATATATATAAAATATAGTTTATATATAAACTACATATATGTTTATATATAAACTATATGCATGTTTATATATAAACTGTATATATGTTTATATATAAACTATATATGTTTATATATAAACTATATATGTTTATAATATTTATAGAGGCATGATTCATAACACTTCAAAACAGATAACAATCTAGTTGTCTATCAACAGTACAATGGATAAATAATTCTAGGTATTCTCACACTGAAGTGCTTCACAGGAATTAAAATGAACAAATACAGTACAATGCTCTATAACTTATATTGAGTGTATATATACGTGTGTATTTTTTTTTTATATCTCTGTATATCTGTATCTACACCATATCATCTGTGTCTATGTCTATATCTACACACACACATTTTAAAAAATATTAGAAGGGACCTGAAATAGGCAAGCTTCTTTTCTCCTTTCCCTTACCCACTCCTGCCTTCATCAATGTTTTGCTGGGGAGAGGGCTGTTGGCAGAGGAGAGGCACTGCTCTCGAGAGTTATACACCAGAGTGGCAAGGGATAGTCAAGCTTCCATTTTTTTAGGAGGACATGTCATCTATCAGTTATTGCAGACTGTCCAGCAAAAGGTGACTTTTAATATATTGTGTTTTTGCTGACCAGGTGGGTTAATAATTTCTTTCATCAATGTGCACCTGTGTGACCCCCATAAAGTATTTGTTTTCCTCCATTTACACAATACCCCTTGCTGGGGAGTCGACTCCAACTCATGGTGACCCCATGTATGTCAGAGTAGAACTGTGCGCTACAGATTTTTCAATGGCTGCTTTTTCGGCAGTAGATGGCCAGGTCTTTCTTCCAAGGTGCCTCTGGGTGGATTGGAACTACAACCTTTTGGTTAGCAGCCAGCCTTGTTAGCCATTTGCACCACCTAGGGACTTCCTTTACGCAATAGTCATATTATTTTTAGGTATGTTCAAATACAATGTTTTAGATTTGCTAGGGGAGCTCCTTAAGAGAAGCTAATACCTCGAATTTAGGGAAGCTACTAAATAATTTTTACAATAATCTCAAATTAAATTCTACGCATATTTTCCTAAACCATTGGAAAGCCAAAGTTCAGGGACAATGGGGTTTGTTTCATTATTTATAGGCTCAAATTCACTTTTCAAAAGCATTTTACAAATTAAAAATGTCTCACCTTAAGATGTCACTTCTAGAATAAATCGGATGTTTGTGGGACACTACCGTTTATCAACAAAAGTGATTACAGACAGAAAAATGGAAAGGAGAACACAGGAGGAGCCTTTGTACCTGGAACGAGCCTTTTGAGAAACCCCTGTCTCACAATGACATACTGTTGTTTTAAACAAGTCCTGCTGGAATTACTGCAGCTGTGGTGCATATGGCAGAGAAGGACTGTCCCTGAGGATGAAATAGTGCTCGCATTCTGCGCCACAGATGGAGTTGTGAATGCTGTGGGGGAAACGTGACAGACAGAACGAGGAGGAATGAGGGACAGAAAAGCAAGGAGGAAAGAAAATTTAACATTTTAAAAATTTTATATGTCTTGATCACGGTCCATTAGTCTCAAAAGAACTCCAAAAAGATAATAGTTCGTAGTATGGACTCTGAGTACATGGAAGAAGAGGGAAGCGCAACAAAGAACTTGGGAATGAGGGAAGTCATCACTCTCCGAGCGTCAAGCTATAAAATCAGTGCAACTTGGAATGAAGCACAGGGAGTCAGCTGAACGAGACTCGCTCTCCCATTTCAAGCAGTTTTTCCCAAGATGCTGCTTTCCATGTGCTCTGAGAGCATTTCTCAGATCCTTCTAACCTGGTGTTATGGATTGACTTGTGCACCCCCCAAATGTGTATCAATTTGGCTAAGCCATGATTCCCAGTATTGTGTGATTGTCCACTACTTTGTCATCTGATGTGATTTTGCTATGCGTTATAAATCCTACCTCTATGATGTTAACGAGGCAGGATTAGAGGCTGTTAGGTTAATGAGACAGGGTTCAATCTACAAGATTAGGCCATGTCTGAAGTCAATCTCTTTTGAGATATAAAAGAAGAGAGCAGAGACACATGGGGACCTCATACCAACAAGAAACAAGAGCCAGGAGAATAGTGCATCTTTTGGACCTGGGTTTCCTGGGAAGATTGATGACAAGTGCCTTCCCTCAGAGCTCACAGAGAGAGAAAGCCTTCCCTTGGAGCTGGCACCCTGAATTCAGACTTCTAGCCTCCTAGACTGTGAGAGAATACATTTCTCTTTGTTAAAACCGTCTACTTGTGGTATTTCTGTTATAGAGGCACTAGGTGACCAAGACACCTGGCCTCCTCATTCCTGTCATGCAGTTGTCTCTTACTTGACTGTCCTTCACAAGACAGTGGATCTACTAGCAATGGCTAACTTTATTGGTGACTACACCTGCCGCCTTCAGCCCACTATCAGAGTAGGATTGTTCTTCTTCTCTGTACCGTTTTTGCACAGATTCTGCCCCAATACCCTACAACATGGCATTTGTAAGTGTCATGTTGTAAATTCTAACAAGGTTTACTTAATATTTGAGTATAAAGGGATGGGTTAAATATGGAAAAGAGGGCAGTGGTGAGTCAGTGGTAGAACTCTTGCTTCCATGCTGTAGACCTGGGTTTGACTCCAGGCCAATTCACTGCGTGCACAGCCACCACTTATCTGTCACAGGAGGATTGTGTGTTGCTATGATGCTGAACAGGATTCAGGTTTCAGGGGAGCTTCCAGGCTAAGATAGACTAGGAAGAAAGGTGTGGTGATCTACTTTGAAAAATCAGCCAATGAAAATCTATGGCTCATAATGGTCCGTTCTGCAACTGATCATGGGGATAGCAGAGGACCAGGCAGCATTTTCTTCCATTGTGCATGAGGCCACCATGAGATGGGGGATGACTCAACAACAGCTAACAACAAAAAATATGAAAAAGCAGACCTGACTCATCCTCAGGTAAACTTCAGTTTTGATACCTCACTCTCTCTACCAGGCTTCTTCCAGGTGGTCATCTACTTTCACACCCTGGCTTGTGCGTGCATCTGACTCCAGGGTAAATTGTCTTTGGCTGTAAATTATTTCTCTTGTTTTTCCCCATCCCATGTAAGGCCTTCCACATAAAGTAATGTGTCTGTCTTGATCTCAGTTGCATCTTAAGCAGGAAGCAAAGGACCTAAGACATAATGGGTTTCAATAAATATTAGGTGAATAAAAAAATGAATGGCTATTTAGTCATTGTTTATGCTCCTCTGGAGACTTGATAAATACAACCGTAAGGTCTACTTTAACTAGCACTTCCAGATAACCCACTGGAAGATAGCAGGGCCCCCAGAGATTTTTTGAGGATGTACTTTCTAACTGATCTGCTTTATAGGCCAGATGACAGCTGTCATTCCCTTATCCTCTTTTTATTAGAAATTTGATAGTACACATTTTTCAGTCCAGCCTTAAACCTTCCTGCTTCCTTGGCAAGTGTTTTAGTGAATTTTGATAACAGGTCATAGTATACTGATTTTTTTAAAACGGTTTTGTAAAGTGTTCATCTTAGAGCAATATTCTTAGTTCTTTAAAGCCTTACTCCGGTGTGGTTTCTATAATAGCAACTTCCATATTCCCTGGGTTTATTAGAAATGCAGAACCTCAGGCCCCACCCAAACCTAATGAATTGGAATTTGTATTTTTTTTTATTGTGGTAAATATATATGTAAAAGACATTTGCCATTTCAACATTCTTCACATGTACAATTCATTTACGTAAATTGTGTTCATCATGTTGTACAACCATCACCATTATCTCCAGGAGATTTGTATGCAGATTAAAGCTTGAGAAGCTCTTCATTGAAGGTCATAGTTGTTGCTGCTCTTGTTTAAGTTACTTGTTCACATTCAAGGAGAGCATAGTCCTGAGCATAGTCCACGTTCAAGGAGAAGGATAAATTTGCCATTAGTTTGGGCTTTCCTCTTCAGCTTCTGTTCTCCTATTCAGATATCATAGCTCTCTTGATCTGAGTGAGGAGACCAGGGTGGGACACAGTGAAACATTTGTCCCTTGCCTGCCTCTGTCTTCTCGTGGACTTCAACACAGAAGACATGGATAAGAAGGGCATCTGAATATTCTATCCCAGTCTGTTGTCTGGAGCACCAGCTAATAAATACCTCTAAACAGACTGGAGTATATCAGCATCAATCCAGCCACCTCACGCAAACCCCATACTTAAGCAGGTGACTCCAATTATACCATATCTTCTTGACCTCTTCCAGCTCCTCAGGATATTCCAGCTTTAAAATCACTCATTTGAGATAAATTACATTACTGAACCCAAATGCATAGTTGCAGTCCATTCAAACCTCATTAAGACTACACCTCAACTTTTGGCCCTATACAGATCTTGAGCACAACATCATTTTTATTAGGGTTATTACTTCAATCCCCATGAAATAATTGTTCTAGGTTATGTCTTTGGGATAGTTTAAATTCCTGGCCCATCTTTAACCTTGGAAATACTATAGATGAGTTTTCTTCTTGGCTATAATCTTTGTGCTTACGTGAATACTCTATAATGGTTATATATACATATAGGACATGCATGTTGTTGTTGTTAAGTGCCATCACGTCGGTTCCGACTCATAGTGACCCTGTGTACAAAAGAATGAAACACTGCCCAGTCCTGTGCCATCCTCACCATCGTCAGCTCCTAACAACATTGAGGAGTTGTTGTGTCAGACCAGTTTGTGTATGCCAGGGATGGCTTTTCTCTGGAAACTAGAGAATTGGATAAAACTGAAATGGCAGAGTAGTAACAGTAGGTGAGCTGGGATGTTATGAAGCCAAGGGTTCTTACATTCTCTGTTGATTGGTCGGAATGGTTTTTAGGTTTTGGGTGAGTCTACCTATGCAATAAAGGAACCCTGGTGTTGCAGTGGTTAAGCACTCAACTGCTAACTGAAAGGTCAACAGTTTGAACCCACCAGTAGCTCTGTGGGAGAAAGATGTGGCAGTCTGTTTCTGTAAAGATTTAGAGCCTTGGAAACCCTATGGGGTAGTTCTGCTCTGTCCTACAGGGTTGCTATAGATAGAGTGCTTAATTGGATTCAGGTTTGAATTAACCAGTTATAAAGGATGAGTCAGAGTCGACTCGATGGCACTGGGTGTGGTTTTTTTGTTAAAGCATATTTGGCGGGGGATAGCGGGGGAAATTTGAATGTGGACTGGATATTAGATGGTATTAAGAAGTTTTATCAATTCTGTTAGGTGTAATAATGACATAGGACCATGAAAGAAAATGTCCGTTTTAAAAAGAGATACTCATTGAAGTTTTTGGGGTGAAATATAACAATATCTACAATTTATTTTAAAAGGTTCCACCAAAAAAAAAAAAAAAAAAAATGGTGAAGCAAATATGCCAGTGGTAACATTTGTCAAAACTTAGTGTTGGTTTATATGGATCTTCAGCATACTATTCTCTTCACTTTTCTGTGTTTGAATTTTTTATAATAATAACATGTCAGGAAAAGAATGTAAGTGAACTTTCCGGCTGTTCCATCACAGTGCACTTGCCAGGGAGTGTGGGTGGGTGACAGGGTGAAATTTCCCTAGGGCGAGCTTCTGGCCATGTTGGGAGAAATTTATTACAAAATGATATTTTATATGATGTATGTGCCTTTATAAGGAGCCCTGATGGCTCAGTGGTTAAGTGCTCACCTACAAACCTGAAGGTCGGCAGTTTGAACGCACCAGCCACTCCAAGGGAGAAAGTTGTGGCAGCCTGCTTCCATAAAGATTTACAGCCATGGCAACCTACGCGACAGCTCTACCCCGTTCTACAGGTCGCTATGAGTTGCAACTGACTCAACAGAGATGAGTTTTGATGCTCTTTTACACTCGGTATATTATTGTTTATATGACAGTTTATGGGCTGTTTTAGGAATTTTGAAGAGCCACTTTGAAATCATCTCAATTTTGTCTATTGTTAGAACTGAGGATGAAATGACTCTGTTTTAATAAGTGTTTTTATAAATGCCAGAGCCCTGGTGGCACAGCAGTTAAGCACTCTTCTGCTAATTGAAGGGTTGTGGTTTGAACCCACCAGAAGCTCTGTGAGAGAAAGCTGTGACAGTCTGTTTCTGTAAAGATTACAGCCTTGGAAATCCTATGGGACAGTTCTGCTCTGCCCTACAGCGTCCCTATGGGTCGGAATTGACTCAACAAAGGTTTTTTGGTTCATAAATGCCATCCAAAGCTGGCATGCTTTTTGTCTGTACATTCCATGCAATAGTGCTCATCTCAAATGATGCCAGTCTAGTGCAGTGGGTTAGAACGCATGAAAGAGGGCAGCCTCCAAGTTGGGAGACTGTATATCATGACTCATTTTCCCAGAATGAGACAGATTCAATATAGTAGCTTTGAGTTTTCCAGTATTCATAGTGTAAATTTTCCATATTGAAGATTTCATGTTGAATTCTTCCAGCTACGAGAGGGGATTTGGCAGATGTCAGTGTTGGACACTGACAGCTTGGGCTTGCAAGGCTGAGAACATGTGGAAGAAGTGAGGCTACCAGACGGGAGTGTGATGGAGAGGAGGAGGGAGGGTAGGCAGTGGAGAAACTTACAGCAGAGGAAAGCCAGGGCTGGAAGGGACTGGGAGAAGGAGAGGTGATTGCAATTGAGGATGGAGCCAGAGACCATTGTTGGATTTAGGGTCAGAAAAATCTGTTGTCTAGATGAAGAATTAAATAGAGCAAAGACAATTGTTGCTCCAACTCCAGGTTTCACTCATAAAACAACGTGGGGTAGGTCTGCAGTTCCCAAGTAGAGGAAACCTTGTGTCTAATTGATCCTTTTGAACATTTACCTGTAGTGATGGAATTAAAACATGATCTGTGCAGCACTCCTGCTGAAATGCTTCAAGCGTGCAAAGCATGGGGGAGCCAATCCGATCTTGTACACCCTCCCACTAAGGCAACATTCAAATCCGTCATAACCACCCTCAGAAATTCCATCGTGGAGGGAGTTTGTTCCATCTGCTTTTTACGATGACCTGTTTGGAGACATGTGGATTTAAGCCCATAACCATTTCCCTTCAAAATCCCTTTCTTTGTGTGTGCATGGGTGAGATTTCTGGACAAGCCTAAGATTCAAGTGCACCTAGCCAACATCACCACTTCGTAACTACTGCTGCTTAAGCACAGTACCCTCACTCCGGCTTGAGACAGAGCTGATTCCCCTTAGTTTTCCAGAACGTCACAATACTCACCAGTCTTGCAGTGGCCTTGCCCCCACTGCAGTGTACTCCTTGTGTTTTTTTTTTTTTTTTTAATCAGTGTCTGTCAGAGATCCAGGGTTCAAACCATCGGAGGTCCAGATGACATCTGGCTTCCCAGCTCCCCTGGAATCCTGGCTACAGTGCTTATCAGTGCATTATTCATCAAAACTGATGATGCAAGGTGGAGCATGCTGCCTGCAGTTCAGTGTATGAATAAAGAGGAGTTGGCAGAAAAGCCTGGTGTTCTGTGAGCAGCATGTAATCAATAGTCCGGGTGCTTGTTCACTTCGTGTTGATGACTATTCCCTCTGGTACATTTCTGTATATTTTTGGGTTCACTGTACTACCAGCTGTGCGATTTTTCTTCCTCTGTTCCTCATACCAGCTCCAATAGACAGAGCAGAAGGGGGACAACCTCTTTTGCGTGGTGGGTGTCAAATCAAATAATCGAACAACCAAACCAGGGCAGCAGGCGCGGGCAAAAAGAGACAGCTCTAATAATTTCCACGTGTACTCGGTAATAAAATCAAATGAGCTGCATTTAAATTCAGACATTCTGCTACTTGACTCAAATTAAACAATACCAATCCTCCCCTTTGCTCCATCTCAAATGACAAACAAATCACTGGCTCCCCGCTCCCCATCCTCTCCTTTAAATGTGTGAATGTGTCTGTGTGTGTCTGTGTGTAAAACCTGTGTCCTTTAAGTAAAGGGGACTGTTATTGACGGATGCTCAGCACTGTTACTGGGGGGAGGAGTGTGACATGTGCTGCCCCCCACTCCCCCGCTGCTGCCGTTATTAGGAATTGCATGAGATGTTCTAGAATTAATACTGAAATCCATGCAGTTACATCTGAGATGTAGAAATGAGCTTTTGTTTGCAAGTTAAGCAGATCTTCATTGCTGACATTTCTAGAATTTATTTATTATTATTAAGAAATAAAGCAGCCTGTGTTTTAAGAAAAAAAGGAAAACTGGACACCCAAATGGGAGAAAGCTTGTTTTAAATTTACAAATCTCTCTCAAATTTTTAGCCAACTTCTTAAGCCATTATTTCAGAACTTTGAGATTTTAATATTCTCTGCAAGTTGGGGTTTTTCAGAGCTCATTCCAGAGATCCCACCTTCTCATGCAGCAGTGACGTATGATGGTTTAGGAGGCGATTTGGTGGCTGAGTGGCTGGGGTCCACCCCTGTGTTGGTCTCATGTGTCCATCTGTTTAATAGCTTCGTTCATCATTTAGTGAGGCTGGATGACCACTGCAGGTCGAAACCATGATCACTACAAGGCAATGACTGGTCTCCTGAGTCTCCCCATGTCTTCAGCATTAAAAGAAAGGTGTTACTGAATTTTAGGAGGAGTAGTAAATTTGGTTCAACTGATTTCTAGCAGACAGTAGTGGTAGTATTTTGACACCATGAAGACCTCAAGTGGGATTTCCAAGTTCTTGGATTTGCTTTGAATGCAGCGCATCCAACCATTCTGCACAGAGATGGCATTTAACTCTTGACAAAACGAATCTCTCTGTGATAATTAGAAAAATCCATTCCACAAGTTTTTATTGACTGTCTCTTATGCTCTAGCCACTGGTTTGGGCACTGCAGCTATAGCAATGAATAGAACAGGTAAATTCCTTCACTCACAGCATTTGCGTTCCAGCCAAGAGAGAGGAAATGAGCAACAAGACTATGTAATGTGATAATACTATGATAAATGTTGTCAAGAAAAATAAAGAGGGTTAAGAGATGAAATGAGAATATGAAAGGAGGAGAAAGAGCATGTGTGTGTGTGTTTTATGTATTGTTACCAAGTGTGACTGGTAGAAAGCGAGGGAATACCTGGAGAAAATGGGACTGTCTAGGTGAAGAGTGCTCTAGGTGGAAGGGGTAGTAAATGCAAAATAATTCTGAGATAAATGTGTGCTTGACTTATTCAAAGAAGAGCAGGGAGACCCCGGATCTGAGCAGAGTGTGGGACAGAAAGGAGATAAGGTCAAGGGGGAAACCAGGGGAAACATCATGGAAAGCTCCCTAGACCATGGCTAGGACTTCAGATTTTATCCTGAAAAAGAAGACAGGTCTTTGGAGGGCTTTGATGAAGGAAGTGAAATGATTTGTCTTATGTTTTAAAAGAAAATAGACTGAAGAAGCAAAAAAAGAGGCAAAGGGACCAATTAGGAGGCTATTAATACATGGAGGTGGGAGATGACAGTTGTCTAGACCAGGTTTGTAACAATGGAAGTGTTTAGAAGCTCTAAGGAGAGGGGACATGATTCACTCTCGGAATGGCAAAGGTAGGGAAAACAGGAGTCAAGGGTGAGTTCAAGTTCTCTGGCCACTGCAGCCTGAGGGTGGAGTTATCAACTAACAAATGGGAAAAGCCTGAAGGAGGAGACAGTTTGAGAGGGAAAATCAGGAGTTCTGTTTGGACCAGTTAAGTCTGAGATGCCTTTTTCCTATTAGACATCAAATGGAGATGTTGAGCAAGTAGTTGGCTACATGATTTTGGAATTCAGGTGAGAGTTTAGGACTCAAAATTAAATTTGGGAGAGTATTATCTTCCATTGTTAGATGAAGACATTGCATATATACCTCAAAAATGTGGGAAAATAACATGGATTTTAATTTTCACCAGGAGGAAGAAGTTTTGGTTTGGGTTAATTTGCTTTAAACCAAAACCAAACCCATTGCCATCAAGTCAATTCCGATTCATTGTGACCCTGTGTATTATAAAGTAGAACTGCTCCATAGGGTTTTCTTGGCTATAATCTTTACTAAAGCAAATCACCAGGCTTTTCTTTTGTGGGGCCACTGGGCAGGTTTGAACTACCAATCTTTATGTTAGTAGTCAAGATCAAACCATTTGTATCACCCAGGGACCTTATTTTGCCTTAAAAACCATCAAATCCATTTGGCACCTAGGAGGCAGGGATCTGTGAGCAAGGCATCGCCCTGGGTGAGGTTGTGAATGACAGAACTGAGGGGCCAGCCACAAAGAATGGCACAATAGAGTCCTAGCCTGGGAAGGGGGAAGCCGAAATCAAAACCACTCCAGAACACATCCAGAATAAACAAGCAAAACTCATCTTCCTTTATTTTGTTTTATATTGCTGAGCAATTTGATTAAAACAAATCAGCAGGACAAAAAATGAAGTTGCTTTTCTGTGGGGAGACAAAACCAACGAGAAGAATCAAGGTTGGGTAAACGTCCTTTGGATACTCAGGGGAGAGAGTACGTTCTCTAGAATAAGAAGGGAATTCTTCAGATTTAGTTGTTTTCTAAAACACAAAGTTACTTTCAGTTTGTGCTTTGAATGAGGTTGAGGGTGTGGGGGCATATCTAAGGATAATTAGTCTATAGACCTGCAAGGTTTCAAAAGTATTTATGGTCTTTTTTTAATTTGGTAAGATGAAGAAATTCTACATAAAGGAATAGCAATTGGGTAGGTCATTTTGAAAGAATAAGCATCTAAACCAAATTTGGCAACACCAGTGAAATGATCTGATTATCCATCATAAATTTTAGCCCATGAAACCACATGGGAATGGAGTCACTACCTGAAAATGGTAGCCATGGTGGTACATCACTTCAAGGGAAAACCTGCTGTAAGAACTCAGCGGTTCCTTCAAGGGTGAAACTGCTGAAGGGAGTGCGCTTAGCCAACAGTCTTCAGCTGCAGACGACTGTGGGTCTGGTGTTGAGTAGACACCAAGCTCTCGCAAGGCAGCCCCCAGTCAATGATTAAGCACAACTGAAGGGCTCACAATTTCTGGGCAGTGGGAAACTATGTACTCCCTGTTGGGCTGCCTTGCGAGGCTTTCTCAGAGTTGCACCAATCTTGAGGCTTTTCCTACCCAACCCTCCTTCCTTCCGCTCCCACCACTTTCACAGGTGTCAGGCCTACATCAAAGTCTGAAGACTCTCCCTAACTGCTCTTGCTTCCTCTCCCATTTGTCCTTCTCAGACCTTATCTCCAATTAATATTTTGCATTTCTAGCCCTGTGTTGGCATCTTCTTCCTGGTAAACCTAACTGACATACTGTATTACCCTTTACTTTGTTATATCAGGAACTCCATAAGGAGCATACTGGAAAACAAAAATAAAGCTTGCTTTTATTATCTTTCATTTACTCAAAAATTCCCCCTATTTTTACCCCTGTTTGCTTTTTATAATGACATAGTCTGCAAATCTCTTGACTTTGATTCCTGATTTTCAGATTTCTGCTCAGGTTAAGCCACATGGAACCTACCTGAGAGAGAATTTAGCATTTTTTGAAAGAATTCTAACATTTTGGAAAGATTAACATTAAATATATATATATATATATAAGTAATTTAAAAGATGAATTTTCCTCTGATAACTGGTATGCTACAAACAGTAATCAACTATTTTCAAATCTTCCTTGCAGTCCTTTGTTTCAGAATTGGTTTCTACCAAATATAAATCCTTGTTCTTTAAGGACAATAGATCTAAGGAGGAAAGACTGTTATGGCAAATATAAAAACAATGGGGACAAAATTGGGATGAGCTGACACAAACTGAAAGCTTATTCAAATTAGCATTCCAGACTTTTCTTGAGCTGAAATTTCATTGTCAATGTGTCTTTAGCATCCCTGTTACAGATTGAACTGTGTCCCCAAAATACGTGTTGTAAATCCTAACCCCTATAACTGTAGTTATAATCCTATTTGGGAATGGGTTTTCTTTGTTAGGTTAATGGGGCAGTATTAGAATTAAGCATGACTTAAATCAATCTTTTCTGAGATATAAAACATCAGATTAAGCAAGCAAGCAAGCCAGAAAGCACAAAGGAAGTGGAAAGAAGCAACCACAAGTTAGCCAATAGAAACTGAACAGAGGTAAGGAACTTCCCCCAGAGTGCAAAGGGAGAGAGAGCCTTCCTCTAGGGCCAGTGCCTGAACTCGGACTTCTAACTTCCTAAACTGTGAAAAAATAAATTTCTGTTCATTAAAGCCCACCCACCTGTAGTATTTTCATAGCAGCACTAGATAACTAAGACAATCCCCAATCCTTTATTTCCCATATCTGATTTCTGTATGACAAAACCTACAAGACTCTTTACGCTTCTTTCCTTTTTTACTGCTGTTCAGAGCCTCAACATGAATTTAGTATCTTAAACCCATGACATCAACATAGGCAGGTCAAGTATAAAGAACACTGAACTGTGGAGAGAGAAAGCCTGGTTTCTGATTCTGGTTCAGCTGTAACTCCCTCTGTGACCTTGAGCAATTCACTGAAATTTTGGGGTCTCCCTTTCCATATGGGTAAAATGAGGGGTTCGAACTACCCGCTCCCTGGGATGTCTTTCTGCTCTGAAAGTCTAGAGTTTTATGATAATAAAAAGTAATAACATATACCTAAAGTTATCCTCCTGCACAACTTCTCCTTCTTTAAAAAACAAAACATAACTAAAGAGTAAAACACGCTCAGTTTCAAAGGTAGGTTTTGCTTTATCCAAACCCTTCCCCCCACTTTGTGGGATGATCTCAACCAATTTCAGAGGAATTGAGGAGACCAATTTCCAAATCATCTGGAGTAATTAATTCCAGTGGTTGGAGTTAATTATGATGAGGCAATTCATAAAGTATACAGTAGAAAAAAAAGGCAGCAATTGATGAGACTTTGTCTGCAGCAGGATTTTTTTCATAGGCTTTCTTCTGGCAATCCATTTCAAAGTTAAACATATGTGTGCTTCAATGGTGGGAAAATAGTTTATGAGGTTATCATTAGATATGAGTATGAATTATGTGCATATGGCCCTCTGTATATTTTTACTGATATGATACATGCCTAATTGGTGTATAACATGGAAGAATTAATCACTATAGTAGAGATCTGAACTCCATCATGTTTTTTTTTTGTCTGTGTGTGTAAACTATAATATATTTATTTTAAAAAGTCCATTAGTAAAATAGCATTATATGAAATAATATTAATATTAAAAGTTAACAGGGGTATATTGAGTATAAGATGACAATTTGAGAAACTCTCTCTCATCTGTATTACAAAAATAATCTGCAATAATGCAATAAAAGACTATATTTCTGTTTTATGATTCTGGTAATAAAGCACTTAGGTTCCACTTTCATGGTTTATGCTGTTATCAGAACCCCCTGATATAATTAGATGGCCTTGTTTTAGATAATTACTTATATATTCTTATTGCATAGCAAAAATTCCACTGGTAAATCTCAGTGTCTTAAATCTAAGAGCTATGGTGCTAGCATAAGCCAGGAGAGTCAGAAATCAAGTTCACTCACAATAAAGGAGCCAGGCTTTTTGTTAGCTAAGTGATAATACCACACCCTTGCAGTTTTTTGTTCCTTTTTATAGTTCACAAACTGATTTTACTTCTAGGATATCTCTCATTTTAGTCTCTTAACACTTCTGTGATGTAGGTGCTGCTATCACCATTTTATGGGTGGAGAAATTCATGCTGAGGAACTGTTGTTAGATGCTGTTGAGTAGGTCCGTGACTCCTGGTGACCTCACACATAATGTCATTGGCTCATTTTTGGAAGTAGATCAGCGGATCTTTCTCCCTAGTCCGTGTTAGTCCGGAAGCTCTACTGAACACAAACATAGCAACACACAAGCCTCTGCTGACAGATAGGTGGTGGGTGCGCATGAGGTGCGTCTGGCCGGGAATTGAACCTGGGTCTCCGGCACGGAAGGCAAGATTTCTACCGCTGAACCAACCAATGCTTCATGTTGAGGAATTAGGTCTCATTAAGTGGTGGAGCAGAGATTCAAACACTTATTGTCTCACTCCAAAACTCCATCTACTCACATCATGGGAAATCACAAGAAAAACCATCGAGTTAAGAAGCATCTTGAATATGGCATGCTTTGCAATATTGTGTTTAAAAGCTGATTATTAAAGCCTATTTCTGATCCTTCCCCAGCAAATATCCCTTACCCTTTCTCAGGATCCGATACTTCACCTTGTACCTTAGAGCTGAATGCCTGGACTCTAACCTAGGCACCGTCCTTTACTGGCTTTGAAATCTTAGCCAAACATTTTGCCTACTTTGAAATGGAGGGGGATAAAGTCATTTTCTAGATCTAAAGCACTTGATTCAAAATTTTTTAAACTAAAATTAACTTCTTGCTGATTGATTGACCATGTCATTATCATTTATGGCACCATATTGTAATGGTTATAGAATGCGATCAATGGCTCAGAAAGTTTCCTTCTATAAGTACGGGCTAAAATAAGCTTGCATATGATGTTTCCACTGAAAATTATTATCGCTAAAATGTTTTTATGTAAAATATATGAATAAGGCAAAAAGCCTACACTATCGAGGCACGGGAAAAAAAAAAAAAAAGGAAAAGAGAAGACCTTAAACTGAAATTCGCTTAGCAGCATCTTCATAATTATTTTATTATTAACTGATTTTGGAACCAGATCTACAGCATTTTTTTACCAATTGTGAGCAGGAAAACAATCTCACCACTCTTTTGACATTAGTATAAGCCTATTTGATCACGTATAAAGCCATCGCTGTGGAGTTCATTCTGACTCATATAGGACAGAGTGGAACTACCCCATAAGGTTTTCCACTGGGCTATAATTTTTATGGAAGCAGACTGCCACACCTTTCTCCTGCATAGCGGTTGGTGGGCCCACCAACCTCTCCGTTAGCAGCAGAACGCTTAACTACTGGGCCACCAGGGCTCCTCTGATCACATGTACTATGCTAAATTAGAGAGAATTATATAAAGATGGTACAAATGTACTTGCAATTCAAAATGTGAATGTGGTCAAAAGTGAAAATAATTGCTGAAATGCTAGCCATACCTGATGAAAATATGAATTTGGAGTCAATTTCAAATTTTGCTATAAATACAAGCATTTACATTTCTCATCTGAATTTTTTGGTATTTCAGACGAGAAGTTGTCAACTAAAACATTGCTTTTGTAATTGTGTATTTCAGCCCAATTTACACATGCTTCTGGTCTTACATATTTACAATGAGCCTTCCTCAATTTTGCCACACACACACACAAAAGCCTCCATGTTTTAATGGTAAAAGAAATTTTTCTTTCTTTTTATAACAATGGACCAGGCATTTATGTGTATGATCTACTTTTATCTTCTAAGCAACATTGCAACTTGGGTACTCTTATCTCCATTTTATGGACAAGAAAAATGAGCTAACTGGTATTACTACCTACTACTAGTTTTCTTTGACTAGTTGCTTTAGAGTTAATTCCAATTCGAGACGACCCCGTGTGCATCAGAGTAGAACTGTACTCCGTAGGGTTTTCAAGGGCTGATTTTTTGGAAGAGGATAGCCAACGTTTTTTCAAGATGCCTCTGGGTGGACTCCAGCCCCCTGCCTTTTGGTTAACAGCCGAGTGAGGTAACCATTTGTACCACACAGGGGGGAAGCCAGGTATTTAAAAGAAAGGCAAGTTGGTTTCATTAACCACAAAGCCTTTTGTCCAGCCTGCAGCACATTTGATGCTTCCATGTGCTGGGAAATATACATACTACAGCGTGGTGACACTTCCTCTGTAGTGGTTTTCCTGGAGCGAAGGAAAATTGTCGGTGTGTTCATGAGTAGATGGGCTGTCCTCAGAAATACTAGTTTCTCCTTCTATGAATTCCTTTATGGTTAGGTATAGGCAGCCATGTTCTAAACCGGTGCATTTCTGGCTACATTTATGTATTCTGTAAATCTGTCCATTGGCAGACTTTTCTGGGCTTTCCCCTCACCCCCCAGTATATGATCGTGTTTTCATGGGAAGACGCATGACCTGGGACACTTGCCTGTTTTATATATGGAACAATAAAGATAACGATACCCTCCAGCAAATGAGGAAACCTGTGAGCTGTAAATGCCTGTGTCTCCAACTAATTCACAGAATTCCCTCCAAGGGAGGGACTTATTTTGCATTTGAACTCCAAAACACCTTTCAAGATTGTTAAACTTAACACCAGCCTGAAAATTCCAGTCATGCTGGAGATCAATTAACTGCTCCTAGTTTTAGTGTTCTACCAGCTCCCCTTAAAGGGGTTTGCATTTTAGAGTAAGAAATTTGGCCATTAGCACATTTGCACCATATAAAAACACATTATTATTTTGTATAATAGGACGTTGGTTTATCATACTGAAAACCGCTAGGGGCTTGCTCCTTTACTTTCTTACCTAAGCTAATGGCCAAAGAACACCTCCCGACATTGCCATCAGTTTTGAATCTCAGCTTGTCTTCCCTCTGAACACTTGTTTTATTTGGTTTCATTCTTGCCATTGCACAATTGCTTTCCTTTCTTCCACTTTGGGATTTCAGTGCTCTGAATAACCCCTTCGTTGTTTTTCAAGCCAAATCCTCATATTGCGTCAAAATTCATTACTTGCTTACTCCTAATTATTTGCCCTTTACTTTAATATTTTAATATAATAATCCTTCATAGCAACAATTGATGTTTATTGTAGAACATTTCCACAATCAGATAAAAGTTAAAGATGAAATAAGAGCCACCGTAATATCATCACCCAGAAATAACCACTTGTAATTTTTTTTTTTTTAATGTTTTGGTGTAGAGTTTTTATTTCTTTGCATATTCTCATTTACAATATCACAACAGAGGACCATGTTGTAAAAACTGTTTTGTAAACCTCTCCCAAGCTATAACTTAAATATCTATCTTCCCAGAAAGTCTTTTGCAATCTCATTTGTAATAGTTTTATAATTTCTCATGATACGGATAATGGATATACACAGTTAATTCAAACCCCTCATTGTTGGACTTGAGGTTATGTCCACATTTTGGACTATTTTCAGCAAGCCTATGATAAACATCCTTGGAGGAAAATCTTTGGACACACATAATCATTTCTTTAGCATAACTTCTTAGAAGAGGGATGACTGGGTCATAGCTTGTAAGAAATTTTAAGTCTTTGGATACATTCCTCTAAAATTTCCTCCAAGGTAGTTGTACCAATTTACACTCTCATTTTTTTTTTTTTCTAGCAATGTTGATAGTTCCTGCATTACTGTCGCTTTACAATTCTTGAGGATTATCAATTTTAAAACTAAATTGTTAGGTTAAAAACTCATTATCATTTGTTTGAATACCCAAAAATATTGAACTTAAATTTTCTTCTAGTCCATTTGTGTTTGTGTGTGTGTGTGTGTGTGTGTTTGTTGCCTCTCGTGTCCTTTGCTCTTTTGTCTTTTGGGGTGCATGCTCCTTTTAAAAATGAATTCGTAAGAACCCTCTATATATTACAGATATTAAAACTGTAATGTCACATAGATACAAATATTTTTTCTAGTTTTCATAAAAGCCTTTCAATTATTTTATTTGTTTCAGACAGTTAAAAAAAAAGTCCATCTTTTACTTTAAAGTGCTTGTTGCTTTGATGTTACAATTAACAACACATTTCCACCATATGGCATATGTTTTCAAGTATATAACACAGTTTCTAATATTCTTGTGATTTTTTCATTTATATTTCCATTATTTAAAAGAATCTAGGACGTAACAGTAGATTAAAAAGATAGTAGAGGGAGAGGCAGAGAAATCCCTCTTACCTGAGTCTCCTGAGCTGGTAGGTGGAGTTTGATGATGATAGAACATGGCCTTTGAAGGGCAGAGACTCATCTTGCAGGGCCACATGCAGAGAAATGTCATCAGCGTTTGGAGAGGAAGTGACAAGGAAGGGAAGTGAAAGCCTGGTGAGCTCTGCTTCTCACCTTTTTCCCTGACGGTAGTTCATTGCAGTAAGTGTTGTCCATTAGCTGATGGTTGCCTTCTTCTTTGGCTGATCCCACACGCCCCAGATTTTGCTAAGTCTCAATCAAACTGAGTGTGAAGGCCACACTTTTCAAGGGCACCAGCCACCCTGGAAAAGAAGAGGTCTTTGAACTCCGGAGGTACAGAGAGGTGTAAGGAAAAACAAGGTAGACCTGGGCCATGGTAAAATCTACCTCGTATCATTTGTTTGAAGTGTTTGACCCCCTTAAACATCTTCACGAGCAAGAACTGGTCTTAGTCAGAATTATACCTCCAATGCCTGAAATGTGGAAGACATTCAGTTTTTACTGAAATCCATAGAAAATGGTGTATAAATAGATTGTTGCTTTATAATCTGTCACTATACTTTTTAAATTAATCTCTGTGTCTGTTAGATAATGATGATGGACATTCTGGCTTATTAAAATAGTATGAAATTTCCTATTTTTTAAAAGATAACACTATAATGAGGATGAATTTCAACTTATCTTAACCTCTTAACTTTTAGTGAACAAAAAACCAAACCAAATCCATTGTCATCGAGTTGATTCAGACTCATAGTGACCCAAAGGATAGAGTAGAACTGCCCCATAGGGTTTCCAAGGAACAGCTAGTGGATTCGAACTCCTGACCTTTTGGTTAGCAGCCAATCTCTTAACCACTGTGCCACCAGGGCTCCTTTAGTGATTGGAAATGAGTCTATTACTAAATCAAATGACAAGGTCAGAGGAAAATACTGCTACTAACAACAACAACAACAACATGTTTATTAGGTCTCTAATATGTGCCAAATACTATTTTATGTGGTCCATGATTAATTTCATTTGCTTCACTGCTATTATTTTGGTTTCTAAAGTTACCAGATTAAAGATGAGGAAATCGGGGCATGATGAAGTTTAGAGGAACGGTTTAAAAAAGATAAAATGAGTGACCCAGACCTTGTACTTTAAAAGTAACAGGAGGTAGCATGGATTGGTATCATTAAATTCAATTATATTTTACATTCAAGTATTTATTGTGTGTTATGTATCTAGAACTGTGCTGAGTTAAAAAACAAAACAAACAAAAAGCCAACCAAATAATAAGCATAAATTAATCAAATAATACAGGAAACTCAGTGATGTGATAAGCAAAATATAAGCAAGCACCAAAAGGTACTGCACTGACATTAAATGTTATAGGTCTTCGGGCAGGAACGAAGCCAACGTTGGCTTTCATTTTCAGTAATGTTAAAGGAAGGGGTGGGATGGTAGGGCCTTTCTGGGATGTTCGATATTTGAATAGCAGTTGATGGAAACCCTCATCATGGCTTATGCTTAGGAAGTTGAAAGGAGATGATTGTTCTAATCTGTCATGACTGATTTTTGTATCTGTATGCCTCTCCTTTCCCCATTTTCTGTAGGGATGTGAAAGTTTGATGTTAACACTATAGCTGGGGATTGAATTTTGCTGCATATCACAGAAAACACACACACACATAAGATGTAGTTTAAACAAGTTATGGGGTGTATTTTCTCTCAAATAATAATAATGAGATGGCAGACCAGTGCTGGTGAGGGGGCTGTACTTATCATCAGGGACGAAAGTTTCTTCTAAGTTGCTGCTCTACAACTCTTACGGTGTGCCCTTCATTTTCATACTTGAAAAATGGCAGCTGAAGCTGAAACCATTTAGTCAGGAAGACGAGGAAGGATAACAGGCAAAACAGTAAAGGGAACTAGTCAGCTAAGACTCTCCCATTTAAAACGGCTTATCCAGAACCCTGGTGGCATAATGGTTAAGTGCTATGGCTGGTAACCAAAGGGTTGGCAGTTCGAATCTGCCAGGTGCTCCTTGGAAACTCTATGGGGCAGTTCTACTCTGTCCTATAGGGTTGCTATGAGTCAGAATCGACTCGACAGCACTGGGTTTTATCCAGAATCCCTACCCAGAAATTTCTATTCATTTTATTCGTCTGTGTGACATGGTCACCTCTAGCTACAAGGGAGTCTGGGGATGTAGGTTTTTAGATGAGCATAATGAAACCCTCAACATAATGAGGATTCTCTTACTAAAGGGAAAAGGAGAGACTAGATGTTGGCTAGGCAAATAACAGTTTCTGCCAAGCACAGTAATTTGGGAAGAATTTGAGAATTACAATTTAAATAAAATGTGAAAATTCAATAATGAACTGTTAAATAGAATATTAATTACCCACTTGATTACTTCATAGGATTCCTGTGAGTATTAAATGAGGAAATGCCTATAAAGTCGGTGGATATAGTAAATGCTCAAGAAATGTTAGCCATGATTGTTTGTTATTATTAAAACGTTTAAATTAAATGAGCTACTGCATATAAAGTGATAGATAGAGCAATTGCTCAAGAGATGTTAGCTGTTATTTTTTTCTGCTTTGAAAATGTTTCATTCTCTGTGATTCCCTACTTCTGCTTCATAAATTATATGAATACAGTTCTATGCAGAGGCTTTTATTTCCTATCTACATAATTGTTACAGGTTTAACCTTAAGGAAGATGGCAGTGTTTTCTAATCATGTAGCATAAAACATCATTCATGAAGAATGTTTTGGAAGGCTAAAGCCGCCCAGTAAAGCGTGCCTTACTGGAATGCTGTAATTTATAAATTGTTGATTCATGAAAGTTTGTTGGAGTCAAGATTGCAATAATGAATGCCCTATGTGTGGAAGACCATTTGAGAACTCTTGGTTAATATAATCTGTCTTACATTCTGAAAGATAAATAAAGGACAATGAATGTAAAAGAAAGCATGGTTTAAAAACGGCTATAACTTAGACTCATTGAGTTTTATAGTTGTAAAGATTTTAGAGGGGAAAGAGAGGCTTAACATGCTCAGAGTGATAAGTGAGTTACAGGAGTTCACAAATAGATAACAGCATTTATTATATCTTGTATCATGAAGTCTCATCAAGCAGAACATAAAAATCCTTTGAAAGAGATATTTTTATGTTTTATTTTTCTAATTGTAATTGGCATGTACCAGTTCAGTTGTGATCTCTACTTATAAAAATGAAAAATATAATTGTGGGTAGGTGAATTTGTAAAAAAAAAAAAAAGTAATGATATTGACATCAATATCTAGGAAGTAGGATTGATATCCTAGACATAAGTGAGCTGAAATGGACTGGTATCGGCCATTTTCAATCAGACGATCATATGGTCTGTTATGCCTGGAATAACATATTGAAGAAGAATGGCATTACATTAATTGTCAAAAAGAACATTTCAAGATCTATCCTGAAGTACACTGTTGTCAGTGATAGGATAACATCCATATCCCTAAAAGGAAGATCAATTAATATGACTATTATTCAAATTTGCACACCAACCACTAATGCCAAAGATGAAGAAATTGAAGATTTTTACCAAATTTTGAAGTCTGAAATTGATCAAACATGCAATCAAGATGCATTGATAATTCCTAATGCTTGGAATAGGAAAGTTGGAAACAAAGAAGAAGGACCAATAGTTGGAAAATGTGACCTTGGTGATATAAATGACTCCAGAGACTGCATGGTAGAATTTTGGAAAACCAATGACCTATTCATCAGAAATGCCTGTTTTTCAGCAACATAAACAGTGACATGGACTTCACCAGATGGAATACACAGGAATCAATTTGACTACATTTGTGGAAAGAGACGATGGAGAAGCTCAATAACATCAGTCAGAACAAGGCCAGGGGCTGACTGCAGAACAGATGATCAATTGCTTGTACGCAAGTTCAAGTTGAAGCTGAAGAAAATTAAAACAAGTCCACAAGAGCTGAAGTATGACCTTCAGTATATCCCACCTGAATTTAGAGACCACCTTAAGAATAGTACATCGAACACTAATGACAAAGGACCAGGTGAGTTGTGGGATGACATCAAGGACTTCATAAATAAAGAAAGCAAAAGGTCATTAAAAAGACAGGAAAGAAAGAAAAGACCAAAAGGAATGTCAGAATAGACCCTGAAACTTGCTCCTGAACATAGAGTAGTTAAAGCAAACAGAAGAATTGATAAAGTAGAAGAGTTGAACAGACGATTTCAAAGGGCAGGTTGAGAAGACAAAGTAATGTATTATATTAAAATGTGGAAAAAGCCAAAGAGTTGGAGTTAGAAAACCAAAACAAAGAGTATGCTCAGCATTTCTCAGCTGAAAGAATTGAAGAAAAAATTCAAACCTCTAGTTGCAATAGTGAAGGATCCTATGGGCAAAATATTGAAAGATGTAGGAAGCATCAAAGGAAGACGGAAGGAATACACAGAGGCACTGTACCAAAAAGAATTGGTCGACTTTTAGCCATTTCAGGAGGTAGCATATGATCAAGAATCGATGGTACTGAAGGAACAGGTCCAAGTTGCACTGAAGGCATTGGCGAAAAACAAGGCTCCAGGAATTGACAGAATACCGATTGAGATGTTTGAACAAATGGATGCAACACTGGAAGTGCTCACTCATCTATGCCAAGAAATTTGGAAGACAGCTACCTGGCCAGTCAACTGAAAGAGATCCATATACATGACCATTCCAAAGAAGAGCCAACATAATGTGGAAATTATCAAATTATATCATTAATATCACATACAAGTAAATGTTGTGGAATTAAAAAATGACTGTAGCGGTACATTGACAGGGAACTGCCAGAAATTTAGGCCAGGTTCAGAAGAGGATGTAGAATGAGGGGTATCATTGCTGATGTCAGGTGGATCTTGGCTGAAAGCAGAGAATACCAGAAAGATGTTTATTTGTGTTTTATTGACTATGCAAGACACTTGACTATGCAGGTCTTAACAAATTTTGGATAACGTTATGAAGAATAGGAATTACAGAACACTTAATTGTGCTCATGATGAACTTGTACATAGACCAAGAGGCAGTTGATGCAACAGAACAAGGGGATACTGTGTGTCTAAAATCAGGAAAGGTGTGTGTCAGGGTTCTATCCTTTCAGCATACTTATTCGATCTGTATGCTGAGCAAAAAATTTGAGAAGCTGGACTATATGAAGAAGAACGTGGTATCAGGATTGGAGGAACACTCACTAATAACTTGTGATATGGAGATGACACAATCTTATTTGCTGAAAGCGAAGAGGACTTAAAGCACTTACTGATGAAAATTAATAAACCAAAAGTCCTCACAACTAGACCAATAATCAACAGCATGATAAACAGAGAAAATATCGAAGTTTTCAAGGATTTCATTTTACCTGAATTCACAATCAACACCCATGGAAACAGCAGTCAAAAAAATCAAACGACATATTACATTGGGCAAATCCGCTACTATGGACCTCTTTAAAATGTCAAACAGCAAAGATGTGACTTTGAGGACTTAGATGTGCCTGACCCAAGCCATGGTATTTTCAATTGCCTACATATTTGAATCTCATGTATATGCATGAGAATGTTGGACAATGAATAAGGAAGACTGAAGAAGGATTGATGCCTTGAATTATGGCGTTGATGAAGAACATTGAATACACCATGAACTGCCAGAAGAATGAACAAAGCTGTCTTGAAGAAGTACAACCAGTGTGCTCTTTAGAAGTGAGGATGGTGAGACTGTCTCACTTACATTGAACAAGTTATCAGGAGGGACCAGTTTCTGGAGAAGGCTATCATGCTTGGTAAAGCAGAGGGATTGGCACAGTGGCTGAAACAATGGGTTCAAACATAGCTAAGATCGTGAGGATGGCACAGGACCAGGCAGTGTTTCTTTTTGTTGTGCATAGGATCGCTATGAGTTCGAACCAACTTGATGGCACCTAACAACAAAAACAAGGCTTCATTTTGTATTTGTTTTCTCATTTCTGCCTTTGTGAGGTTCTCCTCCTTATTATTATTATTTTTTCAATGAGACTGATAGTAGAGCCTTTTCTTTCTCTTGTTTCTTAAACTTAATAAGAATCCAAGAGAAAAGCAGGGTGAAAGAATGGTTAGGTGTTAACTTCCTTTTAGAATCAATGGCACTTTGGAAATGGCTATGTGAAGCAGATAACCGCTCAGGTTTTGTTATCTTTTAATGGGGATAAAATTAGAACATATGTCATAGTGTCATTAGGAGGAAAATGAAGTGACACGTTTAAAGATCTTATGGAATGCACACATGGTGTGCATTTACCGTTATTATTATGAGTAGGAGTATTATTAGTATAGTAGCTAGCATCCATCTGACAAATATAAGAGATGTAATTGAGTTGAAAGGCAGTATAGTTGCCACAGAAGTCCTTATAGACTATGGCCGTGACCATTTTATTATTGTGTAATCTTTTAAAGGAGCCCTGATGGTAAAATGGTTAAGCAGTTGGCTGCTAACTAAAAGGTTGGTGGTTCAAATTCACCAAGCAGCTCAGCGTGAGACAGGCAAGAGATCAGGCTGGCTATAATTAAATAGCCTCTGACTCAGTATTCTTGGAATCTTAACCTAAGTGCAGACCACCATGTAACTTTTACTGCTGGCACTGAGGACTACTTGTGATTAACAAACTAGGTGCTTAGACAAGATAAGGGGCCATATTTCCTATTCCTACATGCTTGACCAGCTATAAACTACTGGTAACCTTTCTGAGTTGTTTTTCAAGTCCCCTAGCAGATGCAGAGCATTGCAGTAAAAATCAAGGTAACCTATGAATGACCTTCCACATGAGATAAACACGCACAGGGATCCCTTGCTGGGACTTGAACCAGGATCCAGAGACATCACGCATGTGCAATATCCCAGAATAAGTGCCGTTCCACACCCCCGCAGCCCTCAGGACAGACTCCATCTTAGTTCCGACAACTTCTGTGAGGAAACCCATCTTGAATTCCAACTGTGCGTTGATTTTCATAATCCCTCCCCTTCTCCTGGAAATCTCCACCCATCTAATGAACGAAGAAAACCTTTTATAAACCCTAGGAAATCCTTTGTTCGTGTGAGGCTGGAGGCTAGCGTAGGTGGAAACCCCTCTCCTTTCCCTCCCAAGCGTTTTTACTTTTACTTTCTTTCTGTAACTAATAAATCTTTATTCGTGTGGAACCTCTCCTGGTTATTCTTGGTCAGAAGAAGGTAAGAGCCTAGGGAGGGCATAGTCCCCAGCTGGGAATCCCTACCCTGCGACCAGTGGAAGAAAGAACTGGCCAGGTGCTGTCGAGTAAATTTTGACTTAGAGTAGAACTGCCCCATAGGGTTTTCTGGGCTGTAATCTTTATGGGAGCAGATTGTCAGGTCTTTTGCCACAGAGCTGCTGGGTGGGTTTAAACCACCAACTTTTTGTTTAGCAGCTAAGAGCTTAAATATTGCCAAGAAAGCCCTACCGGGCAGTTCTACTCTGTCAGTTGGGGTCATGATGAGTCAAAATCGACTGTATGGCACCTAACAACAACACCAATCTTTTAAAAATCCTCTTGGCTTCAAGCAGAATTCATCACTCAAATCTATTTTCACATGGGGATTCTCAGTATGCGAGTGTCAGTAGAACACACTCTAATGGGATTCAGTAAGAGCACAACCTACTTAGGACCACCTTGGCCTGCAGATCACTGATAAAAACAGCTGGAGCTAACATCTGTGCCGTACAAATCTTTCAAAGTCATAACAAAACCAGCCTGATATCCTAACCACAGTATGAATTTCAGCTTGTGTATAGGAAAGATGCCTGGGAAGCCTGATAATGCTGGGAGCGTAAAATGAGGGCCTTGTCCTTTAACCCTGCATTGGGAAGCACCACTGAAGAGAGACTAAAAAGAAGTGTGAGTTGCACAATTTCTTAAGTGAGCATGGATTTCACCTTTCTGGGTTGATGTAGTTTGGCAAACCTGTGCCCTTTTAATAGGTCTCACAGTTTTTAAATTACAGGAGGAGTATGTTTGAAATTGATCACTCTGATATATAGTCATAAAGGTAACAGGGTGAATCAGAAAACTTAAGGCAGACTCTCTCTTTATAAACACCAGCTTACCCAAAGTGCCTTTTGTCTTGTCCTTTGGCCATCCTGTAATTGCTAATGACCGCCTCTGCCAGTAATAGGTCATGTGTCTGGTGACATATTTTCCTGTATGATTTTCATTCCATGCTTTGGAATCTTGGAGCAGAAAGAAATTATGTAAATATAAGTTTTTATTACTGTTTTGTTTTATGACTTTTCCTCCTCTGGTTTTATTGCCTCATATAATACAGGTAAATATGGTGATCACATGTTGAGATGGGGCTTTCTGTTCTAGTGTTTCTGTCCCTATGCTTTGCATTCAATCCATGTTAATTTAATTACCCATGATTTCTTAGGCAAAGAGAGGAATGTAGACACCATGCTGTCTGCAACTACTTCAGTCATTCCTTTACTGCCCGTGACACCATGTGAGACCTGCAGATGCTAAGCAACCTCTCCCTGCACCAGCTCAAACAAAAAATGTGAACCATATGCAACTCCAACCTGTTTATCCTTAAGCAATACAAAGCCATGCAGTGCTACAGACGGGCAGTAGGGGAGAGAACAGAGCTGACACTCCACGCAGGGTTGCTTTGTGAGAAATGCAGAGCTAGGAATCACTAGAATTTAAGGCAGGGGTAGTTGAGCTGGGTTGTTTTCTTCCAACTTTTCTTACCAGTAAAGACACAGGCTTCTCTGAAATTCTATTAATCTGAATAGAATTGATGTACTGCTGCTCAAAAGATTATCTCCTAGATTTCATATTTGGAGTCTGGGTATTTTGGGGGCCTGTGGATTCTGATGCCTAGAAATCCTGAGATATGACCTATTAGCTACTGGCAGGAATTAATACATCTATTAGGAAAAAATAAAGAGTTTTAATTCATTTTAACTCATATTAAATTTGAATGATAGTGTTCTGCAAAATATTAATTTTTGATGTATAACTTTCCAAAAGTCTCTTCTTGGCAGCTGAAATTTCTGAGTAACTTCTGGGAAAAAAAAAAAAAAAAAGCAACTCAGGAGATTACTAAATACAAGAAATATAAAGGCTATTAGACCAAGAAAATAGAAAAAAGGTTCAAAATGATGTTGGAATATAAAATTGTAATCTGGATCTCTTTTTTCCTTCAAAATTGGCTTATTTATTCATGTTTAAATATTCTCTCCCTTTGAATTGAAAAACAATATAACCATATAAAGGATTTTTTTGGTGGGGGGGAAGTTCCACCAACACAACACAGTTATTTCCATTTGTGCATATTAGGATTTTGTTCCTCTGCAATTTCCCTTTATCCTTGATACATCCATTACCACGGGGACCCAAACAGATCTGGTGGGATGACCTAAGGGAAGTATTTTCGTATATCTGAAACAAAGAATCATACAAAGTTTATAGACAGTGAGTTAGAAATCATACATCTGCATTTTAGCAAAAAGAAATGGCACATTTTCTAACTACATCCAGTTTTTGTGTATTTGTGACTTATTTTCAGTCATCCTACATGCACTAACCCCTGTAGATTATGGCATGTTAGTATCAAACTGAATCTAAGTTGAATGAGCCTCTAACTTTGTCTAAAAAAACCTCTCTGAGTCAGCAGTATTTATTCATTTTCAGTTATTTGAATACTGTACTAATAACATAGCAGGGGGAAGAGACATGAAAGTATTAAGAGAAGATGTAGTTCTTACTCTAGGCAAGATTATCCATACCTCAAAATAAAGTGTTTAAGAGCTTGGGTTATGGAATCAGACTTCCTGGTTTAGAATACCAGCACCTCTTCTCACTAGTTCTGTGACCTTGGTAAAGTTATATAACTTCTCTGAGAACCAGGTTTATTGTCTATAAAATTAGGATAATATTAGAATCTAACTCATTGGATCAGTACGAGGATTAAATGAGCCAATGCATGTAAGATGCCCCTTACAGAGCCAGGCACACATATTATTGTTGTTTTACTTAGTATTTCTCACTAAGTCATCACATTCCAAGTAGTGTGCAGGCTGTATGATCACAATTAAAATCAAACTAGTAGTCAGCAACATATAAAAGAGATCATACACTCTGATCAAGCGGGATTTATCCCAGGAGTGCAAGGTTGGCTTAACATCTGACAATCAACCAACGCAATGCAACATATTAATAGAATAGAGGACAAAAACCACATGATTATCTCAACAAATGCTGAAAAAGTATCTGACAAAATCCAACAGTCTTTCATGGTAAAAGCACTGATCCAACTATTGATAGAAGAGAACTTCCTCAACGTGATGAAGGCCGTTTAGAAAAAACCCACAGCTAACATCATAATTGTGAATGACAGAATTCTTTACCCCTAAGATCAGGATGTCCACTCTTGCTACTTTTATTCAACACTGTACTGGAGGGTCTAGCCAGGGCAATTAGGTAAAAAAATGAACTTAAGATCGTTCAGACTGTAAAGGAAGAAGTATAACTATCTGTTCACAGATGGCATAATCTTATATAGAAAACCATAAGAATCCATTTAAAAAGTTAGAAACAATAAGTGAGTTCAACAAGATTTCAGGATAGAAGATCTATGTACAAAAATCAATTGTATTTCTGTATATTAGCAGGGAACAATGTAAAACCAAATTAAGAAAATGATTCTGTTTATAATGACACTATAAAAAATAAAATATTTAATAATAAATTTAACAAAAGAAGTGCAAGATTTGTACACTGAAAACATTGTGGAAAGTAATTAAAGAAGACCTAAATAAATGGAAAGACATTCAAGTTCATAGATTGGAAGACTTAATATTGTTAAGATGGCAATACTTCCCAAATTGATCTATATATTCAACACAATAGCTATCAAAATTTCTGCTATTTTGTTGTTGTTGCAGAAATTGACAAGCGAATCTTAAAATTCACATAGAAATGCAAGGGACCCAGATTAGCCAAAACGATCTCAAAAACAAACAAAGTTGGAGGACTCACACTTTCCAATTTCAAACTTACTATGAAGCTACATTCATTAAAACAATGTGGTACTGACAAAAAGACATAAAAATCATTGTAATGGAATTTAGATTCCAGCTACAAATCCTCACATTTATGGTCAATTGATTTATGATAAGGTGCCGAGACAATTCAAGAGGGAGGGGATAGTTATTTCAACACGTGGTGCTGGGGCAAATGGATAGCTGCATGCAAAAGAATGAAGATAGACACTTGTCTCTCTCCATAGAAAAAAAAAGTTAACTCAAAATGGATTATAGACCTAAATGTGAGGCTGAACTTATCAACCTCTTAGAAGAAAACATAGGAGTAAATTTCTGTGATGTTGAGTTTGACAATGTATTCTTAGGTATGACCTCAAAGTCCAAACTGCAAAAGAAAAAAGTAGATATGTTGGACTTCACCAAAATTAAAATCTTTTGAGCTCCAAAGGATGTCATGAAGAATGCGAACAGACTACCCCAGAACAACAGATAATATTTGCAAATCATATGTCTGAGAAGGGACTTGAATTTTTAATATACGAAGAACTCTAGCAGTGCGATAATAAATAGAAAAACAGCAAAATTAAAAACTGGCAAACGATTTGAACAGGAATCTCTTAAAAGAAGAAAACAAACAAACAAAAAACAATGGCCAGTAAGCACACGAAAAGATACTCAACATTGGTAGTCATCAGGAAAATGCAAATGAGAAGCACGAGATGCCACTTCACATCCGCTATAGCTAAAATAAAAAAAGACAGACAATAAAAAGTGTTGGTGAAGATGTGGAAAAACTGAAACCTAGTGCATTGCTGATGATAATGTAAAATACTGCAGCAGCTATGGAAAACAGTCTGGCATTTCCTCAAAAGTTTAAACCTTATAACTTGTTATTTTACTCCTAGGAACATACCCAGGAGATATGAAACATATAATCACACAAAAAATTGCACATGAATGGTCATAAAAGTATTATTCATAACAGTGAAAAGTAGAAACAACCCAAAATTCCATCAACTGATGAATGGATAAACACAATGTGTTATAGCCATACAATGGAACATTAATCAGCAATAGAAAGGAATGAAGTACTGACACATGTTACAACATGGATGAACCTTGAAAACCTTACTCTAAGGAAAAGAAGCTAGTAGCAAAGGACCATGTATTGTATGATTCCATTTACATGAAATGTACAAAATAGGCAAATTCATAGAGACAGAAAGTGGATTAGCGTCTGTCAGGGACTGAGAGAAAGGGGAAAGAGGGAGTAATTGCTAGTGGATACCAAGTTTCTTTCTAAGGTGATGAAACTGGTTTAAAACTAGGTAGTGGTGATAGTTGCACCCCTCTGAATATACTAAAACCCCCTGAATTACACACTTTAATAGAGTGAATTTTATCGCATGCAAATTACATCTCAACGAAAAACCAAACCAAACCCGCTGCTGTCGAGTCGATTCCAACTTACAGCAACCCTATTGGGCAGAGTAGAACTGCCCCATAGAGTTTCCAAGGAGCGCCTGGTGGATTCGAACTGCTGACCTTTCGGTTAGCAACGGTAGCACTTAATCACTACGCCACCAGGGTTGCCTACATCTCAATAGAGCTGTTAAAAAACAAACAAAAAAAAAACTGGTAATAAATTTTCCCTTATTTTTGCCTATGCCCTTACATTTTATTTTTTCCAGAGTTTTTGTTCAAAGTGTGTGGAATCCTGGGGAAATCTCCAGTGACTACCCTGTAAGAGCAGTGTAACATCCTCCAGTGAATTCATTCCCAAGAGTCAACAGTTTCATTTGCCTTCTGAAATTTATGGAGGCAACTTGTCAGCATTGTTGCTTATCTTGCTTAAACATAGATCTAAAGGCAGCCTGGGAATTACCATATTAGATTGTTTTTGAGCATTTATTATTTTATTTTTTAACCATCTGTGGTCGGTCAGAGAAAAACAAAATCCAGAGAGTGGATCCTTTTTCTTTTGGTGGCAAGATCTCCTCATGGATATTTTGGTGTTTGGAACCTCAGGGAACATGGGCTGTGCTGACCAAAAGCAGAATGTGGGTTCCATGCGGGACCTTATGTTAATACTGCATAAATCTGTTGTGACTAATCCTGCGTCCATATGGTGTCTCTCAGTCAGAAAACTCAAAGCAGTATCCTATCAAAACACTTATCATTTCACATGACTTTTTAGAACTAAGGAGAATGATATTAATAAAGTTAAAATTTTGACTAAAAGCATTCATCCATAAGGGGGGAAAATCCTGTTATTTTAAAGAATAAAGAAAAGACTTTATATAGACAAGGTAAAATATTTCCCTGATACTACACCAAAAAAACCAAAAAAACAAAAAACCCATTTTTGTCCAGTCAGTTCTGACTCATAGTGACCCTATAGGGCAGAGTAGAATTGCCCCATAGGGTTTCCAAGGAGCAGCTGGTGGATTTGAACAGTTGACCTTTTGGTTAGCAGCCAAGCTCTCAACCACTGTGCCACGAGGGCTCCTGATATTATGCATTTGCTCTAATTCATTAACTGACCAATCAGTAGCCCACACTGTGATCATTAAATAATTACAGAATACTTCCATTATGTTCATCATCTACAAATAAATGTTTATGAATAACCACTCTGTTTGGGGAGTCCCTGGTTGGCACAAGTGGTTAAATACTCACCTACTAGGCAAAAGGTTAGCTGTTCACACTCTCCCGGAGGCACATTGGAAGACAGGCCTGGTGATCTGCTTTTGAAAGGTCACAGCCTTTAAAACCCTATGCAGAAGTTCTACTCTGACACACGGGCCCTCCGTGAGGCAGAATCAACTTGACAGCAACTAGCAACAACAGTAGCTTGATTAGGCATCATTTAATTTGAAACCAAATCAAAACAACACATTCTCAGTCCTGTTCTTTGTCAGTGGTAAGCTTTAGAAAAAATCAGAAAATATTTTCATCAAAATTATAGGTATAGATCAAAGAGGGCTGCTGAATATGTTAATACTTCCAAAAGGATAGTAAAAGGAAAAATAGACTTACAAGAGCAAAGGTAAAAGGAGAGGAGACAGCAGCAGATGGGAAGCAGATGAGAGATTTCAACATAGTTTCGAAGATGGTGTTTGTCTTAGTCTGGGTTCTCTAGAGGAGCAAAACCAGTAAAGCGTATATAAATGTATATATGCAGAGAGAGAGGGGGTGAGAGAGAGAGAGAAAAAGAGACTTACTTCAAGGAAATGGCTCATGCACTTGCAGGGTCTGGCAAGTTGCAAATCTATGGGTCAGGCAGAAGGCTGAAGGCTTCTCACATCCCAAGAACGGGAGGTCAAGTGATGCAAGAAGAGCATTAAAGAGAAAGAGCTTTGCCAGAACATCCATTTATATACTGGAGGCATGCCCCACCCCCAGGGAAAATCCCCTTTCAACTGGCTGCTCACATCAAGTCACAAAATGGAAGATGATTACATAGTGTTTGGTAAACCACTGAGAATCATAGCTTAGACAAGTTGACACCTAGAATTAACCATCAGAGTATTTGATGGGGTTACTAAGGTTAAGTAAGTTAAAACCTAAAGGGCTTTCAGTGATGAATAGTAACAAACAAAAAGTGAACTGCACCTCTGAACCTCTAAGGGACTCAGGACTTGGAGTTACCAGTCCAGTGCAGAGAACAGTTGAAGTATGGTGCTGAATATCAGGAGTGGTTGGAAATGTATTAACAGTGCCAGACCCCTAGGAAAGTCAGCACAACTTGACCAAGGCAAGGTTATGGAAGCTTCATAGACACATCCAAACTCCCTGAAGCACCAAATTACTGGGCTGAGGGCTGGGAACCATGGTCTCGGGGAACATCTAGTTTAATTGGCATAACATAGTTCATAGAGAAAATGCTCTACATCCTACTTTGGTGAGTAGCGTCTGGGGTCTTAAAAGCTTGTGAGTGGCAACCTAAAATACTCCACTGGTCCCACCCCATCTAGAGCAAGGGAGAATGAAGAAAACCAAAGACACAAAGGAAAGATTAGTCCAAAGTTACTAAGGGACAACAATGACCACCATCTCCACCAGACTGAGTCCACCACAATTAGATGGTGCCCAGTTACCACCACCTACTACTCTGACAGGGATCACAATAGAGGGTCCTGGACAGAGCTGGAGAAAAACGTAGAACAAAATTCTGACTCACAAAAGACCAGATTTACTGGCTTGACGAAGACTGGAGAAACCCCGAGAGTATGGCCCTTGACATCATTCTAACTCATATTGAACTCACTCCTGAAGTTCACCCTTCAGTCAAAGTTTAGACAGGCCCATAAAACAAAACATGACTAAATGGGCACACCAGTCCAGGGGCAAGGACAAGAAAGCAGGAGGGGACAAGAAAGCTGGTCATGGGGAACCCAAAGTCAAGGAGGGGAGAATGTTGACAGGTCATGGGGTTGGCAAACAATGTCAACAAACAATATATGTATTAATTGTTTAATGAGAAACTAATTTTCTCTGTAAACTGTCATCTAAAGCACACTCACACACACACATACACACACAAAGGTTATAGCCAAGAAAAAATAAATAAATAAATAAAGTTCCAGACCCATGAGTCCTCTCTTAGCCAGTAAAGTCAGGTGACTACCTTCACGTTCCCCTTGACCATGTGGAAGACTATGAGCTATTCTCTGAATAAATTAAAAGCGGCTGCCTCAGGATTTAGGACATTGCTCACTAATCAACAATTCTGTCTAATGACACAGACTATCCAATCATAGTTTACAGAATAATTCTTAAGTATAAATAGGGATCAAGATACGAATAACCTAATTTTCGATGAAAGCTTAAATATAGACAAATTAAAAGAAGAAAAATAAAAGAAACAGAAAAAATACCCTTCAAAGAAACAAATAATGCTGAGAACAGAAGAAAACACTCAAAACCAATCAATCAACTGACAACAACAAAACAAAAAACAAAGCTTTATATCCTCAGACATAAAGAGGGATAGTGAAGCATCCATAAAATGAAGTGAAATATATTTAGAAGAAGGGTTAAAGATAAAATTGAGAAACTGTCTCTAAACTACAGAAAGATTAAGAATGGGAAATAAGAAAGAAAAAAAAGATGTGTATAAATAAAAGGTCAACCGAAAAGGTCCACTTAGCATCATGATCTTCTAAAAAAAGAGGGCAGAGAAAGTTTAGGGGGAGAAGTGATGAACAAAAAGACAGTTTTTCCACTCTGAAGATGATATTAGAGTATTAAGGTGCTCAGTACGCTGGATGGAAATGGTCATATTGGGCACAGCATTGGCCTCAGAGATAGACTTCAATTCTTTGCATAAACATAATTTTCAACCCAGAAGTCTCTACCCAGTTGAGCCATCAATCAAGAGCTTGAGTATGGAATAAAGATGCATAAATTCAGAAAATGTTTCGCATATGTATTTTTTCGTTCCTTCTTCTTCTTCTTTTTTTTCAAACTATGAGAGGATATGCTTTAGCAGAGCCAAGAAGTAGACGGAGAAGGAAGACATAGGGTCTAGGGAGGAAAAAAAAAAAAAAAATTAATCAGCTTTAAGGAGGGCGAGGGAAGAAAATCCTCGGGAGCCGTCTAGGTAGTAGGCCTAAAAAGCAACAGTCATAGCACGAAGAAAGAAAACTGAGGGTTCCAGGAAGAAAATTCCATGAAAAAAAGGTGTGGCAGAGCAAACAGGAAATTGCTAGATTGAGCATTTGGAAAACAAAACTAGTTATAAGTGTACGGTAACTCCAATGGAGCTGTTGGAAAAAGGTATCTGCTAGAGAATAAAAAGTACTTAAGTAAAAGGCAAAAAGTAAATCCCAGAAAAGGGAGAATTGGACAAGAAAAGAAATATAATCATAGAATTACTTGACTCTATAGTAATGTATAAATTCATACTAATGTGAACACTGAATTTTGATATACCTGTTTTTTGCTATAATTATATTGAAATGGGGAGGGAAAGTGGTGGGTATCAAAAAGTCAAAAATGCCTAAGCAAGTTATTTATAAATATAGAGGTGAATGGCAAGAGAAGCAGCTCTAAGAGACAAGGATTATTTTTAGGAAGGAAAACTGGTGAGAGGCAGGGCAAGTTTTTATTATAACCCATTTAGAATTATTACTGGATTAAAAATTGTAACAATATTAATGGACTTAAAAAAATTTTTTTTGGACAAAGCAAAATTAAAGGCATGCAAAGACCTAAAAAGAGAAGTTTGAGATGACAAGAAAGAAAAATCTAATTTGCAAAGTTACATTGCATTACGGTAAAAGAGAAAAAAAAAAAAACAAAACAGACGACATATGAGATCGGTTTTGTTTAAAGTTATCATGTCCTTTTAATTTGATACATGATGAACAGCATTATTTTCTTGGCTGCTCTTTAAACAGACTCAGGCCACGTAAAAGCCAGGGAAAAAATGAAGCGAATCAACCAAAAAAAAGATGGTCATGATGAATCTGGTCTTTGTAAGCCCTAAATCTATGATTTGCATGCTGTAGGAAATGGTTAGAAAAGAAATTGTGAACTCAGTAACGATAGAGAGAACCGTAACATAAACTGTTATCAGTCTGAGGTAGCATAGCATCATAGAACCAGTGGCATTACTCCCAAGCAAATTAGATGTAAACTCAAAGTGTTGCAGCTTCACGAACAGAGATGAGGAAGAGAGCCAGAAGCTATTCCACTTGGCATCATGATCTGTGGTACTCCAGAGGGAGGAACAGGAATTTATTAAAAGGAAAGCGAATGTCCAGGAGCAAAAGAGAGGTAAGAACCACAGATTATGCAGCGGTTTCCTCAAGTAGAAGAGTCATCTTCCTTGTTGTGCCATCACTTGAAGCAGCAGCGTTAGAGTGTAGTTAAGAAGTATCTGGTAAGCAGTTTCCCATTCAATCGAGATAAAATGTTTCACCCACCTGACAGCCCCTAAACGTTCTGGAAGAGAAAAATATGGTCAGGTCAGTGAATCAGAGGTTTAGAGCCCTCAAGTTCTATAAACGAAAAATGAAGATTCAAATACAATAAGGCGAATAAATCATTCTCAACATTTTGACAGATATGTCAGTCTCGTTATAAAGGGAATTTATAACAATGGAAGTAATCAACTCAATTTGTCAAATATTTATGACTTCTTCCCACGTTAAGAGAATTACAAAGTTGAAGAGGGCGTATCACTTTCTTTCAAAGAATGTAGAGAAGAAAGTAAGTGCAATTAATTATTGCTAGGTAGAACTAAAACAAAGGCCCAATTTCAACTACCTGATGGGATTGAGTTGATAATAGCAACTCGAAAGATTAGATAGGAACTTTAGGGGGCAGTGAGTTTATGCTAATGGGAGAGGAACAACTTGGAAAAGGAGGGTGAGAACGGTTGCACAACTTAAAGAATGTAGTCAGTGTCACTGACTTGTATATGTAGAAATTGTTGAATTGGCTATGTTCTGCTATGTATTTCTTAGCAACAACAACAAAAATTAATTATATATATATATATATTTAAAAGTGGAAACCCTGGTGGCGTAGTGATTAAGTGCTACAGCTGCTAACCAAAGGGTCGGCAGTTCGGATCCGCCAGGAGCTCCTTGGAAACTCTGTGGGGCAGTTCTACTCTGTCCTATAGGGTCGCTATGAGTCGGAATCGACTAGAAGGCACTGGGTGGGTATATTTAAAAGACCTAGCTTCTAGTTATCTTAAACACTCTGCATTAGCTTAAACAGCCACTCAGCAACATTTATTGAGTACATATTTATACAATACACTTGAAATCAGTACTTGCAATGAAATTAAAAAAAAAACTGAGTAGACTTTGAGGGAAGGGAATTGAACATTTATCTATTCTATTCCAGGCATGTGGTAGATGCTTTGCATTATTATTTTCTTTAAACCTCCCATCAACCCTATGAGACTGTTGCTAGTTCTCAGGTTTCAGAGAGGAGTAAACTTAAGTGCAAAGGGTTGAGTACTTTGCCCAGGTCACGAAGCTAGTAAGTGGTCGGTTGAGATTTGACCTTAAGCCTGTTTGCAGTTTGCAATCAGCTCTTGGCTGGTTGGAGTCTGTTACAATTTAGAAAAGTGAAGGCAGGGAGCATTGTAGTTATTTGTCTTTTTTATAAGGTTAATTGGTTTTCTTTGAAGAAATGCCCTTTATTCTTAGATTCTGCTTTTCTTATTTCTTTTTTGGTGCTACATTGTCCAAGAGAGAATATTTTAAAAATGATAGTAATAGAAGATAGTAATTTATAAAAATTCTCTTGTATGACAGTATAATACATAGGTAAACACCTATCCCTCTCTCTCTTTTTTAATTTCACATGATGTGAAATCATAAAGCTTGGAAACTATTACAACATAACATTAGTCAGTCATCGTCAGGAATTTTTTAATTTTTATTCTTCAATAGATAAAGTGTCTATAAATGATCTATCATTTCGTGACTGCAACATGCAATGAATAAAAATATTTTTAGAGAAGATTTTAGCATTTTCAATAGAAACCTACTAGAAAATTATTTTAATGCAAAATCACATAATTAGGTACAATGCAAGTTACCTGGGCAAATTTAAAACAAAACCATCGTATTTACCTAATTTTTCTGAAGATCAGGTCAACAAATAATTTTTTAAATTAAAAATGGCTAATTTTTCTTGAAATATTCTCCCTTTCACCAAATAATGATAGGAACTTATATCCTGTAGAGCAGTAAGGAATTAATGATTTTGTTTTCTCTTTCCCATAAACCAAAATGCCGTTGGTAGCCAGGACCTAGACAATCGAGGCATACTTCTTTGAGAATTTTGAGGAGTGTTGTCTAGAGGGAAAGGGTCTAGCTTGGGAATCTGAAGCACCTCTGCTATTTACTACCTTGTGGTTTGGCAAAGACATTTTATATCTCTGAGACTTAATTTTCTTAATTTTAAAATATGGATATTTTTCCCTGCCTAACTGAAAGAATTTATGTAAAAACTTTCACAAACTAGAGCTGTACGTGAATGTGATATATTAGAAGCGTGTGCTGTTGACACAATATTTGTTGCCTGGTACGTATATTGGATTACCTAAAGGACAGAATATTGACTCAAGAAGAGGGTATTTTGGTGAGTAAGAGCCAAGGTCCTCTTAAAAATCCTTCAAGGCTGTCTCTACGAAGACTGTCCCTGTTATCTCTTGGACCTCACCCTGGCTGTGTTCTCTCTTCTTTGCTCACTCTGATCCAGTGACCCTGCCCTTCTTGCTGATTCTTGAAAATGCCATGCTACTGTTCCAGGTTCTTTGCATTTGATGTTTCCTTCTGCCTAAAATCACCAAACCCATTGCCTTCAAGTAGAGCTGCCGCATAGGGTTTCCAAGGAGTAGCTGGTGGATTCAAACTGCTGATCTTGTGGTTAGCAGCTGAGCTCTTAACCACTTCTCCACCAGGGCTCTGGTCTGCCTGGAACACTTTCTCTAGGTACCCACAGGGCTTTGCCCCTGGCCTTCTTCAGGTCTTATCCCAAGTGTCTATTTTCTATTTGAAATTTCACCCTTTTCAACTGGTATCTCCATTCCCCCTTCCTGTCTCGTTTTTCTTTATAGCATTTATCATTACCATTTATTTTACTTATTTTTGCTTGTTTATTCACTTAGAATGTATGTTCCATAAGGACAGGTGTTTTATATTTTGTCCCTAGAACAGTGCCTGCCACATAGGAGGCACTCAATACAGGTTTGTTGAATGGATGATGGTGATTTTTTCCTTCTATTGCCAAAGAAGAGGAAGCAATGGGTCAACTCAAAGTTTCTATCATCCATCTAATAAATCTGACATTAATCTTAAGAGATTCGTGTTTGACTGTTTTTGAAGAAATTGAAGAGAAGCGTAGGGAATGTTGCATGAGCCTGTTCTTATAAAAGCTACCACAAAATAGCTTTGATTAAAAATAAACTTTGACAAGTGATTAATACACATTTTGGAATTATCAGAATTAAAAAAAATTTTTTTTGTAAGACATTACAAACTGGTTAAGGTTATTTCATTTCAGATTTAGAGAATGTATCCAACTGTAATCATTACATAAACTGACTCTTTTCTACCCCTGTTCTTGAGATATGGGAACCCTGGTGGTGTAGTGGTTAAGAGCTACAGCTGCTAACCAAAAGATTGGCAGTTCGAATCCACCAGGCGCTCCTTGAAAAGTCTATGGGACAGTTCTACTCTGTCCTATAGGGTCGCTATGAGTCGGAATCAACTAAACAGCAATGAGTTTGATTTTTGGTCTTAAGATACATTGCTGGCAATTTTTTTTTCTTCTTCTTTTAAATTGTGCTTTAGGTGAAAGTTTATAGCTTAAGTTAGTTTCTCATTAAAAAAATTTATACACATATTGATTTGTAACATAGGTTTCAATAACCACAATGTGACAGCACTCTTTCCCTTTTCACCCTGGTTCCCTCTGTCCATTTGTCCAGTTTTCTTGTTCCTTCTTGCCTTCTTGTCTTGCTTTTGGGCAGGAGTTGCCCATTTGTGTCTCATATATTTGATTGAACTAAGAAGCATGTTCCTAGAGTGTGTTATTGTTTGTTTTATAGGCCTGTCTAATCTGACTATTGCCCCCGGACACCCTGCTAACTCAGAACTGAAACCACTCCCGAAGCTGGCAATTTTTGATGCATTCTGATTAACGTAGACCAATTTTTATAATATAAGATACACACAAAATACTGAATCTAAGTATAGAGCTAAACTTTCTAATTAAAAATGTCTTCAATAACATTCAGCTAATTGGTGGGAAATATATGTTTCCTTTTTTTTTTTTGAATACACTACTTCTTTTACCACTTAACAGATCATCATGGTTTAATAAATATAAGGCAAAAATAGGGGCCTTTTATGAAGAATTCTAAAATATTAAAATGATGATATTAATACAGTTTCTGTAGGACTCAAAGACTATACACCTTCAAATTTTAGAGTTCAGTAGCACAACTTAAAAATAACAAAAACCTAAATAAAAGCACAGGGACAATAAGGACACTTACGTTGTATACCTAGAAGCCCAGAGGTTGGGAGCCTTAAAGGTTGGGTCAGTGATGCCATCAGAACTCAGATTCTTTTCATCTTTCTGCTCTCATTGTCAGGATAAAATGCTTTTCTCATTAAGGTGATAGTTTCAAATCCAGCCCTAGTGTACTAACCACGGCCGCCTCTAACCAGTGTTTAAGACATTTCCCTCTACTTCTTCTGTCCTGTGTAGTTTACTCTTGATAGAGCCTCTCCTGGTACTAACAGGTGAGGATCCTATAGAAGAACTCCCAAGGAGGCAGATTGCATCAAGGAGGAAAGCATGGGTGGCAGATTTAGCCTGCCAGTGCTCAAATACTGGCCTTGATACTCATTAACCATGTCATCTTGACCAATTACTTGACTTCTCTGTCTCCGGTATCCTATTTGTAAATGGAGGTAACAGTATCTTCTTCAAATACATTTGAAGTGTTTAAAACTAAGCCTGGAATATGGTAAGTGCTTAATAAATGTGAGCTCTTATTATTTCTCTCTCCAGTTAGGGCAGTTCTCCTAAGTTCAATACCACATGGAGATTTGGCTGTTATCTGAACAATAGTTTAGGCCTAATCATTATTTCTTCAGTTATCCAGAGCTTTTAGGAATCAGATGTTTTTGCTTGTTTGCTTTATCTGGGTATACAATTTGTCACTGAGTTAGTGATGTGGTTAAAGTTACAATATAAAGTTATTAGGTATCTGGGGGAAAATGAGTTGGTGTCATACCTAGAAGTGATACCTAATGAAACCATGAGGTGGTCAAGCAAGCACTGCTCAGTTCTGTTCTGATCCACAGTATGTGTAAACAATTTGGACAGATTATTTTAGAAGGAAGTCTTATATTGTTTTTTTATTTCATCAGATTTCTTACCTGTGAACAAACATGTTTGGGTACATTTAAATATGCATGCACACACAGAAAAAAGGAGAGAGAAATAGAGATAGAGATAGATAGACAGAGAAATGATAGATAGATAGATGATAGATAGATGATAGATAGATAGATAGATAGATAGATAGATAGATAGATAGATAGATAGATAGATAGATGAGGAGAGGAAGAGAGAGATTGAGATGCTAAGACAAAGGGTATTATCATTATAGACTATACCTGTCCAAAATCTAAAGAGAACAAAACAGAAGAAAATATTTGTGCAAATACGTATAGAGCAATGGACTTCTTAGAGGCAACCTTGGTCAAAGCAACACTCTCTTGTTCATTTTTTCTTCTTTAAAGCCATCCGCTTGCTGTTTTTGTCCCTTGGATAGAGCTGATTCTACAAAGGAGTATTGCTCCTAACAGATCTGTGTTCTCAAAATCTGCAGGAAAATAAGTCAATGCCTCCTACAGTTGACACTAGAGATTTCTTGAGTGGCAACTTTTCCAGAACTTCCCTTTCATTATAGAAGTGAAGAATGGCATATCATTACCATATAATTATTATGCTGTCTGTTCCCTGTTTCCATAAGAAAATCTTAGAGAATGGAATTAATCCTGTCAGTACCTTTTTGGTTTTAAAAAAAAAGAAAAAAGCGTTATTTTTCAACATTTTGATTAGATCCTGATATACACAATCTTAAACCTATTCACCTGCTGCTGTTGGGAAATCCCCTGAAACCTAGGGCAGTGTGAAAATGGGAAGAAGATAATATTTTTAAAAAGCAGGTGGTTAATTGTTTTGGCCATCTTTGTTCTGTGCTCATGGCGAGAATATCCCTTACCCTGTCCCACAAGGGATCCTAAGAAAACAGTTGGGTCAGCTCTCATGGGGCAGCAGCTACCCATGTCCTCTTCATTCTTACAAGATAGATATTAGCAAACTAGAAGTTTGCAGAAGTGTGTTTGCTTTCATTTAGGGGCAGAAACGGAGAGAAAGCCAAGTAACCTTTGTGTATGTACGTGTGCACGTGCATAGAATCATGCAATCTTGCGAGTGTGCGTGTGTGTACATACGTATGGGGATTGGATACAGAATTTACCTCGGTCTTTATTAATCAGCAAATAAGCCATGCCTATTTGGACGTGCTATCAGAATTCTGAATTTCTGGTTAAAAATCTCTCTGGCTGAATGTGTCTGTTGGAAATCACTGCTGTTGCTATTGCCAGGGGTCATTAAATGTACAGGAAAGGAGGCAAGGCAGAGATGCCCTTCCTTGTCTTAAATGAGCAAGGGTTAGTGCAGAATGTTGGCAGATGAGCAAGTTATATACAATCCCAGGGACTTCAGCCCCCTCCTGGGGACCGCGAAATTCTATGCCACTGTGAAGCGGTTTAGAAATGAGCCCACAAAGAAGTCCATTGAATTTAACGTGAATATGCTTGAGTCACACAGAAGACAAGAATAAATCACCTTACAAATGTGTCTGGTGTAATTTCCCTGCTCCTTCCAGTTCCCCCACCCCCTTCCCTTTTGTTCTTTGTGGATGTGTTTGTGATCAGCAGTGTCTTTGAGGAGCCGCCTTTTCAGGATTTTTCTATGGGTGGCTCGGGTGTGAGCTAGGTACTGCTGCAGTATGAATCTTTTAAAAGCCACCTAAGAAATATTTAAGACCCTGGTCTAAGAGGAACGGCTCTCCCAGGCGTAATTTTTGGTGCTGGTTGCAGCAGGGAGCGTATGCTGGGAGGAAAGTATTATTTTTCTAAATGGAAGGTGTCAGATGGTCACGCAATGTGACTGCATGTTCGAGATCACTGCCTCCCATCTGCAATTTGTGACGTGTGAAAGATTCTGCCCAAATGTGCTCACCAACTGGAAATCCTCGGCACTTTTTTTCCTTATCAGGAGAGACCAAGATAACCAATGGTTTACAGATCAGGGATCCTATCAAATTAATATCACTGTAGGATAAAATCTGTTTTAAATACAACTCCCAAACTCCAGCAAAGTTAACTAGTACAAACAAGTTCATTCATCTGATTAAGGACCCCTGCTCACAAAACAACACTGTCTTATCACTGTCTCTCATTTCAAAAGAATATGTTTAAATCTCTCAAAAATAGCCTGCATATAAAAGATGATATATTTTTTTCTATGCTAATTAATGTCAACCAAATGACAACATTCACCAGGGCTGAAGTAAAGCATTTTTGAATCAGGGTTAGCTTTTTTTCTTCCTAGCACTCTGCTCATTGCCATTAAACATGGTAAAACTCGCGTAGAACAGCCTATTTAGCCGTTGCCTAAATAGGGGTTCCACATTCTGAACTGAGTTCGAAGCTCTGAGTTGTTTATTCTTGGCTAGGCATAATTCCCAGCTTCTCAGATAAAAGGGTCATAAAAAGGCTCATAAGGTGCTTCGGACATCAAACAGCTCATACAAAACAATATCTTGATGAGTTAAGTGCAAATGAATCAGAAACATAATGGGCTAAAATTCCCTTGCTGTGCACAGGGGTTGACATCTCAAGGAGAAAAGTGCTTGGCTCTGCAAAACAGACCTTGGGTTTCATCACACCCGAACCTTGGAAAGGGGGTTTCTAGGTTTGGCCTCATTGAGAGGTGGGCTTCATTTGCTTAGCCCAATTCTAACCTGAAAAATACAAGAAAGGAATGATCTTCCTCAGGTTTTCAGTAGCTCATCTGGGGAGGGAGGAAGGGCTAGGAGGAAAGAAACCCTCGGGTGAATGGGAAAGCTACATTCATCTCCAAATCTTTTTATATTGTGTATTTGGTATCATTAAAACCTTCACAATTAGTGACAAAATACAGAGGGATTACAACTTCGAGCGATGGATCACCATCACCGTTTTGTAAAGCAGCATGCCACAGCTGTTGAGAGTACTTAGGGAATCACAAAGGACTGAAATCTTCTGTGCTAAGGTGGTAATCTAGAGTACCAAAGACATGGGCATGACACCTTCTCTCACAAGAAGAAAGTGCACTTCCTGGGTAAAGAGCAACAGAGTCTGATCATTCCCCATGCAAAGCATTGCCATTGTCTTAGTTTCCTAGTTCTGCAGGAACAGAAATACCGTAAAGGGTGGCCTTACAGGACAGAAATTAATTTTCTCACAGTTCTGGAGGCTAAAAGTCCAATCAAGGTCTCAGGAGTGTTGATTCCTTCTGTGAGTCTCTCTCCTAGTTTCTGGTGTCTATCAGCATTCCTTGGTGTTCCTTGGTGTCTGCCTCCTCCCTCCCCAGTCCCTATGTGTGTCCCTGTGTTTATCCTGCTTTTTTTTAAAATTTTGTTGTTGAGAATATACACAGCAAAACATACACCAATTCAACCATTTCTACACGTACAATTTGGTGACATTGATTACTTTTCTTGGGTTGTGCAATCATCCTCAACCTCCTTTTCTGAGTTGTTCTTCTGCCATTAGCATAAAGTCACTGCCCCTAAAGTTTCTTATCTAATCTTTTGAGATGCTGTTGTCAATTTGCTCCCATAAAAAAACAAAAAATAAGAAGAAGCAAACCTGTTGCCATTCCAACTCATAGCAATCCTACAAGACAGAGTAGGGCTTTCCCATAGGGTTTCCAAGGAGTGACTGGTAGATTCGAACTGCTGACCTTATGGTCAGCAGCTGAACTCTTAACCACTGCACCACCCAGGCTCCATTTCCAGGTAGAGGGGTTAGAATTTCAACATACTTTTTCATGAAGGGGAAGGGGAATGAAGTTCAATCTATAACTGCCACGTGATGTGCTCTGTAGAGACAGGGGCTCCAGGCCTGGCTAGCTCTTTTCAGGGGTGACTCAACTAGGCCAAGTAAAAATAATAGTGATGTGAAAAAAATATGGAAAAACTCATCTGATTTTGCTGAAGAGAGGAAAACATGTGGCTAATAGGAGTCTGCTCCCAAATGATATCAGAAAATAAAGAATTAAGGGAGGAAAACGTACTTCTTACTGTGTAACAGCCCTTTGCTTTGATTCTCGCATTTCCAAATGGGTAAAGTCCTCCTCTCCCTTCTCAGCTAATCCAGATCCTGTCAATCTAAAACTCAGAACAAGTCCAACCTCGTTCTGAGTTCTGGTAAAGGTCCTCTTATTGTTAAAAAATAAAAACATAAAAACAAACCCATTGCCACTCATTTCTACTCATGGTGACCCTGAACAACAGAGCAGAGCTGTCCCGTAGAGTTTGCAAGGAGCACCTGGTGGATTTGAACTGCTGACCTTTTGGGTAGCAGCCATCGCTCTTAACCAGGGTTTCCTTTTTTGAAGCCCCAAAGAGTAATATATTGTTCTCTTCCTCTTCTGAACCACTTTGTTAATTAACCATATCCTGCCTTGTGACCATGTCTTCTCCTGCTGGCTTGAACTGAGAGTTGATAACTTTTTCTCGGGCTTGAACGCTTCATAAACTTTCATCTTTAATTCTTGTTTAAATTGGAGATTTCTTGAGGGTGAGGACCTGGCCTTATTCATCTTTTGTTTTCTTATTGGAGTTCGGGGAAAGAAGGGACAACCTTTATGGGCTCCAACTGTGTGCTTACCTATGTCACTGCACGTGATCTTCACCCCCTTAGAAAGGTAGGTACCTGGTGCCTTCTTTCCTTTCTTTCTTTTTTTTTTTTAAGTTGTGGTAAAATATACGTGATTAAAAGTTGCCATTTTAACCATTTTCAAGTGTACAACCCAGCAGCATCAATCACACTCACGAGGTTGTGCAATCATCGCCACCATTTGCTTCTAAAACTTTATCACCCCAAACAGAAACTTTGTACCCATTAAGCAATAACTCCCTACTCCCTGCCACCCCCAGACCTTGGTAACCACTAGTCTACTTTCTCTCTGTGCATTTGTCTATTGTAGATATTTCATATAAATGGGATCATATAATATCTGTTCTTTGTGACTGACTTAATTTCACTCAGCAGAATGTTTTCAAGGTTCTTCATGACCTAGCATGCATCAGAACTTCATTTCTCTTTATGGCTGAGTAATATTCCGTTGTATGTATGGACCACATTTTGGTTATCCGTTTACCTGTTGATAGACACTTGGGTTGTTTCCACCCTTTGGCTATTGTGAATAGTGCTGAGTGAACATTTGTGTACAAGTATCTGCTTGAGTTCCAGCTTTCACTTCTTTTGTGGTGCCTTCTTTGTAGGTCAGGAAGTGGATTCAGAGACGCTAAGTTTCATGTTCATGTCACACTGTAAGTGCCGGAGGGAAGACTTGGATCCTGATGATAGCAGTGCTTCCTTAGATAATAAACATGGCAATAGGAACTAAACAACTTATTTTTGTATTTAACTGTGAAAAAATCAGGGAGAATTCTCATAAGAGTGTCCATTCTTTGTTTCAGAGTGCGAGAATTCCTTTAACATCTCTGTGCTCCAGAATCCCTGTCTTCCCTTACTCCCGGGGAGAGATGGTATGGGAAGCAGTAACACACGTTCTGGTAGGAGTCACTGGCAGTGGTCTTTGGAGTTGCTGGCTGTGATAGTTTGGAGTAGTGAAGTGGCAGCCAATATTTTAGACTGCCATCAAAATAAAACTCAGTCTACCTCTGAGCTTGTATGCTTGTCTGGCTATCTGCATTGCACCTGCAAATAGGCTGTGCCTCAAACTTCCAGGCACCCATAAGCCTGCTAGGAATGAGACACATACGCCCACTGGCGGCAGCAATTCCATGGGTGCTACTTTTGTCTGTGATTGAGCTGGGCACACGAGACACACAGTGTTGGCAAAGTAAAAGCCATTGCTATTATTTATAGAAAGAAAACAGTAAATAATAATAACAGATTCTCAAAGGGGAACCACTTACCCTTCCCCAAATCACCAATGTCTATTCTTATGGTACTGGGCATGTGTGCTGTGGTTCAGGTCAGGTGCTGTCTTCATGTCACTGCTGCCTTTGGCTACCACTGCTCTACCTGGGCCTGCCATGCTACCTTAGGGGGCCTGCATGGCTCCCAAAGCTTCTGCTCTGCCTAGAACTTGCTGAGCCTTGCCTTGCCAGCAGGAATACCCCTGCAGGGGATCTCTCGAGCCTCTGATACGCTCTTCTAAGCCTGTGCCTTGGGCTCCCACCATGCTACTTAGGCCCACATGGTTGTCTCTTTTGTGACATGCTAGCTGGGCCCACATGGCCAATGGCCCGTATGGCTTCCACTCCATTGCCCAGTAGTGGAGGCATGCTGCACAGGGCACACTCAGGCCTCTGCCCTGCACAGGCAAGTGTTACAGCTCTTTAGCAACAGGCAAACCTGCTGCATGGAGGCACTCATTTTTCTCTCTGAGTTCTGGCAAGCCCACTGCAGCTCTCTCTCTCTCCTTGGATCAACCAGCTCACCACAGCTGTCTCTCTCCATGGACCAACCAGCTTATGGTCTCTCCATTTTCAGTGTTACAGCCCTTTCCTCTGGGTCTGAGATATTCCCAGGATAAGTACCCTGGGTCCAAAGGATGTGCTCCACTCCAGACTCTTCTTGATGGTAGTGAGGTCCCGCCCCACCAACTTCTGTGGAATTGGCTGATATAGAAGCCTAGCAGAACGGTGAAACCTACCAATCCCCTAGCTGAACTGCAAGGGGCTCGCTCAATTCTATTAGGTGGATTTTCAAGCCCCTATTTGCATAGCACATCAACAACTCCCTTGAAAAATTGTGGCCCAGCCAACAATTTGTGGGAATTATGAGATTATGGCTAGAAAGGCCATATAAAAGTGATTCATTGCACCACAGAGCTGAATGCTACTCATTAGCAGTGGTACCAGGCAGAATTTTTTCTTGAGGTTATGAGCGATTCTCAACTCTGGCTACATTTTAAAATTGCTTTGGAGCCATTAAAAAAAATATATATATACACACACACACACACACACACACACACACACACACACACCCCAATGCCCGGGCTTGAAACACAGGAATTCTGATTCAGCTGGTCTGTAGTAGGACCCAGGCATCTGCATTTTATGTAAGTTCAGGGTTGAAGACCACTGAGAGGCCATGCTGTGTACCTATCAGGTGAACTAGCAATGGAGAACTTAGTGGTGGTAAAAGAAATCTTTCTGACAGCCCCTGGCTTCTTTTACACAGAGAGCCCACTTCCACGCACCCTGTCCCATTCTGCCAGACAATCTGTGCTGATCCTTTCTGGACAGAGTACCTCTATGGAGTAAGGGCCTAAAAAATTATTTTCTCCATTCATGCTGTGGCTGCTTCGATGGGCTGTTGTTGACGTGATTTGTCGCTAACATTTAATGAGAGTGGAGTGACTCGCACTGAGTCCAAGCCATGGCCTGAAACTGACTGCTGACTTTTCAGAGTCTGTTGAAACAATGGGAACTATTTTCCCAACCACTGCCTCAGAAACATTGCACTTACAGGCACCTCTCACCTTTTGGGTCTACTGAGCCCCAAGATACTCCAACCCATATTCCTACACTCCCAGGGACTCAACATACAGGATGCGCTGACATTTAAATGTATGGAACCCACTTCTGTTAACATTCTCCCATGGAAGCAGTTCCAGCCTTGTCTATACCTGATCTGTAAAGCCTTACACGATGAAGAGGAAGGCATATCATAGCTCCCAAAGGGAGGACTAATGAGGAGTGCTAAGCCTTTTACTTGATCCTCTCTTGTCCTTATGATAGCTTTGATGGTTGCTCCGGAAGCTACAGTGTTGAGGAGAGGAGAGGAGGCAGAAAGAGGAAAAGCTTTCTCAACTACCTAGTCAAACCTACCCCAAACTGTTGAACGTTATTATTCTGGACATTTATTTATTTTGTTTCCTTTTTTATTTCTCCTTGGAGATGCCAATTACTCTCAACAGGCATGCTGCCGGTAGCATTTGTTGGGGGCAAGATACAATCAGCACTTTCTTAAAGGTCAGAGAAAGGCTGAGTAGTTACTAAATAGGAGTCAAAATAGAAGTCAAAACTTCTCTGGGGCAGAGAAAAAGGAAGGAAATAGGCGTGAATGAATGGGGACCAGTGAAAGAGAATGTTTGCCACATTTCCTCTGTCTCTTTGGAATCATCAAAGCTTTGTTGGAACTTAAAACTTGGTACTTTTGTCCTTAGCCTTTATCTCTTCTCACTCTACATACCGTTTCTGAGAAATTCCACGCACTTCCATAGCTGCAATTATCTTTTTTCCCTTATGATTTCCAAATATACCTTTTAGTTTATAATTTCTTTCCTGAGAAACAGACTTGTATATTCATCGCTTGGATTTCTCATAAAACCAAAAAAAAAAACACCAAACCCGCTGCCGTGGAGTTGATTCTGACTCACTGCTACTGACCCTACAGGACAGAGTAGAACTGCCCCATACTATTTCCAAGGAGTGCCTGGTGGATTCCAACTGCTGAGGATTTCTCATAGGCATCTCAGAATCAGTATGTGGAAAATTGACCTCATTATCCACACCGGCCCCAAACATGTTCCCCCTTCATACTCTTTCTCAGATAATGGCACTAGTTTCCTACCAGTTGGCCAAGCCAAAGAGCATGGGGTTTTCTTGGACCACTTCCTCTCTATCACCCACGCCTATAACCAGTCAATCATGAAATCCTAATTTCACTTCCTGAATATCTTTCAAATCCACCAACTTCTTCCTAGTCTCTTTTGACTGGATATTTCAAAGGCCTTATGGTAGAATGATAGTGCCTCCACCCAAAATGTCCGCATCCTAATCCTTACAACCTGTGAATATGTTACTTTACATGGGAAAAGGGACTTTGTAGATGTGATTAAAATGGTAAGTTTATCCTGGATTATCTGAGTGGGCCCAATGTAATCACAAAGATCCTTATAAGGGGGAGACAAAAAACCCTTTGCCATTGAGTTGATTCTGACTCATAGCAACCCTAGAAGACAGAGTAACCACTTCACCACCAGGGCTCCAAGAGGGAGACAGGAGGGTCAGAAAGAAGATGTCTGACTGATGCAGAACCATGTGCCAAGCAATGAGGGCAGTCTCCAGAACCTCCAAAAGGCAAGGAAATGGATTCTCCTCTAGAGCCTCCAGAAGGAACACAGCCCTGTTGGCTCACTTTAGACTTCTGACTTCCAGAACTATAAAATAATAATTTTATGTTGTTTTAAGCCACTAAATTTGTGGTAATTTGTTACAACAGCAATAGGAAACTAAGACAGGCTCAATTGTTTTCCTTCCCTTCAGTTATGCTCCCTTCTAACCCATTATTTACATGGTAGCCAGAGGGAATATTTTAAAACACAAATCTGATTGTGGCTATTTCAAACTCCAGAACACTCTGTGCTAGAATAGGTATTTCTTTTTATTTTTACCTCCTCAGAGCACCCTGTGCTAGAATATAAATTTCTTATTTTTCCCTCTTCCTCATCTACTTTCTGCAACATGACGTGTATGTTGCAAAATGCAGCAGCATTGGGTGTTCCCCTCTTAACCCTATGCCTCTTCTTAAGGCATGATACACCCAACACATTTTAGGACTAAACCTGCACCAATAACAAAATGGAGCCTTTAATAACTCAGCTTCAGGCAGAGAAAAGAGACAGAGGAACTCATACTATAATGATCCTTAGGATAATGCTAAGTGGCTGTCATTTTGGCTTTATATCTTGTCTGAGACCAGATTTTTGAGGATAGGCTTCTTTCTTTCTTTAACCTATGAAGTGGAAGAGGTGTGAAGGGATTTAAGAGCCTTGGGTAACATGGGAGTTGGAATCCATGTAGGAGATGGACTAGGAGATAAGTATTCGGGAGGGTAGCCCTTGAACAGTTGAGAATCCAATGGGAGAAGATAAATAGATGACAGAAGCTAAGGTGGACCCTGTGTAGATTGTCATCACGGAAGTTTAGAGCCTAGAATAAATAATTTTCCTAATGATTTTTCTGATAATGGGCATACAATTGGTAACAGTAAAACACTTTGGTGATGGAATGTTTAAATCCCATCCCCTTCTGCTCTTCTTTGATGACATTAAGAAAGCAGTAATGAGAATGTCTCTATATTGTGCACAAAATAAAATCCAACCTAGTAAGATCAGCATATATGACTATTCTTATCTGGCTCCTACTTTATTATTCTCCTTCATTATTAGTTATTAAAAATCAATCAACTGTGCAATTCTCTATTATTACATGGTTTCATATTAGGCATCATGTTCTCTGATGTCCAAGTTTGGGCTGTGTACAGTTTAGCATCACTAGTTCACCCCTACTGAGGCATTCATCATACTGTATGGTCACCTTGTTCTGTCATTCCCACTAGACCATAATCACTCCCAAGGGCAGGAACTATGACTTTCTCATTAAAGACCAAGCATAGTGCTATTACATAAATCAAAACCAAACCATTTGCTGTGGACTTGATTCCAACTCGTGGTGACCTCAGAGGTGTCAGAGTAGAACTGTTCTCCATAAGATTTTCAATGACTGATGTTTTAGAAGTAGATCAGTGGACTCAAGCCTCCAGCTTCTCAATTAACAGCTGAACTTGGTAACAGCTTACACCATCTGGGGACTTGTCTTATTACATAAAAAAATTACATAGGGAACGTTTATTAATATTTGAAGAATGAAGGCGTGAATTACTAAATGAATGAATGAGTTATGCCAGGCTATGGAAAGCAAGGAAGAATAATGGAGGGCTAGAGATAAAGTCTAATTCACTAAATAGAAGGAGAAGAAAAGAGCCCAGGAATAGCTAAGTTCCAAAAGTAAGACCCTCTATACTGTGTACAAAGTTTGAGCTCTTATCTTCTTAGTTTAAGTATTTTGTTATTCTCCATTGCTATAATTTGAAACTTACAGCATGCCTTTGATTCATGTGTGTCCTGTTTCCCCTTTGAGCCAATAAGCAATTCAAGGACAAGACTATATGCTTCAAGCTGTCTTTGAAAGCCTACATCAAAATTGCCATGCTTTGCTCACTGGGTATGTACAATGATCGTTCATCACTGATGCATTCAAGGCCCAGTAAAGACTCTTAAACCAACTCCTGTGCCTTGGAAGATCATCAATTGCTTGTCTCCTCTTCTTAAACTCAATACTTCTTTGAGGCTGACACATATGAAACTTCTGTGCACATTGCAGTAATCTTACAGACCATATGTACCTTACAGTTTATATTCACAGAATTCCTGCAGTTCTTTCCTCATTGTTGAAAAAAGCGACAAAACATATTTGCAGTCCTTGTGGATTGCTCTTCCTCTTAAAACAGACTTTATGGATTTTTATGGTCCCCCAAACATTGAAGTTATTTAGAAATATTATTAACATCAATGCTGTAATATTTAGTGACTATGATGTTTTATAAAGTTGAGTATCTAAATGTTATGTTCCTGGTATGGTTATATTTAATTGATATAGATGGAGGGCTCTGAGAAATTATACAAAAATTAATAATAACAAGTTGCTGCTTCCTGGATAAATTGTTTTCAAGTGAAGCCAGAGAGGAGAAAAGATTTGGATATTATACCTTATTAGATGTAATATTGTACAGACAGAAAGAATACCATGGTTGGAACAACCCTGCCCTAAAAGCACTGAGTTCTAGAACAGCTTCTACCACCACCCAGCTGTGTGATTTTGGGCTAACTGTTATTTCACTGATAAAATTAGAGTAGTTGTCTAATGGTTTCTGAGCCCCTTTGCAGGTCTAATATTTTATGATGAAGACAATTATAACTCAATACCTGTGATACTTGTCCTATATCAATAAAAGGCAGAAAAATTCTTTACTAGATCACTAAGCCCAATGATGCCCTCTGAATAGACAATCCTAGAGAGTAAAAGATAAGAGCTCTAATCCCATACTGGGGCTATAATCTCTCATGATAAAATTTGAAGCTATAATCCAAGTAAGTTCCTGTAAGTAGGAATGGAGAGTCTGCTCAGGGAGTAAGGGAAAGCCAATTTCTCAGAACTATTTCCTGCAAGATTAGAACACTCTGAACTCAATTTACTGTTGAAAAAAAAGCTTTTAAATCAAAACAATGGCTTCCCACTGAATTAATGCAAAACTTTTGATGTAACATGGTAATTCCAAGGGTCTCAATATGCTAGTTTACCCTCAAAGTCCTGACTTTCTTAAACACTATTTAATATATGCAAATTGGAAAGCCAGTAAAACTCTTGAACCTAAGTCTGCCATGATTGTCTTGCTTTTAATCTTTTGGCATTTGGCATTGTCATTGACCCAAGTGAAAGGCATTGTTACATGTATAAGTCAAGGTAGAGAATCAAGGAGTCTTCCACCACACAGTGCAGGTGGGGGGATGTCATGGTGAAGTCAATTCAATACCCACATGGATTAGGTTTGATGCCACTGAAGCTCTATATGAGCCATTCAAGAAGATAAGGTCCTTGGAAACTGCTCAGTGAGACAGAAAATGTCAACACACATTGAAAAGAGCATTTCAAGGACATTGATGGAAATTATTTTATCAGTGGGAGCGTATTCAACTCCATCTCACTACTCCTGATCAGTGGCAATCTCAAAATCCCTCCAACTCTTTATGAGGTGAGGAAAGCCATCAAGCAGATGAAAAACAACAAGGCATCTGGAGCTGATGGAATCCCTGCTGAAATCTTCAAATCGGTTGAGGAAAGTGCACACTATGGCTCCTGGCTCTCATCTTGAAGCTTGAGAATGATGAGGAAATTCCAGATGACATCAGTGATGCTGCAGTTGTGGCCATTTTGAGGCAAGGACACAAAGGCAATAGGAAAAAGAACAACTTGACTCTTTCCTCTCAACTTCACTCAGTGCTTGCTAAGGGGCTTCCCGTATCATGCCACTTTCTGAAAGATAATAGATAAAGCTTGAAAGGCTTATTATTTAACTTCAGTTGCTTAGTGGGGGATTTTTTTCTTTCTGGTTTGTTTTAAATTACATTGAAGCAAACAGTGCTCCTCATTGCAGATACCCTTTGCATCGTTATTATATTGTTATTGTTTATGTGTCTCTTCGCTCTTAAAATATTTTAAAGCAGATATTGTCTTATTTATCCTTCTGTCACCATACAGCCTGGCACATAGTGGTGCTGGGTAAATGTTGAATAAATGAATGAAATTACTTGGTCTTAAGAGTAAGACCAGTTGCATACAGAAGAATATTTAAGTGATAAATGAGGACCAAGGCTACCATACTGCCTCAGGCTCCTCCAGCCTAGAAAAAGAAGGAGTCAGACTACACACATTCATTTGTGGGCATGTTCCTTAATTAGCTACACAAGTGAGGACAGGTGGTATAGAAGATCGGAGAGCTTGAGATTATTACAGGATAGCAAAGTGGGTAAGGAAGCCTGAATGTCAACGTTTGCTTTGGTTGCTGTTGACCTAGTTTCCAATCAGTATCGAGCAGGGTCATAATGAGCAGTATTAACGTTCTCATCCTGCAGATAAGTGAGCTGAGACACACAAGTTAATTGACTGGTCATTCCCAAATTCAATGCCAAGTTCTGATTTGGCTATAAAGTTGTCATCTCTCTGCCCTGCACTGAGGCCCAAATGTCACACAGAACTCTCCCACAGAAACTACGTGGGGGCTGGGATGAGGACGACGTAGGACTTCTCTCTGCTCCACAGACACGGAGATAATGCAGTGCACTATGTTAATTAACACTTAAAGCTGATACAGACTAAAATAAACAAATGCGCACCCATTCTGGTTCCACTTCTAAGACCTCATCCCGAGACCGTAACACAGTTTGTTTTACAGCTTCCTCAGTCACGTGACAGCCAGCATAATGAAACCTCTCTAATCTCTATTTTTCTAAAGTCTGTGTAGATACAGATGGCTCTGTTTTGGTCTCTGGGTTTTATTCTTATTTTGCCACAATTTTAACCTTTTATGTATCTCTTTCTGTGAGATATTCTTGCTGTTTTCTCACTGCCTAGAGGCTTTGAGAGGCCTTTCATTTTCATTTTTCCAACCATTGTATCATCTTGTTCTTCAGCATATTTGGTATTTTTGAACAAAATAAGTTGTATTGCCATTGTTACTGGAGGATTCTGATCCGTAGGGTTGCCATTATATGATTAATTTGAACGTTCATATCAGGTCTTTTTTTTTTTTTTGGTCATTTTTTTATTGTGGTAAATATAAGTGCAAATATACAGGTAACAAAACATTTGCTATATCAACAATCTTCACATGTACAGTCCAGTGACGTTAACTTATGTTCATTATGTTGTTCAAACATCACCCTTAAACATTCTGATTTTTTTAAATTGAACTTTATTTAGATGAAGTTTTACAGAACAAGCTAGCTTCTCATTAAACAGTTAGTACGCATATTGTTTTATGACATTGGTTAATAACCGCCATGACATGTCAACACTCTCCCTCATGTCCATTTTAACGAGAGAGGTTGAAGAAGTTTAATTTTTAAAGTATCCGTAACTGTCTTGGTTATCTATTACTGCTATAACAGAAATACCACAAGTGAATGCCTTTAACAAAGAGAAATTTTTTCTCTCACAGTCTAGTAGGCTAGAAGTCTAAATTCAGGGCGTCAGCTTCAGGGGAAGGCGTTCTCTCTCTCTCTGGCACTGGAGGAAGGTCCTCGTCATCAGCCTTCCCTTGGTCTGGGAGCATCTCAGCTCAGGAACCTCAGGACCAAATGATGTGTGTGCTTTGCTCCCAGTGCTGCTTTCTTGGTAGTATGAAGTCCTCAACTCTCTGCTTCCCTTTCCTTTTATCTCTTGTAAGATAAAAGGTGGTGCAAGCCACACTTCAGGGAAACTCTCTTTACATTGGATCAGGGAGGTGACCTGAGCAAGAGTGTTACATCCCACCCTAATCCTTTTTAACCATAAGCAGATATTATAATTTATTACACATAGGAAAATAAAAAAATGAGGATGACCACACATGGCCTAACCAAGTTAATGCACACATTTTTGGGAGGACATAATTCAATCCATGATGATAACCGAGAGGGCTTGGGAAGCCATGGACAGCAGAGGAAGGACGTGTGAGGATATCACCTCCAGTACGTGTTTTATGCTAGTGGGAAGAAAGAGAGATGATGAAGGAGGAAGAGAGCCAAAAAATGAAGAGAGCGGGATCTGACTCAGGTTCTGAATAAGAAAATCAGGCCTTAGTCAGGCCTCACATGCAGAGCCCAATTCAGAAAAAAAAAATGGTAGCATATAAACAGCCTGCCAAGCACCATCCTCAGTCCCCAAAACTAGGTACATTCTGGTTACCAGCTTCCCGCTTCCAGTTGCTTGTAAGAGAATAGCCAAATGTAAAAATGACCAAGGTGTCCCCCACATGTTTGCATAAGTGAGGTAAGCAGGCAGAGGAGGAATTTAAAAGAAGACTTTGCATTGTTCATGGAGCCATTCAAGCATAGGGAGGGTGGAATTCCATCTGTTCAGTTCAGTTTGGTTCAGTGAACTGGGTCACTTTTAATGGTTCACTAAATTCTGACTATCAAAAAATTACAGTTAATGTGTTTTAAAAATCTTGAGCTGCATGACAAGAACACCTTATTACTTGTTCTTCCTTGCCCTTGGGTTTATCTCCTCTGAGAATGGGTAAACTGGAGTGCCTTTCATGAGATGGGGGAATTAGGTCATTGTGGCGCATATCGGGTATTAGAAAAGTACCCAGGTTGCCAACTGCCCTCGAATTAAAAACAAGACACAAAACCTATTTTATACCCCTTAATCATTCCTCTCCTCATGACTGGAATTTAGAGGCTGGGGTGACTATTTGTCACTCATGTGAGATCTATCTGGAAACATCTCTGAGGCAGAGAAAGGAGGCGAGCAAAGAACTAGAAAGCAGAAAGACAATTATAGAAAAATAATTACCCAAGGGAAAACTCATAATTCAAGTTTCCTGGGACAGTTTTAAAGTCTCAGAGCTCTGGGGAAGGATGCCTGGCTTGGTTTTCCAAACAGGTTTATATCCAATTTCATATAATGTGAACATTTCCCAAGCTTCTAAGGAGCAATGTTGCTTCTGCAAGTAAACTTAAGACAATAAGAAAATTGTGTCTTCCAGATTTGTGGTGTTTTGGTTTTTCTCTACATAACAAAATGAGTCTCTCATCACAAAACCAAGATACTTTTTTCATAGCACGAGATGGGGGATTGAGCTACAGAGGAAACACCTTTATAGAAAAGATGAAAATGTCAGAAATCAGAATGAGAAAAAGGAAGTGAATTTAGTGGATTTTATTCACCATGTCATCTTTGCATATTAAAAATGTATCTTTCACCTGCTGCTCTCTAGGTGGTCTCCAGTTGCCTGGTCCCGCTTGATAAGCCAGCATGACATATCATCATTGATGGACTAGAAGCAGCAAGGGTTGAAAGCAACACCTGAAGTTTTCAAATAGGAAGTGACACAGAATCAGTCCAAAGGCAGCTGTGAGCTTAAAAACAATACCTCTTCCAAACACAGTCTTTAAGAATTAAATATATTGGAAGTAAATACATTGGGATTGGAATCATGGCTACTGAATAATGAAAAAGATGATCAATTAAATCTCCTTTAATGTTGATGGCATATTTATTTTTCTGCTCAAACATACCTAAGAATTCTCTGTTCAAATCGAAATTCTATTTCAGGAGGGCCAGACACATAAGGGATCAGAGGAAGCTATCCTCACTCGGTTCTCAAAGCAGAGGTATCTTTCCGAAGCATTACACGTTGTATTCTCTTTTTTTATTCAAGAAGCGTGAAAGCTTATAGAGAGCTGCAGATGATGACACTTCTCCTTCAGGCTTGCATTTGCACAGGGTGGAGTCACAATGATTTGGGGATGTATGCTCAGTTCTTTGGGGAAGGGACTGCCCCGCCTCTGGCCTTCCTTTGTAGAGTTTTCACACCTGCCAGCTTGGGAGAGCACTCCCACACACCCTAGAAACGGTCCACAGGCTGGGGTCAGAGAGGCTCCTACCTCTGAGCAAAGGCTATACGTGGTGATTACCTCGTCTCCAACCTATTTCCTCTCATAATCCCTGTGAGGCCACTAGTGGTGGAGGACATGGACTGAAAGTCTGCCTTTGACCTAATTGCTTCTTAACTCATCCTCCTGGATCTGTCCCATCTGATCTAATCATTCTCTGCACTTCTGTCACGGTAGTCTTTCCCAAATACAAATTTGATAGACTCTCTTTCCTGCGTCCAAGTCTCTGTAGCTCCCCTTTGCCCATGGGATAAATTTTTTAGCAGACACGTGTGTCTTTTCATTACATTATTTCAGTCCTTTCAAGGCTCTCTACCATTTGTTGAATGTTTTCTCATGCTTTAAAACTGAGTTCAAAAGTCTCCTTTTTTGAAGACTTTCTTGACGTCGTTAGTGTCCATCCATCCTCTTCCACACCATGGATACCTCCATTGGAGCAACTGTCTTGTATTGTTATGGGCATTATATTTGGTATTGTAGTGATGGGCCCATCTTTCTTCCCATTTCTCTATCTAGATTGTGTAGCCCTCAAAAACAGGAATATATCCTGCACCTAGCACAGTGGTGGATATTTATTGAGAAGAAAAAAAATGATTAAATGAATAAGAATTTTTTTGTTTCTACTTTTTTATGATTGTATCAAACTGTTTTCTACTCCAGCTACCCAATTCAGTATAGACCCAACATGTATTTTCTGTTACTTTATTTCATGACATTTATGATGTAAGTTTATTTGAACATTTACTTGCTTATTGATTTCCTCTACCTGTAGAATATAAACCCCATAAAGCCAGGGACATTATCTTTTTTGTTTAAATGCTATCTCCCATTCCTAGCCTCACACTCATTGACTAAACATACGTTGAATGAAAAAATGAATCAGTTAATGAATTCCCCAGCAGAGGACGCTGAGGTTGCAGATACCTCACTTCCAATGACCAAACTTATTGCTTTTCCCTTTGTTTGCTCTCTTCTTGATTTAAATGATTCTTTTCTACAGTTTTCCCATTGTTTAAAGCTAAAAAATGATTCAGCAAAGGAAGAAAAAAAATGAGTGGGAAACTTACAAAGAAACCCTTTTACATCTTGACTATGGAATCCTTTTACTAATGGCTGAGTTCCCTCAGTTCATGCACCAATGATCACCCCTTCTCCTTCCTTTAGCTTCTTTTTCCTCCTCACAGGTCTGCCCAAAGCTGCTGGCTAAGCTGCCTCAAGTACAAAAGGGAATTAATATTGTAGAACATTTAGAATTCAGTACCCACTCCACTGTGATGTTTTAGAAAATCAAGGTTAAGTTTTAACCCTGACCATCAGTGGAAATCTTAATGAATTTGGACTTAAACTTATCGTAGTCAGAGCCTATTTTATGAGCTATTATTTAATACTCTTGTAAAAATCGAAGCTCTAGAGAAAACAGGGGGCCTGAATTTTTGCCTTCCACTTCAACCCAACATTAGAATATTATGTTTAAGTCAGGAGAGTGTTAGGATCCAACAGTGAGGGAGATGTGTGTGTATGTGTGTGTGTGTGTGTGTGTGTGTCTAGCTGCGTGTGTGCCCAGGGATGCCCCTAAGTTAGATGAGTGGCCTAATCCATTTTGTCATCTCATGGGCATGCCATTGTGTGACTTGTGGAGCTCCTGGAGAGTGAGAATGCCACCAAAAGGAGCAGACCAGCAATCACTTGGCCCCACTAATTTTGTCTTCCCTCAATGTTACCAGCTCTCTCTTGGCTTTCCAGATAATGAGATTGCCACCAACACACCATCTACTCCATTCAGAAGCTGAAACAACTCAAAACCAGGAATTACAAAGGCAAAGGCATGTATCACTTGCCTTCGACACAGGTTTAGTAATTTAAACTTTATGACCTCAGTTTGCTCAACTGAGTTAACTGGAGATTAATAGTAATTATCTTATGGGGTATTGAGAGGATTAAGTAATATGTAAAGTTCTTAGCAAATGGTTTTAGAGAAAATATAATCAGAATGTTCCTTAAAGAGAGAATGGCAAGATTTTGGCTCGCTTACTTTGGACATGTCATCAGGAAAGACTGATCACTAGAAAAGGATGTTATGTTTGGTAAATTAGGGGGTCAGCAAAAATGAGGGAAACCTTTCATGAGATGAATTGACAACAATGATCTCAAATATATCAATGATTATGAAGGTGGGACAGGACCAGGCAACATCTTATTCTACAGGTTGCCTTGAATCAGATTCTACTTGATGGCAACTTACGGCAACAACAACAAAGTGCTTAGCACCACTATCTGGCACATTACAAGTGTGGTTGATACTTTCTGTATTACTATTACTATTAGGTCTGTGGTTAGAAGAAACCGGAGCTATCTTTCTTTGTCCTTCACATGTTGTCTCATTAAAAATAACTGAACTTCCATCTCCAGAATCTAAAGCAAAGTGAGCGGCTGAGAGCTCAGATTCTAGAACCAGGCTACTTGGGTTTGTATTCCAGCTCCTCAATTTGCTAGATAAGTAACTTTAGGCAAATTGTTTAGCCCCTTTGTGCTTTATTCTCCTCATCTGTAAAATGAGGACCAAGGCTGCACCAATTTCCTTGGTATGTGGTGAGAACTAATTTATTTAAGGAACTTGGAATGGTGTACATAGTAAACATGTAATAACTGGGAAGTTATCATTGGTATTGGCAGTGTTACCACTAAATCCCCTGGGAGCTAGCAGGGGTAATTGCATTGAGTAAACGTATTATACAACTTCCTCAAAAGGCCCTAAGGTATACAGCGCCAGTCAGCCAGCTGCCCTCTGGTTCTCTCCCAAATCTCTGAAAGCTATTTCTCCCGACTTTCTGGCTGATTGTTCTCTTTTAACCCCTCCTTTTTTCCAGGCCACCTACTTGTGAATATGTAAAGCAACCTATTACTCCTTGCTCCTTTGTGAGGAACAGAGCAACTCCATCAAGCCAAAAATAAATAACAAATAACTAATTCCTCCAGAGAGAGGATCACAGCTGTAAATACTTTACACTTCAGTATTATCTCTGGATCCATGACTAGTATAATGAGCTATCTAGATCCATATCACTGAGGCTTCAGATTGGCCCTTTGACTCAGTCTCAATAAAATCTTTGAGTCCTTTTGCTCAGCTACCTCTGGCTTGATGCTGGATCCAGAAATCCCCATTGGTAGCCTTAGATTAACTTTAGTCCTAAGTCTGTTGGGACTCTTAGTCTTTTCATAATTTATTTCTTGATTTTCTCCCTGCCCATGGGCCCCAAGATAGGCCCTTCTGACTCTGGATTTTATTTCAGTTCTACAGTTGGGGTCCTGTTCTTGCTCCTTAACTTTCAGAAGAGAAAACTGCTTCCTTGTCTGAACTGAAAGAACCTTTTTTTATGCTTTGTGCTGTGGGGATGGAAACCAACTAAAATGTCTTGAAAACTCGCTGTAGCAGATGCTTTGTATGTGTTTGAATTTCACAATAACTGTAAAGGAAGAGCTATTGCATTTGATCAGATGTGAGAACCAGGTCTCAGAGAGGCTGTGTGACTTGCTCAAAGTCACAAGGTCTTGTAAAATCTGCTCTTGTTTCTTCCACTATGTCATACTGTTCTATTTTTCTTTTCTTTTTCTTTTAATAAGCTTAAGATTATTGTTTAGATTTTTAATTTGATGATCCTATATTAAATTTTACGTGGTTTACATACTATCCTCCTGGAGGTGAGGATTATGAATGGGATCAAGAGTAGTGATACTACCATATATTGGGTATTTCCTCTTTTTTAATTCTATTTCTCTGTCTCTTTCCTGCTTGTTTATCTGTCTGTCTGCCTGTCTGTTTTCCTATCTCTATCTACTTATTTAGCTAAACATATATGCATATGTACCTATATATGTATATAAATATAGGTATGTTTATTAGATACCATTTAATATTTATTGGTAATCTATTTTATGTGAAGCTGATGATACCTTCTTCTTCATCCCTTGTGTGGTGGCAGAACGTTAGAAGCTCTATCCTTGTCTTGAATTTATTTATGTATTTTCTGTTTTGTGGGATAGCTAATGATCAGCATAAAGAAGGGCCAGTCCTTTGGTAAAACCTCCCTTCCACATTATCTTTCTGGGCTAGCACCACAGACTTGGCTTTAGGTGGAAGGGGCAGATATGGAGTGGTCCTTTGGATCCTGGAGTTGGGCATTGCCCTTCTGCGACCTTTTTCACCTCAGCCCGTGTTCCCACATGAGCTAGTGGAAGAAAGCACCTTGGTACTCAGCAGCACAAGCTCCCTAGCGAATCTCTCACTGAGTTCCTGTTTCAGATTTGAGGGATGGTTCTAGTATCAACTGATTTTCAGAGCTGAGATGAGCTAATGCATATGAAAGTCCTTCTCCCCCGATTTCAGCAATATCTGCCAATTTCTGATGCTGGAATGAAAATGAAACCGTGGGCTAACACCAACAATGATAATAATGGCTCTCATGTATGTGCCAAGCATACACTTCTCATGGTGACCTCATGAAGTAGGCGTGGTATATGCCTTTTATAGGTAAACTCCAGAGAAGTTAAGCAACTTGTCCAAGGGCACCTGGCTATGAAGTGGCATGTTGTTCTTGTTATTAGGTACCTTCAAGTAGGTTTCAACTCATGGTGATCCCATGTGACAGAGTAAAACTGCCCCATGGGGTTTCCTGGGCTGTAATCTTTATGGGAGCAGATCTCCAAGTCTTTCTACTGTGGATTCACTGGGTGAGTTCTAATTGCCAACCTTTCAATTAGCAGCTGAGTGCTTAACTGTTGAGCTACTAGGGCTCCTTTGCTGAAAATAATCACAGTTCTATCTGACTCCAACACCATTTACTTTTTTTCCAAATTTTATTTATTTTGTTGTTGTTGTTGAGAATATACACAGCAAAACATATGCCCATTCAACAGTATCTATGTGCACAATTTAGTGACATTGATCACATTCTTCTAGATGTGCAACCATTCTCGCCCTGCTTTTCTGAGTTGTTCCTCCTCCAGTAACGTAAACTCACTGCTGCCTAAGGTTCCTATCTAATCTTTTCAGTGGCCGTTGTCAATTTAATCCCATATAAATGGTCCTAAAGAGAGCATAATGTTCAAGGCAAACTTTTTTTTACTAGCTAAACTAAGTTATTGTTCAGTTATAAGAAGACTTCAGAGGTTATTTTTGGTTTAAGGTTTAAATACTGTCTCAGGGCAGTAGTTTCAGGGGCTTGGCAGTAGTTTCAGGGGTTCATTCACCTTCTGTGGCTCCGGAAAGTCTAGAATCCATTAGAATTTGAAATTCTGTGTTGCATTTTTCCCCTTTTGATCAGGATTTTTCTGTGGCAATCCATACTTAAACAGGATTAATCTACTAGTGTTTAGATAAGCTGTTAAGAGTAAACCCACACATGTAGCATTTTTTAAAACAGAAATAGATCATAAAATTAAAAGTGGGGAGGGAAAGAAGGAGAATGAGACTAGGGGAAAAGGAGAGTCACAGGTCTGACATGAACACTTCATCTTTTTGTTTAAGGTCAGCTCTGTGTGTATATTTGGTTGCATCCCTTAAAAAAAGAAAATGTGAATTTGTTTTATGTAATTCATTGCTGTGTTTTAGTTTTGGAACAAAAAAAACTACTCATATCTATTGCGTTATTACTATGTCAAAAACACTGTGAAATTCTTAACTGAATCAGAATCTTCTACTTCAGTTTCTATACATAATACTTGCTAATGATAAAATATACCACACAGACTATCTTGGGTGAAGGTAAGCAGCTTGATTCTTGAGTGACAGATAACCACACCTAGTTACCAAGAACCATGCTACTTGTTCAAGGTCATGCAAGAAGGAAGGTCATCCAAAGCGAAAGTGTCATATTCTGAAAGATGAGTCAAGCTGCTTTCCCTTCAGTGTATTTGAACATTCAAAAAGTAAAACATGATCAGGCTTGTATGTGCTTTGTTTGGTTTTCATAGATTTTACTCTGTGTCCTTAAAAGAAAAGGGAGCTGTAGTTTTATCTTTCTCTGCAGTCGCAGTTGTGACCTTCCTAGGAAAAGCCAAAAGGGCAATTCTTTTATGATTACGAAGTAGGGAGTTTGACAGCTTCTGAAAATAAATGCCTGTATCCCATTTTGTAGCAGGCTGTTGTGGTTCGTCTTCTGTTTGGAAACTGGATAAAAACGTCAGTGAATACTCCAAAGGTCAGAATTTCAGATCTGCTGCCACACCGTATTGTCACCCAGTATTAATGATTCTCTCTCTCTTTCTCTTTTTTTAAGAGGCCTGGTCATGTCTGGGGGAATGCCAGGTACATTTTTCTTAATGTATGAGCACAAGTTACATATAACAACCTAACAACACAATACTGCCTCTTTAATGCTAATCTATTCCTTGCAATCTACTAGATACATGTAGAGTCATTGGTGTGTATCAAGAGAGCAAAATCAGATTCTGAAAATATCTGAAAGGATGCACTAGAGTGTACATAATAATGTATTTTAATCTGCCAGGCCTTAAAATTAATCATGAATTCCCACAGAGATTTTAATAATTTTGAGATGATGTTTTTTAATTTTTTTCATAGAGTAATAATCTTGGACAGACTTTTCTAAATGCTGCATGGGGAAAAAATTAGGGTGGAGGAGGGGAAAACAGGGACAATTTCTCACTTGCCATGTTATAGGAGGTATGTTTACCAGGGGAACATGTTTTCTTTTGCTTCTGCCTAAAAAGCAAGGTAGGTGTTTCATAGAAAGGCTTTATCACTCCATAAAAGCTGGCAAATAGCTGCAAGTTTATTAGGGGTAATAATATGCACTTGTAAAGCAGTGGGAAGAGTACTGGAGGGAAGAGAGCCACCATAGCAAGGGTGTGGATGACTTAGCCACCTTGGAGAACTTGGCTATCTGCAGTGTCCAGAGTTCCACGGGAGGAAAAACCTTGGTGATCAAACAGCCATAGGTTCTAGAAAGGGTGACCATATTATTTATTGTCCAAGCTGGGATTTTGAATAGGGCAAATAAAAGGAAATAATCACACTGAAACGTGTTTTTGCTGTTTATTGCTATTGCCACCAAGTTGATTCTTACTCACTGTGACCCCATGTGTGCAGAGTGGAACTACTCCTTAGGGTTTTCAAGGCTATAACCTCTCAGAAGCAGATTGCCAGGACTGTTTTCCAAGGAGCCTTTGGGTGGATTTGAACCTCCAACTTTTAGGCTAGTAGAAGTTGAGTACTTAAGTGTTTGTGCCACCCAGGGATTCCATACTGAGACATACACTTCCCTTAATTCAAAGTTCATTGTTGCAGCGTTCTGTAGATGCGATTTAGCACCATCCTTGCCTTTCAAATAGGGGTGATCATGTCTGCTCCTCTTACCTTGACGATTAGTGTGACTATAAGCTGTTTAAGCCCTTTGAACTTTATTCAACAAAGGTGCTGTATAAACTGACAAATACATAAAATTTTTTTCACCAGAAATATAAACAAACACAAAAGCTAAAAATGTTAGAGAATGATGATTTCTCAGGGTACTAGAAAGAAGTAAGCTCTTAAAGGATATGTTTGACTTTCTAAATCTTTTTAATTCTCCATAAAATACCCCATTATGGTGTCTGGCTACAGGTAGAAATGGGTTGCTCCTGTGGTTGACCGACCTGGTAAAGTCTCCCGGAAATCCTGTTGTCAAAACATGTCTTTGTTCTTTTTCTTCCATCCATTAAAACGTAGATTTAAAAAACATACATTTATCTTCTTCTTGTCCCCATTTCAAAAGTTTTCTAACGATAGAGGTGGAATATGGTTGGCCTGAAATAGGTAAAATTGATCTCATTATGTTGGGAGGACCAACTCAATGTTCTTGGTCAGCGTATGTGTGAAATGTGCTTGGAGATCTTAAGTAATGGAATTACACACATGAGAAGGAGAAAGAGATATGAGAAGGCCCAGGGAAGATACATGGGCTTATAGAAATAGGAAAGATAATTTTTACCTGAACTACATTAACGTAAAATAATTTGCAGGTGGTAGAATCAGGAGTTGCAATAGCGTGTGCGCCTCGAAAGCTGTAAGAAACTCTTTTATAATTCTTTGGGTGTGTGGCGGAATAAAATTTGGAGATATCAATTCTGGTTTATCCTCCGCCTTCCTTCTGCATTTCTTATGGTCCTCTCTCCTATGGCATCAGTGATGTTTATTGCCTCAAGGGACAATTATCGAATGGAGTATAGTACACAAAATATCAGAGAATAAAAAAATACAACCCTTGGCTTTGAGTTTCAAAACGAGCTCTGGAAATTCCTACTAGAGAAAATGGCCTTGAGAGCAAGGCTTTTTGTTTTTCTAACCCATCACCATTGAGTCTATTCCAAGTAGAGCCACCCCATAAATTTTCCAAGGAGCAGCTGGTGGATTCGAACTGCCGACCTTTTGGATAGCAGCTGAGTTCTCAACCATTGTGCCACCAGGGCTCCTTTGACTTGCTAGAGGCAGGCATTTTGGAGTAAAGAGCTAAGTCTCAATTTTAGCAGCAGCTGGTACCTTAACTAGCAGAGCTTCTCAAACTTGAACGTGCACATGGATTAGCTGGGGAGATGGTTAAAGCAACTTCAGATTCAGCAGGTCTGGGGGTCGGGCCAGGGGGAGGGGGTGGCAAGCCTGAGAGTTTGCAAAGCTAACAAGATTGCAGATGATGCCAATATTGATGTTCCCTGTCCGCACAAAATGACAAGGCGTTAGAGAAGTAAAAAGCCCAATTATTCAGAGCCTTTCCAGGTGCCCTCAAGCCGACCCGAACCCCTGGTGACCCCCAAGTGTGTCAGAGTAGAACCGTTCTCCGTGGGGTTTTCAGTGGCTGATTTTTGGGAAGTAGATCACCGGGACTTTGTTTCAAGGCAGCTCTGGGTGGACTGGAACCCTAACCTTTTGGTTAATAGCCAACTATGTTATCCCTTTGCGCCATCCAGGGACTCCATTCAGATCCTTAGGCCTGGCTAAGCATTCTTCATTTTGGGGAGATTTGCTTTTGAGAATTTAGCTTTTCTCTATGAAGAGGGCTTAGATTTGTCTCTATGAAAGGGCCACTTGTCCTGCAGTGGCCTGGAGCCTGTGATGGAGAGAAGCAGGGAGACAGGATGCACAGGATAGCAACCCTAGGCAGCGCCCCCTTTGAGAAGTCCTCCCGGACGCATAGAACAGCAGCAGAAACAAAGAAATGACTGCCAGCAACTCTACTGATGCTTTGAACTCGTATTTCTCCCACTCCCTGGAGCCACCTCGGAGAGATTTTGGAAAACATCTTGAAGTTTCTGGGTTACCTAAGAGGGGTAGGGACGCCTCAGAGAAGGCTAGTGAGAGTGAAGGAGGCTTGGGACTCAGATGAGGGGATGCAGAGTGGCTTATTTGGACCTGATGGGCCATGGTCATGCTGGGACCTGAAATAAGTTCATAGAGCAAAATGAGAGACCAATGACCAAAGCCAAGATAGAAGTCACTTCTCATTGAGAATTTGCAAGGGAGAGAATTCTTACAAACTGGAATTTTAATGTCATCCCAGTGAGAAGGGGGCCATCAGTAGGCCTAAAAATTCACTGAACTTTCCCTAAAGAGACCAAGGGGACTCTCAGGTGAGAGTCCTGCATTCTCCTGACCTGAAATACAGCTTCCAAACAGGGATTATATGGATATGCAGAAAAAATTTATAAGTTCCACATCTTTCACACCTGAGATATTTGCCTATGAATTATCCAGTCTACCACATTTGAATTCTCAGTGCTTAGCGTAATGCCCATTATTTAGTAGGTATCTTGTAAATATCTTTTCAATGACTAAATGGAATGGAAACAACTCAGTCTCAATGACAAACAAAAAACAGCAAAGTAAAACAAAAAGAAACAAAAAAGGAAATCATCGGTAATAAATAAATGGATGTCAACTTTAGTATTTGCTGTAAAGATTTGAAAAGATCCCCTTGGAAAGTATTGATTAGCCAATTCCAACCTTCACAGAGGTCCAAAAAAAATACCAAACCCATTGCCATCGAGTCAATTCCGACTCATAGTGACTTACAGGACAAAGTAGAACCACCCCACAGGGTTTCCAAGGAGCACCTGGTAAATTCAAACTGTTAATCTTTTGGTTAGCAGCCATAGCTCTTAACCATTGTGCCACCAGGACTCCACAGAGGTCTAGGAAATAGTACAGGAGTTTAAAGTGTGGTAGAAACCAAGCACTACCTAAAGATTCGGGTGTTTGGCCACTGTGGTGTGCTAGCCAAAAGAGAGCATGAGACCAGAATTTCTGGACATCTTTGAGAATGGGACGGACAAGAATCTCTCTGAAAATCATTTATGTAGTCCTGTTTAGAGATAAGAGCACTTGAGCGGTACAAACAGTTAATGCAGTCAAGTCCACCTAAAAGCACCTTGGAAGAAAAGCCTGGTGATCTAATTCCAAAAAATAAGTCGTTTAAAGGAGAAAAAGGAGAAGCATGATTTAGGACGCACTGAGTTTCTGTGTATGGTGATGGAAAATCTGGCGATAGATGTGGTGATGGTCTCACAGCACGACTGATGTAACTGGTGTCATTGAATTATGTATGTGAAAATGTTGAATTGGTAAACGTTGTGTTTTACGTATTTTTACAATAGTAAAAACAAAAACAAACAGCCCTATGGAGCACAGTTCTACTCTGACACACATGGGGTTGCCGTAAGTCGGAGCTGGTTTAGAGATAGGGACACAATGATTTCTTGACTTCCTTCTTCTGAAAAATATAGCTTTGGCTCTAGAATATGATTTTAATTCTAACCCGAGGTCAATTTTGTCCTTACTTTAGTATTCCCTGTTATTAACGCATTCAAAACAGATATTTTACAACCAGAGCGGCCATTTCTACTGCACACATTATTTTTAATTTTTGATTAATATTGTGTATTTGATAAGAGACCTGGTGTATGAAGCTAAAAATATCACATGCCCTGTAGGGAGTCCTTTATTTCTACTGACAGATATTGGAGTTATTCTTCTTTGTTCATATGATTTACCTTCAAAAATCTATTGAATGTGCCCCCAGAGAAGTGCAGGTAGCTGTTTTAATAATCATGTTGGTATTCGGGTGGAATGGAGTGGGAGAGAAGTGAAAGAACTTGCTGGAAATATTGTTCCTGGAATCCCTGCTTCCACCAGCCTGCTATATTAAAAGTGCAGTAGTACAGCTGAAGTTTGCAGAATACAGCTAGAAATTCTGTCTTTATGAATACTGATCTTTCATCCTCCTGAGCTTTGAAAGCCCTCCCCTCAGACCAGAAGTGGCACAATATTCCGCTACAACAACAGATGGCAGGGTTACACTGTTTCAGTCTCTCTCCCACCCAGGGCAACAGGAAATTACCCAGAGCATTTGACTGGATGGTGTCAGGTGCTAGCCTTAGTACAGCTGGTATTGGGTGTTTCCAAATTCTGCCTCTGACCTCAATATTCTGTGCTATCAGAAGCTGCTGGTGAGCTGAAATACCCCTTCAGCTTGATTCTCACTGGTAGCGCACCTGGTAAAAGCCTATGAAAGCAATGAAGGACCAGATCCTTTAAGTACAGCATGAAACGTACAGTGGGAGAGTTATAGCCCATTTTAATGTCTCTTGCTTATGATATGCTTCTTGAGATGTTTATATCACTCATGACAACCTGCGTCCCACACTGCATTAATTTGCACTGAGTATCTATCTGTCTGTCTATCTATACAAAGAGCAATATATATTTCAGTGCTTAAATACAATACCCTACAAAGTGGATATTACGCCCATTATACAGATAAGAAAACTGAGGTTTGGAAAGATGAATTTGGATAATTGAATTGCCCAACATTCCACGATAAGAAAGAGCAGGGCAGAGGTTTATCCCAAAGCCCCTGCTTTCCTTCCAGGCACAAAGCTTTCCAAGTTTAAAAGCTGTTCATCAATATTTGCAAGTTATAGAAGGCCGGAACAGTTTATTTGTCAGTGAACTAACCCAGTGACAAACTTCTTTGAGGTAGCATTTTACAATCTTGCTCAATTTACTCTTACGGAGATCTTCCATTTCTGGTGAGTGGTAGTAAGTCTTGTTCTGCCAGTCACAGGGAGCCTCAGGATATGTATATTGCACAGCAAGGCTGACGTAGACTTAGTAAAGGAATTCTGACCCCCAAGTCTCTGCCTACTGCATCATCTCCCACTTTTAATGTCTAAAAAGCTTTCCCTTAAATTTACCTTTGTTAGCCTAGGTCATTATCTTGGAGCAGTTAATTTTCCTAGGTAATTCTCGGCATTTTTCAGCCACCTTCGAAAACCAACCTTGTAATAATTTAATTGAACCATATTATATGTGTTTTTACCATTTATATGGATTTTACACAGCTGTTTACACTAATGTGTGTTAAAATGCCTAGTTACCACTGCACTCACAGCCTAGCTCAGTAGTCTTGCCAGCTCTTAAATATGTAGTCATATCTTTATCAAACAAGAACGTCAATGAGCATCTTAAACCCTTGCAATTTGTAAACTGGATTAAGGGCAATAAAAGTGACACTTCAAACATGCTCACAGAATTTTGCATATTTCATGTTAATATGCTCTTCTGTTTGCTTTGTTGCTGCTTCCAGATTTTTGAAAATGCTTGTTGATAAAATGAAGACAGAATGTGAGGTGAGGTGTGTTTATAGTGGGATTGAAGGAAGGCTTGAGAAGGGCTGAAAAAGGCTGCATTATGTCTATGATACTATTCTTTTTCTTTTTTTTTATGTGACTCTATAAATTTATATTTAATTATTGACTGATGATTCCATGACCTGTTGTGCAAACTTGTGATTACTTATTTTTAATAGGTATCTGAGCACCTCCTAAATATTAGGAACTATGATAAAAAAGGAAACCCTGGTGCCATAGTGGTTAAGACCTATGGCTGCTAACCAAAATGTTGGCAGTTCAAATCCCTCAGATGCTCCTTGGAAACCAAGTGAGCATATCTACTCTGCCCTATAGGGTCACTATGAGTAAGAATTGACTTGGTGGCAGTGGGTTTGTTTTTTTTTGATGATTACAATAAATTTTTTTTTTTTTAATTCAGTCAATTCCAACTCATAGCAACCCTATAGGATACAGTAGAACTGCCCCATAGGGTTTCCAAGAAACAGCTGGTGGATTTGAACTGCTGACCTTTTGGTCAGCTGCTGCTGGAACTATGATAAAAGCTGGTAATTGCAATATAATGTCTTAGGATCAGAGTATCATGTACATAAGCTACTCTGGGAACATGGAGGAGAAAGTGGTTATTTGCCACTGGGAACTCAGGGAAGACTTCATAAAGGAGGAAGCTTGTATTGAAGTAATAAAGGACTCTCTAGGGGGATATAAGCAGGGGATGGCAGACAGGAAATAGACAAGTGCAGACACAGTCATCAATGAGTAGAAGAGAACATGGCAAGCCCTGGACACTACAGTAGCTTTATATGGCTGAGAAGGAGAGTGCTGCTTCAGAAAACCTAGAGGATACAATATTAGGGACATGATATTCTGTAGATGATGGAATCTCTTATAATAGTAAGAGAGTAGATTAACTGTAAAATACCTAGAAAAGAAAGTTAATTAGAGAGCTGCCATGTGACTATTGGGACTATTACCCAGAGGTCACCTGACCCATCTCCAAAGAAATACGTGCTTCCCAACGTCTAAACAGTTAATACTAAGAAGTGCAGGCAGTATGTGAATATTGGGTCTATCTCTTTCTGTTATCGTTGTTGGTTGATTTATTGATTGAGTCATGCATTCATTCTTGCATTGATTCAATAAATGTGTACTTAGATCTTATGATGTCTTAGTATTTGTGCTAGTCACTGAGGACACAAGAGCGATGCCCTCTTCTGTCTGAGAAGTAGAGATTATGACTGAAAAGCATTAGGAGACCTGGCAAAGAATGAGAATGATTATGTTACCCTCATTTATTTCATCAGTAGAAACGTGTCACTTGACTTGGCACATTTTCCTTATTTTATAGTTTCTCCAATTTCATCTTCTACTCACCTCATTTAAGATATGTAATAAAAAATGCATCTTGAAATAACTGGAATTAAAGTTTTCATTGTTTTATGAGACAAGTGATAAGGAATTGGAGATTTAGTCAAAATTGAAACTTCAAAAGGATATTCTGGAATTACTGTATATTCAACTTAACTTCTTACATCTTCATCGTGGACAACACTGTGTAAAAAAAAAACATATGTTTACAATGGTGAACCCTAAGACACAACAGAATGTTTATTAGAAGCGAGGATGGTGAGACTTCGACTTGCTTACTTTGGATACATCATCAGGAAAAACCAATTACTAGGAAAGGACATCATATCTGGTAAAAGAGAGAGCAAATGAAAAAGAGGAAAACTTTCAATGAAATGAATTTGACACAATAGCCTCAACAATGGACTCAAAAACAGCAACGATCATGAAGATGCCGCAGGATTGGGCAATGTTCCCTTCTCTTATACATGAGGACCCAGGAGTTGAAGCTGACTCGATGGCAACTAACAACAACAACAAAGATTCATCAAATGTCCTTCAGAATCAACAAAGACAGACTGAATTATGAGCGATATAATTTTTTAACACACACACGTTCTGCTCTTATCTCCATAAGAGCTGAGATCCTCTTTGTCTCGCTCCCAACTGTATCATTAGTGTCTAGCATGTTGTGTAAATAAGTGGTTGAATTACCAGTTGTGGTAGATGGTATTGTTTCCAATTCTTCACCTCTGTCTCTAAACACACCCTTTGCCACGTGCCTTCAGTTCCTCCCACCCCAGCGATGCTGGGCTTCGCCACGTGATTTGCTTATGGAAAGTGTAAGGAGGTAACAATGAGACAGTGTTGAGCCTTGCCCTGAAGAGAAATCACTGCTTCCACTCGACCTCATGCACCTCTAGTATGGCCATGTGAAGAACATGCTCCCAGCCAACCACTAGTCCCAGGAGAATGAAGGACTTGTAGAGCAGAGTAGCCCTAGCTGACCCACAGATCTCTGAGCATAGCAATAAATTCTAACTGATGTATACCACTGAATTTGGGGGTGTCTTTTTTCCCACCAATGCTTTGTCTATAGTTGGCTGATAAACCTGTTAAACAAAATATCTAACCTGTTGCTGTCGAGTTGATTGTGACACATAGCACCCCTGTAAGAGCAGAACTGCCCCATAGGGATTTCAAGGCTGCAATCTTTATGGAAGCAAACTGCCACATCTTTCTCCCATGGAGCAGCTGGTGGATTCACTTAACCACTGCACCACCAGGGCGCCTTGCAAAATATCTTGTTACGCAGAAACATTCCAAGCTCCTGTCCTTTTCCCTTTGCCCATTTCTAACACAATTTAATAAAATGGTAATTTATTATCCTTAGTGAAACTCGTAGCAGAATGCTTGATTTATGTTTTCTACAATCATCATTTTTTTTCTTTCCAGTTTTTTCACAATTGTTGTAAATGTTGTTTAGCTGCATCAAACTATGAATCAGGGGACCTTGGTTCTTGTTCTCTTGTTACTAACACATCTTATGATGCTGTGAAAGGCATTTAAGATTTCTGGTCCTCAGTTTCATTATCTGTTAAATATATCTCCCACTGCTTCCCTACCTGAGATACTGTATGTATAAAAATGAAAGAACGCATGGGAAAGTGCTTTTAGGAAGTTTAAGCAATTGTAAGTGCAGTGTATTATTATTGATTAAAATTGACATACTAAAAATACAGAGCCAATTTTATTAGTAATAATTTTCTATCTATTATCTATATTATCTTTATGATAATCAGAAGAATATTCAATTTCTGAAAACCTCTGTGCCTTAAGATGGGTCAAGTCTTGTTTTAGCTGTCATTGTTTTGTCATCTTCAGGTATTAGTAATACCTCCTTCATCTAGTATTGCTTCATATAAGCCAGATAATTAGAGCTTGTCACCTTAAGCAATATTTTAATGTTAGGTAAAGTCCACATGGGATAAAAAAGGATCATGGATTTTGGAGACAGACAGATTTGAATTAGAATTCTGGGATCACCACTAGCTAGCTCTGTTGCCTTGGGGAAGTTAAATACACCCCCTGAGCCTCACAGATTTCTCATCTCTAAAATAAGGGCAATGGTGCGTAATTTGCAACCCCATTGCGAGGATTTGGGATGATATATGTCAAATGCTTGGTATATATATTGCCTGGCACATGATAGGTAGTCAATAAATGATAGCTATTATTATAATTGCACCATGGAAATCTGTCTAATCTACCCTACATATATTTATGGCTTCTGAAACAGAGTATACTGAGTATAAGTTAACCCATGATTCTTTGCCATCATTCTCTCATCATTGATTTTTAGGTTGTGATATAGTCTAGCGATTTCCTCTGAGGTTTACATGTTTATCAAAACCAGTTTGATTTTGTAAAATTCTTTTTTCTGCTTTTTATTGTCTTCTCTCTTGTGGCCATGCTGTCATCTATTTCTTTCCACCTATATTTTTTTCCCTTGAATCTGGCTATTTCTGTTTAGTTCAGGACTAAACTACCAAACAATACAACTTATTAGAACTGTATGTTTGAAAAACAACAACAAACAAACATAAATTGAGGCTGAGTGGTACTCTTGTGAGTAAATTACATAAGCTTTAATATATGGATTTTGTGATTTGGATTTGGATACTTGGAAGTGTTTAAATTCTTAGTTCTTGACTATTTCAGAAAGTTGAAGTTTTAACATAAAGTGCTTTTTAGAAAGCTTAGATTTTAAAATAATAGAGAAATGCTTAAAATGGTGAAGATGATAAGGAAAACCTGCTATAAAAGGCTGCTATTTTTCTTTTGAAGCCATATTAATGCAATACTTTCTATTAATTTCTTAAATATAATTTATTAAATTTGTAACAGGAGTCCTAAAAGAGACTCTGTAAGTGAAATGCGTCATAACTTTGCTGAGTTCATAGCTTTTCTACAACTTCAGGTCTCATGAGATGATAAATGGAATGTATTTCTGGGTTTGGTTGCTATATTGGTCTTTGAAACGTAGTATGGGTAACTCACGACATCCAGTCCTGTAACTGGCAACCTCTAACCACTAACATATAGAGCATTTTTAACTGCAAACGTAATTGGTACATATCATTACACATAGGGGCTTTTATTATAATCAGGAAGAATTAAGTGAGATACCTTATATGGGTTACTCTGAAGAAGAGCCTGAGTCAATATGTGCACGCAGATTTATTGGGAGGTGATCCCAGGAACTAATCTTGATAGAGCAGGAAGCATGAGACAGGGAAGTAGAAAAACCAGCACATATATGCTATTGATTGGGTATTGCTGTGGGCAACTGGGTCTCAATACCTCTTGGGACCTTCTGAGGAACTGCACAGAAAGAACACTTCAGAATCATCTCTTCAAAACATGGGATGCTGGGGCATGTACACACTGACTATTGTGTCTCCTTGGTTGAAGTTGTCCCCTATCCTGAGATATTATTCGCTTGCCCTATCCCCAAGGAGCCCTGGTGGAACAGTGGTTAAGCATTCAGCACTAACCAAAAGATCGACAGTTTGAATCCACCAGCTTCTTGGCAGGAGAATGTTGTGGCAGTCTGCTTCCAAAAAGATTAAAAAACAAAACAAAAACAAAACAGCCTTGTAAATCCTGTGTGGTAATTCTACTCTGTCTGTAGGGTCTCTGGGAGTTAGAACTGATTCGCCAGCAGTGGGTTTTGGGTACTCCACCCCCCTGCTTCCTGGCTGTAACTGTACCTGTGTGGCTTTGCAGGGAGTCCTGAGGTGAAAAATGGACAGAGGTTGCTGCTTGGGCTTCAAGGGAATGCTGGCAGAACAAGGGTACAGATACGTCTACCACAGCTGCTCTGAGATCAGAGATGCCACATGGGTGTGAAACGGGGCACAAATCCTATCTGCTTTGAGATGATGTTTATAAAAAGTGTTTCATGGCCATCAAGTTCTAAAAAAATGTTGTGGTTATTAACAGTGAAACATGCTTTTGTTTATAATAAAAGTTTTTCAAATGGCATGGTTTATCCCAATTAATTGTATCTGTGATACTATTGTGTAATGTTACACCAGGCATTCATTAGCAAACGGCTAGGGATTGGATGGAGTATCCATACGCCCATTGCTACTTCTCAGGCGTGTGTCTCACCTTTCAGATCTATTATCCGGCTACTGCTGCAGTTAACACAGTTAACACACACATACGCACAAACACACATACACGCAAACATATGTACTCATTCACACATGTGCACCAGTGATCCATGTACCCTCTCATTGCTCCCAGGTATCATTATTCCAATGAGCAGTGAAAAATCCAGATGGCAGCAGAGACAGGAGATGGAGAATAGACAGTTCTTCCTTCCTGTAGGTTGGGAGGCAGGAGGTATGATTGAGTGGTTAATAAAACCCACCCTTTGCAGACCTGCTTTCAAGAGAATGGCCAGAAATCCCAGATGCTTGTTAAAACTGCACTATAACCCACAACCATGTCCAGGCTATGATCAAGCTGTATTGCAATAGTTCATAGTCTAGGCCCATCAGACTTGAACTTGACTTTCCAAAGAAAGTGGAATCATAAGGAGACTCATTGTGGAAAGGCCCCTAAGGGAGAGTGACTACTGTGGAATGAATCCAAGATGTCCCTCTCTTTTGAGAAAGGTATCACTCAACTAGAGAGATTGCCGTGACCCCTGCTTTACATTCCATCTGAGAACTGTTCTAAGTCCATCAGCTTAGTTACCCTTCAGCCTCTCATGAGCCTTGACTCAGAGCTACTAAAAGATCAGTGTGTGTATGAGACATTTCATTAGTTTGTCATTCTCTCAAAATGAAAAATCCTGAAACTTATTAGTAAAAAAGAACAAAACTGTCTCATGTTTATAATTTAAATAGGTGTTTTTAGAGTAGTCCACTGTTTTAATAAATATCTCCACAATATTGGAGGCTTAATACGTTGTTGTTGTTAGGTGCCATCCAGTCAGCCCCAACTCATAGCGACCCTACGCACAACAGAACGATACACTGCCTGGTCCTGCGCCATCCTTACAATCGTTGTTATGCTTGAGCCCCTTTTTGCAGCCACTGTGTCAATCCACCCCGTTGAGGGTCTTCCTCTTTTCAACTGGCCCTGTACTTTGCCAAGCATGACGTCCTTCTCCATGGACTGATCCCTCCTGACAACATGTCCAAAGTATGCAAGACACAGCCTCACCATCCTTGCTTCTAAGGAGCATTCTGGTTGTACTTCTTCTAAGACAGATTTATTTGTTCTTCTGGCAGTCCATGGTATATCCAATATTCTTCGCCAACACCACAATTCAAAGGCATCAATTCTTCTTCGATCTTCCTTATTCATTGTCCAGCTTTCATGTGCATATGATGTGGTTGAAAATACCATGGCTTGGGTCAGGCTCACCTTAGTCTTCAAGGTGACATTCTTTGCTCTTCAACACTTTAAAGAGGTCCTTTGCAGCAGATTTACCCAATGCAATGTGTCTTTTGATTTCTTGACTGCTGCTTCCATGGTTGTTGATTGTGGATCCAAGGAAAATGAGATCCTTGACAACTTCAATCTTTTCTCCATTTTTCATGATGTTGCTCATTGGTCCAGTTGTGAAGATTTTTGTTTTCTTTATGTTGAGGTGCAATCCATACTGAAGGCTGTGGTCTTTGATCTTCATTAATAAGTGCTTCAAGTCCTCTTCACTTTCAGCAAGCAAGGTTGTATCGTATGCATAACGCAGGTTGTTAAAGAGTCTTCCTCCAATCCTGATGCCCTGTTCTTCTTCATATAGTCCTGCTTCTCGGATTATTTGCTCAGCACACAGATTGAATAGGTATGGTGAAAGAATACAACCCTGACGCACACCTTTCCTGACTTTAAACCCTTTGTTCTGTCTGAACAACTGTGTCTTGATCTATGTAAAAGTTCCTCATGAGCACAATTAACTGTTCTGGAATTCCCGTCCTTCGCAGTGTTATCCATAGTCTGTCATGATCCACACAGTCGAATGCCTTTGCATAGTCAATAAAACACAGGTGAACATCCTTCTGGTATTCTCTGCTTTCAGCCAGGATCCATCTGACATCAGCAATGATATCCCTGGTTTCATGTCCTCTTCTGAAGCCAGCCTGAATTTCTGGCAGTTCTCTGTCAATATACTGCTACAGCCATTTTTGAATGATCTTCAGCAAAATTTTGCTTGCGTGTGATATTAATGACATTGTTCTATAATTTCCACATTCGGTTGGATCACCTTTCTTGGGAATAGGCATAAATATGGATCTCTTCCAGTCATTTGGCCAGGAAGCTGTCTTCCATATTTCTTGGCATAGACGAGTGAGCACCTCCAGTGCTGCATCTGTTTGTTGAAACATTTCAATTGATATTCCATCAACTCCTGGAGCCTTGTTTTTCGCCAATGCCTTCAGAGCAGCTTGGACTTCTTCCTTCAGTACCATCGGTTCCTGATCATATGCTGCCTCTTGAAATGGTTGAACATCGACTAATTCTTTTTGGTATAATGACTCCGTGTATTCTTTCCATCTTCTTTTGATGCTTCCTGCATCATTTAATATTTTCCCCATAGAATCCTTCACTATTGCAACTTGGGGCTTGAATTTTTTCTTCAGTTCTTTCAGCTTGAGAAACACCGAGCGTGTTCTTCCCTTTTGGTTTTCCATTTCCAGCTCTTTGCACATGTCATTATAATACTTTGTCTTCTCGAGCCACCCTTTGAAATCTTCTGTTCAGTCCTTTTACTTCATCAATTCTTCCTTTTGCTTTAGCTGCTCGATGTTCGAGAGCAAGTTTCAGAGTCTTCTGTGACATCCATCTTGGTCTTTTCTTTTTTTCCTGTCTTTTCAATGACCTCTTGCTTTCTTCATGTATGATGTCCTTGATGTCATCCCACAATTTGTCCAATCTTTGGTCACCAGTGTTCAGTGCATCAAATCTATTCTTCAGACAGTCTCTAAATTCAGGTGGGATATACTCAAGGTCATATTTTGGGTCCTGTGGACTTGTTCTGATTTTCTTCAGAAAGGCTTAATACAGTGAATGGTTCTTATCCACTCATGTCAGTGTATTGGATTTGGGGTTTGGGAGGTGCTGCTGTATGCAGTCATCCAAGGACCCAGACATTTTCCTTCATGAATTTCACTTTTGTTCAGGTCCTCTGCATCCTCCCACTTCAGCTAATGGATCATAAAAGAAATGAATCTTCAGGAGAGAATCTGAAAGTGGCTCATGTCATTTCCCCGTAACCCTTTGGCAAGAACTCAGTCTCCTGGCCACACCCAACGGGAACAGAAGCTGGAACGTGTAGACTAATTGAGTGCCCAGGAAGTGATGGAGAGCATAGACGTTGCGATCTCTTATAATCTGTGCCACATAATGAATAGAAACACGGGGCCTAACTGAACAAAGAAACAATAATAGGAGGCTTCATTTTCTTTGTGGACCAGTAATACTTTTAGTATTCTCATCTCCAAAGGCAGGCAAAGGTTTAAGTTTCATTTATTATGTAAGATGCTCAACTCTAGACATGTTGACAATTTCTTCTCATGTGAGGGTATCTCACATTTCTGGCATTACCTTGTTGCCTCTAGTCCTACCTTGGGATTGAGGATGGAGTAGAAGGTGAAGACAACCCTGTTGGGAAGTCTTTCTATTTTAGCAGAACTCTTCATTCATGGTTGGCCTTCTGACAGTCAGTCAACCACTGGAACAATCACCACTGAGGCACTTAGATTTTCTAATAAGCATCCAGCAGTTTGGTGATGAATGTCTGACCCAGATTGTGGAGGGGTAAAGGGAGGAAGGGTGGTCATGTGTTAGAAACATCTAGGAGCATTTTCTTTATAGGCGTGCTGAAGCCAGGTGAATCTGCATCTGGTGTGGATTTCTGAGAGAAGGGAAGTAAGTGTATTTTGCCAAAGCTCACCTTGTAGTTTGGTCCTTGGCCATTTTCTTACCTTACTAAAAATCACTATTCACGAAATTACTTTCTCTGTGATCGGCCTTCTTTTCCTTTTGGCGTATTCATACTATCTCCTCTTTGCTGGAAAGTAATTGTCCTATGTGGCAATTGTTGAACCTAAGAATGTGAAAAGATCTCAGGTGACACGTAATAACTTCTTGCTTCGTAAAGACCTCACAGTCTCCAATTTTCTTGAATATACTGAGTCACGAAGAATCATCAGAGGCAACTGTACTCAGAATTCCAGATAGAAGATTAGGATTGGTAAACTGAAATTCATTATGTAAAATTTAGATGAATTTAATTTCAGGATATAGAGCTGTGCCTAAGTCTCCTCAAAGTAACACTGTAGGTTTATCAAACCAAAAACCCAAACCCACGAGTTGATTTCGACTCATCGTAGGTTTAGAACTGGGTAATTTGGATGAGTAGGCAAGTTTTTCTCAGCTCCTTCTATCCCATTGGAAAATTTCATTCTTTAAACACCTTCTCTTGTTTTCTGTATTTTTCTCACAAATGTACAATTCGCTTCACATTGAGATTGCCAGGTCCCCTCACCATTGTTGTTGTTAGTTGCCACGGAGTCAGCTCTGGCTCATGGCGACCTTAAGCATAACAGAAGGAAACACTGCCCGGTCCTGTGCTATCTTCATGATCGTTTGTGGGTTTGAGTCCATTGGCATGACACAAAATGAGAAGTAACAGATGGAAATTTTCCCTCACTATTATGTGTGTGTTACGTGCTGACGAGTAGATTCTGACTCATAGTGACCCCATAGAACAGAGTAGAACTGCCGCATAGGGTTTCCTAGGCTGTAATCTTTACAGGCTTGGTGAGGGAATAAAAAACAACCACAACAAAAAACCAAAACATTACCATCGAGTAGATTCCGTATCATAGCGACCCTATAGGACAGAGTAGAATTGCCCCATAGAGTTTGCAAGGAGCACCTGGTGGATTTGAACTGCCAACCTTTTGGTTAGCAGCTGTAGCTCTTAACCACTATACCACCAGGGTTTCCTGGTGAGGGAATGGCTGCTAAGTAATGTGATAAATAATTCAGATAAACATGTAGGCGAGATATAAGTATTCTAAGCTAGAACCCTTGTTATGTTCGCACCCTTGAGGTATCTTCTACAAACTTAGCCTTTACCCAGAGTGGGTGGTCACTTTACTGCTGGGAACGTCACTGTTTGTAAACATTGTGGTATATGCAGCTGGCAGGTGAAGAAGGCCCTCAGAGTGCATTCTGTAGTTAGCCACTACTCCCTGCATGTAGAAAATCAGTCTTGCATTTTCCCTCCAAACAGCTGACCCATGCAGGTATGTTTCTAGGAATTGACCGTCCATTTCAAATGAGTACATTTCATTATGATCTCCAGGGCATTGTTTTTCGCAAATGCATTAAAAAAAAACCTCTCAGTTCCCTCTTCATTTAACTCTTTCATGATCCATCTATAAATGATGAGGTCTGAGAGAGTGAAAAATGTGTCTTCCTCACCTTTGTAATTTCAGTGTCTAGTATATTATTATGAAGATCGTTGGTGCTCAGCAAATGTTTGGTGAAAAAATTATGCTCTAGTACAGATTGTTTTCTTTTCTTGGCAGAGACTACTTTCATTATGATGATTTTTAAAATGTACAACTCAAACAAAGAAAAAAATTATTCATTTTTTTGGAAGCAGATTTGGGTTATATAAATTGTTTCTAGGGCCATATCTTTCTCCACTTCCAGGTGTCAAAGCCATTAGGGTTAAACTCATGCTATTTAAGTCAGCATTTCCTTTGAATGGTGTTATTATTATTGTTTATCATTGCCTCAGCTTTTACAATATGCTCTGTGCTGCGAGAGACATTAAAAAGACACAGTTCTCGCCTTGGGGCTTACACTCAGATAGGCAAACAAACAAAATGTATTTAAGAAGAGGTAGATTGATGGCAGAGATAGTTTCCCAGGTGTTTGTATTTGTGCTTTGGGTTCCTTTGTCTTTTAACCAGCTGTGGGCTGAAGAAATCTCTAAACTTTTCTTCATAACAAGGACATAAATGATAGGAATTCAGAAGAAAATGTGAGCCTTGGGTAGCAGAATATAGGGTTAAGTCCAGACAGCCTCATTTTGGGGGCTTTTGTTATTTGTATTGCCATGGCTCTTTCCAGAATTCATGTTGCCAGCGATGTCCTCCTCACTGGAAATCAAATCATTAATTTAAAAATGGATTACCAAATTTGATGGCCCCTTTTCAAGGATTAGGACACTTATTCACACTCAAATCATCTTTAAAAATAGACTATTTTTTATAGGCTGGGGCATTTATTTGCACACAAATTAGGAAAATATTTATCCTATGATTATATTACCCTCAAATTTAATTTTTGTAAAAATATATTTATAAGCTGAAATGAATAAAAATCTATTTCATACTTTTTTACTCTTTGTTGTTTGTTTTTTTATTCAGCATTTAAAAATAATTCTCTCATATAGTTATGGAGCAGAAACAAACATGGCTGTTTTGTACATTATCTTTGGTGTTTGGGCAAAATATTTATGTGTGTGTGTGTGTATGCGTACATGTAAAAGCATCTTCACCTTAGAAATGTAAATCTGATACCTGTGGGTCTTTGTTATCATATGAGACCAAGTACCTGGTTCTGGGACTAAACCAGCCGAAAAACTTTGTTTTACATATAAAAGATGTAAGAAGCACAATCTGCATGCTTGATAAAGCAGTAGAGGTGGCCAGATTGCAGAGGGGTGGAATAAACTTCACTGCACAGGGGAAGGTCAGCTTCCATTTCATTTGGCCACCACAGTCTCTAGGTGCATGGAGTGGGTTCTTGATGGGTGAAAAAGATGTGAGAATCCAGAGCCATACATATTTAGGTCTTGTTTTCCGAAGTTTCTTTTTAATTCCACTCTCTCATCATATGCAGGAGTGTGGTACACCCTTCCAGATGGCCCACGCAAATGCTTTGTCGTACTTCACTCACTTCTTGCATGTCAAGCATCTCTGGGACTACATACATCACCAATTAGCATCTTATATTCATTTGACGGCAATGATTCTGCAACATTTTATACATTTTTGTTTGATAAAATTTGCATGTCGTGGTGCTGCTATCTGACAAGAGTCGAAGTTCTGATTCTGGAATTTTTCTTTCACACCCCCGTCCCCGACCCCTAAATGTTTTTCTTCACTCAGTACCATGACACTTTGATCTGTATTTAGGGGAAATGTTTTTGATGTGACATTTTTGGAAATGGAGAGATCACTGTAGTGTGTTTATGAATGTATAAGGTTGGCACTGACTGTGTCACACTCTCCAGGGGACTCTGTTCCTGTTGGTACACTCTCATTTTTCAGATCCTAGATCATAAGACTTCATCAATGATCTATAAATTTGGCACTGCCATCCTTTTAGCCTTTTGGAAAAGTCATGAGCTAGGCATTCCTTATTCTGAGCTCTGTGATAAACATTTAATACAGTAAAAAATGTGTTTTCGCAGTGATAGTAAGAAGCAATCCTGACCAAACTAAAAAAAAAAAAAATCACATTTAGCCCATACACCAAAAAGATGCTATGGACCGAAACAATCAAATCCTTTACTGGCAACTGGCGAATGGTGGTGGCTACTTTCAAGCTTTCCAGTGTAATCAGTATTAACATTGGTGAGTAGGTGGGTGGAATACACAGAACCCTGCTGAGTAGTGCCTTCTTGAAATCTTCACTTATTTGGATGTCTCATAGTCATTTCAAACTTTACATGTTCACTTTCAGTATCCTCTAAAGTCTTTTTTTTTTTTCTAAAGTCTGTCCCTCTGTAGTCTCCCCATTCTTGGTAAATGACATACCATCTATTCAGTTACTCAGGCCATAAACCTGGAGTCATCATGGATTTTTTTCATTTCCTTCATTACCTCCGTCTCCAACCCATGGCCCCCAACACACATATACATACCTTGGGAATCTATCAGTAAGTTGTTTTGGTTCTACCTCAAGAACTGTGTCTTGAATCGGTTCAGTCTTCACCCAGTCTTTGCCACCTTCACTGTCACCTCCCTGCCCCACCTCCCCAGTTTATACCCCAGTTTCTGGGAAGTTTCGCTATATAACCTCCTAACTGGCTTCCTTATTCTATGTGTGTTGCTGTTGTTAGGTGCCGTCGAGTCGGTTCTGACTCATAGCAACCCTATGCACAACAGAACAAAACACTGCCCGGTCCTGAGCCATCCTCACAATCCTTGTTATGCTTGAGCTCATTGTTGCAACCACTGTGTCAATCCACGACGTTGAGGGTCTTCCTCTTTTCCACTGACCCTGTACTCTGCCGAGCATGATGTCCTTCTCTGGGGACTGATCCTTCTTGACAACATGTCCAAAGTATGTAAGACGCAGTATTCTATGAGCAGTTTTCCTATATTCCCTCCTCCACTTGGCCATTAGAGTTCTTCACATCATAAATTGAATAATATTTTCCTCCTACTTAAAATCCTGCATTTTTTTTTTTTTTTTTTTTTTTTTGTTTTGGAGTAAAATCCTGCATTAGTTTTCTGTTGTACTTAGAACACAACCCAGGCTGCGCCTTCTTCTAGCCTACAAGGCCCTGTGTGTTCTGGCTTTTGACCACTCTCTCCAACTCCATGCTACACACTGGTAGCCCCACGAGGCTCCAGTCACACTGGATTTATGGGGTTCTTGGTACTTTTTCAGTTCTTTCACACCTTGAAGATTTTTCACTCTATTCCTTCTGCCTGAAAAGTTTTCTCCTCTGGCCCTTCACTCGCTTCACTTCTTATTTTTCAAATCTTTCCTTGAATATTTGTTCCTCAGAGAGGCCTTTCTGTCCAGTCCATTGGAATAAATTCCCCTGTTACTTTCTGGTATAGCACCTCTGTATTTCCTTCCAACCACTAATTACGGTCTGAAAATATTTTGTTTATCTATTCACTTATCTAAGGATCCTTAGTGGAACAGTGGTTAAAGTGATCAACACCAGCGGCTCCACGGGAGAAAATGTGGCAGTCTCCCTCAGTGGAGATTTATAGCCTTCGAAATGCTATGCGGTTGCTATGAGTCAGAATCGACTCCATGGCATTGGCTTTTATTCACTTATCTACTACGAATTCAAGGCCATCAAAGCCCATATTAAACAACCAAACAAAAAAACCCAAACCCGTTACAGTCGGGTTGATTCCAACTCTTAGTGACCCTGTAAGACAGAGTAGAACTGCCCCACAGAGTTTCCAAGGAGCGCCTGGTAGATTTGAACTGCCGACCTTTGGGTTAGCTGCAGTAGCACTTAACCTCTACGCCACCGTGGTTTCCAAGGCCAAGATGACTCTTATTTAATTTATATCCCTGATACTTAGCACAGTGCCAGGCACATAGAAGGCTCTCAAAACACATTTGCTGAATGAATACCTCTAAAAAGTTTTGATAAGGAGAGTTTTGTTTGTGTGTTTACATGTAATGGTTAAATCAAAGGAAGAAAGAATATTCTAACTGGGAGTAGGGGAAGAGATGAAAGTTTGGCATTAGCATTGCAGAAAGTCAATCAGCTGAAAAGCGTCCCAGCACTGGACTGTTACATGAAGCCTGGGTCAAGGCCAACATTAGGGCCCTTGGCCTCATAACCCTGGCAGTGTGCCGGAGACCAGTCAAGTATGATTGGCGCCTAGGAAAACAGCACAACGTACTCATTCACACAGAAAAAATAAGAGGTTCACAGCTCCAGGGTAAAACAGAGCACAGATCTTCAAAGAAGTCACATGAAATAGCAAAGGTCACATAGCATTCAATAAGTGGAGCACATTTCCACCTTCATATATAAACACGCATGTGCATTCTTTTGACCAAATTCACCAGGCTCATAATCTGCAATTTCATTTTACAAATAGGGAGAGAGGAACAACAGGACAGCTCAGATGGCTAGGTGGTAAGAATACGTAGATTAGTTAGGGGGACAAAGCCACATGAGTGAGAACTTTAAGGAGCACTTGACCACACAGAGTAAGTGGGGGAAGGAAGTACATTCTTCAGTGAAAAGAATTGCACTGCCCCACCAAAGCCTGACTCTTAGAGGTTCACAGGTAAATTGGTTAAGCTCAATGAAAAGCAATAATTGTAATGGCAGATAGCATTTCTTGAGCACTTACTGTGTGCCAGCTGCTGTATTAAACTCCTGACGCACATTCTCACTTGAAATTCCTAATAAATCTTCAAGGTAGGCATGATTATTGCTCCATCTTCACAGAAGAAAAACACCAAGTTAAGAAAGGATGAATATTTTGCTTCAGGTCAAACAGCAAATACGTGGAGGGTAACATTTACACCCTTGTCTACTTACACTTAGAGCTTAAACTCCATTATCCTCAATACTTTGCAAAGTATTGATATGGAAAGACACATAATCACTGGATAACACACATAGACCCTGCCAGGGAAGGGCATAAGTGGGTAATGGTATTCTTGATCGAACAATTCTCAGGAAAAATACACTCTCTGATTTTATGCCAGATAGCATTTTATACGTTGTGCTGTATTATTTTATTTTATTTTTGCCCATTAGTCCTCACTTTGGTCTCCTAGTACTTAGCACAGTTTCTGAAGTTCAGCTAAAGGCAGAGATTTGGAGCTTGTCCTGAAACACTGATTGGTAGAAGTTCTTCTTTATTCAGTTATCTCTGTCCTTCATTTAAATGAACTTGTTTAGTAAAACAACTTATTGTCATTTTTTGGAAACCCTGGTGGCTTAGTTGTTAAGTGTTACAGCTGCTAGCCAAAGGGTCAGCAGTTCAAATCCACCAGGCGCTCCTTGGAAACTCTATGGGGCAGTTCTACTCTGTCCTGTAGGGTCACTATGAGTCAGAATTGACTAGATGGCAACAGGTTTTTTTTTTTTTTTTTTTATTGTCGTTCACAAGTAAACATTTTTAAGAAGAACTTGCCTTGTAGCTCTTGAATGTGACTCATAAGTAAATATGATGAGGAGTCACATTAGTTAAAAATGGTGGTTTTAAAACAATCCAAAGAACATATTTAAAATCCCAAAGGGAATAATGTTAAGTTTAAACATTATTCAATTTTAAAGTGCTGTCAGTAAAACGAAGATTTCTTGAAAAGCTAGGGAAAAAAAAAAAGAGGAAGAAGAAGAGAAATTGATTCAATCTTGGGACTCTCACAGTTGCTGGGGGGTGGGGGGGAATTTCAAGACAAGATATTGAAGGTTTTTACAAAATTCATCATTCTCGTTATTCACATTTTCAGGTAAAATGCAAACCAGAGGCAAGCAGTTTGTAAAAACACCATATTAAGTTTCCTATAGGCCAGAGCTATTGAAGCAAATCAGATCTTTCATTTTAATATGCATTTACACATTTACAAATTTATATTATTGACTATTCTGAATGCCGTGACTTCTGGAGAACCATTATGGCTCACAGGATCGCTTTTTATTTGGCATTGTATCAATTTGGAGCCCAGAATGTCATGATCTTAATGCAGAAATGCATGCGAGAAGCCATAGAGACAAGAAGGTAAGGCACACAGGCAGTAGGCAGTTTTCAAATGTCATCGTTACAGTTCTAAAAAAAAGGTGCACACGTTGACTGGAATGTTCTGTTCCCCGGTCTGCGCCAGGCACTTCCGTTTGCGAGCCCTGCTCTTCTCCTTCCTTGGAGTCTTACGGAGCTGTAGCGCGTGGAGAACCATTTGCCCCTTAAATATCACACATAGCTAATTTACATTATAGACTATGAGCCCAAGAGGGAAAAATGCTTAATTTTATTAATAGAGTGGATTTTAAATCTCTCTATAGGAGGCCACAGAATGCCCCAAAGGGCTCATTTCTGTTATGGAGAGATGGCAAATCAGAAAAGCCCCAGTGCTGTTTTCCCCACGTATAATTTGCTCCCAATGAAAGCCGCCACTAGGCAGATTGGCTTTGCACACCCTCTGTTTGAACACTGGAATTGTTGTATACCTGATGTACAAATATCTAAGGCCCTGAGGTTTACAATAGGAATGCTAATACATGTCATAAGCCAAACTGAAACAAACAGAGCCGGGCTAATAATTTTGTAACCTCATGTTGACATAACCCACCAGCTTGCTGAAGCACCCCTTCATGTAGAGGAAACAGAGAAACTATAATGATTTTCAGATACAGTTGACAAGAGACCATTTAGTAAACTTTTATTTTTTTTTAACTAACAGTGTGCAGGGATGTCGTCTTCTAGGCTGCTACTAATAATCTCATCAGAATGCAAAAGCAGCGACTGTGTTATAAAACCAATGATCTGTTATATTCTGCAAGAATTTACAAAAGCCTAATGTCATTTACTACACCAGGAGAACCATACTTGGCTACAAAAAAATAAAACACAACAGAATTCAAAAACTGATTACAGCTGACGAAACAGTAAACTGTTGGCGAATGCAACGCTTTAAAGGTATAAGGTACCACAGTGAAGACATGCAGCCCGGTGATGACTTCACAAGGGGCGAAACTGGTATTTGGAAATGGATAAATGCAGCATGTCATTTAGGGCCATGTTGGCGTTGAGTCCGCAGTTCCTGGCTCAGGCTGAAGGGAACTTGCTACCTCAAAGATTTTGCTTCGTTTTGTCTTTCTCAGCAGCTTTTTTGACAAAAGTGTATCTCTATCAGGAAAGGTGTTCATCAAGGTTGTATCCTTTCACCATATTTATTCAATCTGTATAATAAGCAAATAATCCAAGAAACTGGACTATGTGAAGAAGAATGAGGGATCAGGATTGGAGGAAGACTCATTAACAACCTGCATTATGCAGATGACACAACCTTGCTTGCTGAAAGCTAAGAGGACTTGAAGCACTTACTGATGAAGATCAAAGACTACAACCTTCAGTATAGATTACGCATCAACATAAACAAAAATAAAAAGTCACACAACTGACCCAATAAGCAACATCACGATATTGAAATTGTCAAGGATTTCATTTTACTTGGATCCATAGTCAATGCCTATGGAAACAGCCTTCAAGAAATCAAATGACGTATTGCATTGGGCAAGCCTGTTGCAAAAGACCCCTTTAAAGTGTTAAAAAGCAAAGACGTCACTTTGAGGACTAAGTTGCACCTGACCCAAGCCATTTATTTTCAATCACCTCATATGAATGGGAATGAGTAACGAAGACAGAAAAAGAATTGACCCCTTTGAATTATGGTGTTGGCGAAGAATAATGAATACACCAGGGACTGGTAGAAGAATGAACAAATTTGTCATGGAAGTACAACCAGAATGCTCCTTAGAAACGGGGATGGCAAGACTTTGTCTCACATACTTTGAACATGTTATCAGAAGGTCCAGTCCCTGGAGAAGGACATCATGCTTGGTAAAGCAGAAGGTCAGCAAAAGAGGAAGTCCCTCAAAGCGATGGGTTGATACAGTGCTGCAACAAGGGGTTCAGACCTAACAATTGTGAGGGTGGCACAGTACAGAACAGTGTTGCATTCTGTCATACACAGGGTAGCTAGGAGTCAGAACCGACTAGACAGGACCTAACAACATATCTCTAGCAGTCTTACAGAATCCAAATGATTTCAAAAAGGAATAAATTTCTTCAGGGATGTTTGGAGTAAAGTCAACAGCAAATTCAGTGGCAGGGACCTATCAGGCACTCGCAGCTGGGCTTCAGATGGCCTTTCCTGTCATGAGGGTGAAGGAGGCTTCCCTGGGACCTTCATGTTTCTGCTCTCAAAGGTTCTATGGTTCAATTCTGGCAGCTTGTTGTGTTTTAATTTTATAAGGAAATCAGTGCGTTGAAACATTCTCTCCTCTGATCCTCCAAACCAAGTTATCTTGCATTTTATTCAGTGATGAAAATATAATCAGCCTTCTGAACCACAGCACCACCACCAGTTGTCCTCAAGTCAGTCTGACTCATGGTGACCACAGGTGTGTGTGAGGCTGCAACTGTGCTCCATAGGGTTTTCAGTGACTGCTTTTTTAGAAGTAGATCTCCAGGCCTTTCTTCCTAGGTGTCTCTGGGTGGAGTCAAACTGCCAACCTTTCACTTAGTAGCCAGGCTGGTCAGAGACAGAGAGAGACTCAGAAATCCTTAGCATTGCAATAATTAGTTTCATATCTCTGGAAGGCAATTATTTATTCTCTGTTATTGAAACTAGCTCCTTTGGAAACATTTTTACCTCATGATGGGAGTGGTAGAAAGTAAGAGGCACAGTGTCCTTAATATTAAAAGACATTTTCACAAGCTGCTAATCAACTTCTAGCAGAATCCTTGTAGCAAATTCATTCCTGGATGTCCTTGAAGACACAGTTGGTCTTGCAAACTTTCAAGAAACCATTTTGAAGTGTTGACTTAGACGCCTGTGAGACATCTGGTAATAATGAAGATGAAGCCTGTAATGCTTTGGGATTTTATGAATGAGTTATAGGACAGCCACTGATGAATCATTAAAGCACATCTCTACAGGAGGAGGCCGCCCATATTTCTTGACTGCTGGGAAGTCGCTTGTACTGATAGTTGTCCAGACAGAAACTGAAATCCGCCATTAAGTCTGAATTCCCTTCAGAACAACAACTTTGAGAGACGCATGAAAATGACTTTACATTTCAGAAAAGCCATGCTCACCACAGATATATAGAGGCATTTTCGAACTGAAGTAGGTTTGTTTATTAAAGAGTCTCAATCACATAGGGCAAGAGTTAAATGTGCAAATGGACCTCTTGCCTTCGTTCATGAGTTTTTTTTTTTCCCCTTACCCTTATCTGCTTTAACTTCTATTCACCCTCAAAAGCAAACCAATGTTGCCTCCTCTCCTTTGTTCTCCCTAATCTTCACAGGTAACTTAATTCATTCTCTCTTATGATCCCACAGCACTATATGGATAATTATTTTAGGTCTCTTATTAACTGTTTTTTAAGCAAGTCTGTAAATGTATTTATTTATTGGTTTATCTTACTAGACTATCTGTTCCTTTATAAGTATTATTTTCCATTTACAGCACATAGCTGAGATCCTGGCATAGAGTAGGTATTCAATACATTTTGAGTAAATGAATAATTAAAAACAGTATTTAAGTAAAATCAAGGCTCTGGGGAAAGGTTTAAAAAAAAAAAAGATATCTATGATTTAGTAAATCCAGGCTGACTACGCAATTAAGGAGCATGTTGATAGGGTTCTTGTCTTGCATATAAGGGAAAATAATCTTTTTTCATTTCAAATTGTATGGTGTTAAACCTGAGGTCTCCTCAGTCTGATAGGCTATCAACAAATTACACACTTGAAGAAAAAGTTTCCATTTTCTCTCATTAAGAGAATATCCATAGGCAAGTAAAATGAGGTTGGTCCTTTTTGAGAACTGAGAGGGAATATGAAAAAATGGTCTAAATAGGCTCAGTAATTTTTTTATTCAGCAAGTTTGTACTGGGTTTATGCTGTGTGCCCTGCACGATGTTAACTACTGAGGTTTCAGGGATAAACCAAACTAACCTGGTTCCTATCTTCCTGGGAATAAAATCTAGTGAGTGAGATGGCCTTCAAACAAAAGATTCCCTATGGATCATGTTACTACAACGGCGATAAGTGAAACTTACCACTGAAGACTTCAGGGGCTTTGATAGCATTTAAGAGGAAAATCCATTCTAGAGAAGAGACATCTTCACCGAGGAAATGATCATTAAGCAGACACTAGAAAGATGCTGGGAATGGGGAGGGAAGACAGTTGTAGGGGGGTGTGATAAAGAGAAAGGTGATATAGGCAGAGGGAAAAAATAGCATATGTGTCCATGAATCTGGTTTCCAGTATTTGAAGAAGGCAAGAGTGGAATGACGCAATGAGATTCCAATAGAGTGAGTGAGAGGAAGAGTGACTTGTGTTGAGAATGAAAAGTTGGGTGGAATCAAAACTTTCAAGGGATCAAAGGCCATGCTAGGGATTGTGACAATGGATGAAACCAGGGGTAACATGAATCCCATGCAAATGAAGCTCTAAGGAACTCCCCTTGTGGCCTCCTGCCAACCAGATAGCCACCCAACCCTCCACATGTACCTCTTTGTATATAGAAATTCCAGAGCCTCTACTAATGTAACTCTTTGTTTTTTTTCTACTAATGTAACTCTTTACCTAAAAGGAATTGGAATTCTTGGAAGAATTTTAAGAGGGGAAATGACATTCTGATTTGGGTTTCTGAAAGATTTTTCTAGCTTCTGTGAGGAGAACAAGTTGGAGGAGGACAAGGGTCAGTGGATTGAGACAGTGGAAAGGCTGTAGTGAAGAGTGGCTTCAACTGAGGTGATTGATAGTGGACCTGGGTAGAAAGAAATCGATGAATTAGAGGTTTATTTTCAAATAATAATCAACAAATGTAAGTGTGAGGGAACGGGAGTTGTAACTGATGATTTCAAGGTTTCTGTCATAAGCAAGTAGATGAATGTTGGGGCAATTATTGAATTAAAAAACTCAAGGAGAAATAGTTTGGGAAGAAACATGGTAAATGCAGATTTTGGAAATGTGGTGTATGAGGTGTCTGTGAAGCATCCAAGTGGAGATATCAAATGGGAAACTTGACATAAAATTATAATAATTGGAACAGAGATCAGCGTGGAAACAAATTTAGAGGTATGGGCTTACAGAGGAAATGTCTGGATTTAGATCCTTCTTCTTTGGATCATAATATACATGATGAGGTAGAAAGGAGTAATATTAGGTGTTCTTTAAGAAAAGATAATAGAAATGTTATTTGTTTTATACATTATTATAAATGTATTGTTGATTTATTGTCATAACGTGTTTTGCCTTTTTAGTATCTATTGTTGGCTATGTTTCAATGATATTTACAATATATTTTGAATTGTACTTTTACTTGCAAGTACAAGGCTTTTCTCATGACTCTGAAGAGCATGTAATAAAGACATTATTATGTAATCGGACAAGACATTCTTAAGTTGTTGGACACAGATATCAATGAGAAGTCAAAGTAGTGTCTAAGGTGAGCCTGACCCAAGCTGTGGTCTTTTGAATTGCCTCATACACATGTGAAAACTGGACCATGAAACAGGAAGACAGAAGAATCGATACATATGAATCGTGGTGTTGATGAATATCATTGAATATACCATGGATTGCCAGAAGAATGGACAAATCAGTCTTAAAAAAAAATACACCCAAATGTTCCTTAGAAGTTGGGATGGTGAGGCTTTGTCTTGCTTACATGTCATCGGGAAAGACCAATAGCTAGAAAAGGACATCATGTTTGGTAATCCATCCCTCAATGAGATGGGTTGACACAATAGCCTCAACAAAAAGCTCAAACGTATCAAAAATCATGGAGATGGTGCAGGACTAAGAAATGTTTTGTTTTGTTATACATGACATTGCCATGAGTTGGAGGCAACTCAACGGCAGTTAACAAAACCAACTACACACCCATACACACACATGCACATGCACATACACAACTAAAGGCAAGTGTTACAATTTTATAGATATTTATGCTAACTTTCAGAGAGGTGAAATAATGTCATATTGTTAATAAGTGGCAGACAGTAGACTTGCAATCAAGTCTTCTGACTCCATACCCAGAGATCTTAGGGCTCTACCACTCCGAATTGTAATGTTAGCAAGGCCTTGTGCACTTTACTAAGCAGCTGCACCCTTAATTCAATCCTGTGAGGTTAACAGGATCACACAGTTAGCAGTGGAGCAGTCCATAAAGCCAGGACATCTGACTCCTAGTTGTATCATACACTCTAGGAATATCTTGAGTTCATGCAGGGCTAGGTTGGGCCTTGAACTGAAAGTACACATTGTAGCCATGTAATTGATAAATATGGGAGTACCACTTCTGAGGTACATTCTGGTGATAGTGGAAACACAATGGAGAGGACCCAGGCTTAAGTAATTACTGCGGAATGAATCAGGCTGATAGCCAGCCTCCAAGGGCTCAACTTTTTGACATTATGTGCGTAAATGAAACTCATCTCACTTCTCTCCCGAGATAATTTCCAGAGCACAGTGAATGAGTAGGTTCATAAGTGTATAAATTAACATACACAAGGGAATAGGAAGGGAGACTGAGAGAAAAAGGAAATAAACATTGTTCAAGTTTTGGAAAGTTTGAAAGGCTGTGAAGGTACGGTAAGTGAGAGAATAATAACGAAGATGTTGATGGTGTTGACGATAGGGGATAATGGAAGAAGAGGATCCAGTCCATTCACACATATATTTCTGTTTCTAATTATCTGTTCTTTTTTGACCTAGAATTTTCCTCTGGTAGTTAGGATGCATTTGAAGTATTAGATTTTGGTTTCTACAATGTACATGGCTGGGCTCAAATTGTCGTGGGTGTTATATTCACTGGGAAGAGAACAGGGCCATGGTATCTTCCATACACAATCCCCCAAAGGAAAGGTGGTTTGGCAGTCTTACACTGGAGAACACAGAATGAGTTCATTTTAGCTGTCAGCCACGGAGTATCTAAGAATCACTGTTTGTATGCAACATTGCCAGCAGGATGCCCACCCACCTCCACTGGGGATAAGAATCCCCAGTGGGGGCAAAAAGCTGCTTCCAAGTGAGTGAAGCAGCTGTTGTTTTACACAGAAATGTCAAAAGCATAAGCAAATTTCTCATCACCAATTGGTGGTGTCATGGCCAGTGAAATACTTTGTAGTTATCTGTGGTTTGGAGAAAAGCAATCGGTTTTGGAGCTTTCAGTGATATATGTAAACAAACTATATCTGAAAACTAGACCTTTGGTCAGAATTCATTTTCTTGCTAATGATTGCATTTGAGCTGTGGAAGGTGGAACTAAATTAGCCGCACATCTTTAAAACATTTTTAATTATTGTGCTTTTCTCTAATTATTTTTTTCTTAGTAGTTAAATAAATGTATGAGTGAGAAAGTACAATTTTGCCATGATATATTTCTATTACAAATATATTACATAAGATACTGCCATTCTCAAAAATAAATTTCTGAAAACCAAAATTGAAAGCCCTTTTCTAAGTGCAAAGAAATAGAAACTATATATCATCACATCCCTATATTGATCTTCCATTTTATCCACCCACCCATCTGTAATCTAACCATTCATCTATGTATCCATCCACCAATAACTGTTATTGATTCAGGACTTCCTATAGCTGAGTTGGAAACCCTGGTGGCGTAGTGGTTAAGTGCTACAGCTGCTAACCAAGAGGTTGGCAGTTCGAATCCTCCAGGCGCTCCTTGGTAACTCTATGGGGGAGTTCTACTCTGTCCTACCGGGTCATTATGAGTTGGAATCTACTCGACGGCAGTGGATTTGGTCTTCTTGGTTTATAGCTGAGCTTGGCTGCTAACCAAAAGGTCAGCAGTTCAAATCCACTAACTGCTTCCTCAAAACGCTATGGGGCAGTTTTAGTGTGTCTCATAGGGTCACTGTGAGTTTGAATGGACTCTACGACAATAGGCTTTTTTTTTTTTTATAGCTGATGCTACAGAGGCATGGTGGTGAAATAGTTAAGAGCTAGGCTGCTAACTGAATGGTTTGAACTCGCTGGCAGCTATACTGGAGGAAAAAAAAAGAGAAAGGCCTGGCTATCTTCTCCCACAAAGGTTCTATTAATAAACTCGTTGCCGTCAAGTTGATTTCAACTTATACTGACCCTATAGGACAGAGTAGAATGGGCACATAGGGTTTTCAAGCCTGTAAATCTTTCTCTTTTTTTTCCACTTTTTATTTTTTATTGTGCTTTAAGTGAAAGTTTACAATTCAAGTCAGTTTCTCATAAAAAAAACTTATACACACATTGTTATGTGACCTTAGTTGCTCTCCCTTCAATGTGACAGCACACTCTTTCTCTCCACCCTGTATTTCCCATGTCCATTCAACCAGCTCCTGTTCCCCTCTGCCTTCTCAGCTCGCCTCTAGACAGGAGCTGCCCACATAGTCTCATGTGTCTACCTGAGCTAAGAAGCACTCCTCACCAGTATCAATTTATGTCTTATAGTCCAGTCTAATCTTTGTCTGAAGAGTTGCTTATGAATGGTTTTAATTTTGGGCTAACAGAGAGTCTGGGGACCATAACCTCTGGGGTCCCTCCAGTCTCAGTTAGATCATTAAGGCTGGTCATTTTACCAGAATTTCAGGTCTGCATCCCACTTTTCTCCTGCTCCATAAGGGATTTCTCCGTGTGTTCCTTGTCAGGGCAGTCATTGGTGGTAGCCAGGCACCATCTAGTTCTTCCAGTCTCATGCTGATGGAGTCTCTGGTTTATGTGGTCCGTTTTTTCTCTTGGGCTCATATTTTCCTTGTGTCTTTGGTGTTCTTCATTCTCCTTTGCTCCAGGTGGGTTAAGACCAATTGGTGCATTTTAGATGGCCGCTTGCTAGCTTTTAAGACCCCAGACATCAAGGCTGTAAATCTTTACAGAAGATGTTTGCCACATCTTTCTCCCACAAATTGGTTGTTTGGTTTGAACCACTGCCTTTTGGTTAGTAGCTGAGCACTTAACTACTGCACTGCCGGGGCTCCTTCCTGTAAGGATTACAGCCTAGGAAGCCCTATGGGGCAGTTCTACTCAGTCATATAGGACCGCTATGAGTCAGAATCAACTTGACAGCACATGAAAACAATAACATAGCTGATATACCATGTTACACGTTATAGGACACTGAAAGTAACATAACTCCTATGTCTTGTAAAAACTTCAGATTATTTTGACTATTCATTTACATCATGAGAAAGAGTGAATCACCTTCTGGTTTTAGAAGCCTTTAGAAAATAAGTAAAATCATAGTCTCCCTCCCTCCCAACCTGAGAAGGTTCAAACGTTATAGACGTCATAGGGTCTTACCATGGATATGGGACCAACCTCTAAGTCCCTTTTAAGATAAGTCTTGTTTATATACCTGGTAAATGACAATAAAATATGTATGAGCTTGAGAGTGTATAAAGACTGTAAGTTAACTCTGATTTAGATTATGTGAAAATAGATGGGAGCTCAACATAAGACAATGAAATCTAATCTACATTGTCATTATGAGTGACACTATAAATATCTTAGGCACTTGCTTTGATCTGACAGAGTACGTGGCAGAAATAACAAACTAACTTGGTAGTTGACATGTGTCACTGTAGTGAGTCATCAAAACTGTTCTCGAAATTGTACATGGAATTGGAATATTTTGAGTCCGAGGCTACGTCAGCGATCTGCTACTCCTAAGCCCTGTTTTGCAGATGAGGAAATAGAGGCCAAATAGACAAAGGATTTGTTGGGAGAAGATCCCAACCAAGGTCTTTTAGATCCAGAACGGGGCTCTTTCCACTCTGCCTCTCAGAAAGTTTTTTTTTTTTTAAAGCAAGAAGATGTCTCACTGCTGACAGCTGATGACAGGATTTATACTAGCTTAAGGTGGGGCATAGAAAACTTGTTTTAAATCTTATCTTTTTATACTTGTTCAACTTGCTCTCTCTCCCCATCCCACTGACCCTCATCCAGGCTTATTTTCCTTCTCATAACTAATTTCATAAATAGGACACCTAGTGCCTTCACCGTGATGTGCGTTGCAATAACTCTCTCATCCCCCATTTAACTATTATCCATCAACTGGGATGTTTAACCTAAGTGAAGTCTCTGGGTCATGCAAATGGTTAATGCACTTGACTGCTAACCAAGAGGTTGGGGTTCTGAGTCTACTAAGAGGGATCTCAGAAGAAGGGCCAAGCGATCTGTTTCTGAAAAATCAGGCATTGAAAACCCCCTGGAGCACAGTTCCACTCTGACACACTTAGAGTCACCATGAATCAGAGTTGACTTGAAAGTAACTTGTTTGGTGGTAATGGTTCTATAGAAGGATTCTCAAGCTGCCTTGGGGCAAAACAACAGGTTTGGCTAATGGGAGGGTGAATCTGGGGGTTTGTCTTGTTCTATCAATCACATGTGTAAATGGCTGTTTATTTTACTTAGTCTATGGCAGGCCTTGAACTCTGAGCACATGGCAGATAACATTCAGATTTGCCAGAAATCTGGGTCAATGCTGTCATTCCATCTTACACATTAGCAAAAGCACTGACCTCTTCGTCACATAAACCCATGCCCCAGATGCTACATACACACAGATGTAAAAGATTAGACTCATCCATCCCTTTTCTTTTCTGCATTGTAACATGTTGCATTCCACCATGATTCTAGAGCCCAGAAGTGTGTATTTACTGCTTTTCTGCTGAATCTACCCAATGACCGCAATCAACAGGAAGATATTTCCTCCAAAGGAATACTCATAAAGATGCCACAGGAACTTCCCGTTACACAACTTCTGAGTATTTTTCTTCCCTAAAAAAAAAAAAAGAAGAAGAAGGCGGGGCTTTTAAAAGCTCCTTTAAGTTTATTTTCTCTGTATTCTTAATTATATTAAATACCCATATATTCCCTCCCTGCGTATTCATTTAGAAAGAAGGGTTTGTAATAGTCACATTTAATTGATCGGGGTGCAATAGTTTGTGTTTCCCAATCATCTTGCAGAATTTGGTTCATTATACTATTGTTTCACAGGAGTAAATTAGCAAAGTTTGGATTGATTGACTCTAATTAACTAAAACTGGTTCCAGGCTGTGCATCTTTTGTCATGGTAGCTAGCTGCAAAACCCTAAACTGCTTGGCAGTGGTGATATGAGGTAATATTGATTTAGAAACTGGAGACACTATGTAACCTTGGGCTTATCACTGTTAGGGAAACAAACAAAAAGAGGGCTGAGGAGTGGAATAACCAGTTTTAAAATTGTCCCTGAAGAGACACTTGGGTGTATAAGGTGAAGTTTTCAGTGAGTTCACTTATTTTTGTTTTTCTTGTTGAGAGATCATCACAAATGTGTTGAGCTATAAATGAATTCAAAGTTTAACAGTAAGAACACTTAGGAGGTCATGGTTTTTGAAACTGTAAAGAAATGAAATAAGCCAGCTGACAAACAGTCCAAGATTTACCACACAACTCCATCCATTTTGGTAGAAGAAATTTTTCTATACATTCCTCATAGAAAACCAGAGAAAATCTTTTCTCCACTGCTGACTTTTTTTCATAGTCAATAATGATGTTTGCCTGAGAAAAAATGGTTTTCATACAGTATGACCAAATGGAAAAATGATTGCACTGACAGCCTGTAAGCATGAACAAATGCCACTTTTCCTGATCTTGCTCTTCAGTGCTGAACGAAAATGAAGTTAAAATAAAATTGTAAAGAAGAATGCCCTGAGAGTCATCAGTGAATTTCCAGCATCCCCATGTAAAATGCAAGCATAACAACGATCATGAGGATGGAGCAGGATGGGGCAGTGTTTTGTTCTGTTGTACATAGGGTCGCTATGAGTCAGAATTGACTTGACAGCAGTTAATAACAACATGTAACACGCTGAAGTTTCTGTCATTCCTATCTTAAAATACTAATGAGGATATCCTTACGTTTGATGATTAGGACTTTTTCAGTTCCATATTCCTCATTTTGAGAGCTCTGGGGTCCCTGTTTTCTGTGACACCTTATCAACTGAACTGCTTTTCCCTTCAATCTTTCATTTCTAACCAACTTCAATAGAAGAACAGCCTTTATGTCCCCACAGACAGATGAAGTGAAAGTTTAACTTGTGTACTTCAGAGCCCTGACTGAGAAGCTTTCTGTCAGCATGGAGAAACTACTGGAAGCATTTCTGTTTATCCAGCTGCTACCCTCATTTGCACTGCACTGAAGTCTCCCTGGAGACTGGGGAGAGGCAACTTTTATGTCGGTGCTTTCTCCATTTGATCCTTTGAATTTCTTTTAATGTTTTGTAGATATTGTGGCATGAGAAAGGGCCAACTTCCAAATGTCACAATCGTAGCAGCACAAGCATCTTAGCGACTGCTGAAGAGTGAGAGGAAAGGAAGCTAGGGGAAGAGATACAACTTTGACACAACTTTGATTTTGAGAAAAGAGAAAACGGAAGGTGTGTTGGCTACTGGTTCCTCACAGTTTTTGAAGTATCTCAAATATCTACGACATGAATGTGGTATATACAGCCTATAGCTGCTTTTCTTCTTGCATATCTTAGCAACAGGGTGTCCTCACTCTCTTTTGTTCTTAAGAGCAGGCAGGTAGTTGTGAAGAAGTGGGATATGAGGAGAAGGGGATGAAATGACAGGCAGAAATGCCCTGCTCAGACTCTAGTCTCTCATTCCTACTAGCGGGTGGGCTGGTGGTTGCACACACAGTCCCTGAGAATTTCTGCCCTGCCCTTTTTGCAGAATTCAAACCAGCAATTTCAAAACCTCTGCCATGTTCACAATTTCTCTGCCTCATTAGCACCCATTACAACTGAATCACTTCTTACCAAATAGAAAATAGGTACAGTTTCTCTTGCTGGTAAAATATTTGCCTTAAGTTCTTCGATAATCAAAGAACAATCATTCTTTAAGTCCTAATATGTGTCCAGCACTAAGGAGAATGCAAAGGAAAAATAGGACACAGCACCTGTTTGTAAGGAGCTTATAATTTCTTTGGAAAGCAAGTTTAATATGTGGCAAATAAATAGAATACCATCATGTCATTAGCAGGGCTCTTCAGAGAAATTCTGGAGGAGTTCATGTTGTTGTCAGTTGTTAGGTGCCACTGAATCAGCTCTGACTCATAGTGACCCCTGTATACAACAGAATGAAACACTGCCAGGTCCTGTGCCATCCTCAAGTCGTTGCTGTCCTTGAGCCCATTGCTGCAGCCACTGGGTCAATTCATAGTGGTGGACGTAAAGATGGGGTGGAAACACCACCTTTCTGTGTTGCTATATTTGAACATATGTTGCAAATATTAAAAGGTATTGTCCATATTAATTGTGTCCAGAATTAGCTCATTCTTATTTAAACCACTGCTTTTTCTTTTCTTTTAGCGCTTAAGATTGCTCTCTCTCTGCCTCTCTCTCATTCTCTCTCTTTACTCTCTTAAATAATGGAAAATTATGTTGCTTCTGCAAGTCAATGATTGTGTATTTTCCTGGTGTCTTTTTTTCAATCTATTCAATTTAGTAGTTAAATTCATCAAAAAACATATAGAATCGCCTAACAATGAAGTTTTTATAGAGCAGATTATTTGGAGCTTTTGCCTGTAAAATGAAATGTTTCCATACTTATAAATTCTTAGTTTCCATTTCTTTTGTTCCTATCTTCTGAGGAAGTATTCCAGTTTTTTTTTTTTTTTTTTTTTTAAAGATTATAACTATTAGTACTGGATGAATCTGTACTACCAATTTAATAGATACCCTCCTCTAGTTTTTACCCCCCCAAAAGAAAAAGAAAAACAAGCAGTGCTCGGAAATGCTATTGGATATACTCTAAGAATTTCTGTAAATCTGAGAATTAGTCTGGATACTTGAGACAACGAATTAATCTCATTATCCTCGATTTGTCTTATTTGAGGAAGAACCCAGAAAAGGAAAAACCCGGAACAAGAAGAACCGGTGGCAGAAACAGCTTCAGGGAGACTGAGTCTGAGCTGAAGGTCAAGGGTGGTTCCTGAGGGCCTGGATCCTCATATTGGGTACACATAATAGGACCCATACCAAATTTATTGCTGAAATACTCCAAGACTGAGCCTGGAAAAAAAGCACCAAATATAAAACCTGAAGGATAAACAAAACACAGTCAATTACGGATAAGGAGCAGAAAATGGAGGGCTGCAACAGGATGGGTTAAGAGTGATGGAGGGTCAAGGACAGGAGCTCAGAACCACAATTTTGAATCAGAACTGGATGCTGGTGTATCCTCTTCACATGGTTTGAAGTTTATAGTAATGGAGTGGGCGAGGCAGCTTAATGTTCCTAATTCGACTGTAGCAGCAAAGTAGGATGCAGAGCCAAACTCCAGGCCAGCTCTAACCCTTCTAGTGACAGAAATCTAACAAGAAAATGTTTTCTAATTTTGTTTCTTTATCTGAAAAGCCAGAAATTACATCTGTGGTGGCACAAAAATTACATGTTGATTCCCAATAAAATCACAAAATACTGGGGAGGCAGTAACCTCAGTGTGATGCATGGACCAGTAATCTATGAATCACTGGGAGCTTGTTGGAACTGCAAAATCTTGGGTCCCAGCCCAGATCTACTGAATTAGAATTTGCTATTTAACAAGATCCCCAGGTGATTCATGTGCTCATTAAAAATAGGAATGTGATTTAGAGGATCATAGACATTCTTCCTTCTATAATATTACTTACTGACAGTCTCCAGTGTCTGATTACAAATCCGCCATTGATACAGAGCTCACAATTTCTAAAATCACAATATTTACTAATAAATTCTCTAACTTTCAGAACCTAGCACAATAATCAACAGATAATATTTGCTTAATAATTATTTATAGAATGAATGAAAAAATAGCTCTTCTTGAGTTTAAATTGTCCATAAATTCTTTGGATTAATTAGACAATAAGTCTGTCTATATTCCATAGCTGGCCCTTAAGTTAAACAAAAAGATAACTCTTTTGTTCTTTATAAGGTCTGTTTACTAGGTTAAACATGTTAAGTTCCTTCAGTGGTTTCTTAAAGGTCAAATTGTATATGTTATTCACCGCTCTTGGTACCCTCTTCTGGCCATGTGTTGGCTTGTAAGTGTCTCTCACAGAATATGTAATCCAGGATTAAAGCCATCCCCAGATGTGCTCTGAGAAGCACATAGTATGAGCAACACAAGCTGATGACATTTCTCTGCTTCTGCTTCGGGCTTTTCTAATTTAGTAAATTGGCTGTCACATCACTAAAAATAGGAAGTTTGAACTCGGACTCCCTCTTTTTTCTATGAGGTTATTTTGCTTACCACAAACGAAGGCCACAGAAGCTAAATATATGTCTACTTGAATGATGACTTCATAGCAGTAAAATGAGCCCACAGGGGCTAATGACTCTGTAATCAGCTTTTTCAACCACTTTTTATATTGGGCATAATTTTCTCTCTCTCCGAGAAACTCTACATCATTTATCACTAGACTAACATGAGCGAAAGGGGGAAAGGCATGAGCTGAGAGATTAAAGGCCACAGTCTGTCTGCTATTAAATCATAATAGTAAATTTGCCTAGAGGAGACTATTCAGTTTTGGATACCAGTACTATACACTGTCATGCTCTCTTTTTATTCAGAATCCTAACTTTGGCATTGGTTTATAAAATTAGGTTTTAAGAAGAATTTGTTTTGTTTCTAGTTTGAAAATGACCAGTCAACAGCACACCAACTCAGGCCCTTTATCTAAGTTCCTTTCTTTGGTCTCTGGTACCTCCTGGTTGCCATCAGGGGAAAGATATTAGACCCTCCTGTTGATCTGCTCGAAGATTGGTCTTTGGTAAATTTAAGGCCAAGCACTATTTTGAAGACCGTACTTCAAAATTTGTGTACTTGTGTTCCAGGAAATAGTATTTGAGAAACACTTCCTTTCCTACCTATTAACGTCAACTTATTTAGACTCTCCTTCCACGGTTTGAAGTTTAGCTTACTCTATTTGCAACTATTCCTTTTCTAGGGTTCATCATTCTTGGGCCTAGTTCACAGCCTACTTGTACTAAATATCCTCAGCTCTTCCAAGTTCACTCTCGACGCTTTTTCTTCCTGCTTTCTGCCTTAGGAAGTTGATCTGCTTGGATTGCATAAATGGGCTTCCATGTCCTTTCACTCCTCTCCTCCTTTAGGTCTAGGATTGGTAACACTCCACTGCTGCTAGTGCAGGATTTCTGTATCATTCCTCCTTGTCTCTACTGTCTGCTCACGTCTTCGTAATTAGTACCTTTGTATGTAACTGTCCTTGAATTATTCTAATTTGATGGTGCAACCTGTCCCTTATATCCTGGTTGATTACAGTATTCACCCATTCATTCTCAATTTAAAATTTATTTACTTAATTACTTACTCATTTGTGTAAAAAGCACTTAAAGACTAGCTACTATTTACCCATCACCCTGCTAAATTTCCTTACAGCTCATTCTCTACCTTAAAGTCAATATACTTTAGATAAAGGTAACTGATGGATACCTTATCTTAGTTGCTCTATGTAATATAGGGATAAGGGCTTGTAATTGGGAGACAAGTACTAGCAGCCAACTCAGGTAAATCTGCTACTGTGGGACACTGAATAAGAGCCTCTTTTTCCATAGCAAGTTAGCTTTTCTTCATTCACTTGGATCAAAGTACAAGTAACAAATCTTACCCCATTTAATCACAAGACTCAACATAAACATGTTGGTGTCAATAAGGGTAGCTGTCTGATCATTCCTAGCCTCTTGACTTTTCAAGATTCTAAATATAGTGTTTGGGCAGCTTGGCTAATGGCACCACCGAAAAGCCAACCTTGGAGCACCTACCAACAAAGGGCTTCCCAGCTTTTCTCTACTTATAGATTTTTTTTTTCTGTAGTCATCAGCAAAAGGACAACAGGTTTTCATTCCTTAAAATTGCCCTCATGTCTCTAGTTATAGAAAGAAAAAATTTTATTTACTTGGGTAAGAACAGAGTAAAATTTATTTTCAGGAGTAGAATGATATGGTTCTTCCTTTTGTGGCTTTAATGGGTTTTGGTGGTAATGCAATAACTTGCCTAAAAACGTGGCTCTACGGCACAAATGGTGAAGAAGTGTTTAGTTGATTGCAATTTCAATGGAAGTCAGTGGTGAAAATAAGCTATTAAAGCAATCTTTGGCTGCATTAATAAAAATTATGTAGCAAGATCAAGGGATATGAAAGTCCTGCTCTGCTATGCAGTGATAAGAAAATATTGCTTTGGTTGTGTTCTCAGAATCCATTTTAAGAAGGACATAGGAAAAATAGTCATTTTTCAAGGTGAGGGTCATAAGGCCAGTCAAGGTTCAAGAGAGCATATTACATGAGAAACACAAGAAAGAAAAGGAGGGCATGCAAAATAACTTTTTAAATATGGAAAATTGAATTTATTTTGTATAACTCTAAAGGTCAGAATACTCATGTGTGTGTTTGTTTATATGTATTTTCCTCTGAAGTAGAGGATTATTTCTCAACTCATTCTATGAAACCAAAATTACCCAAATACCAAAATGACAAAGATATAAGAAAAGAAAACTACAGACCAAGATGCTTCATGAACACAGACACAAAAATTCTAAACATTTTAGCAAATCAAATCCAATAATATATATAAAGGATAATACATCATGATCAAGTGGGGTTTATTTTAGCAATGTAAAGTTGATTTAACATTTGAAAATCCAAAAAAGAAAACCCATGTAATCATCTCACTAGATCCAACATTTATTCCTGATTAAAAAGAACTCTCAGCAAGGAAGGATTAGCTAGGTACTTCCTCAATCCAATAAAAGACATGTATGCAATACCTGTAGCTAGCTTCATACTTAATGGTGAAAGACTGAGTGATTTTCTCCTAAGACTAGGAAAAAGACAAGGATATTCAGTCTAACTACTTCTATTCAGCATTGTTTTGAAGTCTCCAGCCACTGCAATAAGTAAAAGGCATCCGTATTGGGAAGGAAGAAGCAAAGTCTTTATTTGCATTTCTACATGATTGTTTGGGTAGAAAATCCTATGGTATGTACAAAAAAATCTAAATAATAAGCTAGTTTTGCAAGACTGCAAGACATAAGATGAACATACAATTGCATTTGTGTATACTAACAATGAACAGTTGCAAATTGAAAGAAAAAAATGTACAATAGCATCAAAACTACGAAATACTTAGGAACAAATCTCACAAAATATGTGAAAGACCTGTGCACAAAAAACTACAAAACATTTCTTGGAGAAATTAAACAAGATCTAAATAAATGGAGAGATATATTATGTTCATGGGTTGAAAGATTCAATATTGTTTAGATATCAATCCTCCCCAAATTCAGGGCATTTCCAATAATATCCCAGAAGGCTTTTCTTTGGTCATAATTGTGAAGTCAACTTTAATATTTATATGAAAATGCTGAAGACTCAGAATAGCTACAACTTTAAAAAAGAATGATACTGATGGCGTAACACTTCCTGATTTTGAGATTTATTATAAAGTGACAGCAATTCAGGCAGTGTGGTATTAGTGTGAAGATAGGCAAATAGGACAATGGAACAGAATAGAGTCTATGGACAACTGATTTTTGACAAAGGCGTAAAGGCAAATCAGTGGAGAAAGGGTATTCTTATCAACAAGTGTTGCCAGAAAAATTGGATAATCATATACAAAAATAAATAAACTTCGATGCATACATCTTAGCATATACGAAAAAAACTCAAAATGGATCATAAAACTAATGTAAAATCTAAAATTATAAAGCTTCTACAAGAAAACAAAAGAGAAAATCTCTGTGACCTTGGCTTAGGTAAAAATTTCTAGATATGACAACAAAAACAAGACTCTTAAAAGGTAAAATTGATAATTTGGACTTCATTAAAATTCAAAATGTCTGTTCTTCAAAAGACACTGTAGAGGAAAAGAAGAGACTAGCTACAGGCTGGGAGAAAGTATTTGCAAAGAATATATCTGATAAGGAATTGTACCTAGGATAGATAAAAATTCTAAAAATACAATAATAAGAAGACAACACACCAATAAAAAGAGCAAAAGTTTGAACGGACACTTCACCAATTAAGATAAATGGATCGATGGCATATAAACACACAAAAAGATGTTCAACATCATTAGACATTGTTGTTGTTTGCTACTGTTGAAAATGAAATGTTTCCTGCTCCCGTGCCATCTTCAAGACTGTTGATATGCTAGAGTTCATTGTTGCAGCCACTCTTTATTTTGAGTGATTTCCAAACTAGAGGGCTCATCTTCTAGTATTATATTGGATGATATTCTGTTGAAATCCATAGAGATTCATTGGCTAATTTTTGGAAGTGGACCATAAGGACTTTCTTTTAGCTTGTCTTAGTCTGGAAGCTCTACTGAAACTTGTCCACCATGGGTGACCATACTGATATTTGAAATATTGGTGACATAGCTTTCAGCATCATAGCAACATGCCAGCCACACAGTATGGCATATGGGTGGTGGTCATTAGACATTAAAAACAAACAAACAAACCAAAAAATGAGTTGACTTTGTGTGCAGAGTAGGATTGAATTCCATAGGATTTTCAAGGTTGTGACCTTTCAGGAACAGATCGCCTGACTTTCTTTTGAGGTGCCGCTGGGCGGATTAAAACAGACACCTTTTCAGCTAGTAGTCAAGTGCTTTACACTTAATGCCATCCAGGTACTCCTTCATTAGACATTGTTGTTGTTCTTTGCTGTCGAGTTGCTTCCAAGTCATAGCATGATAGAACTGTTCCATAGGGTTTCCTAGGCTGTAATCTTTGTGGGAGTAGATCTCCAGGTCTTTTCACCTGCACAACCGCTGGTGGCTATGGACCTCTGACCTTTTGGTTAGCAGCCGAGCACTTAACTATTGTGCCACCATAGAGCTTTTCATTATTGTTGTTAGGTGACATTGAGTTGGTTCCAACTCATAGCAGCCTTACGTACAACGGAAAGAAACACTGCTGGGTCCTGCACCATCTTCACAATCTTTGCTTTATTTGAGCCCATTGTTGAAGCCACTGTGTCAATCCACCTCGTTGAGGGTCTTCCTCTTTTTTGATGACCCTCTACCTAACCAAACATGATGTCTTTCCCTATTGATAATATGTCCAAAGTACTTGAGAGAATGCCTCGCCATCCTTGCTTCTAAGGAGCACTTTGGCTGTATTTCCTCCAAGATAGACTTGTTCTTTCTCCTGGCAATCCACGGTATATTCAATATTCTTTGCCAACATAGTTCAAAGGCATCAATTCTTCTTCAGTCTTCCTTATTCATTGTACAGCTTTCACATGCATATAAGACTAAGGAAAATATCATGGCTTGGGTCAGGTGCACCTTAGTCCTTTGCTTTTCAACACTTTAAAAAAGGCCCTTTGAGGCAGATTTGCCCAATCCAAGAGGTCCTTTGATTTCCTGACTGCAGCTTCCAAGGGCATTGATTATGGATCCAAGTGATACGAAATCCTTGACAACTTCAATCTTTTCTCCGTATATCATGATGTTGCTCATTGGACCAGTCATGATGACTTTTGTTTTCTTTATGTTGAGGTGTAATTCATACTGAAGGCTGTAGTCTCTGGTCTTTATCAGTAAGTCCTTCAAGTTCTCTTCACATTCAGCCAGCAAGGTTGTGTCACATGTATATTGAAGGTTGTTAATGAGTCTTCCATCAATCCTGATGCCACATTCTTCTTCACGTAGTCCAGCATCTTAGATTATTTGTTAAGTGTACAGATTGAATAAGTATGGTGAAAGGATATGACTGTGATGCACACTTTTCCTGATTTTAAACCATGCAGTATTCCCTTGTTCTGTTGGAACAACTGCCTCTTGGTCCATGTGCAGGTTCCACTTACACACAATTAAGTGTTCTGGAGTTTCCATTCTTCTCAATGTTATCCATAATTTATTATGATCCACACAGTCAAATGCCTTTGCACAGTCAATAAAACCTAGGTAAACATCTTTCTGGTAGTCTCTGCTTTCAAACAAGATCCATCTGACATCAGCAATGATTCATTAGTGTTCAACATGTCAGATCTGTTCTTGAAATTCTGGTGGGGTATACTCAGGTTATGTTTTGGTTCTTGTGGACTTGTTTTAATTTTTTTCAGATTCAACTTGAACTTGTATATCAGCAATTGATGGTCTGTTCCACAGTTGACCACCTGGCCTTATTCTGACTGATAATATTGAGTTTTTCCATCGTCTCTTTTCACAGATCTAGTAAATTTGATTCCTGTGTTTTCCATCCAGTGACTTCCATGTGTACAGTAGCTGTTTATGTTGTTGAAGAAAAGTACTTGCAATGAGTTAAGTCTTTGGTTTTGCAAAATTCTATCATGCAATATCCGGCGTTCTTTCTACAGCAAGGCCACATTTTCCAACTACAAATCCTTCTTTGGTTCCAACTTTAACGTTCCAATCTCTAGCAGTCATCAATGCATCTTGATTGCGTGTTTGATCTATTTGAGACTGTAGAAGTTGGTAAAAGCCTTCAATTTTCTCTTCTTCGGCATTAGTGATTGGTGCGCAAATTTGAATAATAGTTGCATTAACTGATCTTCCTTGTAGGCATATGGATATTATCTTATCACTGACAACGTTGTACTTCAGGATAGACCTTGAAATGTTCTTTTTGAGAAACATTTGAAGCCATTGTTCTTCAATTTGTCATTCCCGGAGTGATAGCCCATATGATTATCTGATTGAAAATGGCCAATATCAGTCCATTTCAGCTCACTAATGCCTGGGATATGGAAGTTTATGTGTTCCATTTCACTTTTGACAACTTCCAATTTTCTAGATTCATACTTCATACCTTCCACATTCCAATTGTTAATGGATATTTGTAGCTGTTTCTTCTCATTTTTTAAAAAATAATTTTTATTGTGCTTTAAGTGAAAGTTTGCAAATCAAGTCAGTCTCTCACACAAAAACCCATATACACCTTGCTACATACTCCCAATTACTCTCCCCCTAATGAGACAGCCTCCTCTCTTTCTCCACTCTCTCTTTTCGTGTCCATTTCGCCAGCTTCTAACCCCCTCCACCCTCTCATCTCCCCTCCAGGCAGGAGATGCCAACATAGTGTCAAGGATCCACCTGATCCAAGAAGCTCACTCCTCATCAGCATCCCTCTCCAACTCATTGTCCAGTCCAATCCATGTCTAAAGAGTTGGCTTCAGGAATGGTTCCTGTCCTGGGCCAACAGAAGGTCTGGGAGCCATGACCACTGGGGTCCTTCCAGTCTCAGTCAGACCAACAAGTCTGGTCTTACGAGAATTTGGGGTCTGCATCCCATTGCTCTCCTGCTCCCTCAGAGGTTCTCTGTTGTGTCCCCTCTCAGGGCAGTCATTGGTTGTAGCCGGGCACCATCTAGTTCTTCTGGTCTCAGGATGATGTAGTCACTGGTTCACGTGCCCCTTTCTGCCTCTTGGGCTCGTAATCGCCTTGTGTCCTTGGTGTTCTTCATTCTCCTTTGATCCAGGTGGGTTGAGACCAATTGATGCATCTTAGATGGCTGCTTGCTAGTGTTTAAGACCCCAGATGCCACTCTTTAGAGTGGGATGCAGATTGTTTTCTTAATAGATTTTATTATGCCAATTGACTTAGATGTCCCCTGAAACCATGGTCCCCAGACCCCTGCCCCTGCTACGCTGGCCTTTGAAGCATTCAGTTTATTCAGAAACTTCCAGGTTCCTCCATGTTATGAAATGTTTCACAGATTCCTTACTGTTCTTTACAGATGCATAGTATTCCATTGTGTGAATATACTATAATTTATTTATCCATTCATCTGTTGATGGGCACCTTGGTTGCTTCCATCTTTTTGCTATTGTAAACAGGGCTGCAATAAACATGGGTGTGCATATATCTGTTCGTGTAAAGGCTCTTATTTCTTTAGGATATATTCCAAGAAGTGGGATTGCTGGATTGTATGGTAGTTCTATTTCTAGCTTTTTAAGGAAGCGCCAAATCGATTTCCAAAGTGGTTGTACCATTTGACATTCCCACCAGCAGTGTAGAAGTGTTCCAATCTCTCCACAGCCTCTCCAACATTTATTCTTTTGTGTTTTTTGGATTAATGCCAGCCTTGTTGGAGTGAGATGAAATCTCATTGTAGTTTTGATCTGCATTTCTCTAATGGCTGATGATTGTGAACATTTCCTCAAGTATCTGTTAGCTACCTGAATGTCTTCTTTACTGAAGTGTCTGTTCATATCTTTTGCCCATTTTAAATTGGGTTATTTGTCTTTTTGCAGTCGACTTTTTGCAGTATCATGTAGATTTTAGAGATCAGGCATTGATCAGAAATATCATAGCTAAAAACTTTTTCCCAGTCTGTAGGTAGTCTTTTTACTCTTTTGGCAAAGACCTTGGATGCATAATTGTTTGATTTTTAGGAGCTCCCAGTTATCTAGTTTTTCTTCTGCATTCTTAATAATGTTTTGTATACTGTTTATGCCATGTATTAGGCCTCCTAATGTTGTCCCTATTTTTTCTTCCATGATCTTTATCGTTGTAGATTTTATATTTTGGTCTTTGATCCATTTTGAGTTAGTTTTTGTGCATGGAGTGAGGTGTGGGTCGTGTTTCTTTTTTTTTTCAGGTGGATATCCAGTTATGCCAGCACCATTTGTTAAAAAGACTGTCTTTTCCCCATTTAACTGTTTTGGGGCCTTTGTCAAATGTCAATTGCTCATATACAGATGGATTTATGTCTGGATTCTCAATTCTGTTCCATTGGTCCATGTATCTGTTGTTGTACCAGTGCCAGGCTGTTTTGACTACTGTGGCATTATAATAGGTTGTAAAATCAGGTAAAGTAAGGCCTCTCACTTTGTTCTTTTTCAGTATTGCCTTATTTATCCAGGGCCTCTTTCCCTTCCATATGAAATTGGTGATTTGTTTCTCCATCTCATGAAAGAATGTCCTTGGGATTTGGGTCAGAATTGCATTAAATGTATAGATCGCTTTTGGTAGAATAGACATTTTTATAATGTTAAGTCTTCCTATCCACGAGCAAGGTATGTTCTTCCACTTAAGTCTCCTTTGGTTTCTTTCAGAAGTGTACTGTAGTTTTCTTTGTGTAAGTCTTTTACATCTCTGGTAAGATTTATTCCTAAGTATTTTATCTTCTTGGGGGCTACTGTAAATGGCATTTTATTTGGTGATTTCCTCTTCGATGTTCTTTTTTGTTGGTGTAGAGGAATCCAATTGATGTTTGTATGTTTACCTTGTATCCTGATACCCTGCTGAACTCTTCTATAAGTTTCAGTAGTTTTCTGGAGAATTCCTTACAGTTTTCTGTGTATGAGATCATGTCATCTGCAAATAGAGATACTTTGACTTCTTCCTTGCCAATCTGGTTGCCCTTTATTTCTTTATCTACCCTAATTGCTCTGGCCAGGACTTCCAGCACAATGTTGAATAAAAGTGGTGATAAAGGGCATCCTTGTCTGGTTCCCAATCTCAGTGGGGATGTTTTCAGGCTCTCTCCATTTAGGGTTGTGTTGGCTGTTGGCTTTGTACAAATGCCCTTTATTATGTTGAGGAATTTTCTTTATTCCTATTTTGCTGAGTGTTTTTCTCATGAATGAGTATTGAACTTTGTCAAATGCCTTTTCTGCATCAATTGATAAAATCATGTGATTCTTGTTTTATTTATGCAGTGGATTACATTAATTGTTTTTCTAATGTTGAACCGTCCCTGCATACCAGGTATGAATGCCACTTGGTCATGATGAATTATTTTTTTTGATATGTTGTTGAATTCTATTGGCTCAAATTTTGTTGAGGATTTTTACATCTACTTTCATGAGGGATATAGGTCTATAATTTTCTTTTCTTGTGGTATCTTTATCCAGTTTTGGTATCAGGGATATGGTGGCTTCATAGAATGAGTTTGGTGGTATTCCGTCCTTTTCTATGCTCTGAAATACCTTTACTAGTAGTGGTGTTAACTCTTCTCTGACAGTTTGGTAGAACTCTGCAGTGAAGCTGTTCAGACCAGGGCTTTTTTTTGTTGGGAGTTTTTTGATCACCTTTTCAATCTCTTCTTTTGTTACGGGTCTATTTAGTTGTTCTACCTCTGTGTTAATTTAGGTAGGTAGTGTGTGTCTAGGAATTCATCCATTTCTTCTAGGTTTTCAAATTCGTTTGAGTATAGTTTTTCACAGTAATCTGATATGATTCTTTTAATTTCAGTTGGGTCTGTTGTAATATCACCCCTCTCATTTTTTAATTGGGTTATTTGCTTCCTCTCCTGTTTTTCTTTTGTCAGTTTGGCCACTGGTTTATCAATTTTGTTGATTTTTTCAAAGAACCAGCTTTTGGTCTTGTTAATTCTTTCAATTGTTTTTCTGTTTTCTATTTCATTTAGTTCAGCTCTAATTTTTATTATTTGTTTTCTTCTGGTGCCTGTGGGTTTCTTTTGTTGCTCTCTTTCTATTTGTTCAAGTTATAGGGATAATTCTTTGATTTTGGCCCTTTCTTCTTTTTGCATGTGTGCATTTATTGATATAAAATTGGACTTTGAGCACTGCTTTTGCTGTGTCCCAAAGGTTCTAATAGGAAGTGTTTTCATTCTCATTGGATTCTCTGAATTTCTTTATTCCATCCTTAATATCTTCTACAATGCAGTCTTTTTTGAGCAGGGTATTGTTCAGTTTCCAAGTGTTTGATTTCTTTTCCCTGCTTTTCCTGTTATTGATTTCCACTTTTATGGCCTTATGGTCAGAAAAGATGCTTTGTAATATTTCAACATTTTAGATTCTGCTAAGGCTTGCTTTATAACCTAATATGTGGTCTATTCTAGAGAATGTTTCATATGCACTAGAAATGAAAGTATACTTGGTTGTTGTTGGGTGGAGTGTTCTGTATGTCTATGTGGTCAAGTTGGTTGATTGTGGCATTTAGATCTTCTGTGTCTTTACTGAGCTTTTTTCTGGATGTCCTGTCCTTCACCGAAAGTGGTGTGTTGAAATCTCCTACTATTATTGTGGAGCTGTCTATCTCATTTTCCAAAGCTAATAGAGTTTGTTTTATGTATCTTGCAGCCGTGTCATTGAGTGCATAAATATTTAATATGGTTATATTTTCTTGGCGTATTGTCCCTTTAACCATTATATAGTGTCCTTCCTTATCCTTTCTGATGGATTTAACTTTGAAGTCTATTTTGTCAGAAATTAATATTGCTACTCCTGCTCTTTTTTGATTGTTGTTTACTTGATATATTTTTTCCATCCTTTGAGTTTTAGTTTGTTTGTGTCTCTAAGTCTAAGGTGTGTCTCTTGTAGGCAGCATATAGACGGATCTTGTTTTTTCATCCATTCTGCCACTCTCTGTCTCTTTATTGGTGCATTTAGTCCATTTACATTCGGGGTAATTATGGATAGGTATGAATTTAGTGCTAACATGTTGATGTCTTTTTTTGTGTGTTGACAGTTTCTTTTTCCCACTTGATTTTATGTGCTGAGTAGATTTTCTTTATATATTGTCCTTTCCTCATATTTGTTGTTGTTGATTTTGTTTCTGCTGAGTCTGTATTTTTCCCTTGTATTTTATTTTGATGAGTAGGATAGTTTGTCTTCTTTGTGATAACCTTATAATTTACCCCTATTATTCTAAATTTCCTTGGAAACTCTATGGGGGCAGTTGTGCTCTGTCCTACAGGGTTGCTATGAGTCGGAATTGACTCGACGGCACTGGTTTTTTTTTATTCTAAATTTAAAACTAACTTTTATTTCTTTGTATTGCCGTATCTTCCTCTCCATATGGAAGGTGTATGATTACATTTCTTAGTTTCTTTTTATTATTTTATTGTTGTCTTCTTTTATATAATAATATTGTCATTACCCTGTGTTGGACTTTTTTTAAATCTTGTTTTTTTTTTTTTGGATTTTCCTGTCTGGGTTGACTTCTGGTTGCCCTGTCTAGTGTTTTAATCTTGGGTTGATACCTGATATTATTGATTTTCTAACCAAAGAACTCCTTTTAGTATTTCTTGTAGTTTTGGTTTGGTTTTTACAAATTCCCTCAACTTGTGTTTATCTGGAAATGTCTTAATTTCACCTTCGTATTTAAGAGACGGTTTTGATGGGTATGTGATTCTTGGCAGGCAATTTTTTCCCTTTGATTTTTTTATATATGTCATCCCATTGCCCTCTGGGGTGCATGGTTTCTGCCTAGTAAAAAAAAAAAAAAAAAATTTTTTTTTTTTCCTAGTAGTCCGAGCTTATTCTTATTGGCTCTCCTTTGTAGGTGAATTTTCATTTATCCCTAGCTACTCTTATAATTCTCTCTCTATCTTTGGTTTTGGCAAATTTGATTATAATATGTCTTGGTGACTTTCTTTTAAGATCTACCTTATGTGGAGTTAGACGAACAGCTTGGATAGATATCTTCTCATCTTTCATCATATCAGGGAAGTTTTCTGCCAACAAATCTTCAACAATTCCCTCTGTATTTTCTGTTATCCCTTCCTGTTCTGGTACTCTAATCACTCGTAGGTTGTTTCTCTTGATCAAGTCCCACATGATTCTTAAGGTTTCTTCATTTTTTAAAATTCTTTTATCTGATTTTTCTTCAAATATGTTTGTGCTATGTGCTTTATCTTCGAGTTCAGAAATCCTAGCTTCTACTTGCTCAGTTCTGTTCCTCTGACTTTCTATTGAGTTATCTAATTCTGTAATTTTATTGTTAATCTTCTGAATTTCTGATTGCAGTCTGTCTATGGATTTTTCCAGCTTATTAAACTTTTCATTACGTTCCTGAATAATCTTTCTAACTTCTTCAGTTGCTTTATCTATGTGTTCCTTGGCTTGTTTTGCGTATTGCCCCATTTCCTTCCTGATGTCTTGAAGGGTTCTCTATATTAAACTTTTGTATTCTGCATCTGGTAATTCCAGAAATGCACTTTCATCTAGAAGACCCCTGGATTCTTTTTTTTTTTTTTTTTTTTTGAGAGCCTGTTGAGCTGATCATGGTCTGTTTCTTTATGTGATTCAGTATTGACTGTTGTCTCCAGGACATCTATAAGTTATTGTATTAGTTTATGCTTGCTTGCTGTGTCATAGCTGCTTCCTTTCTTTTGTTTTGGTATACCCCTATGGATTGCTTGAGTGAGCTAGATTGATTATTTTTGCCTTTGGAGCTCTGGTGTCCTGACCTCAGCTGGCTAGAGCTGTTATCAGGTATATCAGTCTGGGAGTCCATTCAGTTTTCTTGTATGAATTCAGCTCAGGTTTCCAGGTAGCTGATCATCAAGTGTGTGACAGAGGCTCTGTCCTGCAGTCTTAGGGGGCAGGGGTGATTGGCATGTTTACCGGTACCTGATTGTAGCAGGGGGTCACTCTCTGAACAAGGCAGGGGGCTGAGAACCGACCCCAAGTGTCTCTGAGGAAAACACATCTCTGTTCCCTAGGTTGTGCTGGTCAGTGGGTTCTGCAGAGGGACCATGGGCACCCAAAGTTTTTCTTGTAAGGACTAGGAGGTACCAGTTATCTTTGGACCTCTGTCATGGGTGGCTGGGTGACCTGAGTGGAGCTACCAGTCCTTAGGTCCCTGAGGTGGGTAGGTGAGGACCTTGTTTAATAGGCAAAGCTATGTCAAATGTCAAACACCCACCCCTCCACCGCACAGCTGAAATGGTTGGAGTTTGCCAACAAGGGCCTATTCTCCCAAAATAGACCCACAAAGGTCCACACAGAAGGGAAAGGTGCTCAAGGTCCATGGACGGTTTATGTCTGGACAGGAGCTGCTTCTGTCCTGAGCTCCCCCAGTTAATGGAGCTAGCAAATTAACTTTTCCTCCCAGTTGCAAATTTTTTCCTTCCTCAAGGCCGGGAGGATGGCTTTAGGTGCTCACCAGGGTCTATGTCAGGCCCAGGGATTCAGCCACTGAAGCCGGCTTGGGAGTGGGGGGGGGGCACAGTAAAATATATGCGAGCACTTAGCTTTTGCCGAGAGCACGCCATTCTCCTCAGGTTCCAGAGGTGTGAGTGGGCTGTGTGGCTGGCTGCTTCTCCCTGAGGAAACTGCAGCGGAACTCTAGTACCAGCCTGCTGTGGCTGCTGCCACCGATCCGGGAATTGTGCCTGAGGGCTCCCCGCAATTCAGGTCTGATAACTCCTCTCCACTTCTGAATGGCCTCTTCCTCCCCCTGCCCTTCAGTCTGTTGTCTAAGTTTGCCTTTGATGCTCAGGGGTCCCAGCTTGTCACAAATATACTTGTTTCACTTTTTTTGGGGGGGGGTCTTTTTTGTAAAGAGGGCTAGATGGAAGCATCTGTCTATTCTACCATCTTGGCTCCACCTCCTAAAGTCTCTTCTCATTTTGAGTCATGCCACATCAGCAAATGGAGGCCCAGAAAGCTTTTTCCATTCTTTTCCTTCAGATCAGCTCTACTTTGAGGAGGCAGCTCTTCTGTAGTTGTATTTTGAGTGCCTTCCAACCTGATGGGCTTATCTTCTGGCACTGTATCAGACAATGTTCCACTGCTATTCATAAGGTTTTCACTGGCCAGTTTTTTCGGAAGTAGACTACCAGTTAATTTTCTAGTCCGTCTTAATCTGGAAGCTCTGCTGAAACCTGTACATCAAGGATTACTATGTACCTGTGGGGGCAGTGCCTGACCTCCTCCAACCCCACAAGGGGTAAGGAGAACCAAGAACAACAGCACAAGGCTGCCTCCCTCAGGGCAGAGGCCAGACAAGCCTCCTCTCTCTGCCATCTTTACAAATTCTGACACCAACCATCCCTCACACAGCACTCTATACTTCTCTGCTAGTTTAATAATTCATTGCAATGGCCACATAGAACTCCCATATCATATTCATGATTATGGGGTTTATTATAAGGGAAGTAACAGTTACAGTTCAGACTCAGGAATACTCAGAATACAGTTCTTTCATCAGGACATCCTCTTCCTAGCCGTACTTGCAGGATGCCTCTCCCTGGCCCTAGGCATCTCCCCAAAGGCACTCAGCTTTCTCTCTCTGTGGACTGGGAAGCCCACTGTGCCATCACCTGCTGCCAAGTCTCTCCTGCTGGGTCTCTCCTACTGGTCTCTCCTTCCTTGGTGGTTGTCTGTTCTTCTCTCTGCTTTGAAATTGGTTCTCTTTTAAGGCAAAACTGACCAATCCCCTTGGGGGCCACAATTATCTTATTTGCACAGTCCTGCCCAATCACGTGGGTAGAATTTATAAGACCATGGTGAGAAAGGCCATTCTAAGTAATTCATCAGACCATAGTACCAGTAAGTGTGCTGAGAACTAGAAATTCAGAGATGAATAAAATATGACATTGTCCTCTCACAGATCTCAGCTATGTTATATTTTTAAAAAAACCACAACACTGTATGATGAGCATGATGGTACTGCTAACATTGGAGGGTACTAAGTACTTGCTCCAGAATTTCCACATAAGGGTGGCCTTGTGTTAGCGATGTGGCTGCAAGGAGTGTAGGCTTGGAGCTGTATTTATATGTCGCACTTCACATAAGAACTATATAAAGCAATAATAAATATAAAATTAAAAAATAATAAAACAAAATGTCTGTTATCCATACCAAATAATGTCAGAAGGGGAGTGCTAGTGGAGATTAAGAAGGTGCTGAAGTCTTCATAGCCAGCAAAGTGCTTTGTTTCCTCCGAGCCAGAGGTAGGGGAGATAATCGCTGGGATGACTTCCTGAATTCCCCCAGCAGAAGGTTACAACAAGGTAGGCGGAGCTGGAGCTCAAGAGGCAGAGAGTGTGGGGCAGGATTTTCTGTCCTGAGGTCTCAGCAAGTGCAGAAGTCTGTCACTGTGAGTGAGACTTTCTGTTTGTAGAATTGCACGTTTCTGCTTGAAACTAGGATTCACGGACAACATGACAAGAACCAGCTGATCGGCTTTCTTCCTAGTTGTTCTGGAGCAGGGGGAAGTGCCTGGGCTTTGGACAGATACCAATTCAAATTTCATCTTTGCCCTGTCTAGGTGGCCTTGGGTTAGTAATTTCACCTAAGTCAGTTTTCTCATCTCTAAGATGAGGAAAAAATAACAATTTCTTGGCAGAAATTGTAGGATTAAAAGCAACATATATCAAAAATACACAGCACCTACTATCTAAAGGGCATGTAGTAATTTTTATTTATTTATTTATTTATTGTTGTTATCTCCAAGACTCAAATGATTGTTTGAGATCAGTTCAACATTTACGGAAGGGCAAGGGGAGTTCCCAGAAAAGGCTGTTATTCAAATCAACAAAGGAAAAAATATGGACTAAATTCTTATTGAGTGTGCAGACCTGCTTTAGGCAGTTGGCAGCACGTGCCAAAGATTCTGAAGGCACATCTAAGGAGTCTTTGAGGTGGAAAACACCAAACTAATAGGATGCAACTAGGGAATAATGTTATATAATCAGCCACTGGAATGTACTGTATAGGCAAGAAATGTCACAGGACTCTGATGCCATTAGCATATTGTTATCTTTTTTTTTAAGCAGGTAAATTTAATGTGCAAAGCACTAAGTGGTCCCCTAGTGGCCAGAGTTAAAACTACATATACCCAAAATGGAAAAAGAAGAACATTACTTTTACATTCCACTTCTAAATCAATTCAATTCTTCAATTACACGAAACTTAAAATATTTCCTCAAATATTATTCATCATACTTCAACTCTCCAGCAACACCTCTGACCCACCCTGCTCTGCAATGCACTTCTGAACTTGCATTTATCATGGTTCACCAGTTCATATAGATGGTGCATTTGCTTGTCTGGCTACTCATATTAAGATATGAACCGTTAAATGAAGTAACTGTGTTGGTGTTATTTAGGGGTTCCGTGTTAGGGGATTCCATACATTCCAGTTTTCCCAGGACGGTCCTTGTTTATTCTTGTTTTCCTCGTGTAATCATTATTAACACCTCCTTTTACGATTGTCATTGTTCCAGTCTCAATAATAAATTATACAGTTGCCCTAGTGCTACCTTTTGCTCCTTCCAGCTCCTTTTCCCCCCCGATGGACAATCTGGAAATATCCGTATAACTCAGTTTGGACGTGAGGTCAACCTGGATGTGATCTCTGTCGCTCCAGCCATCACCAGGGTTTATCTGGCTGATCTGGCTGGCTAGTAAGTTGTTCTCTTTTAACTACTTCCTGTGTGTTCTTTTTGATGTTGCAGAACTCAGTCCGAGAAGAGGACCACTGATAGTTGTTGGCAACGTGTGTGCTCCTGAGTTTCCTTGTTTGGATTTCCTCACAGGTTCTAAAAGTCACTTCTAAGCCAGGCCTAATGGTAGAATGTGTTGTCAGGTAAGCTGTGCAAATCTTGGGTGAAATACATCCAGCAGAACTCGGTTTATGATCTATAAGACTATGCAAGCTACGATGGTGAAAATGAATATATTAATAGGAGAAAGAAGATGATCTAGACACAAAAATTGAACCAGAACAAAAGGAAATTGTGAACACTTTCAAGATACAGCATAAGCTTATCCACAGTGGCCCAAATGCCACCTTTTATCATAGTCAGAACAATATGGACACCTGTAAAACTCAACCAACTGAGACTTTCAAAGTCAAATTTATGCTTGATCTGTCAGAACTAAATTGCTACATTCGTAGACTAGTTGTGTGAATGCAACACAGAATTGTTTTGTAATCTAGCAACAGACTTGTGAAAGCCTTGTTAAAATGAGGTTTACTTGTCTGGCTCAGATCAGATTTCTTAGGAAGAATGTTCACCACCTTCCATCATTTGTTTTAAATGATTTAATAAATGCAACAACTAAAACAATATTTTAATGGGTGGTTCAATTCAAAATGCCAAAATGTAAGTACTTCAAATAAAGGGGCATACACAATGACATTCACATTGAGAAACTGCTTAGCGACTTTGATGAAGAATCAGAAAGAAACTGTTAGTCTAAATGGCTTGAACAATGCATTTTCTTTTTTATTTGTCCTCCTTTCCTTCTCATTATCTCTCACCTGTTTTCCCCCTTTCATGCTTTTGCTCACATCTTAAACATACACATTTTACATGTGAATGAGATTATGAATCTATGATTCTAGGAGACAAACACACATATAATACAAATGGTCCTACACTGTTTTTTTTTTTTATATCTTGTAATCTTATATTTATGAAGAATAAATCTTGAAAATAAGAATATACTAAGTAAGAATTGTAACATAAAATAAAATGCATTCAAAGTTATAATTGAGACAATAATATTTGGGAAATTTCAGCAAATTTGAGAGTTGTCTATCAAATGCCAGTGGGATAATTCTAGATTCATTGCATAATGCTGAGTAAAAAGAAACAAAAAATCATATTTAGTAAACCAATAAAAAAAGTTTTCTGTAAAGATCTGAATGGGAACCATTCTGAGTTGGTTAAAATCACAGATTAATGAAAGTCAAAGAGCTTCAGCGTGACTGTAAGTATTAGATTCTGCTAAAGAATTTCACCTCACACATCTGTAAGTTTGTCGTACTGTGGTGGCTTGTGTGTTGCTGTGATGTTGGAAGCTATGACATCGATATTTCACGTACCAACAGGTCACTCATGGTGGATGGGTTTCAGGGGAGCTTCTAGACGACAGACTAGGAAGAGGGACCTGATGGTCTACATTTAAAAAATTGAACAGCAAAAACCTTATGAATAGCAGCGGAACATTGTCTGATAATAGTGCCAGAAGATGAGCCCCTCAGGGTGGAAGGCACTCAAAACTCGACTGGGAAAGAGCTGTCTCCTCAAAGTAGAATCGACCTCAATGATGTGGATGGAGTAAAACTTTTGAGCCTTTCTTTTGCTGATGTGGCACAACTCAATATAAGAAGAAACAGCTGCAAACATCCACTAATAATCGGAACATGGAATGTAGGAAATATGAATCTAGGAAAATTGGAGGTCATCAAAAATGAAATAGACCATATAACAATCGATATTCTAGGCATCAGTGAGCTGAAATGGACTGGTATTGGCCATTTTGAATTGGACAATTATGTGGTTTACTATGCTGGGAATGATGAATTGAAGAGGAATGGCATTATGTTCATCGTCAAAAAGAACATGTCAAGATCTATCCTAAAGTACAACACTTTCAGTGACAGAATAACATCTATACGCCTACAAGGAAGGCCAGTTGATGTGACTATTATTCAGATTTATGCACCAACCACTAAGCCCAAAGATGAGGATATTAAAAGTTTTTTTTATCAACTTCTGCAATCTGAAATTGATCAAACATGCAATCAAAATGCATGGTAATTACTGGTGATTGGAATGCAAAAGCTGGAAACAAAAAAAGAAGTACCAGTAGTTGGAAAATATGTCCTTGGTGATAGAAACGATGCCTGAGATTGCATGATAAAATTTTGCAAGACCAATGACTTCTTCATTGCAAATACCTTTTTTCACCAACACATGGTGACTATACACAAGGACCTCACTGGATGGCATACGCAGTAATCAAATCAACTACATCTGTGGAAAGAGACAATGGAAAAGCTCAATATCAGTCAGAACAAGGCCGGGTGCTGACTGCAGAACAGACCATCAATTGCTCAAATGCAAGTTTAAGTTGAAACTGAAGAAAATTACAGCAAGTCCATGAGAGCCAAAATACAATGGTAAGTATATTCCACCTGAATTTAGAGACTACCTCAAGAATAGATTCGACACAATGAATGCTAATGACAGAAGACCAGATGAGTTTTGGAATGACATCAAGGACATCATACATGAAGAAAGCAAAAGGTCGTTTAAAAGACAGGAAAGAAAGAAAAGACCAAAATCCACGTCAGAAGAGACTCTGAGACTTGCTCTTGAACACAGAGAAGCTAAAGTGAATGGAAGAAATGATGATGTAAAAGAGCTGAACAGAAGATTTCAAAGGGTGGCTCGAGAAGACAAAGTAAAGTATTGAGTTGCAATGTTGAAGAATTCTACGAGGAAAATATTGGACTATGCAGGAAACATCAAAAGAAGATGGAAGGAATACACAGGGTCACTGAAACAAAAAGAATTGGTTGACATTCAACCATTTCATGAGGTAGCATATGATCAAGAATCAAAGGTACTGAGGGAAGAAGTCCAAGCTGCACTGAAGAGAATGGCGAAAAACGAGGCTCCAGGAATCAATGGAATACCAACTGAGATGTTTCAACAAATGAAGGCAGTGCTGAACTTATCTATGCCAAGAAATTTGGAAGACCGCTACCTGGCAAATTGACTGGAAGAGATCCATATTTGTGCCCATATCAAGGAAAAGTGATCCAACAGAATGTGGAAATTATTGAACAATATTATTAATATCACATACAAGTAAAATTTTGCTGAATATTATTCAAAAGTGGTTGCAGCAGTACATTGATGGAGCTGCCAGAAATTCAAGCTGTATTCAGAAGAGGTCATGGAACAAGGGATATCACTGCTGTTAGATGGATCTTGGCTGAAAGCAGAGAATACCAGAAAGGTATTTACCTGTACTTTATTGACTAGGCAAAGGCATTCAGCTCTGTGGATCATAACAAATTATGGATAACATTGTGAAAAATGGAAATTCCAGAACACTTAATTGTGTTCTGAGGAACCCATACGTAGACCAAGAGGCAGTCATTTGAACAGAACAAGGGAATACTGTGTGGTTTAAAGTCAGGAAAGATGGGCCTCGTGGTTGTATCCTTTCTCTATAGCTTTCAGTCTACATGCTGAGCAAGTAATCTGAGAAGATGGAGTATATCAAGAGTTCAGCATCAGAATTGGAATAAGACTCATTAAAAGCTGCAATACGCAGATAACACAACCTTGTCTGCTGAAAGTGAAGAGGACTTGAAGCACTTACTGATGAAGATCAAAGACTACGGCCTTTAGTATGGATTACACCTCAACATAAAGAAAACAAAAATCCTCACAACTGGACCAATAAGCAACATGACGACAAATGCAGAAGATATTGAAGTTGTCAAGGATTTCATTTTACTTGAATCTACAATCAATGCCTATGGAATCAGCACTCAAGAATAACAAACAAAATATTACATTGGGAAAATCTGCTGCAAAAGACCTCTTTAAAGTGTTCAATATCAAATGTCACTTTGGGGACTAAGGTACGCCTGACCCAAGTCATTGTATTTTCAATCTCTTCATATGCATGTGAAAGCTGGACAATGAAAAAGAAGACCGAAGAAAAATTGGTGCCTTTGAATTATGGTATGGGTGAAGAATATTGTATATACTACGGACTGTCAGAAGAAGGAACAAACCTGTCTTGGAAGAAGTACAGCCAGAATGTTCCTTAGAAATGAGGATGGTGAGATTTTGTCTCACATACTTTGGACATGTATCAAGAGGGACCAGTCCCTGGAGAAGGACATCATGCTTGGTAAAGTAGAAGGTCATCGAAAAGGAGGAAGATCCTCAATGAGATGGATTGACACAGTGGCTGCAACAGTGGGCTCAAGCACAACAATTGTGAGGATGGTGCAGGACTGGGCAGTGTTTTGCTCTGTTGGACATATAGGGTTTCTGTGAGTTGGAACTGACTCAATGGCGCCTAACAAAAACAACAAAGAATTTCAAGGAGAAATTCAGAGGTTATTATTTAATGACTGCCTATCAAATTTTGACCCAAGATGTGTATACATTCTTTCAAGCAATGGTTGTCTAAATTCTTCCTCTTCTTCCAGGGATAGTGTATGCCTGACATTAGGGATACATACCAAGCTGAACATGAAGCATAGCTGAATGTTTCAGGAAATAAGATGCTGCATTTCTGGAAAAACAGTTGCCACCTAGTGGATTCTGGTTCATGGTGACCCCTTGGTTGTCAGAGTTAACTGTACTCTGCAGGGATTTTAATGACTGCTTTTTTTAGAAGTTGATAGCCAGGACTTTCTTCCGATGTGCCTTTGGGTAAACTCAAACCTCCAACTTTTTTGGTTAAGAGTTGATCATGTTAACCGTATTCATCTTAGGCAATCAAGGAAAATTCTACCACTGAACCACCAACGCCCCCTTGTCTTTTTGTACATTCCTCTAAATACTCAAGTCCAAGATTATTAACTTGCAATGACCAAGATATTGACATAGTTTCCTCTTTATGTGGGGTATTAGAAAGTTCAGAATCAAATTCATGGATGTATTTTGTACTGATTTCAGTCTTTGGTCTATTTGGTTCTTTACTATCTATACTATACTACTATATTCTTCACTTTACTTCCTTCTGTCTAATTCGTTTAACCTATTTCAATTTGTTTTCTTACTATAGTGTATTAATCTTTGTAAATCATGTGTGGAGACATAGTCCTACATAAGGATCCCTTCAAAAGTATGCGTGTTCTATAAATGCTGTCTCATAGTGCATAAATTGGGTATCTCAA